>NC_057810.1:372019800-372741124 GCF_018294505.1 Triticum aestivum | reverse complement strand
GCGCCGGACGGCTACAGAACCACCGGCCTCATGCTGCCGCCTGGCTGGCCTTCTCGAAGCCCGACGACTCTATGCTCCCCTCCCGGGACCGGCACCTCCACCCGGCCTCCTTCCCAGCCGGCCTGCTGGATGGCCGCGCCACCCGAGAACCGCCTCCGAGCGCGTCGCCAGGTCACCGCCTCCCACGCCTCCGTCAGGCCACCGCACACCGCGCCGCACAACGACCAACGGCCCACCACGCGACGCTGTTCTGGCCATCTTCCTCCCCGCCACCACTCTGGATCGGGCAGTAACTGCTCTTGTCGGATCCAGCCGTCATTCAGCCAGATCTGCCGCACGGCGTGCTATCCCCAGACACGTGTTGCGGTGGCGCTGGTACTGCGCGGGCGTGGGAGAGGGAGGAACTCCACCTCGACGCTGCTGCCCCTGCCCTCCCCCGGCCTCGTCGACCATCCCCTTGCCTTGATCTGCGTCGCTGATGATGAACATGCAGTACGATGCAGGCAGTTCGGCCATTGTGGAAGTGCATCTCAGAGGCGCCCGTAGTGCCTTCAGTGCTCGCGCGGGTGCAGGCTTGGGAGGGGAGCGTGGAGTCGCCAGGCACGACCTCAGCCCTCGAGCAGTGTGGACGGTGAGCACGTGCAGCCCGGTGGGCGCGTGCGTGCAGTGCACTGAGTGTGGGCTTCAGCTTCCTCTTCCGTCTTTCGGATCTGCCACCACGAGATGCCGCTGGGTTTGGAATAGTTGTCCATCAGTATGTCAATACAGGAGGAGGCATGTAGCCACTCCTCGCCTGGTCTCAGTTGTTGCTCGACTGATTCACAAAACGGCACGATGGCCCCTCCCTCCGGTTTGTGCTCAACCTCCTCCTCCAGTCGCCTCAGCTTTCTTGCGTCTGCAGCTCTCGTGCAATGTGCGTGCAGCTAGGAAAAATCACTTCTACAGATCACTTGCGTGCGGGGGGCTGAGATGGATGGCTACTGCGTTTTCAGATGGATGCATGTTTGTTGCCTTCTCAAATGGATGGATGGATATAGTTCAGTACTTTAGTTGCAAATGTGCGGTCGTGCAGTAGTGGTGTGGGCTGCTTCGGGTGAGCTTGCCTCCGTACGGTCAGCCGACACGTCCGTGAAGTGTGGTGTGTGCTTGTGCGCAGTCTGCGGTGATGGATAGGTGCATCTCGGCCACAAGTCCACGATGAAGTGTCGACCGACAGTGGTTGCAGTTCTGACCATGGGCCGTGCAGTACACCGACGCTCGCCATCTCTACTTGCAGCTCACTCAGCGGGCGCGTGCAGAACATTCCTTGACTTCATGCAGTTTGCTCCACCACACATCACTAACGAGCATCGTCGTGCCTTTTTTGCAAATTGTTTTTTGCAGCTCACTATAGCGAATATGCAGTTTGTTAATTTTGCTTCTATTGTTTGTGTAAATTATTCAATCAAATGCAGTGCACTTTGAGAGAAGTTGAAGCCCATATCACAAAAAAGTAAAAGTCGCTTTGGGCTGAAGATGTTCGCTTGGCTGTACTGAGCAGTCTTTTGTCTAGCTGGATTTTTTTATCATGCTATTTACTTCGAGAAAAAAATGATGTGGTCTATTTTGGGGTGATTAGTGGTTTACTTTGTAAAAAAAAAGAGAAAGATAAATTCCCATGAGAAGTTCACTTCTTTTTCTAATGCACCTTGTTTCGTTTGTGACTCTCAAAAACATGCATAAAAGAAAAGAGAAAAAAATACGTGCAGCTCACTTGTTTCATTGCTGTAGTGAGCTTCTATCTTTGAGCGGTTCACTATGTTGCCAAGTGCAAAAACAAATTGGAAGAAAACAAACTTGAAAAGTTGATTTTTTTTAATGCAGCTCACTCTGTTGTTTGTGTGCAGTAGAAAATAAAATTGGAAAAGAACAATTGATGCAGTACACTCACCTCGTCCTTGCAGTGCATACTCGTTGATAAAAAACGTTACGGAGACTATAAAACAGAAATAATGTGGTTCACTTTTCATAGTATTGTGTTCACCAACGTTCGACATGAATTGCACTACACCTCGTTTGCGAAAATTTACATCCCACAAAAAAAGAAAATTTATGTCCCACAAAAAAAATCATGCACTGCACTTGTCCGTCCAATGAAATGTGGTTTTTAGTCTGAATAAGTGCGGTTTTCTGTCTGATGCAGTATGGCTCGTTTACGGTAGTCTCGAGGTTCACTTTTCATAGTATTGTGGTTAACCAACACTCGACATGAAGTGCACTCCACCTCGTTTAGGAAAATTTACGTCCCACAAAAAAAATCATGCAGTGCACATGTTTTTCGATGAAGTGCAGCTTTGCATCCGATGTAGTGCAGTTTTCAGTCGGATGAAGTACCCACGTCGATTGGGTGTCGCGAAAAACAGAGTGTCCGCATTTCGGTAAATTTAAAGCTGCTCTTAAACCGTAAGGAATTAGAGAGAGTATTCTACATGGAAAATTTGCTTCTCGTCGATATCTTTCCAACGGCATATCATTTGAATCATTTAGACAACCGGTTTGTAAAAATTTCATGAAAAACGGCCGCTGCCTCTCGTCGTCAGCCGCACGATTTTTAAAATTAACTAAAAACCGTAAGGAATATCAAAAACATTTAAACCTATGAAAGTTGCACCTCGTCCATAGCTTTCCAACGGCGTATCATACGCCTCATTTCGACAAACGGTTAAAAACTTAAGCGAAAACAGTAGCGAAAATTTTAAAAAAAATTGAAAAACAGAATTCCATGATTTAGTAAATTTGAAACTGCTCTTAAACCGTAATGAATTAGAGAAAATAATACATATGAAAAAGATGCGCCTCAATGATATCTTTCCAACGGTGTATCATTTGCTTCGTTCTGACAAGCGGTTTAGAAGAAATCGTGAAGAAATGCTTGCTGCCACTCGTCATGGGCCGCACCATTTTCAAAACTGCTCTTAAACCATGTGGAATCTCGAAAAGTGTTCAACATGTCGAAGTTGCGCATAATCCATAACTTTTTAATGCTATATTACATGCCTCATTCCGATAAACGGTTAAAAAATTAGAGCGAAAATAGTACCCGAAAAACAACACGTGCAATTTTTTCGACGAGAAGTTCACTCGTGTGAGTACTGCAGCACACTTTGTTCAAAGAATGACGTGCACTTGCGTTGAGCATCTAGTGCGGAAGTGTTATCAGAATAGTTATTCTGCTAATATATATATATATATATATATATATATATATATATATACTTGTAACATGACAGTATTGCAATACCAAATTAAACATCCAATTATGTTATGTAACAAATACCATAAATATTGCAAGGTTCAAATTCAAAGATTACAACGCCCAAATTCAAACATTGCAAACATCGACATTTTTGCAAAGGGATCAGCTGCTGACAAGTCATGTATGTGTTTGACACAATAACTTCCAATTTGCTCTGCCATATGCTCTTCCAAAACGAAGTTTAGCTTTTTCGGAGCCTCTTCCATTTTGCAGTACCTGCCGACTCTGATCAACATACCATTCATCTTTCCTAATTAAATGCGTGTTCAACCTTAGTACACTTGGCTTAGTGCCAAAGTCTGGCTTTAATTTGGATAACGTGTTCAATCTGAACCGTTTGCGTTGAAGAGGTGCACAAATCCTGCATTGAACAATTCGCAAGCTTCCCGTGAGCCTCTCGGTCAGCCTGCGCATTGGACAGCGCTCCCACGCATCCCGTTCAGTCAAGCAGCTGTCCACAGAGCACCTCCTATAGCCATTAAAACCAAGACACATGACATCACGTAAATGGTGAATAGAACGCACATGATTTGAATTATACAAACGTTTGAGATATTAAAGTGGTAGCTACTTATTTCAAAATGCCTTTGTTGGTTGTTATTCGAGTGCGCCTTCTATCAAAATGGACACCAAAAGCAACATAGCATGTCGGGTGCCATTCCATGCTAGCATGCCAAGTTTCATGAATATTAGGCGAGTTTTGGATTAACTAGAATTTAAAAACAAAGTATCTCAATGTTTTGCCGGCAATCAACGGTGCCCTGGTGTTTGAAATTTATTCCCATTTCTTGCATGGGACCTAAGCATGCACCCAAGGACACATATTTGATTTTCCAACCAATTTATATGCACTTGAGCATGTGCATGTAGTTCAAATTTGACTTATGCACATAAACGCATCGAAAACTCAATTAATGCATAAAAATGTCCAAACAAACCCCGAAAAATCCCAAAATTGACACAACACTCATGTTGTTCTCTATTGACACTAGAAAACTTTTGAGAGCAATAAGAGGCAGCGGATATCGTTTCGTCCCCAAAGATGGGTCGTTCCCTACCGAAACCATCAGGCTTGTTGTGAGAAGCTCTGGCTTGTGAGAAGCATATCCTCAAACCTGCCGCAAATGGGACAAAAAACTTACCACGGCATGTTGATGCCGTTCCATGATAGCATGCCAAGTTTCATGAATTTCAGACGAGTTTGGTTTTACTAGAATTTAAAAACAAGGAATCTCAATGTCTGCGACCGAGTGACGGTGGCAGGGTGTTTGACATTCGTTCCCATTTCCTGCATGGGACCTAAGCATGCAACCAAGGACACATATTTGAATTTTCAATCAATTTATATGCACTAGAGCATGTGCCTGTAGTTGAAATTTGAATTATGCACATGAATGCATAGAAAATTCAGTTAATGCATAAAATGTCCAAACAAACCCCAAAAAATCCCCCCCCAAAACAACTAACTCCACAGCACCAGAGCATCTTACATCACGCTGTCCATACTTCATTGGCCTTTCTACCCCTCCCCTCTCGAAACCCTAGACTGCTCATCCACCGGCGTACCAAAGCTCATTCACTACCAGCGGCGTCCACCTCGCCGGATCTGCTTCTGCGGCCACATCTACCCCTCCCACCTCCCCTAGAAACAAGTAGACTGCTCATCCACCACTGTACCACAACCCATTCAGTGTCGGCCTTGTCAACGGAGCCGGATCTGCTTCGCCGGTACTCTTGTCAACCGCAGCGCATCTGCAGCGGCTCATTCGTACTCCCCACCGGAGACTCATCGTACACACCCCTCAGAGCCGCCTCACTAACGCCCCCGTCGACAGCCTCTGATCCTCTTCGCCGACACCTTCCTCAACCCTACCGGAGCCTCTTCACCGACACCATCATGAACCCTAACGGAGTAGCTTCGCCTATACCATTCTCAACCATACTGGGGCCACTTTGCCAACTCACAAGTTCACGGCCTCAGATCCGCTTCCTCGCACCCTCATCCAACCTATCGGAGCAGCTTCCGACACCCCGTCCACAGCCGCAGATCCGCATCATCAACACCATCTTTAACCCAACCACCGGAGCAGCTTCACCGACTCCCTCGTCCACGGCCACAGATCCGCTTCGCCCACACTGTGGTCCACCCTACCGGAGCCGCTCCACAAACACCCTACTTGACGGTTCTAGATCTCCTTATTGGACCCCAACAGCCAGGGCAGCATCATCACCCTTGACGTTTCTAACCTGATTCCCACCGTCTGGCAAGGTGCCAAGCACCCGCCACGGCCTAGGTACTTGTCACCTTTAAACCCGTCCAACATCACCTTCCCTATGTACTTGAAATATACTAACAGGTCGCTGTTACCTGTTATGCAGTTGGCAAAAACTACCAGGACGATGTTTCTTCTGGATCTAACAGCTTGGCCAACCAAGATCCTGGACTGAGGCATTGCTATGATCTTGTGAGTGCATCTCTCTCTCTTGTATTATCTATGCTTGCGAGTGTGCTTTGCTAGGACTTTTGACCAGTAATCCCTTTGTGCAGACAATGATTTCTACTACTGGCTGCTAAATTAGATATGTAGATGTCATATATGATACTACCTCGTACCTCCGTTCCTAAATATAAGTCTTTCTAGAGATTCCACTATAGGCTACATACAGAGCAAAATGAGTGAATCTACACTCGAAAATGCATCTATATACATTTGTATGTGGTCCATACTGGAATCTCTACAAAGACATATATTTAGGAACAGACGCAGTACATTAAACAAAATCGTAAGTGTCATGTAGGAATTCCAGTGCAGTACATTAGGCTCCCTTAGAGTGCCTGCTAGTCCCGCACACAGAGTCATGGCTAGTTTATGCTACGCACACAATCATTAATTGGTGGTTTAAATATGCGCAAGGGATATGAAATGTATTATCATGTAGAGATGTCTGAAATTAGCCGTGTCAACTTGCATATAGGGTTACACAATGAAAAAGTACAAGATGTATGTGGCAATTTCATGGAACATCACAAAAAAGGAGAGGCAGGGGTGAGCCTATACAGTGTGCTATGGTACGTCACTCCTCCATTGCAATCATCATAACATGTTATTTGTATGTCAGTTCTATTGGCCAAGTTTCTTAGGGACAGTTATTACGAGTTATCCTAAGAAAATAAGCACGTGTGAATATAAGCACCATGTAATAAGCCAACCAGTTCTTTTCATTGCCATCCTTTTCAACTTATCTTTGGTATGATCAATGAAAAGTCTAGATTGCATTATATTTTTTTCATTTTCCTGCCCATATGAAAATTAATTTGACTTGCAAACATCACAAATTGACCCCAATGCAGTAATTAATATGATAGGAAAACAGACCATCACTATCTTTTCAAAATGCAAATACAAAGATACCATCTACTTGGCACAATCTACTTTGGTCAATGTCTTCCATAGAGATCCCATTGCCTAATTTAAATGAAGAACGCATGACCCACATTTAAATGAAGAACAATTATTTATTGAAATTCGATGGTCCAAGTGGTTGGTTATTATCATATAGCAGCACCACCTGAAAGCATCATATAGAAGCAGCAACATCTCGTAGCAACTCATCATACAGCAGCAGCAGCAGGTGTAGTGTGCAATTCATCATATATCAGCAGCAGCTTATAGCAATTCATCATATAGCAGCAGCTGGAGCAACTCATAGCAATTCAACATATAGCAGAAGTAGGAGCAGCTCATAGGAATTCATCATATAGCAGCAGCAGGAGCAGCTCATAGCAATTCATCATATAGCAGCAGTAGGAGCAGCTCATAGCAATTCATCATACAGCAGCAGGAGCAGCTTATAGCAACTCAACATATAGCAGCGGCAGCTCATAGCAATTCATCATATAGCAGCAACAACTCATAGCAATTCATCATATAGTAGCAGCAGGAGCAACTCATAGCAATGCATCATATAGCAGCAGCAGAAGCAACTCATAGCAATTCATCGTATAGTGGATCAGAATGAAAATTTGGCAAAAAATCAGAGGAGATCCTCACCTTGTTGGATGAGCTCATCCTTCAAGAGCACCTCAAGGCCACGACCTGGGAGGAGGAGCGGGGGAATAAGGTGCCTTCTGCCGCAGTGTGGCATCAGCCGTAGTTGTGCGGCACCCGCCAGAGTAGTGCGTTGGACGGACCACAGTGGAGCAGCTGCTGGAGACCATGAGAATGAGGGGCGGCGCTAGAGGGAGGAGCAACCAGGGAGATTTGTCCCTACCCGCCGGCCATGTGGCCTAGCTGGACAGAGCATGGTCGAGGACCAGGCTAGATGGTACCAGTGGTGACGGCTCACTGCAGGAACCCTAGTGCTGCAGGCAGGGGATCGAGGTAGAGGGAAAGGGGAGAGGAGATGCAAGCGGGCAGGGCAATGAACGCTTGCGTGTTTGTTTTTCCTTGAGGGTTAGGTGTGACACGGGCGTGAGCAGTTGCATTTTGAGTGTAATATAGGGAGACAACAGAGTCATTTCACTATTCCCCTTCCCTTCAGTTTTTAGTGAGGTTCTACCCGAAACACACCCCCCCTCTAAAGTGAAATAAGTTAAGCCCAAGCCCATAACTCAAAAATAACTTCTTTATATCTTTTATGACTTATTTTGACAATAAGCCCTGAAAAGGCGAAATCGAACTAGCCCTTAACCGACAATTCAATTGTGCGTGCAATGATGAATCACTCCTGCCTGCTATATTGTACATTTAGGCATCATTATACATGGCATAATCTAATACATGTGCATTCCATTGTAGAATCTGGAATGCGCAATGTTTATGTTAGTTCATACGTTGCACATGATGTTTAAATGCCCCTTAAATCTGGTCAGTCAAGTGATGGTCCTTAAGCCTCCTTCTTTTCTTCTTTTCTTGATATGTAAGATTTGCTCACACATCTGTTCAATTGCTTGTTTTCATCAGCCAGCCATACTAGGACTGTTTGCTTTGATTACTTGTTCTTCTTGACCTAACACTCTAACAAAGCTTGTCAACGATTTAAACACTAAGGGCTGCTATAGTGGGGCCTTGTCTAACTCATAGGTGACATAAAGGTTTGGCTGTACACTAAAGTAGGCTCTCCAAGAGTACTTGGAGATCTAGTTCGTAGACATGCCTAGTTTTTACAAAGTGCAGACATAGCAAATGCTCATTTCATTGTGTGCAAGTGCAAGAGATGCGGCATGTTTCATTATGCGGTGTTGTTTTTTTATAATCTCATCCTTTTGTGTTTACAGACTGGAAAGTATGCATATTTATCTTCCAAGGAGACACGTAACTAGTTTGTGTCACCCTGCAGAGGGGGTGCAATGAAGATAAGATTGAGGATTTCCAAGTACAAGATGTTAGGAATGAGCCTTGCAAGAGAAGTAGGAGCTACGCTGAGCCTCTTCAACCAGTTAAGGTAAGTCACTGTATCCAACTCAATAGTTCAATTCCTTGTTTGTTTCAGGCATAGTTAATTTGCTCTTTTCAATTGCTTTATTTGTCCTCAGTTAATGAGATGCCCAAGAAATGATGCCTGATGTTGGGTACTTGTATAACTATTAGTTGACATAATTAAAGGCCTTACCATTTAATTACTCTGCCGAAGTGTGCCTGAAGCTTTGAAGTCTATTAACCAACTATTATTGCATGAGGCTCACAATCTAATTCATATTGGGCTAATGATTGCATAATTTTGCTTACTGTAGTAGGTTTGTATGAATCCCTCTGCTGTTCATTATGCTTCCTAAGACTTTCATTGAGCTACAGAATGGCCAACTGCTTGCTTACTTATACGCAACCTGATGTCTAAATTTGCAACTTGTCTGTGTTTTGGATTGGGCCCCAACATCATGCTCCTCTAGTGAGCTAAGAGAGATTTCTGTATGCAGGCTGCACAGACTACCTTCTTTATAATTTTTTAAAATATCGCCTGCTTATGCTTCATGACGTGTAACATTATTGTTAGTCCTATTTTGCCATGTACAAAATAGTCTTTCTTGCTCACTTCACTGTTGTAACTATATTTTTGCCCTAGTCATGTGTACTTACAGAAACATTTCAGGATGAAGTGACATCAACACAAAGATCTGCGAGCAGTGCGGTATGGTCGTTGCCGAATGATTATGGGTTGGAATTGGAATGTGTTGATGTTCTCGAGCATCAACTAGAGGTGGCAAGACAACGTGTACATGATTGTCAACATACAATCAACAAGTTGAGACTGGACATGCATGTATTAGATGCAGGAGTCAAAAAATGAAACAAGACACTGAGGTAACCACGAAGGAATTGGCGATTTTGCAGACAGAAATTTGTGCTATCTGAATCCGGCAATCCTATTTTCCAAAGAGATTATAGTTCAAATGCTAAGTTCTGTTGATGCGTGTCCATGATGTATGAGCTTTATTTGTCTAGTGTATGTAATTTGCTGTTTGTGTACGCTTTCTTATCACTGGTGCTGAACTATAATGCCCAGTGGGTATATTTGGCTGTAATTTGTTTATTGTAGTGTAGGATTATTCTACATTTCTATGCCGTGTTTTTATTGTGTAGTGTATGTTTTTTAGAGGCGATAGTACAGAGTAGGATATTTCTTGAATATGCTATATCGTTGAAACGGGGGCCAACACGCCCAAATATTTCCTGGACGCCATACAAACGAACAAACATGTGTAGTCAAAGCGGGCCTTAATTGGGCTGGTCAAAATAATATTAAGTGGGTCCCAAATGATGTGGCCCACCGTAACAATGACTCTTAGCAGGCCTTCAACATGCCTAAAGCTCGATAGGGCCGTATAAATGGAAATGGCCCGCGGGCCTTTAGCAGGCCGAAATAAATGTCAATTGTGTCTCGGCCCTTTTACTTTACGGGCTAGTAAGAGGCCAAAAGTGTTATGGGCCAGAGGAGGCCCAATTTGCAAACTAGGCTTTTAACAGGACAAAAGTCGCGTTGGGCTGAAATGATGCCCTACGGAACGTGGGCCCCTAATGGACCTTTGTCCTGCGAAATGTGGGCCCCTAATGGACCTAAAGTCAAAGGCCCAACTGTTGTGCAGGACGTTAACAGGCCAAGGGAAAAAATGGGCTAAGAGTAGGCCCTTTACCGATTGGGCTGAGGACAGGCCTAAAGTCATAGCGGGCTAGAATTGGCCCAACTGTAGAATGGGCCGAGAAAAGGCCGAATGACATTCCGGGCCGTTAACAGGCTAGAAATGACAATGGGCTGCTAATAGGCTGAAAGAAGCTCGGGCCGCAACGGGCTTAAAATGACGATGGGCTGGAAATTGTAGAATCTAGAATGGGCCTTTGATGGGTTGATTCTGTGTAACTTGTATGGGCCATACTTGTAAATGGTCCTGACTCAAGTAGGCCTCTAATGGACCGACCCGGCCGTGCCACGTGTCAACGTATCATAGGCAGCTCTTGTCCAATGAGTGGATGTCATCTATCCCAACGGTGAGGCAACACGTGTTTCCTCCGGCCAATGAGAATTTTACACGTGGAAAATCCCCATTGGTCGTGGCTGTTAGCGGGTTATCGGATCCAAAACCGGACTCGATAGCTTAACGGCATCCCATTACAGTGGATGCCACATGTCGGTCACCCTTGACGAAAGCACTTCTGGGACCCACGATTTATCGTCATGGAAGTGGACACTTACGTGATGCTAATTTTGGTAATGTCATGGAACACTTCTATGACAATACAGGTATGACTATCTTGATTCTCTCATAAAATCGTCATGGATGTACATGCATGACAGAAAATGTGACCTACTGTGACAAACACGTATCATCACGGAAGTGTATTTTTTTGTAGTGATAAGGCGTAGACCTACATAGACATGTGCCGTGTACACCTACGTTAGCTATAACACTAGGTCAAACATATGGATGAACTTCCCATTGTTGATGATACACCGAATGCAATCACTTGTGGTATGTATGTATCATCTTTGCGAGCTTCAAATTTATGAAGCCTTTTGTTGATATATGAATTGTCACTACTGCAGGATCCTGCTAACGCAACACTACGATCAGAGACCCTTC
Organism: Triticum aestivum; assembly: GCF_018294505.1. Classification (NCBI taxonomy): domain Eukaryota; kingdom Viridiplantae; phylum Streptophyta; class Magnoliopsida; order Poales; family Poaceae; genus Triticum; species Triticum aestivum. The sequence goes on along the minus strand of NC_057810.1, from coordinate 372,729,752 downwards.
CACGAAACTGTGTGCGATGCATTAATCGTAGACGGTGGTGTAAAAGAACTGTCAAAAAAGGTGCAAAACATTTGCGATGACGGATGTATCAAACACGGTTCAAATTTTTGTTGCGTGTGCGATTCAGGTTATACGGTTCAGTTCAATTAACTATTTGAGATGAGGGTGAACAGAAGAAACGGGCTGCCAGACAAAGGCGTGTGCAATGTAGAGCATACGGTTCACTCAGATGAACTGTTTGCGATTAATGAATTCATCGCTGCTGGGTTACCTAGTGCGGTCCTTGTGTGTTGTGATATGCTCTGTCTGCAGAACATCTATGCTCTGTGTACAGAAGAACAACACACACACACACACACACACATATATATATATATATATATATATATACTTGTAACATGACATGATTGCAATAACAAATTAAACATCCAATTATGTTATGTAACAAATACAATAAATATTGCAAGGATCAAATTCAAAGATTACAACGCCCAAATTCAAACATTACAAACATCAACATTTCTGCAAAGGGATCAGCTGCTGACAAGTCATGTATGGGTTTGACACAATAACTTCCAATTTGCTCTGCCATATGCTCTTCCAAAACGAAGTTTAGCTTTTTTCGAGCCTCTTCCATTTTGCAGTACCTACCGGCTCTGATCAACATACCATTCATCTTTCCTAATTAAATGCGTGTTCAACCTTAGTACACTTGGCTTAGCGCCAAAGTCTGGCTTTAATTTGGATAACGTATTCAATCTGAACCGTTTGCGTTGAAGAGGTGCACAAATCCTGCATTGAACAGTTCGCAAGCTTCCCGGTGAGCCTCTCGGTCAGCCTGCGCACCGGACAACACTCCCACGCCTCCCGTTCAGTAAAGCAGCTGTCCGCACAACACCTCCTATAGCCATTAAAACCAAGACATGTGACATCACGTAAATGGTGAATAGAACACACACGATTTGAATTATACAAATGTTTGAGATATTAAAGTGGTAGCTATTTGTTTCAAAATGCCTTTGTTGGTTGTTATTCGAGTGCGCCTTCTGTCAAAATGGACACAAAAATCACCATAGCATGTCGGGTGCCATTCCATGATAGCATGCCAAGTTTTATGAATTTTAGGCGAGTTTTGGATTAACTAGATTTAAAAACAAAGTATCTCAATGTTTTGCCGACAATCAATGGTGCCCTGGTGTATGAAATTCATTCCCATTTCTTGCATGGGACCTAAGCATGCACCCAAGGACACATATTTGATTTTCCAACCAATTTATATGCACTTGAGAATGTGCATGTAGTTCAAATTTGACTTATGCACATAAATGCATCGAAAACTCAGTTAATGCATAAAAATGTCCAAACGAACCCCGAAAAATCCCAAAAATTGACACAACACTCTTGTTGTTCTCTACTGACACTAGAAAACTTTTGAGAGCAATAAGAGGCAGTGGATATTGTTTTGTCCCCAAAGATGGGCCGTCCCCTACCGAAACCATCAGGCTTGTTGTGACAAGCTCTAGCTTGTGAGAAGCATATCCTCAAACCTGCCCCAAATGGGACAAAAAATTTACCACGGCATGTTGATGCCGTTCCATGATAGCATGCCAAGTTTCATGAATTTCAGACGAGTTTTGGATTTACTGGAATTTAAAAACAAGGAATCTCAATGTCTGCGACCGAGTGAGGGTGGCAGGGTGTTTGACATTCGTTCCCATTTCCTGCATGGGACCTAAGCATGCAACCAAGGACACATATTTGAATTTTCAATCAATTGCATTAGAGCATGTGCTTGTAGTTGAAATTTGAATTATGCACATGAATGCATAGAAAACTCAGTTAATGCATAAAAATGTCCAAACAAACCCCAAAAAATCCCAAAAATTGACACAACACTCGTGTTGTTCTATGTTGACACTAGATTTTTTTAAAGCAATAAGAGGCATCGCATATCATTTCGTCCCCCAAGGTGGGGCGTTCCCTACCAAAACATCATGCTTGTTGTGAGAAGGTCTGGTTTGTGAGAAGTATATCCCCAAACCTGCCACAAATGGGGCAAAAAATTACCACGGCATGTTGATGCCGCTCCATGATAGCATGCCACGTTTCATGAATTTCATACAAGCTTTGGATTTACTAGAATTTAAAAACCAGGTATCTCAATGTTTGCGGCCGAGTGACGGTGGAAGGGTGTTTGACAATCATTCTCATTTCTTGCATGGGACCTATAAGCATGCAACCAAGGACACAGATTTGAATTTTCAACTAATTTATATGCATTAGAGCATGTGCATGTAGTTCAAATTTTAATTATGCACATGAATGCATAGAAAACTCAGTTAATGTATAAAAATTTCCAAGCGAACCCCGAAAAATCCTAAAAATTGACACAACACTCCTGTTGTTCTATGTTGACACTAGGAAAAAAATTGAAATTGAGAAGAGGCAATGGATATCATTTCATCCAGAAAGGTGAAATGTTCCCTACCGAAACCATCACACTTGTTGTGAGAAGCTCTGGTTTATGAGAAACTCTGGTTTATGAGAAGCTTATACCCAAACCTGCCCCAAATGGGACAAAAAATTTACCACGGCATGTTGATGCCGCTCCATGATAGCATGCCAGGTTTCATGAACTTCTGATGACTTTTGGATTTATTAGAATTACAAAAGCAAGTACGTCGACGTTTGCCGGGGAGCCACAGTGCCATGGTGTTTGAAATTAATCCCCATTTCTTGCATGGGACATAAGCATAAACACATGGACACGTATGTGATTTTACAACCCATGTTGGTGCACCGGAGCATGTGCATGTAGTTTAATTTTGAATTGTGCACCTGAAATGGCTAGAAAACCAATTTAATGTATAAAATGTACAAACGAACCCTGAATAATTCCAATTCTTTTATGACACACATATAGTTGCATGTTCACTATAGATAAAAGGTCTAGCAATTCAAACACAATCTATTGCCGCTGTGACCCCATTATGTAATTCAAATCAAGAAGAAAAATCAAGTAGATCCCACACGGTTTATAATAACCAACTGAGTGAGATGCAACACAAAATATCTTGGAGCACCGTCGGAGTATAGTACACATACGCCTTACCAATGTTGAGGATATTGCTTACCGTTATCATTTTGGTCAGCTAGAGATTAGAGATTAATCAGAAATCGGCCGATTAATCGATTTTATTGGTCGACTATTAATCAGATATTTTTTTGCAAATATCAGGTTCCCAACACTAAAATACGCTATATTCAACACCAAAACAATATTTAACAGAAGTGTTACCTTGATTTCTAGCGTTTGAATCCTCGTATAATGGCAAACAAAATTGGACAATAGTACATATTTCGTAGCAATGTCCACAAAACATAAATAAACATAGTTTTTGCAAAAATCGTGCTATGAATAGGTCTAATTTATCGGTAGATTCCTAATAAATCGCTTGTCAGAATGATAAATCGGTCCAAAAGATAAATGGCAAAGATAAGGCATAATCTTATCGATCACCCCCACCCCCCTAATTAGCGATAAATCGGAAGATTAATCAATGAATCAGAAGATTTCTTGAACGGTGCGACAGCTACAATCCACAGCACTCTCTGAATAAGGGACCTTGTCTGATGACACTTTGTGCGCCAGTTTTTTCGCTGAAGCGATTCCAAATTTTTGGCTTTCGCGGAATATATACCTCCTCGGCCCTCCTCCTTACGAAAATCCACATTTCCCCTATTTATGCCTTCCTTTCCAAGTTGAAACCTTCACTCCTTGCTTGCAACGACGCATCCTCACCGGCGACCCTCTTTCACGCTGCTCGGCCTCACCTATCCAGGCAGGTAATCCACACCCGAGCCCCATCCTCCTCCTCCTTCCACATCCCACATGCCCCGACCGTCGGTGCGAGCGTGACACCTTCCCCCCAAATCATCGACCCCTCCACCAAATAAGCACCGCCCTAAGCCATGGTGCACGCAATATAGCCAGGATCTAAGGAGCATTTGGCAGTGGAGAAGCAAATTGTTGCCGCACACGCGGATGAGGTCATGATGGCTACCATTCGTGCCGACCCCAGATCAGCACCTTGCCATCGAGGCCACCGTCGACGCCTCGTGCACCAACACCGCGGTGCGGTTGGCTGCTTTAAATGGCAGTTTGTGGCATTTTCTCAAGGCCACCGTCGGTGCCTTCGACGAAGACTACGAGGTGTTTTCTCAGCATGCACGTGCTTACCTCATCTTCAGAGACAGCAGGTTGGTGCCCGGAGCGGCTCAGGCAACTCACCACTACGACGAGGGCAGCCACTATGTGGAGGCCTTGCCCTCTTCCATGTCCAAGGAGCCAATCGTCATTGATATCTCCGACAATGAGTAGCTTGTCTTATTAGCTCACTATAAGGACCTATGTTTAGTTTGCTAGCTATTGCCTTTCCTTAACAAATTCTAGTGAATTATGCTATCTAATTTTACTATGCAATCTTCTTCTCTAGTTTACATGTTCTATATGTCGTGCAATGTGGTGTTCAGTTAACTGTTTGGTTCAATACTGCAAATGTGATGTTCAATTCTTTAGGGTGCAATTTTCCAAGTTGTCAAGCATGCTTGGTTTGTTTAACTGTCTGATCTTCTATTAGGAGTATGTTATATTGTGCAATGTGGTGCTCAGTTAACATTTGGTTCATTTGTTGTGGTGTCTAGTTAACTGTTTTGTTCAATTCTGCAATGTGACGTTCAATTGTTGTTTGTTCATTCTGTTATTGTATACCATGTGAGAAATAAATCGAATTTGGTTGTACTAAATACATAAGAAACAAATACAATTGCTATATATCCAAGTTGTTAAGCATGCTTGATTTGGTTAACTGTCTGATCTTCTATTATGAGTATGTTATAGTGTGCAATGTGGTGCTCAGTTAACGTTTGGTTCATTTGTTGTGGTGTTTAGTTAACTACTTGGTTCAATTCTATAATGCGATGTTCAATTGTTGTGGTTGCATTCTGTTATTGTATACCATGTTAGGAATAAATCGAATTTGGCTGCACTACACGAGTGCAATATTTCCTAGTTCTTAATCATGCTTGGTTTGGATAAATGGGTTTTCCATGTGGCTTGAATTAATCTGATGTATCTACAATGTGCTTGTTTTTCATCACTATATTTTCTATACCATTATATAGTGTGCCAATAGCTTCAAATATTAGTCGTTGGATATGCCCATCCAACGGTCAAGAGATGGAAAATCCGAGCATTATGATCCGTCAGATATAGTTTTTAACTCATAGGATACTGCCACGTGGCCTTCTAGTTGAAGACCCAACTCTACCATCTCATGTGTTATAGAAGTATCTATCCACATGCTTATCCGATACTCTAATAAAAAGAGGCTAGAACAATCTGGATTCTAGAGAGGTAAGAACCATGTTGGATCTTGTCCAGTACGATTATAGAAAAGGAAATACATATTCAAATGTATTTTCCATGCTTTTTATATATATTTAAATGATGTGCAAGGCACGTACAATTTAGTAGTACTGATAGCATGCGAACCCTTACTTAATTTGATGACTAACTACCTTATATGTGTTGCAGGGAAACAATGGGAAGCACTAAGGTTTACAAGATGGTACTAACTATTATACCTTGCTTTTTTTATTCCTCTGCCCATTTCCAATATAGAGAAGATATTTATGCACATCCTTATTTTCAGGCCTTTCCAGAGCAGTTCACTGATGATTACCTCCCAAACCACCTCTATGGTCAGGGGCGAGGAAAGTTTTCATACAACACTCACGGTTCAATATTGAAGTGTTCCTGAAGAAGACGAAGGATGGATAGTCAATCATCCACGGGTACTGGCCTAAAGTTTTAAAGACCTTCAACATGAATGAAGGCTCAATATTCACCTTCTGCTTCAGTAGTTTTCCAAATGAGATGCATCTGTCTATGTACTGTCTATGAAGCTAATTTCGAAAGGTTCTAGATGTTGCATGTGAAACTTGGTGCTGGTGCAGTTGTGTAATGGGGTAGCTGAGTGTTAAAGCTATATAATGTTGTACTCGGATGTATTTCAATTATGAAATCCTGCTTCCTTAATATAGAAATGAAATATATTATGTGCTTAATATGAATGTCAATTAGATTAATGAATGGATTATTAATAATAGGGCAATTAGCTTGCTAATTGGGTTTTCCTATTGCAAACGGTTATTGAGAAAACACCATGGGCGATGACCTCAGGCAATGCACACAGTTTCTAGGAATAAACCGTGTTGGATCAATGAACAATCACACACGGCATTCTCTTGAAAATTGTTTGTGTTACGCCACCTTGCACAAACGTTTCCTTGGAGTGACTGTGTGGGATGTATATACGAACGGGAACGTTTAGCGGGGACTGACTGTGTGGGATGTACTTATGACCGGAAACGATTTCGCCTGTATAATTGTATTTTTTAGCACTACTTTACGTATAACCATATTTGGTCACTCGCCGGTCCCACACGACCTCATTTTGCCGAGCGTGTGTGCAAGGAGGGCATATCCCCGACGGTTTCTGGGTCATGTGGGAAGGACCCCCCTATCGCAGTCACTCCCTAGGTGACAGTTCCGAACGCCATCACAGAAAGGGGTTAAAAACCCTTTGTATAGCACCGACGCGTACCAGTGTATGTTTAAAACATACTTGTATTGAGTGTACGTACTTCTAGATTATCTGGATGTGCTCCTAAAAACAACTAGAGAGTAGATAGGTTATGATCTCTTAGCATGGCTCAAGAGCACTGGTTGCTGCAATGGATGCCAAAAATTGCTGCGCATACATACACACCAACTCATGAGTCAATCAATTCCTAAGCATCCGTTGCTTCCTGGTACGTACTTGGTATCGCTAAGTTTTCATGTGTTGCATGCATACGTATACGTACACCTTCTAGGGTGAGGGGTGTGACTGATTGATAAACTGCAAGCATGTGAATTTAATCTGGCCGGGTCACAAAACAAATTCAAAAGAAACAAGATGAGTTAATATGAAATTATCCGACATTTATTTTTCTTGGACTCTGTTCTAATCAATATGGTGTTTGTTGCAGGTGATCAATACTGCATGTATTTACAGTGTGTTAATACTATTTGTCATGGTTATTTTCTTTCTTACCAACATACTGCTGGTCTGCTAATGAGTTCCTTCATGCATCCATTAGCATTATCTTGGTTCCTTGTAGGAGCTGATTGAAAAGTTTGTAATAAGCAATTCACTCACAAGTTTGAGTCCCTCGATCGAAACCCCACCCGAATCGCGAGTTTCCATGCATGATATTACTGCATCTTCACACAAGGTACGTTGTTACAATTCTGTGCAGGTGTGCGTAGATATATTGGCATGCACCATGTGTAGAAAATACAGGGGTGGCACCCACCATCATTACATGTCCGCAAAATTATAATAGGGTGCAGAGAGGGGCTTATGAAAGTGGCGTCCCAGAGTGTGATGAACAACCTCATCACATGGGGATTGATCACATTCGTCTTGAATAGATGGACAATATGGCCACCACCAATCATAATGGTGAAGAGAACTGGCAACATGGAGGATCGCTTGAGTGGTGAATTTAATTTATCTCTCCCATTGCAACGCACGGGCACTTTTGCTAGTGGATGAAAAGAGGAATTACAGCTTGCTCTCCCCTCACTATGGGCTAATTTTCGCTAACAGTATCCCCAAAAGGGGGCTCAATACACTTCGCTCCGGCTAATCTCCACTGCTCGAAGTTGTTCCTGATTGCTGAGATGACATCTTGGATCTGGGGTGTTTTTGCCCAGAAGATGCATTGATTTCTCTCCTTCCATATTTCCCAGGTGATCATGATGATCATTGATCTAACTCCACGTCTATTGGCCGCCGCCGTCCTACTGATGATAAGTTGGCAGGTTTGGGCCATGTTAAGCTGAGGACTATCCATTGGCGCGAGCAAGGAATTTCCTGTCCAACTAGCGCATTGCCTCCATATCTCTTGGGCAAAGTTGCAGCTCCATATCAGGTGTGTTAACGTTTCCAGGTTCTAAAGGCATAGTGGACGGAAGTAGCCATTGGTCCATCATCTTCTCTGCAGCCTATCGTTACACCATAAGCAGTTCTAGAGGAGGAGCCACATGAACTTCTTTAGCTTGTTGGGCGCCCAGGCCCTCCATATGAGACAGCTGAAATTTGGGTTAGGGTTTTGCAGGCATTGAATCTTGTATGCCAACTTAGCCGTGTATCGTCCGTCATGTATGACAATCCAATTAATCCTGTCCTCCTCTGCTGGATCCAGAGCTATGTGTGCTTCGTCGATCAGCCGCCACATCCTCAGGTATTGTGGTGCAATTGTACTTGTATTTCCGTGTTGCAAATCCATATCCACTGCTTGTTGGTGAGAGCGGCCCCTACTATTCTGTTTTTGCGACGAGCATGGATAAAGAGAGCAGTGAAGGCCGTGCGTAGCGGTGCCGCCAATCCAGTTATCTTTCGAGAAGCTTGCCTTGTTTCCATTGCCTATCTGTATCCTTGTGGCATTGCTAAACAAAGCCCAGTCATGGTCGTCAGGTGATGGTTGCATGCTGACCCAAGGCCTATCTGGCTGTACCCATGCTACCCATTTCCATCTAATTCGAATGGCTGGGCTAAATTTATTCAGATCAAGGATCCTGAGACCTCCTTATGCTACTGGTGAACATACCTTGTCCCATGCCACTTTGCACTTGCCTCCAAATAGTTCGTCCTCCTGAGCCAGAGGAAACGTTGTCTTGATTTGTCAACTTCCTTCAGAATTTTCTTTGGAACCTTCAGAGCTGTCATTGAGAAATTAGGAAGCACAAAGAGAACGCTTCTGACGAGAACCCTTCTCCCTGCAAGGTTCAGCATCTTGCCTTTCCACCAGGGCAACCTCGCTTTGACCCGATCGATGAGGAATTGGAAATGCACCATTCTGAGCATTGTTGGCATGATCGGCAGACCTAGGTAGGGGACTGGAAAGTTGACAATGCTGCCACCAAAACCCTGTAGAACTTCCGACAATAGCATTGCTTCACATGTATTGCAGCAACAGAGGATTTACTTTGATTTAGCTTGAGACCGGTGGCCTCACTGAACCCATCCAGCAGCTCCATCAGTGTGTCCACCTCCTGCCTTGTTGGGTTTGCGAAGATAACCACATCATCTGCGTATAAGCTCACCCACAGGCTTGGCCCCAGTGTAACACCCCAAGACTGATGCACCAGATGTCTTCCAGTTATTCACCGTCGTTGCCATGTTATTCGCTTGCATGTTGTACCTTGCCATGTCATCATCTGCATTTCATCCGCATGTTTTTCAAAACTTGCATCCTTTCGGGTCTCCCAGTTCTCTCTGTTGTCCGTTCGAAGTCCAGCCACACTCACACGCGCCCGCGGCACCTCCAAAATATTATTTTATAAGTGGCGTAAAAATGTTCTTGGAATGGGTTGAAAGTTGGCGTGCCAAATTTCGTCGCATTCGGAGTCTGTTTGATAGCCCAACCGTTAAACATATAGCCGCAATATAGCCGGTCAAACGTCGGGTGCTTTCAGTCTCCGGAAACCCGTACCGGGCCACACTTCTCTTCTCTCCCCTCAACCCAAGCCCTTCTACACAACCCACCTATCCCACCTAACTCCCTCCTATGTTCATCGTCGTCAGATCATGATCGTGTGGGCAAAAAGGCTCCCTATATCCCTCTCCTAGCTCCCTCTACCTATAAAAAACATCACCTCCCCCAAATTTTCAGCAAACCCTTGCTTCCCTAACCTCCCAGCCGCCCCCTAATTTTCCGTGCATAGCCACCTCCTCTCCACCACCGGTCGCCACCCCACAGGCCAGTGCCACCACAGCCGCTGCCCTCCTCCAACCGTGTCGTGCCATGTGTCCTCCCCGGATTCCATACTGCCACGGCCCACTGAGCCGATCGCGGGCACGCGCGAGCCCGAGCGCGCCCGCCGCCGGCCGCGAAGCCCATCACCGTGCACCTCTCGTCCGTTCTCGTCGCCCGAGGTGCTTGATGTCTACTACACAACCTTCTTCTTGTAGACGTTGTTGGGCCTGCAAGTGCACAAGTTTGTAGGACAGTAGCAAATTTCCCTCAAGTGGATGACCTAAGGTTTATCAATCCGTAGGAGGCGTAGGACGAAGATAGTCTCTCTCAAGCAACCCTGCAACCAAATAACAAAGAGTCTCTTGTGTCCCCAACACACCCAATACAATGGTAAATTGTATAGGTGCACTAGTTCGGCGAAGAGATGGTGATACAAGTGCAATATGGATGGTAGATATAGGTTTTTGTAATCTGAAAATATAAAACCAGCAAGGTAACTAATGATAAAAGTGAGCGTAAACGGTATTGCAATGATAGGAAACAAGGCCTAGGGTTCATACTTTCACTAGTGCATGTTCTCTCAACAATAATAACATAGATAGATCATATAACAAGCCCTCAACATGCAACAGAGAGTCACTCCAAAGCCACTAATAGCGGAGAACAAACATAGAGATTATGGTAGGGTACGAAACCACCTCAAAGTTATTCTTTCGGATCGATCTATTAAAGAGTTCGTACTAGAATAACACCTTAAGACACAAATCAACCAAAACCCTAATGTCACCTAGATACTCCATTATCACTTCAAGTATCCCTGGGCATGATTATACGATATGTATCACACAATCTCAGATTCATCTATTCAACCAACACAAAGTACTTCAAAGAGTTCACCAAACTTTCTACCGGAGAGTCAAGAAAACGTGTGCCAACCCCTATGCATAGGTTCATGGGCAGAACCCGCAAGTTGGTCACCAAAACATACATCAATAGGCACGTGATATCCCATTGTCACCACAGATAAACACGGCAAGACATACATCAAGTGTTCTCAAAGTAAAGACCCAATCCGATAAGATAACTTCAAAGGGGAAACTCAATTCATCACAAGAGAGTAGAGGGGGAGAAACATCATAAGATCCAACTACAATAGAAAAGCTCGGGATACATCAAGATCGTGCCATAGAGGGAACACGAGAGAGAACATGAGAGAGAGAGAGATCAAACACATAGCTACTGGTACATACCCTCAGCCCCGAGGCTGAACTACTCCCTCCTCGTCATGGATAGCGCCGGGATGATGAAGATGGCCACGGGTGATGGATTCCCCCTCCGGCAGGGTGCCGGAACGGGCTCCCAAGAGGTTTTTGGTGGCTACAGAGGCTTGCGGCAGCGGAACTCCCGATCTATCTTGATTTTCGATGGTTTTAGGGCACGTAGGCATATATAGGTGAAAGAAGTTGGTCGGGAGGTGCTCGAGGGGCCCACGAGACAGGGGGGCGCGTCCTGTAGGGGGGGCCTTATCTCCTGGGCTCCTCGAGGGTCTTCTGATTTGATCTCCAATCCTTCAGGATGATATTCTTCCAAAAAATCACAATTCCAAAGGTTTCATTCCGTTTGGACTCTGTTTGATATTCCTTTTCTTCGAAATACTGAAACAGGCAATAAAACAGCAATATGGGCTGGGCCTCCGCTTAGTAGGTTAGTCCCAAAAATGATATAAATGTGTAAAATAAAGCCAATAAACATCAAAAAGGGGTAATATAATAGCATGGAACAATCAAAAATTATAGATACATTGGAGACGTATCAAGCATCCTCAAGCTTAATTCCTGCTCGTCCTCGAGTAGGTAAATGATAAAAACAGAATTTTTGATGTGGAATGCTACCTAGCATCATTCTCAATGTAATTTTCTTTATTGTGGCATGAATGTTCAGATCCACATGATTCAAAATAAAAGTTCATATTGATAAAAGAAATAGTAACACTTCAAGCATACTAATCAAAGTAATCATGTCTTCTCAAAATAACATGGCAAAAGAAAGTTCATCCCTACAAAATCATATAGTTAGGATATGCTTCATTTTCGTCACACAAAGATGTTCCCAACTTCTATACCCCCGATGACAAGCCAAGAAATTGTTTCATACTTAATAATCTCAAACTTTTTCAACCTTCACTCAATACATGAGCACGAGCCATGGATATAGCACTATGGGTGGAATAGAGTATGATGATGGGGATTGTGTGGAGAAGACAAAAAGGAGAAAGTTTCACATTGACGAGGATAACCAACGGGCTATGGAGATGCCCATCAATTGTTGTCAACATGAGGAGTAGGGATTGCCATGCAACGGATGCACTAGAGCTATAAATGAATGCTCAACAAAATAAAACTAGTGGGTGTGCATCCAACTTGCTTGCTCACGAAGACCTAGGGCATTTGAGGAAGCCCATTATAGGAATATACAAGACAAATTCTATAATGAAAAATTCCCACTAGAATGAAAAAGACAACCTATGAGACTCACTATATGAAAAACATGGTGCTACTTTGAAGCACAATATATGAGACTCACTACATGAAGAACAAGGTGCTACTTTGAAGCACAAGTGTGGAAAAAGAGATAGTAACATTGCCCTTTTATTTATTTTCCTTTTTTTCTTTTTTTCTTTTTTCTTTTTTTCTTTTTTCTTTTTCTTTTCTTTTTTTGGCCTTTATTTTTTTTCTTTTTCTTTTCTTTTTGGGCAATGCTCTAATAATGATGATCATCACACTTCTATTGATTACAACATATGAACTACAACTTGAAACTAGAACAAGATATGACTCTATATGAATGCCTCCGGCGGTGTACCGGGATGGTGCAATGAATCAAGAGTGACATGTATGAAAAATAATGCATGGTGGCTTTGCCACAAATACAATGTCAACTACATGATCATGCAATGGCAATATGACAAAAGTAAAGTATGTCATGATGATGATGAACGGAACGGTGGAAAGTTGCATGGCAATATATCTTGAAATGGCTATGGAAATGCCATAATAGGTAGGTATGGTTGCTATTTTGAGGAAGATATAAGGAGGTTTATGTGTGATAGAGCGTATTGTATCACGGGGTTTGGATGCACCGGCGAATTTTGCACCAACTCTCAAGGTGAGAAAGGGCATGCATGGTACCGAAGAGGCTAGCAATGGTGGAAAGGTAAAAGTGTGTATAATCCATGGACTCAACATTAGTCAAAAGAACTCATATACTTATTGCAAACATTTAGAAGTCATCAAAAATCAAGTACTACATGCATGCTCCTAGGGAGATAGATTGGTAGGAAAAGACCATCGCTCGTCCCCGACCGCCACTCATAAGGATGCACAAGCCAGGTACACTTCATGTTTCAAATTTGTTACACAACTTTAACCATATGTGCATGCTACGGGACTTGCTAACTTCAACACAAGCATTCTTTAAATTCATAATAACCCAACTAGCATGACTTTAATATCACTACCTCCATATCTCAAAACAATTATCAAGTATCAAATTGATCATAGCATCCAATTCACTTCCTATGATAGTTTTATTATACCCAACTTGGATGCTCATCATTCTAGGACCAACTTTGTAACCATAGCAAATACCATTCTGTTCTAAAAGACTCTCAAAAAGATATAAGTGAAGCATGAGAGACTAGAAATTTCTACAAAAATAAATCACCACCGTGCTCTAAAAGATATAAGTGAAGCACTAGAGCAAAAACTATCAAGCTCAAAAGATATAAGTGAAGCACATAGAGTATTCTAGAAAATTATAATCAAATAGGCTTCTCCCAAAAGGTGTGTACAGAAAGGACGATTGTGGTAAACTAAAAAGAAAAGACTAATATAATACACCACGCTCCAAGCAAAACACATATCATGTGGCGAATAAAAATATAGCTCCAAGTAAAGTTACCAATGAACGAAGACGAAAGAGGGGATGCCTTCCCGGGGCATCCCCAAGCCTAGGCTTTTGGCTATCCTTGAATATCTTGGGGTGCCTTGGGCATCCCCAAGCTTAGGCTCTTGCCACTCCTTATTCCATAGTCCATCGAATCCTTACCCAAAACTTGAAAACTCCACAACACAAAACTCAACAGAAAACTCGTAAGCCCCGTTAGGAAAAGAAAATAAAACCACCACTTAGGTACTGTAATGAACTCATTATAAATTCATATTGGTGTAATATCTACTGTATTCCAACTTTTCTATGGTTCATACCACTTAATACTAGCCATAGATGCATCAAAATAAGCAAACAACACATAGAAAACAGAATCTGTCAAAAACAGAACAGTCTGTAGTAATCTGTATCAAATGTATACTTATGGAACTCCAAAAATACTACCATATTAGGAATTCCTAAGGAATTTGTGTACCAATCCAGAGCAAAAAGAATAAGATCAAGAGCATGTTTCTGTGAATTAACAAAACTAATTTACTGGGTGGAAAAGTTTGTGATTTTCAGCAGGATCAACACAACTATCACGGTAAGCTATCCTAAAGGTCTTACTTCGCACTTTATTGAAACAAAAGCTATAAAACATGATTACTACAGTAGCATAATCATGTGAACACACAAAAACAGTAAGGATAAATATTGGGTTGTCTCCAAACAAGCGCTTTTCTTTAATGCCTTTTTAGCTAGGCATGATGGTGACAATGATGCTCACATAAAAGATAAGAATTGAAACATAACAAGAGCACCATGAAGCATATGACTAGCACATTTAAGTCTGACCCACTTCCTATGCATAGGGATTTTGTGAGCAAACAACTTATGGGAACAATAATCAACTGGCATAGGGAGGTAAAACAAGCATAGCTTCAAGATTTTCGACACATAGAGAGGAAACTTGATATTATTGCAATTCCTACAAGCATATATTCCTCCCTCATAATAATATTCAGTAGCATCATGAACAAATTTAACAATATAACCAGCACCTAAAGCATTCTTTTCATGATCTACAAGCATAGAAAATTTACTACTCTCCACATAAGAAAAATTCTTCTCATCAATAGTAGTGGGAGCAAATTCAACAAAATAATTATCATGTGAGGCATAATCCAATTGAAAACTAAAATCATAATGACAAGTTTCATGGTTATCATTATTCCTAATAGCATACAAGTCATCACAATAAGCATTATAGATAGCAACTTTGTTCTCATAATCAATTGGAACCTCTTCCGAAATAGTGGAATCATCACTAAATAAAGTTGACACTCTTCCAAATCCACTTTCATGTTCATCACAATAAGATTCAACATCCTCCAAAATAGTGGGATCACTACTTTATAAAGTTGACACTCTTCCAAACCCAGTTTCATCAATATAATCATCATAAATACGAGGCATGCTATCATTAAAATAAATTTTCTCATCAAAGCTTGGGGGACAAAATATATCATATTCATCAAACATAGCTTCCCCAAGCTTGTGGCTTTGCATATCATTAGCATCATGGATATTCAAGGAATTCATACTAACAACATTGCAATCATGCTCATCATACAAAGATTTAGTGTCAAACATTCTATAGATTTCTTCTTCTAGCGCTTGAGCACAATTTTCCTTTTCATCAAACTCACGAAAGATATTAAAAAGATGAAGCGTATGAGACAAACTCAATTCCATTTTTTTGTAGTTTTACTTTATAAACTAAACTAGTGATAAAACAAGAAACAAAAAGATTCGATTGCAAGATCTAAAGATATACCTTCAAGCACTCACCTCCCCAGCAATGGCGCCAGAAAATAGCTTAGTTGACGGGGTGTGAGTGAGTGCCCTTTACCTAGCCTCCCAGGCAACGGCGCCAGAAAAGAGCTTGATGTCTACTACACAACCTTCTTCTTGTAGACGTTGTTGGGCCTGCAAGTGCACAGGTTTGTAGGACAGTAGCAAATTTCCCTCAAGTGGATGACCTAAGGTTTATCAATCCGTAGGAGGCATAGGATGAAGATGGTCTCTCTCAAGCAACCCTGCAACCAAATAACAAAGAGTCTCTTGTGTCCCCAACACACCCAATACAATGGTAAAATGTATAGGTGCACTAGTTCGGCGAAGAGATGGTGATACAAGTGCAATATGGATGGTAGATATAGGTTTTTGTAATCTGAAAATAAAAAAACGGCAAGGTAACTAATGATAAAAGTGAGCGCAAACGGTATTGCAATGATAGGAAACAAGGCCTAGGGTTCATACTTTCACTAGTGCAAGTTCTCTCAACAATAATAACATAGATAGATCATATAACAAGCCCTCAACATGCAACAAAGAGTCACTCCAAAGCCACTAATAGCGGAGAACAAACGTAGAGATTATGGTAGGGTACGAAACCACCTCAAAGTTATTCTTTCAGATCGGTCTATTAAAGAGTTCGTACTAGAATAACACCTTAAGACACAAATCAACCAAAACCCTAATGTCACCTAGATACTCCATTGTCACTTCAAGTATCCGTGGGCATGATTATATGATATGCATCACACAATCTCAGATTCATCTATTCAACCAACACAAAGTACTTCAAAGAGTGCCCCAAAGTTTCTACCGGAGAGTCAAGAAAACATTTGCCAACCCCTATGCATAGGTTCATGGGCGGAACCCGCAAGTTGGTCACCAAAACTTACATCAAGAGGCACATGATATCCCATTGTCACCACAGATAAACACGGCAAGACATACATCAAGTGTTCTCAAAGTAAAGACTCAATCCAATAAGATAACTTCAAAGGGGAAACTCAATTCATCACAAGAGAGTAGAGGGGGAGAAACATCATAAGATCCAACAACAATAGCAAAGCTCGGGATACATCTAGATCATGCCATAGAGGGAACACGAGAGAGAACACGAGAGAGAGAGATCAAACACATAGCTAGTGGTACATACCCTCAGCACCGAGGGTGAACTACTCCCTCCTCGTCATGGATAGCGCCGGGATGATGAAGATGGCCACCGGTGATGGATTCCCCCTCCGGCAGCGTGCCGGAACGGGATCCCGAGAGGTTTTTGGTGGCTATAGAGGCTTGCGGCGGCGGAACTCCCGATCTATCTTGATATTCGATGGTTTTAGGGTACGTAGGCATATATAGGCGAAAGAAGTCGGTCGGGAGGTGCTCGAGGGGCCCACGAGACAGGGGGTCGCGCCATGTAGGGGGGCGCCCCCTATCTCCTGGGCTCCTCGAGGGTCTTCTGACTTGATCTCCAAGCCTTCAGGATGATATTCTTCTAAAAAAATCACGATTCCGAAGGTTTCATTCCGTTTGGACTCCGTTTGATATTCCTTTTCTTCGAAATACTGAAACAGGCAATAAAACAGCAATATGGGTTGGGCCGCCGTTTAGTAGGTTAGTCCCAAAAATGATATAAATGTGTAAAATAAAGCCCATAAACATCCAAAAGGGGTAATATAATAGCATGGAACAATCAAAAATTATAGATACGTTGGAGACGTATATGTGCTCCACCGCCCGGTGCTCCATCGCCTCGCGCGGCGGCCCGCTCCACCTTGCAGGAGACCGACGCTGGCAACCGCCCTAGGCCGGTCCTGCCTCCTCCTCCATCTCTCTACCTCGCCCTATCCTCTCTCTCTCTCTCTCTCTCTCTCACCCAAGCTCCCTCTCTCCTGCAAGAACTTCGCCGTCACCGTGTCGCCCCTTCCTGAGCTTGCTGACCCCGCCGCTAACTGTCTTGATAGAACGACCGGATCCGGTCGCCCCACTCCAGGTCCTATGGATCCCCTGCGTGCCGCGATCTCCCCGTCGTCCCCACGTCCTCGCCGAAGCCTTACACCACCGCCCCGCTCGTCGCCGGAGACAGCGCCGCCACCACGTCCTACCTCCCCTTGATCAAGCAGAGGAGGACGAGCCCCCTCGTCCGCATGGGCCACCCTGCTCCACCCCGGCCGGCCCAGCCCGACCTCCTGGCTGACCTAGGCCAAGCGACTCTGGTGAGCGAGTCCGCCTAACCCTCGCCCTACGCGCGATATAACTATGTGGCGCTCGCTTGTTTTTTTCTAGAAATATGACCAAGTCTTTTTTCTAAAATCAGCATCATGTTGTATTATTGTATTGGGTATAACTTTGTGCATGTCTATCTATTTGGAGTGTATAATATGTCAAAATGATCTGCTTAGAGTTCTCTACATGATGGTGTGCTTTGCATTCATATTAGGATGCATCTTGTAATGAATATCCCTGTTGCAATAGTACATGTTGCTGTTAACTGCTAAAAACTGTTATAACTAGTCATTTTGTCTTTTTCTTATCTTTTTGTGTGGTTTTCTTTTAAGTGACATGCCTACATGTTTAGAGGCACAATTATGTTATCTTTGTCATGCTGTAATCTATTTTTCTTGATATACCCTGTGGTGACTAGCACAAGCTTGCCAAGTATGAAACTGTTGTATTATGATGCCATGTTTGCTTGATGCTACCATCAAACCATGCATAATATGGAGATGTTCAGTAATCATGTTTTGGTGACCATGTTATGGTCAATCTATCGATGCCCTAGGCTGCCATATAATCTTGCTTTAGCTTATCTCTTCCTTCATCTCAAGTTGCCATCATGATAAATCTGTCAATCTGTTAACATCATGTTCCATTTTGCAAAGCTCGTTGTAATTAATCTATGCATAATAAGGAGTCGTGCCCCTGGGGTAAGTTGGAGTATGCCATGTCTACTACATGCTCATGTCCTTTTCATAATTATTGAAATTGCTATGCTTGCTGTTATGTTCCTCGAAAGTTAGCATCATAATGTTACTGTTTTGCATTCCCAGATTTTCACCAAGTCTGAGAATCCGCTATTTCATCTTTGCATCTTGTCTTGATGAATGTCATAAACTTGTTGCTCCTATGTATATTCAGTGCTGCATTATTTGAGATCCGTGATATGTACTAGCATGCCATGCTTATGTTTGCCATGTGCTTTAAAAGTAGCTTAATAATTTCTTGCCTCCAACATGTCATCTTATTAACTCTACTCATGCATATGCCCTGTTTTTCACCAAGTCATAATCTATGTTATAAAGTGGCCTTTTGCTTTGATCATGTTGACTTAATATTGATGCCTATGAACCTAAACCTTAATGTTATTTGAAGCTTGTTACCTGTTCTTCAAGTTCATGTCATGTTTGTGCCAATCTTGTTCTTGTAGCATGTTGATATGATGCTTGCAATATGCCTAGTTGCTGTTTTGGATAGCTTGTCCTTTAAACTTGTTCCATGTGTATGTGTTGAACCATGGCTCCGTTTGGAGCATGATCTATATGAAACTTTCTTGGTTTTGCATGTAGATGCATCGTTGCATCCATGTTTTGAGTGGTGTGCTTGATGTTTTAATGCATTTTGCATCAATGCCATGCTTAGCTTGTTTTGCTCACATCTTCTAGGCCCTAGCTCCAAATTAAATGAACTTTGTATGTAACTTGATTAGAAAGTCGTGTAGATCATCATGGTGCATTTTAACTTGATGTTTAACAACTTTAACATAATGTTTTATTCAGATCTGGACCAATTTCGAAATTTGCCTATGGGGACTTTCCGGAATTGTTATATGTTGTTTTCGGCCTCATTTAAACTTGTTTTGAAGTGATGTTCCTATATGCATCATCTCTTGCCATGAGTAGTGTCGCGGAACTGTCACGTCAGATGTCCTAGTGAATGGACTTAGTCGTGGAGCCATCGCATCTGGGAAGCTTAAAGGGGTTAATCGGGACAAAGGACACGGGGTTTATATTAGTTCATCCCCTTACGGTGAAGGTAAAAGCGTACGATCCAGTTTTGAGTGGGATTGCTTATGTCTCGATTACCAGGGAGCGAATCCGCTTGACCTAGTTCTCGATCTGATGTTACCTGCCCTGAACCGCCGTCGGGTCGTCCCTTTATATATAATGGTCGATGCCCAACGGCTCGCAGAGTCCCGGCCGGCTCATAAATAGTGTCCAGCTCGGTCTCTAACTATTCCTGCCTTACAATACAAGTTATGTACATATGGCGGATTATCTCTACAGGCCTTAAGTTGCCTTTGGGCTTTGGGCCCTTAACTGAACCGCCATCTTCAAGCTTTGTCTTGGGCTTCATGAATCGTCCTAGGTATAACCCAGCCCCTCTTGGGCGGGTCATACCTAATAGTTATATCCCCAACATTAGGCCCCAGATTGATTTGAACTGGTTCATGTCAATCATCAACACTTATACAAATCTTCTGCTCTTCATTACGCGAGAATTTGTAACCCGCCATGACCTCATCCTCTGGATCTATGGTAACCCGCCATGACATCATCTGTCTATAATTCACACTTAGTCCAACATATCTCAACGGATCCTTATCTTAATGATCATCCCGAGAATCGAGGCGTCCTAATAGATGAATAACCATATTTTCGGCCTCCACATTTTTCGCGCCCACTTAAGAGTCTTTCCTTATAAATAGGCCCGACCGGTCTTTCCTCATTCTCCTCCTTTCCATTGTCTTCCACCTCTCGCACCCTTCTGCCACTCGAGCTCCGCCGCCACCGCAGAGCGCATCGACGTCCTCGTCCAGGCCGCTGCATCAACCCAAGTCGATCCAAAGAACGGCGGCGACCCTCCGCAGTAGATCTGCAGCTGTAAGTTCCTGCTTTCCCGCACCTTAGATCCGCATTAGGGTTTCTGCCTGTTCTTCCTGTTCTTCACTGTTTCTTCGTAGTTCCTCCACTGCAGCCTCTTTGATCCAAAAGTAATATAGAACTCATGAGGTAGTTGTTTTGCGTCCATTTTTTATACTAATGGATCCCTTTTATCTGTAGAGAGGCCTCATTAGAACTCACAAACTTATCTGAACTGGTTTTTTAGGTCTAGATTATTTACTTTTCCTGAACTGTCGTTGATCCAAAATAATAACTGCAGCCTGTGAAACTTGTTTGTGTAACACTTAGGCAAAAACTGTGTTTTGTTAGATCCACCTAGCTATGGCGACTCTTATCACTGGCTTTAAAATTGCAATGCTCAATTGATGATCTTAACCACTCATGGCGGTTTAGATGACTACTCATGGCACTCATGGAGGCTTAAATAACTTGACATAATTAGCCATATACCATCAGGCCCCTTTATAAGCCGCCATCTTGAATATGCACTATAATGTTTTTCCTTCGGCTTAAATTTGAACCGGAAATTTTACTCTTTGTTAGGCTTCCTTCACAATGCCGCCCAAACAGCCCACTTCATGCAATTGGGTCAAATCGATCATCACAGATAGTACACTTGATGACTTTGTGAAGACTGGCTATCTGCCAAAGAAGAAAGTCATTTCATATCATGCTCCTGACCCAACAGAAGAAAATCCTCAGCCCAAAGAGGGGGAGGTCATCGTCTTCACTGACCATATGAACCGGGGTGTTTCACCACCCGGCTCAAAGTTCTTCAGAGACGTCCTACACTTTTTTGACCTCCGTCCTCAAGACATCGGACCCAACTCCATGCCTAATATTTGCAACTTTCAAGTGTTCAGTGAGGTGTATCTTGGAAAAGAGCCCAACTTACTACTCTTCGGAGAGTTATTTTATTTGAACCGCCAGAATGAATGTGCCAATGGACCTAGCTTGGAGCTTGGCGGGGTCTCAATTCAACGATGAAGAGATATTATTTTTCCGTATGCGAATCCACCAAGTCACCCCAAGTGCCAAGTACTCTTGCTTGCAAGGTGCTTGGGACTTACTCTCATGAACCGCCACATAGATGAAATTCTTTGGTAGACATTAGCCCCCAAGTGCCAAGTGTTGTTGCTTGCAAAAGGCTTGGGACTTAGCATTATATGCTAACAACCATGATTTGACCCGGTATTTGTACATGCCACCACTGAGGGAGTCCTGGATTAAGGGGTCCTCGGATAGCCGGACTATATGCGTATGCCAGACTGTTGGGCTATGAAGATACAAGATAGAAAACTTCGTCCCGTGTCTGGATGGGACTCTCCTTTGCGTGGAAGGCAATCTTGGCGATTCGGATATGAAGATTCATTTCTCTGTAACCAACTCTGTGTAACCCTAGCCCCCTCCAGTGTCTATATAAATTGGAGGGTTTAGTCCGTAGGACAAGAACAATCAAAATCATGGGCTAGCTTCTAGGGTTTAGCCTCTACGATCTCGTGGTAGATCAACTCTTGTAATACTCATATCATCAAGATCAATCCAGCAGGAAGTAGGGTATTACCTCCATCGAGAGGGCCCAAACCTGGGTAAACATTGTGTCCCCTGCCTCCTGTTACCACTAGCTTTAGACGCACAGTTCGGGACACCCTACCCAAGATCCGCCGATTTTGACACCGACATTGGTGCTTTCATTGAGAGTTCCAGTGTGTCGTCACCATAAGGCTTGATGCCTCCTTCAACCATCCACAAAAACACAGTCCAGGATGAAATTTTTCTCCCCGGACAGATCTTCGTATTCAGCGGCTTCGCACTGCCGAACAACTCGTTTGGTCATCTAGAGCAGATCGACAGCTACGCCCCTGGCCATCAGGTCAGGTTTGGAAGCTTAAACTATACCGCCGACATCCGGGGAGACTTGATCTTCGACTGATTCGAGCCCATGACAGCCGCGCCCCACCGCCACGATGAACATGACCTAAATCTGTCATCAGACGGTGTGCAGGAGATTGCGCTTGTAACCGCACTGGCCCTAGATCCAGAGCAGAGCGCGCCATCCGAGGATGGCAGGCTCAACCTCGCCACGGAAGCTGCAGACTCAGCGGCGCTAGAGCCGAACACAGATCTGACCTCCAACGAGGCATGTATTATCAGAACCTCAGAATCATCTCCGGCCATGGGCTCCGAACCGCGTGTATCCGCACACATCGAATCTGACCGGGCGCGGATCTTAGAGTTTAGCTCCGCGGACATCTTCCAACACTTACCCTTAGGCAATGTGTTAAACTCATTAAAGTTCCTCTCCTTGTTAGGAGATTCTTGGCCGAACTATGTCCGTCTTGAGTGGGAAGCGGACGATGAAGAGCTTTGTTGCCCACCCACCACCCACTTGATAGCCACTGTCGATGATTTGACCAACATGCTTGATTTCGACTCCGAAGACATCGACGGTATGGACGACGATGCCGGAGAAGAACAGGAACCACCGCCCATAGGGTGCTGGACAGCCACCTCCTCATATGATATATACATGGTGGATACACCCAAGGAAGACAATGGCGATGATAAAAAGGATCCAGTTGAGGATAACTTTCCTGAGAAACAGTCTAAGCACCGACGTCAGCGGTGACGCTCTAAATCACGCCATGGTAAAAATAGCGATACCGGCACAAGAGAGAATACCACTCCGGACGATGTCGAAGACAACAAAGACCCCACCAAGCCAAGTCTCGAACAGGCTGAACGGGAAGACGGGCGAGCCAGCCTCGATGAACAGGCCATGAACGACGACTCGGAGGACAACAATTACATGCCCCTCTCCGAGGACAAGGTGAGCCTCGGCGATGAAGAATTTATCATGCCTGAGGATCCCATTGAGCAGGAGTGTTTTAAGCGCCGCCTTATAGCCACGTCAAAGAGCCTGAAGAAGAAGCAGTAGCAGCTTCTAGCTGATCAAGATCTGCTCTCTGATAGATGGACTGAGGTCCTCGCAGCCGAGGAATACGGACTCGAACGCACAACAAAAAGTTACCCGAAGCGGAAATTGCTACCTCAATTCAATGACGAGGCGCTGGAGCCAGCAGTACCAGCGCATAATGCGGCTGACCGACCATCGCATGGTCGAGACAAAGCGGCAATTCAGCCCGCACACCAGCCGACACAATGTCATCGAACAAATAGAAATACAACAGCTCAGGGATACACACATGACCTGCAGTACGACTTGGAGAACAGAGCAGGCCAGACCAGATCGATCTATGGATCGCGGGGGTGCGCCCCAATGCGCAACAATGGCCACCACGCCATAACAAATACACACCTATCCAGGACGAATACCGCAGACCGGCTCCACTCGAGCTGCATCGCGACGTAACCCGACATAGAGGCTCCACACACCCCCTATGCTTCACCGATGAAGTAATGGAACATGAATTCCCAGAAGGGTTCAAACCCATAAACATTGAATCATATGATGGAACAATAGATCTCGCGGTATGGATCGAGGACTTCCTTCGCCATACATATGCCCCACGGTGATGATCTCCATGCCATCAAGTACCTCCTGCTAAAACTCAAGGGACCAGCTCGACACTGGTTGAGCAGTCTGCCCGAAAACTCCATTGGCAGATGGGAGAACCTGGAAGATGCATTCCTTGACAACTTCCAAGGCACTTATGCCGACCTTCGGATGCTGATGACTTAAGCCATATAATCCAACAGCCCAGAGAGTCAGCCTGGAAATTCCGGACTCGATTGCTAACTAAAAGAACCAAATCATCGACTGCCCGGATGCCGAAGCCCTAGAGACCTTTAAGCACAACATCCATGCCGAGTGGTTCGACCGATACCTCGGCCAAGAGAAGCCGAAGTCCATGGCAGCCCTTACGACACTCATGACCCGCTTTTGAGCGGGTGAGGATAGCTGGCTAGCTCCTAGCAACAGCACCTCAAGTAAGCCTGGCACTTATGAAGCCAGAGACAGTAACGACAAGCCCCGACACAGTAGACACAAGCGTCGAAATACTGGCGATAACTCTGAAGACATGGCCGTCAATGCCGGATTCAGTAGCTCCATGTCCGATCAGCAGAAAAGACATTTAATAGAAACAATCCGGGCCCGTCCAGTCTGGACTGCATACTCGATCGTTCATGTCAGATCCACGGCACCGCCGATAAACCAGCCAATCACACCAACAGAGAATGTTGGGTCTTTAAACAGGACGGCAAGTTAAACGCCGAAAACAAGGAAAATGGATCGCAAAGCAACGACGACGAGGAACCCAGGCCACCGAACACAGGGGGACAGAAGAAGTTTCCTCCCTAAGTTAAAACGGTGAACATGATATATGCTACCCATATCCCCAAAAGGGAGCGGAAGCGCGCACTAAGGGACGTCTACGCGATGGAAACAGTCTCCCCAAAATACAACCCGTGGTCCTCCTGTTCAATCACTTTTGATCGAAGGGACCATCCGACTAGTATCCGTCATGGCGGTTCAGCCGCACTGGTGCTAGACCCTATCATTGACGGATTCCACCTCACACGCGTGCTCATGGACGGTGGTAGCAGCATGAACCTGCTCTATCAGGATACAGTGCGCAAAATGGGTATTGATCCCTCTAGGATCAAACCCACCAAAACCAACTTTAAAGGTGTCATACCAGGGGTAGAGGCCTGCTGTACGGGCTCAATCACACTGGAAGTGGTCTTCGGATCCCCGGATAATTTCTGAAGCAAAGAATTACTCTTCGATATCGTCCCCTCCCGCAGTGGTTATCACGCACTCTTGGACGAACTGCATTTGCTCATTTCAATGCGGTGCCGCACTATGCCTACCTTAAGCTCAAGATGCCCGGACCTCGCGGTGTCATAACAGTCAATGGAAATACGGAGCGCTCCCTCCCTACTGAGGAGCACACCGCGGCCCTTGCAGCAGAAGTACAGAATAGCCTTCTTAGGCAAAACCTCAATTCGGCAATAAAGCCCCCGGACACCGTCAAGCGGGTCCGAGCTACTCTGCAACAGGACCATCCGGCTCGTCCAGAGCTCAGCTAGCAATCCGGCCTTCGTCCCAACCCCAATAAAACGGTGAAATTCATGCCGCGCGTACACAACTATGCACTTAAAATACCATGGGCATGGGCGGAGGCACGGCTAGACCGCGGTCCACAATGTGGCTCAACCGCCCCCGAATCTGCATACCTTCACTTTTTTCTCTTTCTTTCAGGCTTTTTCTCCTCTCAAGGCTTTTTATGATAAAACTGATGACCGGCCCATCGTGGGACGGATACACAAAGAAAGCTAGGGGCTTGGACGTACAAGGGAATACTCAGGTGGTCTCTGCTAACGATCGTCATACTTGTTTTAAATACCGGCACGCAACTCGCTCTTGGTCGCGGCATGTTAAATAGCCTTATTTGCTTATCGCACTACTTTGTACAGATACGCCTTGACGTATCAAACAACTTACAATGAAAAATAATCTGTAGCGTCTGCTCATTACTTAATTTTTTCCTTGTCTATTCATTTTCAATTGCACCCGTACATTCTAGTATGCCTTAATTCACAGGGGCTTCATTGTACCCCATAACACGGCAAGAAAGACCGAACACTTTACAGTACAGTTTGGCACCCTGAACTTATAGAATTATATGCATCGGCTCCAAATCATATCTTTGGTCAATAGTTGGGTTGCCCGGCTCCTGTGCTTGCTACCTTACGTTCTGCTATATCGGCTAGGGTAGTAAAGGGAGAACTACTACGATTGTGTCCCGGTTCTTTCAGATGAGCACCTCAATAGAGAAAGCCGAAAACTGACTGTCATGATGCGGCGAGAGCTGGTCAGTTGTTCGAGAGGTTTTCAAATCATTAGAGATATTTTCCTCTTTATGCGAGGAATCAGTTTTTGTCCGATTAGGCATGTATGGCGCCCCAACTTCGGCCTTCCGAATAATAGGGGCTACGCCAAAATTTAAAATTATAGAACTCCTATGGCTAAGTGAGGGTGATAAAGTTGTATAGTCCGATTGCCTTGTTCGTTGTGCTAAACACCTCCTTAAAGGACCAAAAATTTGGATAAAGAGTATTTAGATTTATCCCGAACACCCCTATACTAGCTACGAGGGGGCAGAAGCCGACGACTGGCCAACTCTCAGATTTCATAAACGGCCGCACAGGAGGTAAAATTTTAAATAACAAGCATTATATTACATAAAGACCTCGTTCCATATTACAGGACATGATAAAATAATGTTTTCATGGGAAAATGATATCCTTGGCACATTGCTCCGCCACAAGGGGGGATCCCTCCATGACACTGTCATAGTACTTCCCGGGCTTGCGATGCTCCTTGCCCGGGGGCGGACCCTCGGTCATCAACTTCATGGCATCCATCTTCACCCAGTGCGTCTTGGCGCGGGCGAAAGCCATCCGCGCACCTTCAATGCAGACCGACCGCTTGACGGCATCAAGCCAAGGGCAGGCACTGACCAGCCACTTCACGAATCCGAAGTAGCTAATGGGCATGGGCTCGACAGGCCATAGCCGGACTATTAGGTCATTCATGGCTAGTTCAGCCGCCTTGTGCAGCTCGACCAACTATTTTAGCTGGTCGCTAAGGGGCATCGGATGTTCTGATCCAAGGTATTGAGACTAGAACAACTTCTCCTTTGAGCTCCCTTCTTCGGCTCGAAAGGACTCCGCAGCATCTGATATGCTGCACGGCAGATCCACAAACACTCTTGGAGAACTCCAAATTCGGGTAAGTATAAGGAATGTTTCCTTCACACATTTTCTTTGCATAAGAAAAGCCTTATCCGCCGCGATCTTCTGGGCCGCCTGGATTTCCTGGAGGGCGTTCTGAGCTTCGGCTTGGGCATCTTGCATGCTCTGGTGGGCCTTGGCAAGTTCGGACTCTTGAATCTTCGAATCACGCTCCAAGGACTCGTACTTTTTGACAGTGTCCTGGAGCTCTTGCTGGACCTCACTGACCCAGGCCTCCTACTTCTCGCGCGTGGCGCACTCCTTAGCTGCTTTGCCCTTGGCCTCGGCCAACGCCTTCTTGAGGGCCTCCACTTTGGTCGCGGCCCCTAATAAAGTTCATGACACTTTAGTCAGTACGAACTTTTCATTCTTCCTAAATATAAAGCACCGGTTAGTGCATACCTTAGCTGTCCTCCAGCTGCTTCTTCACGAGGCCGAGTTCTTCCTCGGCCCGCTCTAGATTCTGAATCAAGCCGGAGACCTCCGCAGTATGAGCGGCAGCGGCCAGTAGTGACACCTACTTATTCACATAGACATGTTATGTTAGACTCCTGCGAAAATTATTTTGATCCTCTGTTTGGTTTTTCTTTCCAAACACCGAACAGAGCATCAGGGGCTACTGTCTACAAGGTGATATTCTTTTACAACTATATTACTTACCTCAAAGCCTGTTAGAAGGCTAATGCAAGTTTCGGTCAGTCTATTTTTGGTGGATTGGACTTTCTGAATCACCGTACTCATAAGAGTATGGTGTCCTTCCATAATGGAAGCGCCTTGTAGCGCTCCCACCAATCTATCCGGTGCCTCTGGATGGACAGAGGTCACTAGTGAAGGCGGCTTGCCCCCCTCGTTCGGGAGAGGCTGCCTGCCTAAATCCGGAGCCACTTGGGTCTCCGGAGCTGTATTCGGCTGGGGGCAAACTAGATACGTCCCCCATTGTCGGAGTCCGTAGGGGTCTTTCCCCCCATGTGCTCAGCAACCGGGGTTTTGTCCTTCGGCATCACCAGACGGTCTCCCCTTGGCCCGGTATGGTTTGAGACAGCACCTCGGTGTTGTCCGCGGCCTTATGGGAGGTGGCCGTCGAAAGGGACCCGCTGTTCATCGCCGACGGGTCCAGTGACCCCTCCGAAGAGGAGGATAGCTTGATGTTGGACTGGGCCAGACTGCAGATCCATGGTCTAACACATTAAAAACGATAAAGTGAAAACACCGGAAATATTACCGTATACGGATACTTACGATTTGGCCATGGGCTTGACCCTGGGCCCCCACTCCCAGCCGTTGTTGGTGGCTGCGGCGGAGTAGTCCGGAAGGGAGAATTTTCCCTTCTTGGGCATCTCGGCCTCCCATATGCGGAGGCCTTCCTCTTTTTTTCCCCTTGGGGGGGAACGGGTCTTCCCTCCTCCTCCTCGTCGTCTTTGGTGGATGAGTGCGTCTCGGTGTCTTCAGATGGCACGTCTGAAACACCCTTGCATCGGAGACCACCTCTGGTCGCCTTGGCCGCCTTCTTGGCTTTCTTCTCCGGCACCTCATAAGGCGCCAGAAACAACATCTTCGTCAGAAGAGGCATTTTTGGATCTTCGGGTACCCGAGCCAGACATTCAATCTGCTCCGCTATCGTTACCCAGGCCTGAAAGATTGGCATGGAGGATTAAGTTCCTCCCACAGATATGACGGTAAAAGACATACCTTGCAAACATAAAAGAACTTGCCGGATTAGCCCGGCGTTTTGCGCTAAGCCCGCGATCTTCGGACGTGGGCGGTGGTACCTCGCTGGCCTTAAAAAGCACCTTCCAGATGTCTTCGTGTGTCGTATCAAAGAGCTCCAGCAGCGTCTGGTGCTTGGACGGGTCGAACTCCCACAGATTACAAGTCCGGCTCTGGCACAGAAGAATACGGCGAAAGAGCATGACCTGGACCACATTGACAAGCTTTATTTTCTTGCCTATCATGTTCTAGACACATGTCTGGAGCCCAGTCACTTCTTCCGCTGAGCCCCAGGCTAAACCCTTCTCTTGCCAGGAGGTGAGCCGCATGGGGACTCCGAATTGAAATTCAGGGGTCGCAGCCCAGTTGGTGCCGTGGGGCTCGGTGATGTAGAACCACCCCGATTGCCACCCCTTTACAGTCTCCACAAAGGAGCCTTCAGGCCAGGTGACATTTGGCATCTTGCCCACCATGGCGCCTCCGCAATCTGCTTGTTGGCCGCTCACCACCTTTGGCTTCACATTGAAGGTCTTCAGCCATAGGCCGGAGTGAGGTGGCATGCGGAGGAAGGCCTCACACACGACAATAAATGCAGAGATGTTGAGGATGGAGTTGGGGGCCAAGTCGTGGAAGTCCAGCCCATAGTAGAACATCAATCCACGGACGAACGGGTGGAGGGGGAA
Source organism: Triticum aestivum (assembly GCF_018294505.1). Classification (NCBI taxonomy): domain Eukaryota; kingdom Viridiplantae; phylum Streptophyta; class Magnoliopsida; order Poales; family Poaceae; genus Triticum; species Triticum aestivum. The sequence goes on along the minus strand of NC_057810.1, from coordinate 372,700,045 downwards.
TCCCAGCCCGTGGACGAAGTGGGAGAGAAACACCACTCTTTCTTGGGGCTCCGGGGTAGGGATGATCTGCCCTTTGGCCGAAAGCTAATGGGCGATGTCTTCAGACAAGTACCCGGCCTCCCGGAGCTTCTTGATGTCCTCCTTCTTGATAGAGGAGGCCATCCACTTGCCTCCAGCTCCAGATCTGGACATGATTGGAGTGCTTTTTGGGTGGAAGAGATGGGTGCTTGGGCGCTGAAGCTCGAGAATGGATGAGCAGGAAGAAGAGGGCGTGGGTGAAAGAGGGGAATCCTTATCCCTTTATAGGGCAGTAAAAATCATGTGCCTCCCTGATATGTCTCCAACGTATCTATAATTTATGAAGCATTCATGCTATTTTATTATCTGTTTTGGATGTTTATGGGCTTTACTTTACACTTTTATATCTTTTTTGGGACTAACCTACTAAGCGGAGTCCTAGCCCATATTGTTGTTTTCTTGCCTGTTTCAGTGTTTTGAAGAAAAGGAATATCAAATGGAGTCCAAACGGAATGAAACCTTCGGGAAAGTTATTTTTGGAACAGAAGCAATCCAGGGAACTTGGAGTGCAAGCCAGGGAAGCTTCGAGGAGGCCACAGATAGGGGGGGGCGCCCTCCACCCTCGTGGCCCCCTCGAAGTTCCCCCGACCAACTTCTTTCGCCTATATATTCCCATATACCCTAAAACCATCGAAGAAAACAATAGATCGGGAGTTCCTCCCCCGCAAGCCTCTGTAGCCACCAAAAACCAATCAGGACCCTGTTTTGGCACCCTGCCGGAGGGGGATCCCTCACCGGTGGCCATCTTCATCATCCCGGCGCTCTCCATGACGAGGAGGGAGTAGTTCACCCTCGGGGCTGAGGGTATGTACCAGTAGCTATGTGTTTGATCTCTCTCTCTCTCTCTCTCTCGTGTTCTTGACTTCGCATGATCTTGATGTATCGCGAGCTTTGCTATTATAGTTGGATCCTATGATGTTTCTCCCCCTCTACTCTCTTGTAATGGATTGAGTTTTCCCTTTGAAGTTATCTTGTCGGATTGAGTCTTTAAGGATTTGAGAACACTTGATGTATGTCTTGCCATGCTTATCTGTGGTGACAATGGGATATTCACGTGATCCACTTGATATATGTTTTGGTGATCAACTTGCGGGTTCACCTTGTGAACTTATGCATAGGGGTTGGCACACGTTTTCGTCTTGACTCTCCGGTAGAAACTTTGGGGCACTCTTTGAAGTACTTTGTGTTGGTTGAATAGATGAATCTGAGATTATGTGATGCATATCGTATAATCATGCCCACAGATACTTGAGGTGACATTGGAGTATCTAGGTGACATTAGGGTTTTGGTTGATTTGTCTCTAAGGTGTTATTCTAGTATGAACTCTATGATAGATCGAACGAAAAGAATAGCTTCGTGTTATTTTACTACGGACTCTTGAATAGATCGAGCAGAAAGGATAACTTTGAGGTGGTTTCGTACCCTACCATAATCTCTTCGTTTGTTCTCCGCTATTAGTGGCTTCGGAGTGGCTCTTTGTTGCATGTTGATGGATAGTTATATGATCCAATTATGTTATTATTTTTGAGAGAACTTGCACTAGTGAAAGTTTGAACCTTAGGCCTTGTTTCCTACCATTGCAATACCGTTTAAGCTCACTTTTATCATTAGTTACCTTGCTGTTTTTATATTTTCAGATTACAAAAACCTATATCTACCATCCATATTGCGCTTGTATCACCATCTCTTCGCCGAACTAGTGCACCTATACAATTTACCATTGTATTGGGTGTGTTGGGGACACAAGAGACTCTTTGTTATTTGGTTGCAGGGTTGCTTGAGAGAGACCATCTTCATCCTACGCCTCCCACGGATTGATAAACCTTAGGTCATCCACTTGAGGGAAATTTTCTACTGTCCTACAAACCTCTGCACTTGGAGGCCCAACAACGTCTACAAGAAGAAGGTTGTGTAGTAGACATCAAGCTCTTTTCTGGCGCCATTGCCGGGTAGGTGAGTGCTTGAAGGTATATCTTTAGATCTTGCAATCGAATCTTTTTGTTTCTTGTTTTATCACTAGTTTAGTTTATAAAAGAAAACTACAAAAAAATGGAATTGAGTTTGCCTCATACGCTTCATCTTTTTAATATCTTTTGTGAGTATGATGAAAATGAAAATTGTGCTCAAGTGCAAGAAGAGGAAGTCTATAAAATGTTTGGTATTAAATCTTTCAATGATGAGCATGATTGCAATGTTGTTAGTATGAACGCTTTGAATATCCATAGTACTAATGATGATTGAACTAGTTATGATGAAAATGTCTCCTATTAGCATGTCGATTTTTGTGGAGAGCATTGGGTTTGCATGAAAACACCAAATAGATAAGATAGATATTGCAAGAGGCATAAGCATGTAGAAACTAAATTGTTGCAATAAAGCCTAAGGATGAGTGCTGAAAATTTATATTTCCTTTGTCGTACTTGTGAACTTTGCAATGAAAGTGGTCATTTACATCTCCACTGCAAATTGTTTCATGATCGAATCGTGTCCAAAAATTGTTATGATTTGATTTCCCTTGCACATTATAATGAACTTAGTTTGCTTATGGTTACGAAGAAATGAAACGTTTAATTAAGCATCTTCCAGAATTTGCCCAATATAAAGTTCTTGTGTTTGATCTAGAGGAAATTTATTTGTATTGTGCAGTGAATTGCAATTAAAATCTTTATATTGCCAATTACATAAAGAAAAGAAAGCAAATAGAAGATGAAGAGAATACTAATGAAAGGGAAGAGAATTCCCAATCTCCTCCTATTATTTCTTATGATGAATCAGGTAACGAGGAGGAGCTTTCTATTCAACCAATCTCATTAATAAGGAGCTTAAAGAAGAAGGTTGAACCCACACATAATGTGAAGAAGAAAAAGAAAAGAAGGCGCAACAAAGGTAAAAAGGTATCCCTCCCAAATGATGTTGCTCCTACTACTCATTGTGATGATGATAATTGCTATACTATTGGTGCTATCCATACTATTAATGACGAGAGTGATTATGCTTATGATATGAAAGGACCCAAGCTTGGGGAAGCTATGTTTGGTGAGGATGACATATTTGAGAATATATTTGCTGAAATTAATGTTTATCCCAAGCTTGGGGATTCTATGTTTAATGAAGATGATATTTTTAGCTTCCCAAGTTTTGATATGCAAAGTTGTTATGATGATAGCATGCCTCTTACCTATGATGATTATATTGATGAAAGTGGGTTTGGAAGAGTGTCAACTTTAGGAAGTAGTGATGCCACTATTTTGGAAGGTGTTTAATCTTATTGTGATGAGTATGAAAGTGGATTTGGAAGAGTGTCAACTTTATTTAGTGATGATTCCACTATCTTGGAAGAGGTTTCAATCGATTATGATGAGAACAAAGTTGCTACTTATGAAGATTATTGTGATGAAACTTATGCTATAAAAAGTAGTGATGATTATATTTATAAAACTTGTCATGATTATGATTACCCTTTTCTGAACATTACTCTTTTAATGTGGAAACAATTTATAGTATTCAAGTCTCTTATGATACTCCCACTATTCCGAATGAGAAGAGTTTTGCTTATGTGGAGAGTAGTAAATTTTCTATGCAAGTAGATCATGAAAAGAATTCTTTAGGTGCTGGTTATATTGTTGAATTCATTCATGATGCCACTGAAAATTATTATGAGGGAGGAACATATGCTTGTAGGAATTGCAATGATATCAAGTTTCCTCTCTATGTGTTAAATTTTTTGAAGCTATGCTTGTTTTGCCTTCCTATGCTAGTTGATTATTGTTCCCATAAGTTGTTTGCTCACAAAATCCCTATGCATAGGAAGTGGGTTAGACTTAAATGTACTATTCATATGCTTCATGATGCTCCCGTTATGTTTCTATTCTTATCTTTTATGTGAGCATCATTGTCATCATCATGCCTAGCTAGGAAGGCATTAAAGAAAAGCGCTTGTTGGGAGACAACCCAATATTTACCCTTACTGTTTTTGTGTGTTCACATGATTATGCTACTGTAGTAATCATGTTTTATAGCTTTTGTTTCACTAAAGTGCCAAGTAAGACCTTTAGGATAGCTTACGGTGATAGTTGTGTTGATCCTGCTGAAATCAGAAACTTTTGCACCCAGTAAATTAGTTTTGATAATTCACAGAAACGTGATTTTGATCTGATTCTTTTTTCTATTTATTATCCCACAAATTACTGAGGTCTTCCTAATTTGGTAGGATTTTTGGAGTTCCATAAGTATACGTTTGATACAGATTACTACAGACTGTTCTGTTTTTGACAGATTCTGTTTTCTATGTGTTGTTTGCTTATTTTGATGAATCTATGAGTAGTATCGTAGGGTATGAACCACAGAGAAGTTGGAATACAGTAGATATTACACCAATATGAATTTAGAATTAGTTCACAACAGTACCTAAGTGGTGATTTATTTTCCTATACTAACGGAGCTTACGAGTTTTCTGTTGAGTTTTGTGTTGTGAAGTTTTCATGTTTTGGGTAAAGATTCGATGGATTACGGAATAAGGAGTGGCAAGAGCCTAAGATTGGGGATGCCCATGGCACCCCAAGATATTCAAGGATAACCAAAAGCCTAAGCTTGGGGATGCCCCGTATGGCATCCCCTCTTTCTTCTTCGTTCATTGGTAACTTTACTTGGAGCTATATTTTTATTCACCACATGATATGTGTTTTGCTTGGAGAGTCATGTTCTTTTGTTAGTATTTACTTCTTTAGTTTCAATAAAAATGTCAAGGATAACCTTTACCATTCTTATCTTGCAAGTATACATGTTACTCTTTGAAAACAGAAAGTTTACCACTGTTGCAAAAATTCCCTCGAAAAGTCAGAGAATGTTATAATGTTGAAACTTTTTGCATATGAGCTCTGATAAATCTTATACAGTAAGGTATTTTTCTCATAATTTTTGGAGTTAGGGAAGGAATCTTTCATTCTTTACATACTATACTGTTTTGGCAGATTGCTGTTATGATTGCATTGTTTGCATATGTTTTCTTGCTTAATGATTCTATTTGAGGATAGGAGTATTAAATATGCAGAGGCATTTAGTATGCAATGTTGAATAATAATTTTAGTGATTTTTTACATTAGAAAATGAAGGGTTTTGCATTGGTTTATACAAACCTATCTCACAAGTTCTTGTTCGGTTTGGTGTGGATGAAGCTTTTGAGAAAAAGAGAAACCATGATATGAGAGGAATTAAGGAGACACAAAAGTTCAAGCTTGGGGATGCCCAAGGCACCCCAATATAATATTTCAAGAAGTCTCAAGCATCTAAGCTTGGGGATGCCCCGGTAGGCATCCCACCTTTCTTGTTCAACAACTATCGGTTAGTATCGATTGAGCCTAAGTTTTTGTTTCTTCACATGAGTGTGCTATCCTTTCAATGTCATTTTGTTTTGTTTTGCTTGCTGTTTGAATAAAATACATTAGATCTGAAATTCTTAAATGAGAGAGAGTCTTCACATAGCTACATAATTATTTAGCTACTCATTGATCTTCACTTATATCTTTTTGAAGTAGTTTGTTATTTACTCGTGTGCTTCACTTATATCCTATGAGTAAATGGTTGAATGATTTGATTGTCATAAATATGAAATTATGTATGTTTCATATGCTTATCCCATGGGGAGTAATGACTTCACATCTAAGAAGTAGAGGTTGTAAATTTATTGAAGGTTAGCAAACATTGTATTGGTCATTTGAACAATTAATGAAAGAATATTGAAGGAAGAGAGATTTCACATATAAATATACTATCCTAGACATCTTTTATAATTGTGAGCACTCATTAAGTATGACATGCTAAAGAGTTGATGTTGGACAAGGAAGACAACATAATGGGTTATGTTTTCTCACATCTCAGTTAAAGTATATTGTCATGGATCGTCCAACATGTTGAGCTTGCCTTTCCCCCTCATGCTAGCCAAATTCCTTGCACCAAGTAGAGATACTACTTGTGCTTCCAAATATCCTTAAACCCAGTTTTTGCCATGAATGTCCACCATACCTACCTATATGCGGTATTTACCTGCCATTCCAAGTAAATTTGCATGTGCCAAACTCTAAACCTTCAAATAATAATATGTTTTGTATGCCCGAATCACTCATGTAGTGACTAGGGGTTGTCAGTATCTTCCATGCTAGGTGGGTTATTCTCAAGATGAGTGGACTCCGCTCATCATTCACAAGAAAAATGGTTGGTAACCGGGATGCCCAGTCCCATGATCAAAAGATCAAAATCAAATCAAATATAATTAAAAAAAAACTCCCCCAGGACTGTTGTTGGTATGGACGGTACCCCATTGTTTCAGATGGCCGTGGAGTGTGATTGTTGGTGGAGGGGGAGTAAAAACTTTACCATTCCGTTTGGGAACCGCCTATAATGTATGTAGTATGGAAGATATTGGGAACTCTTGGTTGTTATGTTGACAATGAGATCATACCTCTCAAGATTATTTATCTCTATTTCAAAATCGAGCTCTGGCACCTCTGCAAATCCCTGCTTCCCTCTGCGAAGGGCCTTTCTTTTACTTTTATGCAAGAGTCAAGGTGATCTTCACCTTTCCCTTTTTCATTTTATCCTTTGGCAAGCACCTCGTGTTGGAAAGATCCTGATATATATATCCAATTGGATGTAAGTTAGCATGAACTATTATTGTTGACATCACCAAAGGTGAATACGTTGGGAGGCGAAATTATAAGACCCTATCTTTCTCAGTGTCTGATTAAAACTCCATAACCATAAGTATTGCGTGAGTGTTAGCAATTGTAGAAGACTATATGATAGTTGAGTATGTGGAGTTTGCTAAATCAAAACTCTGACATAGACCCTTCTTGAAAATAAGATGAATTGTAATTGTTTGATGACTGAGAATGACCTTTGCTAGTTTTGAAGAAAGTTTACGGTCTATGCTTTAACATGTGAATAGTTTGTTACTTGATCGCGAGAAGTTTTATGAGATGAACTACTGTTGTGACATATAATAATGCTAGAAAAGGTGATTGAAATTATAATTGATCAAACTTGTGCACCTACTAGCATTCACACTTCATAAATTCATTCTTTTATCATTTACCTACTCGAGGACGAGGAGGAATTAAGCTTGGGGATGCTGATACATCTCCAGCATATCTATAATTTATGAAGCATTCATGCTATTTTATTATCTGTTTTGGATGTTTATGGGCTTTAGTTTACACTTTTATATCATTTTTGGGACTAACCTACTAACCGGAGGCCCAACCCATATTGCTGTTTTCTTGCCTATTTTAGTGTTTTGAAGAAAAGGAATATCAAACGGAGTCCAAACGGAATGAAACCTTCGGGAAAGTTATTTTTGGAACAGAAGCAATCCAGGGAACTTGGAGTGCAAGCCAGGGAAGCTTCGAGGAGGCCACGAGATAGGGGAGCGCGCCCACCCCCCTGGGCGCGCCCTCCACCCTCGTGGGCCCCTCGAGGCTCCCCCGACCGACTTCTTTCACCTATATATTCCCATATACCCTAAAACCATCGAAGACAACAACAGATCGGGAGTTCCGCTGCCGCAAGCCTCTGTAGCCACCAAAAACCAATGGGGACCCTGTTCCGGCACCCTGCCGGAGGGGGGGATCCCTCACTGGTGGCCATCTTCATCATCTCGGCGCTCTCCATGATGATGAGGGAGTAGTTCACCCTCGGGGCTGAGGGTATGTACCGGTAGCTATGTGTTTGATCTCTCTCCCTCTCTCTCTCACTCTCGAGTTCTTGACTTCGCACGATCTTGATGCATCGCGAGCTTTGCTATTATATTTGGATCCTATGATGTTTCTCCCCCTCTACTCTCTTGTAATGGATTGAGTTTTCCCTTTGAAGTTGTCTTGTCGGATTGAATCTTTAAGGATTTGAGAACACTTGATGTATGTCTTGCCGTGCTTATCTGTGGTGACAATGGGATATTCACGTGATCCACTTGATGTATGTTTTGGTGATCAACTTGCGGGTTCACCTTGTGAACTTATGCATAGGGGTTGGCACACGTTTTCGTCTTGACTCTCCGGTAGAAACTTTGGGGCACTCTTTGAAGTACTTTGTGTTGGTTGAATAGATGAATCTGAGATTGTGTGATGCATATCGTATAATCATGCCCACGGATACTTGAGGTGACATTGGAGTATCTAGGTGACATTAGGGTTTTGGTTGATTTGTGTCTTAAGGTGTTATTCTAGTATGAACTCTATGATAAATCGAATGGAAAGAATAGCTTCATGTTATGTTACTACGGACTCTTGAATAGATCGAGCAGAAAGGATAAATTTGAGGTGGTTTTGTACCCTACCATAATCTCTTCGTTTGTTCTCCGCTATTAGTGGCTTTGGAGTGACTCTTTGTTGCATGTTGAGGGATAGTTATATGATCCAGTTATGTTATTATTGTTGAGAGAACTTGCACTAGTGAAAGTATGAACCTTAGGCCTTGTTTCCTACCATTGCAATACCATTTACGCTCACTTTTATCATTAGTTACCTTGCTGTTTTTATATTTTCAGATTACAAAAACCTATATCTACCATCCATATTGCACCTGTATCACCATCTCTTCGCCGAACTAGTGCACCTATACAATTTACCGTTGTATTGGGTGTGTTGGGGACACCAGAGACTCTTTGTTATTTGGTTGCAGGTGTCGGTGTACTAAAGTAGGGGCACTCCTTTGTACCCCTTACTTGTGCGCGGGCAGTCAGAGCCACTAGCCGAAGCCACTCTTAGCAGGGCAACGCCAAAGACCAGACCACAAAGAGCAGATGGACGAAGCAGGTTTCCCCGGCAAGACCCTTGTCGGGGTAGCCTCAGCGGCCCCGGCAAGGCCCTTGTCGGGGCGGCTCTCCCACACCAGCAGAGCGAGCCACCCTCGAACCCATGGTCTCCAACACCATCAACTATGTTGGTCCAGGGCTCGGGAGGCACCTCCATGGTGGCATGCAGATCTTTGTGAAGACAAAGAATATTCAAGATCAGATGAGGATTGGAAGGCAACGATCCTCGACAAGATCCTTGCCGGGGAAGGCAACACGCCACGGCAAGACCCTTGCCGGGCCACCCGACAAGGCCCTTGCCAAGGGCGTCAGCGGGGCCACTACCAGGCCCGGGCCAACCAAGTCTCCACCGCCGTTCACATGCAGCTGCCAACCCAACCAGCTTGGCAGGCACCTGCGTGGCAACATGCTACTTCCAGGCCAACTCAGCACACACCTACATGGCGGCATGCAGATCTTCGTGAAGGCTCCACCACCGCGCCACCTCAGCTGCTTGCCTGCCAACATGGCGCCGCATGCATCGCTGTGCAGGGCGCGTGTCGAAGCGAAGAGGAGCGGCGACGGACGGCACGGGCTGTTGGTGTCAAAACCGGCGGATCTCAGGTAGGGGTCCCGAACTGTGTGTCTAGGCGGATGGTAACAGGAGACGAGGGACACGATGTTTTTACCCAGGTTCGGGCCCTCTTGATGGAGGTAAAACCCTACGTCCTGCTTGATTAATATTGATGATGTGGGTTACAAGAGTAGATCTACCACGAGATCAAGGAGGCTAAACCCTAGAAGCTAGCCTATGGTATGATTGTTGTTCGACCTATGGACTAAAGCCATCCAGTTTATATAGACACCGCAGAGGGCTAGGGTTACACAGAGTCGGTTACAATGGTAGGAGATCTACATATCCGTATCGCCAAGCTTGCCTTCCACGCCAAGGAAAGTCCCATACGGACATGGGACGAAGTCTTCAATCTTGTATCTTCATAGTCTTGGAGTCCGGCCGATGATGATAGTTCGGCTATCCAGACACCCCCTAGTCCGGAACTCCCTCAGTAGCCCCTGAACCAAGCTTCAATGACGATGACTCCGGCGCGCATGTTGTCTTCGGCATTGCAAGGTGGGTTCCTCCTCCGAATAATTTATAGAAGACTGTGAACACCAGGATAGTGTCCGGCTCTGCAAAATAAATTCCACATACAACCATAGAGAGAATAATATTACACAAGTTCAATCTGCTGACTATTTTGTGGCATAACATCACACCACTACCAAGCCTTCAAATTGTTTTTATTGTTCCATCTCACCGTGTTTAGCGAGGCGGTTTCCTTGGCACGTCTTGTCGAAGCAGAGATCGTGTTCCCCTTATTCCAGGATTCCCATCAATATGGACGTGGGTAACCCATCCGCGCCCGTTGCCACGCCCCCTCCGTCGAAGGCGGGTTCCAAACGGTCACGGGGACCGCTCTTGGTATTCTTCCTCTTTATAATGAGACCAAGGCCTGTTCTTTTTATTCAATCTTCTATCGAATTCGCCCCTCTCCCTGAGTTCCAACACCCAGGGCTCCGAATTCAGGTACCTTCGATCCTCGACAATGTCCGGTCCTGATCTACGAGGCCGGTGGATGCCCTCCTCTGTCACGCAGGAGGACGTGCTAAAGCTGAGAGATGCCAGGTATTTAACCTACGAGATTTCGCATAGGCTGCCTGCCCGAGGGCAAGTTATCCCAACTCCTGAGCCTGGCAAGATCGTCGTGTTCATGTCTCACTTCCGTCGGGGTTTAGGCTTCCCGATGGATCCCTTCATGAGGGGGCTCATGTTTTACTATGGGATGGAATTCCACGACCTGGCTCCGGAGTCCATCCTCCATATCTCATCATTCATTGTCGTTTGTGAAGCCTTCCTCCGCACTACCCCTCACTTCGGCTTATGGCTCAAAACCTTCAACGTGGAGTCGAAGATGATTGAGGGGCGTCAGGCAGAGTGCGGCGGGGCGGTTATAAGCAAGAGGGCCGAAGCTCCATGGCCCAAGGGCTCTTTCCAAGAGGAGCTTGGCTTGTGGCAACAGGAGTGGTTTTATATCACCGCTCCCCGGGGCAGCAGGCAGAAGCCGCCGCCCGTCTTCCGCTCGGGCCCTCCACAGCAGCTGACATCATGGGTCAACAAGGGGCGTGACTGGGGGTCGCCCAAAGACGTCCCCCTGTTGCAGGACCAGATTCGAGTCCTCCAAGAAAGGGAGATCAATCTGGTCGCAGTGGTGCAGGTCATGTTGATCCGACGCCTACTGCCCTGCAAACGTCGCCCCCTCCGCCTGTGGGAATTTAATCCGGAGGGGCCGCGAGCTCTTCAACACTTCATGGGTTTGACTCCCATGGAGATGTATAAACTGTTCTTCGGATCGCAAGAGACGCATCCGGAATTGACCGAGGACGCTGGCCTAAGCTGCAATCGCCCGGATACTCAAGTAATTAGCCCTGTGTCCGGACACACCATCCATTTATTTATCGTGAGCTTGCCTTTTAACCAGCTATCCCTGGACAGGAGTGGATAGCGCAAGCAAAACTGATACGGTGTCCGGCCCCCCTCCCTGAGACCACGCAGGATCCCGTGTTAATCAAAATTTTGGAGGTTGCACCTTCAAATGAGGGCGAAGGGGGGCACGGGGAAACTGTCACCTCTGCCAAGGAGGCGTTTAGTAAGGGAGGAATCAAGAGTCCCTCCTTCCAGGGGGAGAAGCGGAACGCTTCCGAAGACCCGGAGGCCAAGGCCTCAAAGCGGGGAAAGAAATCTGTACCGGAAGGTCCTGCGCCAGAAAGCGCCCCGGCCATACTATCTCCTCGGAGGAATCAGCCCTCTAACGAGCCGTAAGTAAAAAGGGGGATTTTATAATTATTAGACACCCCTGCTTAATGTCTAAAGGTAACCGAAGTTTTTACCTTGTAGTTCGGATCTCAGCCCATCTCTGCAGAGCTCATCTTCGGGAGACCTTAGTCCGGAGATGATGGAGAGCGAAACGCCTCCATCTGCCGCCCCATCGCATGGGGCGGACGACCCTGAGGTGTCGTCGCCGAGGGTCTCCCCGAGTCCGGCGGAGCCGAAGAGTTCGGCACCCATTGGAGTACGGCCGGTGGAGCTGCATGATTTGCTTAAGAGGGCGTCCATCTCAGAAGATCACCGCACATTAATGGGTAATGTGATTGAGAGGATCTCGTCCGCCAAAAGCGGGTTGTATGAGGCCGTCAGAAGTTTACTGATGGGATTTGAGGTACGCAAAAAATGACATACCTGTTGACAATTTTGCACATGAAGTGCGCCCTGTATAGTAGCCCCTGAGACATGGTATGCTGTCGAAAACGGCAGCGTGCCTAGGATCATAATCTCAGTTATTAACCGTCGCCTTTCCTATGCAGGTGGCGAAACGTTCGGTGGCCAGCCGGATGGATGGGTTCGCCGAGCTGAAGAAGCAACTCGATGCTGCAGATGCGGACATCTCGCTGGTCAATAAACGACTTGATGAGTCACAAGGTATTGTATTGCGCCGCGGTCGCTTAGTAAGGGAGCTGATGCCCATTCCTTACAAGTTGTATGCTTGATGCAGATGGTGCTGCTGCTGTGGAAGACCTTCGAGCAGAACTTGCTCGGGCCAAGGAGCAAGCCAGAAAAAGCGAGGCCGCTGCCTTGAAGGCAGCAGAAGAGCTAGAAGCCGAGAAGGCTGCTCACTGCCGAAGCAGGGAGGAGATGGCCGGAATGTCCATGAAAGTAAAAGTTGCTACCGACCGCCTGGAGGTTCTTGAAGGAGAACGCCGAGCGGAGCAAGAGGACCTGAAGAAGGCCTATGCCGAAGCCAAGGATGCCCGTGGTGCGATGCGGGCTATGAAGGAGGAACTGCGTCAGGTCGGAGACATTGTGGCAGGAAAGCCCTTTATGCTGCGCAGGAAGTTCATAGATCCGAAGTATGCTCAGCTGGGCCGATTGTACGGTGCGGAGGATCCTTATCTGGACTTAGCGGCGAGTGCGGCTGACGCAGTCGTGCACTTTCGAAGCCAGGAGGATCATGAAATGGAAGAGCTTTTCTAGTCTCAATTCCATAGTCCGGAGCGTCCACTTCCGTTGAGTGATCGGTTGGTTGAGTGGGCTGAGCTGAATAGACTGTCCAGACTGGCCATGACGGATGTGGTAACTCATCTGTGGCCGAAAAGCCCCAAGCCGAAGAGTTATTTTGGCTTGTTGCAGCAATTCCTTGGGGCAGTGCCGCATATTAAGGCGATGAAGCGGTCGGCATGCATAGAAGGTGCGCGGATGGCTCTCGCCCGTGGTAAAACATACTGGGCGGAGATGGATGCCACCGCTGTTGCATCCCGGGGTTTGGACAAAAGCCGATTCCCCACCGAGCATTACTTTGAGGAAGCCCTGCAGGGCGCTCGTATAATAGAGTCGCAGTGCTCGAAAGATGTTATGTTTGAATGGCATGTATGATTTCTAAGATCATGTTTATAAGGCAGTGACTTTTTATACTTGTGTGTTCAAGTATTGAACTATCTCCTGTGCGGCCGTATATGTATGTATAATCTGAAAGATGGCAGTCTTTGGCTTCAGCCCCCACGCACATGGTGCAGGGGTGTTTGCAAAAAGAAAAACGCTTTTTCACACTTAATCCAACGTCTTGGTCCCTTTAAGGAGGTGATAGCATAGCAAACTAGGCAACCGGACTATAATGCTTTATCACTTTCACTTAGCCATAGGAGCTCGAATGTGGGGCTACTATATAGCCCCTGATGGCACCGCGCTTCTCCGAACTTGGGGCGCGTATGTGCCTGACCGGGAAGCGGTCCTTCGTCAAAGCGGAGGAATTCTAAACATTCCAATGGTCGATCGAGTGGTTGACCAGTCTCTCGCTATATCATGACAGTCAGTTTTCGGCTTTCTCTACTGAGGTGCTCTCCCGGCCAAACCGGGGCACAATCATAGTAGTTCTCCTGGTGCCGCGTTAGCCGATGATACGGAACATAAGGCAGCAAAACACAGGAGCCGGGCAAACCCAACATTTGACCAAAGACGTGATTCGGAGCTGATGCATATAAGGCCTAACTCGAGACGCCGAACACTCCCTGAGGTGTTCGGTCTTTATGATATCGGGCAGAATAAAGCCCTAAGCCCCTAGTGTCCAGGTACAGGCGGGAACTCCTGACGCGGCCGATGCCAAAACGCCAACCTCCTCCTCGGCTCTGGTAGGAAACCGGGGGATGTGTATCAACAAGAGACAGTGAGAAAGGTTTACGCTGGGTCTTAATCTGAAAAAAATCCTTGCAACGGGTCCCTACTGCACGTTTGCGCCTGTGTCTCCATTGTGCTGTATCCTGGACGGGTGTAGCACGTGCTTCATCTGTAAAAGAGAAGGACTTAGTTTCTAAGAAATATCGTGCAAAAAGTGTATCAAAATAAAGTATAATTTGGAAGATGAAGAAAGTTGAGCTTTATTGGCTTTCATCATTTATTCGCGCGGCCCCCTAAAAAAAGGGGTATGCGGCTGGGAAGCCCCTTGCCGGACTCGTCTAACCATGTCCGAGGTCTAAATGACCTGTTTTTAGGGGCTGTGACCTGCAAGGTCAGAATAATGTGTGGCTGTCTAGGCAGCCGCACATTCTCCGTGGTCGAGAGACACCTGGAGTTTTAAGAATATTCCACGTGGACCGGGCATTTTTAAGCGTAAGAGACGCGTAATGCGGTATTGCATGAAAGCGCGCGAAAGCTGCACGCTCCAGTAGTGCTTAAGGGCTACTGCTAAATGGGGCGATGGAGGGTGAGCTTTCCGCGACGGAGGTTGTCGGATGAACCGAACATGATCCCTAGTGGTACAGAGCCTGTAAAATTGGCTAAAAAGGCTTGGGTCACTCCTTTGAAGGAAGTGCTGCTATAATGAATTTTTGTGGGTTCTATCCCCAGTCTGCGGACGGTGTCCTGGTATAGCAGGGGCCGCGCTGCGTGTTATCACGTGAAGTGAGTTCACTATTTTGACTTCTAATGGGAAAGTCTTTTGGTTTCTGGGGCGCTGCTTTTGGGTTTCGTCACTGTCACTTGGTGTGTCGAGCCCTTTGTGTTCGGCGTTAAGTCGGCTGGACTGCTTGAAGACCCAACAATCTCTGTGGGTGTGGTTTGCAGGCTTACCGGAGGTACCGTGTATTTGACATAGTCTATCCAGAATCTTGTTGAGGTTGGATAACTCGTCACTGTTATCCTTTAAGGGCAGTGTTTTGTTGTTCGGCCGAGAGCTTTTGAATCCGGCGTTGACCGCCGTACTATTTGGGCCATTCTGCTTGTTCCGGCGCTGATCTTTTTTGCGTCGTGATTTCCCATTTCCATCCCTGATTTCGGATGTAGTCGGGTCGCCGGTGCTGCATCTAGCCAACCAGCTGTCTTCCCCCGCGCAAAAGCGGGTCATGAGACTTGTTAGTGCGGCCATTGTTCTTGGTTTTTCCTGGCCGAGGTGTCTGGCGAGCCATTCGTCTCGGACGTTGTGTTTGAAGGCTGCCAAGGCTTCAGCGTCCGGACAGTCGACTATTTGGTTCTTTTTAGTGAGGAACCTGTTCCAGAATTTGTGTGCTGATTCTCCGGGCTGTTGAGTTATGTCACTTAAATCATCTGCATCCAGAGGCCGGACATAAGTCCCCTAAAAATTTGCTCGAAACGCATCCTCAAGCTCTTCCCAACTCCCAATCGTATTTTCTGGGAGGCTTTTAAGCCAATGCCGGGCCGGCCTTTTGAGCTTGAGGGGGAGGTATTTGATGGCATGGAGATCGTCTCCTCTTGCCATGTGTATGTGTAGGATATAATCCTCAATCCAGGCTCCGGGGTCTGTTGTTCCGTCGTATGCCTCTATGTTTATGGGTTTAAATCCCGCTGGAAATCCATGATCCAGTACCTTGTCGGTAAAACATAGTGGGTGTGCGGCGCCCCTGTATTTGGGTGTGCCATTGTCTTCAAATGCTCGGCTGGTTGTGATACTTCCTGGAGTCTTCTTTTTTGGCCCATAGATAGACCTGGCCGGGTTATCCTTTTTCTGAAGATCTTTATGCTGATCATGTGCCGGCTTGTGTGTGGCGCCCCGTGTTGCTCTTGGCCTGTCATCTGGTCGTCTATCCGGCCAGGCGGCCCCTTTCTTTTTTTGACTGCGGGGGCTCGAAGGCCTCCTCGTCAAATTCGGGCAACAACTTGCGCTTTGGGTAGCTCTTTGTCTGGTGACTAGTGCCATATTTATCTGCGGTGTTGAGTACTTTGCTCCATCTTATTCTGAGTGTGTCTTCCGCTGTTTTGAGCTTCCGCTTTTGCATCTTCAAACTTCTTGCAGTGGCGACGAGCCTGTTATGGAGATTCGTATGCTCTGGTGATGTGAGATCATCTTCGCCAGGGATGGGTTGCTTGTCCGATTCATGTCCGGCTGGCTGCTTGTTGATGTGTGCGTCGTCCACTGCTTCACCCTGCTCTAGGGCCGGGTCCATATGGGTACCATTTTTGTCGATGCCGGTCTTTGGGCGGCGCTTGCGTCGCCGCTTTGTTTGTCTGTTGGGGGAGTTGTCTGTCGCCGCGTCCCGTTTTTCCTCATTGTCGCTTCCTTTTGTTGTGTCCACCATGCATACGTTGTGGGATGGGGTGGCTTTCCTGCGCCCGTTAGGCGCTGGTTCTTGGTCGTCTCCGGCATCGTCGTCCATACCGTCGATGTCATCAGAGTCGTAATCTAGCATGTCGGTTAGGTTGTCGACAGTGGCTACCAAGTGGGTGGTGGGTGGGCTCTGAATTTCTTCGTCGTCCGCATCCCAACCGTCCTGGCCGCAGTCCGGCCAGGCCTCTCCTGATAACGGGAGGTACTTTAGCGAGCTCAAGATGTCGCCAAAAGGTGAGTGTTGAAAAATGTCCGCCGCGGTGAACTCCATGATCGGCACCCAATCGGATTCGACTGGAGGGGGCGCTGGAGGTCCGGAGTCCGGCAAGGAGTCCGGCACCTCGGAGTCACGAGCTTTATGGGGGACAAGATCGGTGTTCGGCTCTATCGCTGTAGAGGTTGCAGCCCCCGAGGCAGTGTCTAGGCACCCATCCTTGGTCGGCGCAGCCGGCTCCGAGTCGAAGATCGGAGCGGGTTCAAGTGCGGCCTCCAGGGTACTGTCCAGCTGCAGTGCTAAATCGTGCCCATCGTGACAGTACGGCACGCTCGGCTGTGGCTCGAATCCGTCGAGGATCAAGTCCCCGCGGATGTCAGCCGTGAAGTTCAAACTTCCAAATCTGACCTAACGGCCAGGGGCGTAGCCTTCGATCTGCTCCAGCTGGCCAAGCGAATTGGCCCGCAGTGCGAAGCCGCCGAATACGAAGATCTGTCTGGGGAGGAAGGTCTCACCCTGGACTGCATCGTCGTTGATGATCGAAGAAGCCATCGAGCCTATCGGTGACGACACAGAGGAACTCTCAATGAAAGCACCAATGTCGGTGTCAAAACCGGCGGATCTCGGGTAGGGGGTCCCGAATGTGCGTCTAGGCGGATGGTAACAGGAGACGAGGGACACGATGTTTTTACCCAGGTTCGGGCCCTCTTGATGGAGGTAAAACCCTACGTCCTGCTTGATTAATATTGATGATGTGGGTTACAAGAGTAGATCTACCACGAGATCAAGGAGGCTAAACCCTAGAAGCTAGCCTATGGTATGATTGTTGTTCGTCCTATGGACTAAAGCCATCCGGTTTATATAGACACCGGAGAGGGCTAGGGTTACAGAGAGTCGGTTACAATGGTAGGAGATCTACATATCCGTATCGCCAAGCTTGCCTTCCACGCCAAGGAAAGTCCCATCCGGACATGGGACGAAGTCTTCAATCTTGTATCTTCATTGTCTTGGAGTCCGGCCGATGATGATAGTTCGGCTATCCGGACACCCCCTAGTCCGGAACTCCCTCACGGGCCTCGCTCCTGTCCCGAATAAAGCAAGAGGACACCTAAGCTATGCATTAAATGTGCCTTGCCCTGTAATACGAGCGATAAGCTCATAGCACTGTAGGCCTTTCCACCTCCTGTGTGCCACTTTGGCAACCCCTTTTGACTATAAAAGGAGGCCCATGCATACTGGAGAGGGATTTTCGGCTCTTTTGAACCAAGAAACCATCGTAGCTAGTTCGAGAGCTCAAGAACACTCAATACATCCACCAAAGCAGGACTAGGGTTTTATGCATCCTCACGGCCCGAACCTGGGTAAATGATCCTTGTGCTGATTGCTAATCCTGCTCTTCTCACAGCCCTGCGCCCCGGCAACCATAGTAGGGATTCTTGTGATCCCATAGGTGTCGTTTCCCACTGACAGCAGGGTTGCTTAAGAGAGACCATCTTCATCCTACGCCTCCAACAGATTGATAAACCTTAGGTCATCCACTTGAGGGAAATTTGCTACTGTCCTAAAAACCTCTGCACTTGGAGACCCAACAACGTCTACAAGAAGAAGGTTGTGTAGTAGACATCACTCCCCACTCGCCCTAAAACTCGCTTATTTCCCAAGCGCCATGCTGATGGCACGGTTGGCTTACCCATGCCCGCATTGATGACAATCTCGTGATAAGGGGACACGATATCTGCTTTGACGAGACGTGCCAGTGAAACCGCACCTCGAAATACGAAGGGGAAGGATAAAAATGGTTTGAATAAAGACCGGGTTGTGGCGTGATGTCATGCTGTGAGTTACCAGCAGATTGGACTCATGGTATATTATACTCTCTAGAATGGTATGTGGAATTTGTTTTGCAGAGCCGGACACGATTCTTATGTTCATGATCTACTTTGGAGTATTTGGATAAGGAACCCGCCTTGCAATGCCGAAGAAAATCTGTGTGCCGGACTCATCGTCATTGAACCCTGGTTCAGGGGCTACTGAGGGAGTCCTGGATTAAGGGGTCCTCGGACAGGCGGCCTATATGTGTATGCCGGACTGTTGGGCTATGAAGATACAAGATAGAAGACTTCATCCTGTGTCCGAATGGGACACTCCTTTGCGTGGAAGGCAAGCTTGGCGATTCGGATATGAAGATTCCTTTCTTTGTAACCGACTCTGTGTAACCCTAGCCCCCTCCGGTGTCTATATAAACCAGAGGGTTTAGTCCGTAGGACAAGGACAATCATAATCATAGGCTAGCCTCTAGGGTTTAGCCTCTACGATCTCGTGGTAGATCAACTCTTGTAATACTCATATCATCAAGATCAATCAAGCAAGAAGTAGGGTATTACCTCCATCGAGAGGGACCGAACCTGGGTAAACATTGTGTCCCCGGCCTCCAGTTACCATCAGCCTTAGACGCACAGTTCGGGACCCCCTACCCGAGATCCGCCGGTTTTGACACCAACAACCACCACTCAACTTCAATCAGAAGTGTCTGACTTGAAGAACCGCCTGGAACCACAGGAGACTGAAACCCAAAGAGCCAACTCCAAATTTGAATTCAGTGTATCAGAACAAGAGCAACTGAAAAAAGACTTTGAAGCGGAGAAAAAGGCCTGGGCTAAAGAGAAAATCGCCTTGACCAGCCGAGCTAAGAAGGCAGAGGCGGCTCTTGAAGAGGTGACTGCCGAGTTATCCGGCTTAAAATGCCATGTATCTCAGATGGTCTCAGCACTCTTTGGTAAGTCGCCCTGCACGTCAAATATTTGAATCTTTCTAGAGATCATATGAATTGTAATTAACTCACCTAACATTGTTATGCAGGCCCCAGGAGTTCAAATCTTAACCAAGACATGCTGATAAAGCTGAAGGTGGTTTACACGCTGGTGGAACAACTCTACACCAGATCTCAGCGTGCTTTAGCCACAGTGGCCCTGTCAAATGAAGTTCCCACACTCCTGGTGGATGTGCTAAAGAAGCTTTCTGTGCTGCCCCAGCGATTCAATGAACTAAGGTGATCATCTGCAAGAGCCGGAGCTGTGGCCGCCTTAAGCCGGGCCAAAGCTTGGCTACCGGAATTAGACT
Organism: Triticum aestivum; assembly: GCF_018294505.1. Classification (NCBI taxonomy): domain Eukaryota; kingdom Viridiplantae; phylum Streptophyta; class Magnoliopsida; order Poales; family Poaceae; genus Triticum; species Triticum aestivum. The sequence goes on along the minus strand of NC_057810.1, from coordinate 372,680,177 downwards.
CGGCCGACATCGCCATTGGGTATCCAAGCCTTAAGGAGGATGGCACTGCATTTGAATATATAGGAGGACTTCGCCGCTTGTGCGAAAGAAATACGCCCTGTGGCCACCCTGATTGCTGATGAGGCGGATCTCACCAGGTACTAGCCAGGTAATGACGCGGAGAACCGGAGGATTCCAACGTTGTATTATAAAGTGATCAGCCCGATTCCACCAATCCATAAGCATACCTTCGCCCCCGTAATTGACCCGGCCGGACTAATTGATGATGAAGCTGAATTTGAAGCTTTGAATGGCCTTGACTGGTCATCATCAACCTTCCACGACAGGGAACAGGGCGAAGAAGCGCAGAGGGCTGATCCGAAAGCTTCAGGTCAACAAGAGAATTTATCCGCCAGGCGGCTCATATCTGTGGCCTGCTGAAAAACAATTTTAATCATTTGGACTCGGGGAGTCATGTAATAGGGTAGAAATGACTTTGCTTTGTCATGCCGTCGTGCATGTTTTGCTACTCAACATTGTTAAGCTGCCATCTTATATTCGCCCCTTTTTATACTTATCATCTGTTTTCCTTATGCTTAAGAAAGTCTTTGAATTTTCCTGCAGACAGATATAGATCACAAGAAAACCCTTGGCGGCTTACTGCAGGGCGGGTCATAATATCTTGTATATAATCCCTAATATGGAGAAAAGAGTCACAGATAATCCCGTTACGAATTATAGCTTTGAGACACAACTATAATATCATACTTGTGATCTTGAATTTGTATTGCCGGTCTATGTGACCCGAACAGTAAGGGTGATAACCCAATCCTTAGAAGCCAACACTTCCAAATATATGATGATTGTCATATGTTGGCGACTTATCGTCCAAAACGAAGCCGAGTGAAATTTAAACCATACTTACACTTACATCTGAACAAAAAAGTCTCAAGAGAAACATAAAGGTTGCTTTCAAACAAAATTTACGCCAAATAGAGAGAAAAAATTGAGGCTTCTGATTCGAATATGATTAGTAAATCGTTCCAAAGGGGTTAAGCTAGGATTTGAATATGATCATGTAGCCCCCAGTGGCTTTGGCGTTGCATCGATCAAGAGGGTACCGACAACTATGTTCTCTTTGGTTCGAATACGACCTATGTTTGAACAGGAAGCCCCCAAATGACCTTGAGAGTTTTTAACGACTCTGATTCGAATACGATTAAAGTCGGACCAAAAAGGGGTTAAGCTATGATTCGAATACGATCAAGAAGCCCCCTAGTGAGCTTGGCATTGTGCCGATCAAGAGGGTACCGACAGCTATGTTCTCTTTGGTTCGAATACGACCTATGTTTGAACAGGAAGCCCCCTAGTGATCATGAGGTTTAACGGCTATATTTGAATACGATCATGAGCCGTACCAAGATGGTTAAGCTAGATTCGAATACGATCAGCCCCCAATTGGTCGTTTGAAATGATGATGACGAAGACATATGATCATTGAGGATGAAAAGGACAGAGGTCCTGCTTTGTTACTTATCATAATATATACATCATCAAAATATGTACATCATGAGAGCCGGTGGCTCAAGTGTAGTAAGGCCGAAGATGAGCTATATTCCACGGCCGGTGGGTCTCTTCCTCCGACTTACGTGAGTCTTTGTGCTCTCCAACATCAATAAGGTAGTATGACCCATTGTTCAAGTTCTTGCTGACCATAAAGGTCCCTTCCCAAGGTGGGGATAACTTGTGTGCATTAGTTTGATCCTGGATGAGCCAGAGAACCAAATCACCTTCTTGAAAGGTTGTGGACTTAACCCGGCGGATGTGACAACGACGCAGGTCCTGTTGGTAAATCACTGAACGGGCTGCTGCCAAATCACGCTTTTCATCTAACAGGTCAAGTGCATCCTGACGGGCTTGTTCATTATCAGCTTCAACGTAAGCCCCCACACGAGGCGAGTCATGACCGATGTCACTAGGTAGAACCGCCTCTGATCCGTAAACCATGAAAAAAGGTGTGTAACCCGTAGACCTGTTGGGGGTACTATTGATGCTCCATATCACAGAAGGTAACTCCTCCACCCAACAACCCGGCGTCCGTTGCAAAGGAACCATAAGCCGGGGTTTGATGCCCTTCAGGATTTCCTGATTGGCTCGTTCGGCTTGAGCATTGGATTGACGGTGAGCTACTGAAGAAACATCAAGCCCGATATGCTCACGCTGACAGAACTCCTCTATGGCACCCTTGGACAGATTAGTACCATTGTCAGTTATAATGCTGTGTGGAAAGCCAAAGCGAAAGATCACCTTTTTCATGAATTGAACTGCCGTAGATGCATCACACTTACTAACTGGCTCTGCCTCAACCCTCTTTGTGAACTTGTCAACCGCCACCAGGAGGTGGGTCTTTTTATCTTTGGACCATTTGAAAGGCCCAACCATGTGAAGTCCCCAGACTGCAAATGGCCAAGTAATTGGAATCATCCTCAATTCTTGAGCCGGCATGTGAGCCCGTCGTGAAAATTTCTGACAACTGTCACATTTACTAATGAGATCCTCCGCATCAGCGTGAGCTGTCAGCCAATAAAACCCATGACGAAACGCCTTGGCTACAAGGGACTTTGAACCGGCATGATGGCCACAATCTCCTTCATGAATCTCACGAAGAATTTCTTGACCTTCCTCAGGAGAGACACAAAGCTGAAACGCCCTAGTAACACTGCGGTGATGCAACTCACTATTGGCAATTGTCATTGACTTAGACCGCTGGGTTATCTGCCTGGCCAAGGTTTCATCCTCAGGCAACTCGCCCCGGGTCATGTAAGCCAAATATTGCACTATCCAATCTAGGATGATGTGAAGAGCCGCCACCAATTGCGCTTCTCGGTCAGGAACAACCAAGTCTTCCTCTGTAGGCAATTTGACAGAAGGGTTATGCAGAATATCCAAGAAGGTATTAGGTGGCACGGGGTTACGCTGAGACCCCAGCCGGCTTAAAGCATCAGCCGCCTCATTCTTTCTGTTATCAATGTGCTCCACTTGGTAACCCTTGAAGTTTCCAGCAATGGCATCAACCTCACGGCGATAAGCCGCAATGAGAGGATCCTTGGAATCCCACTTGCCTGATACTTATTGAGCCACCAAATCTGAGTCGCCAAAGCACCTTACCCGGCTTAAGCTCATTTCCTTAGCCATCCGAAGACCATGGAGAAGGGCCTCATACTTAGCTGCATTGTTAGTACAGAGAAACATCAACCATAGCACATAACAAAATTTGTCACCTCGAGGGGAAGCTAAAACAACTCTAGCCCCCGAGCCCTCCAACTGCCTGGACCCATCAAAGTGAATAGTCCAATATGTGTTGTACCGCTTCTCTTCAGGCATCTGCAGCTCTGTCCAATCGTTGATGAAGTCTACAAGTGCTTGAGACTTGATAGCAGTGCATGGCACATACTTTAAACCATGAGGACCAAGTTCAATGGCCCACTTGGCGACTTGTCTTGTGGCTTCTATGTTTTGAATGATATCTCCTAAAGGAGCAGAACTGACCACAGTGATGGGACCCTGGAAATATTGCTTAAGCTTCCGGCTCACCATGAACACCCTGTAAACGAGCTTCTGCCAATGTGGATACCTTTGCTTGGAACCAATAAGCACCTCGCTGATGTAATAAACCGGCCATTGAACCGGATGTTCCTTGCCAGCCTCCTTGCGCTCCACCACAATGGCTGTCGGTGTCAAAACCGGCGGATCTCGGGTAGGGGGTCCCGAACTGTGCGTCTAAGGCTAATGGTAATAGGAGGCGGGGAACACAATGTTTACCCAGGTTCGGGCCCTCTCGATGGAGGTAATACCCTACTTCCTGCTTGATTGATCTTGATGATATGAGTATTACAAGAGTTGATCTACCACGAGATCGTAGAGGCTAAACCCTAGAGGCTAGCCTATGATTATGATTGTTGTTGTCCTACGGACTAAACCCTCCGGTTTATATAGACAAGGAGGGGGCTAGGGTTACACAGAGTCGGTTACAGAGAAGGAGATCTACATATCCGAATTGCCAAGCTTGCCTTCCACGCAAAGGAGAGTCCCACCCAGACACGGGACGAAGTCTTCAATCTTGTATCTTCATAGTCCAACAGTCCGGCCAAAGTATATAGTCCGGTTGTCCGAGGACCCCCTAATCCAGGAATCCCTCGGTAGCCCCTGAACCAGGCTTCAATGATGATGAGTCCGGAGCGCTGATTGTCTTCGGCATTACAAGGCGGGTTCCTTCTCCGAATAATCCATAGAAGATTTTGAACACCAGGATCATGTTCGGCTCTACAAAACAAATTTCACACACCACCGTAGAGAGCATAATATTCCACAAATCTAATCTGCTGACAACTTTTCATTGCGTGACATCACGCCACGGCCTGGTCATTATATGAACCGTTTTTTCCCAGCCTGCTACTACACGTATTGCGAGGTAGTTTTATTGGCACGTCTTGTTGAAGCAGAGATCGTGTCCCCCTTATCACGGGATTCTCATCAATACGGGCGTGGGTAACCCAATCGTGTTGTTAGTATGACTCCTCGGTTTTAGGCAAGTTCCAAACAGCCACGCGGAGGACGCTTGATATTCACCCTCTTTATAAAGAGGTCCAGACCCGTCCTTTTCTTTCCACGCCAAATCCTTCCCTTCCCCTACTTCGAGTTCCAACACCCAAGGTTCAGGCTAAGCGCTTCTGACCTTCAATCATGTTCGAATCCAACCTTCAAGGTCGGTGGATGGCCTTTTCTATCACAGAGGACGACATCAAGAAGCTTAGGGAGGCTAGGTATCTGACCGCCAAAATCCCCCACAGGCTACCTGCTCCAGGGTAGGTTATCCCCACTCCCGAACCCAACGAGAGTGTCGTATTTATTTCCCACTTCCTTCGAGGGCTTGGTTTTAGTCTTGATCCCTTCGTAAGTGGGCTCATATTCTATTACGGGCTAGATTTGCATGATCTAGCTCTAGATTCCATCCTTCACATCTCATCGTTTATCGTCGTGTGTGAGGCCTTCCTCCGCATTACCCCACACTTCGTCTTGTGGATCAAGACCTTCAATGTGAAACCGAAGATGATCAATGGGCGACAACCGGAGTGCGGAGGTGCTATAATAAGCAAAGGTGCCGACACCCTATGGCCAAATGGCTCCTTCCTGAAGGTGTCCGATTTATGGCAACGGGAGTGGTTCTACATCACAGCACCTCGAGGTACAAAGCGGGCGGCCGCCCCAGCCTTCCGCCCGGGCCCTCCGCCCCAACTAGTGTCATGGGTCAACAAAGGGCTGGACTGGGGTCCAGTAAGTGATGTGCTGACATTACAAAGCCGCATCCGAGATCTCCTCAAGAGGGATGTCAGTCTTGTCAAAGTGATTTAGGTAATGCTAGTTTGTCGGGTCCTGCCATGCCAACGTCGATCTCTTCGTATGTGGGAGTTCAACCCGGAAGGACCGCGAACTATTCAATACTTCATTGGCATGACGCTCGAAGGGATGTATCGATTGTTCTTCGGATCACGAATAAAGTGTTCAAACACTACCGAGGACGCGGGTCTGAACTGCAACCGTCCAGATACCCAAGTAAGTAACTCTACGACCGGACCTGATGTTGTCATATTTGTCACAACATCATTCTGAAAAATTGCCATCTGCCAGGACTGGATACGGAAGGCGGAGAAGATCAGGTGTTCGGCCCCTCTTCCCGAAGGCTCGCCAGATCCTATTCTAACCAGGATGCTGGCTCAGGCACCATAACAAGCGCCATCAGGAGAAGATGAGGGGAGGAATAAAGAAGCCGAAGGCGGGCTTCATACGTTACACACCCAAACCGGGGGAATTAGTGCCTCCATGATGGAGGATGTTCGGGGAGGTGAATCTAGAATCCCTTCTCCCAACGGGAAGAAAAGGGGCGCTCCTGAAGATTTGGAAGTAGAGGCTTCCAAACGAGGCAAGAAACCTTCTCTAGGGGTGCTGCCCCAGAGGGCGTCCTTACCGCACAGCGCCCGCCAGGGGGTGAGCCATCAACCGAGCTATAAGTGAACAAAAGCACTTTGGTAAATATATCCTGCTTTATCTCTGAGAATAATAACCGAGACATATATTTTGCAGTCCGGCTCGTAGCCCTCCTAAACAAAGTTCATCTTTGGGGGATCTTCTTCCGGAGATGATGGAGAGCGTAACGCCTCCTCCTGCCTCCCCGCCTCATGGGGCGGACGACCCCGAGGTGTCGTCGCGGAGGATTTCTCCTGATCCGCAAAGGCCAGAAGGTAACTCTTTGGCCGCCCGAAGTCCGGAGTATTCGGCTCCTAAGAAGGGCAACAAAAAGAGACCAGGCTTGTCCGGTGTGAAACCGGACACATTGATGGATCTTCTGGAGCAAGCGGCTATCTCAGAGGCACATCGTACCTTAATGGGTATGGTGGTTGAGAGGATCTCATCTGCCAAAAGCGGGCTTAATGAGGCTTTTACAAGCCTGCTAAGAGGCTTTGAGGTACGCAATGTAATATATATATTTTTGACTGTACCGCACACGCTAGGTGTGCTCTGTATAGATAGTAGCCCCTGAGACTCTGGTTGCCGTCCAGAGGCGGCAAACAGAGGATCATAGTCCCAGGTAATGATCGCGCTGCTTTCATGTGCAGGCGGTTGAGGGTCCGATGGCTGACCGAACTGCTGAATTTGCCGAATTGAGGCAACAACTTGACGTGGCGGATGCCAATATCATGCTTGTGAACCAGCGGCTTGATGAGGCACATGGTATGTACATTCTGGTGGTCGGCAAATATTAAGAGTAGCATGATGCTAGTATCTATAATATGCTTTGACTGCAGATGGAGCCGCCGCCGTGGAGACCCTTCGGGCGGAACTTGCCCGGGCCAAGGAACAAGCCAGGAGAAGTGATGCGGCTGCCCTAAAGGCGGCCGAAGAGTTAAAAGCCGAACAGGCTGCTCATCGCTAGAGCGAGGCCAAAATATCCAAAATGGTTGTTGAGCTGAAAAATGACGCTAGCCGATATGAGCTTCTTGAAAGGGAGAGCCAAGAGAAGGCAGCTGATCTGACGAAGGCCTTGGAAGCGGCCAAGGAGACTCGCTCTAACATCAGAGCAGCGTGGGAGGAGCTTCGTCTAGCCGGAGATATCACGGCTAGGAGGCCCTTTTTATTGCGGACGAAGTTCGGCGATCCGAAGTATGCCCCTCTGGATCAATTATGGAGCGCTGTGGATGCATACTTGGACTTAGAAAAGAGTGTTGCTGATGTGACTGAGTATTTCAAAGATCAGAAAGATCATGAGGTGGAAAGATTGTTCTGGTTGTAGTTCAGCGCCCCCAAGTGTCCGCTGCTGTTCAATGAGCAAATGGCCGAATGGGCCGAGCTCCATAGGTTGTCCGGGCTTGCCATGAGGTCTGTCGTGGATCATCTTTGGCCAAAGGAACCAAGTCCAGATAGTTATTTTGGTTTAGTGCAATGATTTCTTCGTGCTGTGTCGCATATCGACGCTGTCAAGAGGTCGGCATGCATAGAGGGTGTGCGGATGGCTCTTGCCCGTGTTAAAACATACTGGGCGGAGATGGAGGCCACCGCTGTTGTAACCAGGGGTCCGCCCGGGGGTCAGAACTCGCTCGAGCACTATTTTGAAGAAGTCCTGGAAGGTGCCCGTTTAATAGAGGCTCGGTGCTCAAAGAGTACCATGTTCCAGTGATATGTATCTTGATTGTAAAAACAATGCTATTTTAATTATAAAGGTCGTGTTTATACTTTTGCCCGTAAAGTATTATAGTGCCTCCTATGCGGCCCTTTATGTATGTATGAATATAACCAGAAAGTTTGCAGTCGTCGGCTTCAGCCCCCACGCATATAATGCGGGGGTGTTCGGTAAAGCGCATAATCACACTTGATCCAACGTCTTGGTCCGTTAAGGAGGTGATAGCGCGGAGAACAAGGCGATCGGGCTATATAGCTTTAACACTTTCACTTAGCCATAGGAGTTTGACGGTGGGGCTACTATATAGCCCCTGGTACTTCCGCGTTCATCCGAATACGATGCGTGTACGTACATGACCGGGAAACCGGTCCTTCGTTAATGCGGAGGAACGTGAAGATTCCGCTGAGTCCTCGAGTTTTTCACCAGTCTCTCGCTTTATCATGACAGTCAGTTTTCGGCTTTCTCTACTGAGGTGCTCATCCAGATGAACCGGGGCACAATTGCAGTAGTTCTCCCGGTGCCACCTTAGCCGATAGAGTGGAACATAAGGTAGCAAAACACGGGAGCCGGGCAAACCCAACAATTGACCAAAGACATGATTCGAAGCGGATGCATATAAGGCCAAACTCGCGACGCCGAACACTCCCTAAGGTATTCAGACTTTATATCATATACTGGGCTGAGTATCACCCTCAATAATGAGCCCTGAATTTCCAGGTACATGCATTAATCTGGCGTGACGAAAAAGCTATGCCAATAACGCCAGTATCCCTCTCGGTTGATTTGAGTATCCGGAGGGTGTGAAGCAACAAGAGACAATAAAAAGGTTTACACAGGGTCTTAATCTAAGAAGAAACCTTTGAACGGGGCCCTGCTGCACGTCTGCGCCTTTGTCTCCGTTGTGCTATATTTGGTGTAGCACGATGATCGTCTGAAAAAAAGGAAAAAAGCCTAGGTGAAAGAATCTGGTATGATCGTGCGAAAAATTGGTTATTCTTAATGAACCATGAAAATGCTCTCTGTTATTTGTATTAATAGGGTCGGGCCGAACTATGGGCCCTTTTACATGCAGGCAGCCCCTAGCACCACATATAGGGGTATATTGATCGACCCAAGCTTGGGTTTATCTGGGCTGCTACAACTAGTGGTGCGCCGGACACGTCTAGCCTTGTCCGTGGTCTTTACGACCGATCATTTGTTCAGATTGGGGGGCCGCTCAGTGGTTCGGTTTCTAGAGCCGCCACATATTCTTCCGCACGTAAGGAATGCTCTGTATTTCCGCTAATTTTGATGATGCCCCGTGGACTAGGCATCTTAGGTTTAAGATAAGAGTAATGCGGAACTACATTGAAACGAGCAAAGGCCATTCTTCCGAGTAGTGCATGGTAGCCGGTTCGGGATGGAGCGATGTCGAAGATTAGTTCTTTGCTTTGGAAGTTGTCAGGCGAACCGAATACAACCTCTAGTATTAGGGAGCCCGTGCAGCGGGTTTCTACGCCTGGTATTACTCCTTTAAAGGTAGTATTAATTTGGCTGATTCTTGATGGGTCTATCCCCATCTTGTGGACAGTGTCCTGATATATCAGGTTCAGACTACTGCCGCTGTCCATGAGGACTCGGGTGAGATGGTATCCGTCAATTATTGGGTCGAGCACCAAGGCGGACGAACCTCCGTGCCGGATACTAGTCGGATGATCCCTGTGATCGAAAGTGATCGGGCAGGCCGACCATCGGTTGAATTTGGGGGCGATAGGCTCTATAGCGTATATGTCTTGGAGTGCACGTTTGCGCCTCCTCTTTGGTATGTGTGTTGCGTAAATTGTGTTCACTGTTTTGACCTCTGGTGGAAATTTTTTCTGCCCCCTAGTGTTCGGCTGGCGCGGTTCGTCCTCGTCTTCATTTGGCTGCTCCCTCCCCTTGTGTTCGGCATTTAGCCTGCTGACCTGCTTGAAGACCCAACACTCTCTGTTGGTGTGATTCGCAGGTTTGTCGGGGGTGCCATGAATCTGACATGATCTGTCAAGAATTTTGTTTAGGTTGGACGGTCCATCTCTGCTGCCTTTAGATGGCTTTTTCTGTGGACCGGATGGAGAGCCCCTGAGTCTGGCGTTTACCGCCGTGTTGTCTGGGCTGTCTACATTATTCGACGCTTGTTTTTATTGCATCGGGGCTTCCCATTGCCATACCTGACTTCGGATGTGCCTGGGCTGCTGGTGCCGCTGCGGGCCAACCAGCTGTCCTCGCCCATGCAAAAGCAGGTCATAAGGCTTGTTAGGGCTCCCATTGTCCTCGGCTTTTCCTGGCCTAGGTGTCTGGCGAGCTATTCGTCTCGGAAACTGTGCTTAAAAGCCGCTAAGGCTTCGGCATCCGGGCAGTCGACGATTTGATTCTTCTGGGTGAGAAATCTATTCCAAAGCTTACGGGCTGACTCTCAGGGTTGTTGGATTATGTGACTTCAATCGTCTGCATCCGGAGGTCGGACATAGGTCCCTTGAAAATTAGCCCTGAAAGCGTCCTCAAGTTCCTCCCAACTTCAAATTGAGTTTTTGGGGAGGCTTTTCAACCCGTGCCGAGGTGGTCCTTTCAACTTGAGGGGCAGGTATTTGATGGCGTGGAGATCATCTCCGTGAGCCATGTGTATGTGAAGAATAAAGTCCTCAATCGAGACCGCAGGGTCTGTCGTTCCGTCGTATGCCTCTATGTTTACGGGTTTAAATCTCTCTAGAAATTCATGATCTAGCACCTCATCGGTGAAGCACAGGGGGTGTGTGAGGGAGTCCTTGATTAAGGGGTCCTCGGACAGCCGGACTATATACTTTGGCCGGACTATTGGACTATGAAGATTCAAGATTGAAGACTTCGTCCCGTGTCTGGGTGGGAATCTCCTTTGCGTGGAAGGAAAGCTTGGCAATTCGGACATGTAGATATCCTTCTCTGTAACCGACTCTGGGTAACCCTAGCCCCCTCCGGTGTCTATATAAACCGGAGGGTTTAGTGTGTAGGACAAGAACAATCATAATCATAGGCTAGCTTCTAGTGTTTAGCCTCTACGATCTCGTGGTAGATCAAATCTTGTAATACTCATATCATCAAGATCAATCAAGCAGGAAGTAGGGTATTACCATTAGCCTTAGATGCACAGTTCGGGACCCCCTACCCGAGATCCGCCAGTTTTGACACCGACATTGGTGCTTTCATTGAGAGATCCACTGTGTCGTCATGATAAGGCTCGGTGGCTCCTTCAATCATCTTTAACAATGCGTTCTAGGGTGAGGTTTTCCTCCCTCAACAGATCTTCATATTCGGCGGTGTCGTACTATGGGCCAACTCGCTTGGCCATCTGGAGCAGATCGATGGCTACGCCCCTAGCCATCAAGTCGGGTTTGGAAGCTTGAACTATACTGCCAACATCCGCGGAGACTTGATCTTTGATGGACTCGAGCCCATGTTAGGAGCGCCGAACAGTCACGACGAGCATGACTTAGATCTGCCGCCGGACAGTGTTCGGGAGATCGCACCTACGGCTGCCCCGGCCCTTAATCTGGAGCAGATCACGCCATCTGAGGATGGGTGGATGGACCTTGCCATGGAGGCCGCAACTCATCGGTGCTAGAGCCGAACACAGTCTTCACCTCCAAAGAGGTCTCTGTCATCGGACCCTCAGACTCATCTCCGGCCATAGGTTTCGAACCGCGTGTGTCCATGCCCATCGAATTTGATTGGGCACCGATCATGGAGTTTACCTCCGCGGATATCTTTCAGCACTCGCCCTTGGGCGACGTGCTAAATTCATTAAGGTCTCTGTCTCTGTCAGGGGACTCTTGGCCGAACTATGTCCAGCTCGAGTGGGAAGGGGACGACGAAGAAATTTGTTGCCCACCCACCACCCACTTGATAGCCACCGTCGATCATTTAACCGACGTGCTTGACTTCAACTCCGAAGACATCGACGGTATGGACGACGATGCAAGAGAAGAACAAGAACCACCGCCCACAGGGCGCAGAATAGCCACCACATCATATGATATATATATATATATATATGGTGGACACACCCAAAGAAGGTGATGGTGATGAGGCAATGGAGGATATTCCCCCTGAGAGGCAATCTAAGCACCAACGTCATAGGCATCGCTCTAAGCCCCGCCAAAACAAAAATAGCAATACCGTCACAAGAGACGATAGCAATCCGGATGGTGCCGAAGACGAAAACAATCCCGCCCAACCAAGCTTCGAGCAGGCCGAGCGGGAGGACAGGCAAGCTAGCCCTAAGGAACAGGCAACGGATGGAGAGTCAGAGGATGACAATTACATGCCCCTCTCCGAAGACGAAGTAAGCCTCGCAGACGAAGAATTCACCGTGCCTGAGGATCCCGTCGAGTAGGAGCGCTTCAAATGCCGGCTTATAGCCACTGCAAAAAGCCTGAAGAAAAAGCAGCAGCATCTTCAAGCTGATCAAGATCTACTAACTGATAGATGGACTGAGGTCCTGGCAGGCGAGGAATATGGACTCGAGCGCCCTACCAAAAGTTACCCAAAGCGCAGGTTGCTACCTCAACTAGAGGAGGAGGCATCAAAGCCTACACTACCAGCGCATGATGCAGCTGACCGGCCACCTGGTGGCCGAGACAAAGCGGCATTTCAGCCTGAAGTCCAGCCCACACCCCGATGCCAAACAAGCAAAAACACGAAGGCCCGGGGCTCCACGCATGACCTGCGAGACAAATTGAAAAACAAAGTAGGACAGTCAAGATTGATCTATGGATCATGGGGGTGCACCCCAACGCGTGACGATAACCATCACGCCGGATATACAAACAAATCCGACCGGACAGAATACAATGTAGCCTGGCATAGAGGCGCCGCACACCCCCAATTCTTCACTGATGAAGTAATGGATCATGAATTCCCAGAAGGGTTCAAACCCATGAACATTGAATCATATGATGGTACTACAGACCCCGCGGTATGGATAGAAGATTTCTTCTTCCACATTCACATGGCCCGCAGAGATGATCTACACGCCATCAAGTACCTCCCACTAAAACTCAAGGGACCGGGTTGCCATTGGCTAAATAGATTGCCGGCAAACTCCATCCGAAGGGCACTTATGTGCAACCACCAGATACTGATGATCTAATCCATATAACCCAACAGCCCGGAGAGTCAGCCAGGAAATTTTGGACTCGGTTCCTAACTAAAAAGAACCAAATTGTCCACTGTCCGGATGCCGAAGCCCTAGCGGCCTTCAAGCATAACATCCATGACGAGTGGCTTGCCCGACATCTTGACCAAGAAAAGCCAGAGTCCATGGCAGCCCTCAGGACACTCATGACCCGCTTTTGTGTGGGCGAGGATAGCTGGTTGGCTCGTAGTAACAACAGAGCAAGCTATCTTGGCACATCAAAAGCCAGAGATAGCAACGACAAACCACGACGCAGGAAACACAAGCGTCGCAAAAATGAAGATAGCGCCGAAGACACGACAGTCAATGCTGGATTCAGTGGCTCCAAGTCCGGTCAGTGGAAAAAGCCACTCAAAAATAACAATTTGGGCCCGTCCAGTTTGGACCGCATACTCGACTACCCATGCCAAATTCATGGCACCCCAGGAACACCAGCCAATCATACCAACAGAGAATGTTGGGTCTTTAGACAAGCCAGCAAGTCAAGTGCCGAAAACAAGGGGAAGGGGTCTCAAAGCGACGATGACGACGAGGAGCCCCGATCACCGAATACAGGAGGGCAAAATAAATTTCCCCCGCAAATCAAAACGGTGAACATGTGTCAGGACCCCGACTCAATGCCACATCGATCTAGCATGTAATACCTCATATCACTTTGCGGCCTCACGCACGGTATTCCCACGGGTGTCGCCTTACCTTTGCCCGGGACCGTTTGCGTCTTTTGGCACACATATATGATAGTGTCGCTAGCATCCATATGATAAGGAGCCCGGGCTGACATGGCTAGTCGTAAACCCAAAGTGGCACAAACTTACAGGGACATGCATCCATGACCCAACATCGAACATGTCGGTCATCAGCGAGTGAATCCAGGCTGTAGCACTGGGCTAGCAGGACTCCGGTGAACCGGGCTGTAGCGGGCTAACAGGACTCCGGTATTCATCGCGTGACATTTCCCCGAAGGGACAGACACAGGAACGAAGAAGGACACATGCCGGCCAGCCTAAGTGTTCCGGAGCAGTAGCAAGCTACCATGGCTCGGTGGAAACACTAGGAGACATTTCCCGGTAAGAGAGGCTACTAAAGGTAAACAACTAGATAGTCAGATCCCACACATACCAAGCATTTCAATAACATACACACAATATGCTCGATATGTGCAAACACAACATGGCATCACAACATGACTCTACGACTCAAGTATTTATTCAATAGGCTCCGAGGAGCGAGATATTACAAACATGGGTCTCATGACCCAACATTCAGAGCATACAAGTCAAAACACAAACGGAAGCTATCATGTCTGAGTACAGACCTCTATAAATGAAAAAGGCTGAGAAGCCTGACGATCTATCAGATCCTGCCGAGGGCACAAGATCATAGCTGAGGTAACAAGCTAAACGTCGAAGTCCACGCGAAACTACTAGTGAGACCGAAGTCTCTCTGCAAAAACATAAAATAGGCAAACGTGAGTACAAATGTACCCAGCAAGACTTACATCAGAACTAACTACATATGCATCATTATCAACAAAGGGGATGGTGGGGTTTAACTGCAGCAAGCCAGCTTTGACTCGGTGGCTATCCTGAACTACGACTGCAATGTAACTCTTTTGAGGTGGCGCACACGAGTCCACATATTCACCATATTGAATACACCACTATGGACCCGCTCCCGTCTCCCTACGAGAACGCCATCCATAGCACTCATGCTTATCTTGCGTATTTTAGAGTATCCACTTTCACTTGTCTATGAACTGATATAAGCAACCCAGAAGTCCTTTTCCGCGGACACGGCTATTCGAATAGATGATGTTAACTCTGCAGGGGTGTACTTCTTCACACACGCTCTCACCACTTACCGCCGTTTACACGACATGTACTTGGCAACCTTCAAGCGGAAGCCCAACGTGGGTGTCGGCCACGGCCTACCTAAACACTCGAGTCTCTAGTCCAGGTTTATCGCCTATTCGGGTTCCATCCATGAGGAGATCCGGCCGGAGTTTCGCTCACAGCCCCAAACGATGTGTACAGGGTTCCGTGACACCAAACGGGTGCCCCGTTTACCCGGCCACGTGCCTACCGCATCACAGCCCACCCCTACGGTCAGCGCTGCGCACGGCCTCCAGCATACTACAAACACCAGAAACTACTTGCAACTCCTGGATAGAGGACAAGGGTGATCAAGAAGTCGAGAGGGTCCATTGGTTTCGGGCCCAATGCGTGGTAGTAGCTGAATCATGGATCACAAACACAGAACTCAGTTCCTGAGGACGGCTGCAATGAGACAACCCACCATGTACTCCTACATGGCCTCTCACCGCTACCTTTACCAAATCGTATTCACACACTTAGCTCACACACAGTAGGACATGTTCACACACCTCTGATTCATCCCCGATGAATCAGACCTGACTCAACTCTAAGCAGTAGCAGGCATGACAAACAAGCATGAATGAGTAGGCACAACAGGGCTCAAACAACTCCTACTCATGCTAGTGGGTTTCATCTATTTACTGTGGCAATGACAGTCATGCAAAGGATAACGGGGTTCAGCTACCGCAGCAAGTAACAAATATGTCGTTGTTGTCCTAATGCAGTAAAAGAGAGCAGGAGCGAGAGAGTGGGATTTTATCGGAATGAACAAGGGGGTTTTGCTTGCCTGGCACTTCTGAAGATAACATTGAGTCTTCATCAGTGTCAACGATCACAACGTCGGAACATCGTCTACCGGGAGGGAACAGATACCGGCAACAAAGAAGAAATACAATCAATGCAATGCACAATATGATGCATGCTCATGACATGGCAATATGAATGTGTTTTGAGCTAATGCAACTAGCAACAGATTAAATGAAGTTGGTTTGAATATAAGATTCAAATTCAAACTCCATATGTGATTATTCAGATGCCATTTATATGATTTGTGCTAAACAGCACCTATAAGTTGTTCTAACATGCATGAAAGTAGTACAAATGGATAGATTGGATTTTTCTGATCATTTTTCATATATAATTTATCTCATTTGGAGTTACGGTTGAATTTCTATGAATTTTAGAAGTTTTAGGCATTTTCTGGAATTTTCTGAATAATATTAAATCCAGAAAACCTATTACTGCGTCAGCATGACTTCACAGTGACGTCAGCAAGTCGACGGCGTTGTCCAGGTCAAATCTGACCTGTGGGACCCGCGTGTCAGTGACTCAGTTGGTTAACCGGGTTGATTAGGGTTAAACTAATACTAACGAAAATGTCAGCGGGGCTGGGCCCACATGTCAGTGGCTTAAATAATTAACTAAATTAATTAGTGTTAACTAATCTAACACCTAAACTAATTAACAGGGGCTGGCCCCACCTGTCATCGACCCAGGGGGGGTTCCGCCGTGGTCAAGTGGGTCAACCCCACCGGCGACATGACGCCGGCGAGGCCAGATGCGGCGGCGGGCTTCGGAAATCACCCTCAGGGCATCATTTCGAGCGCGGTTAGTTGCATTCAAACGCACGCAGTGGCACGCGTCGAACGGTGGTGGTGGCCGGACCTATGGTGGACGGAGCCGACGACGGCGAGCTCCAAGGCGGCGGCCGGAGTTCGGGTGTGCTTGGAATCGGCGTTGTGGTGCACGGTGAGACGAACGGGTGGGCTAGATCGGCTCCTGGGAGCAGAGCGGGCGCGATGACATGCTCAGGGGCAAGCTGGGCTTGCTCAAGCCATGGTGACGACTTCGCCGGCGGCGAGCACAACTCGGCTATGTGCATCTGTGGCTAGGGCGCGAAATCGACGCGGGGAGAAGAGGGGAATCGACCGGAGGCTCATAGGGGTTGCGACGGTGGCCTCGGGGAGCTCGGGGAGGCGTCAGGGAGGGCACACGGTCGCCGGCGATCTCGGCGGCCGAAGCTTGAAGAAGAGGTCGGGGAAGCCGCTGCAGGGCGCGTCCGCTCGTGTGGCTTGGCGGGGACGGTGTAGAGATCAGCGGCGGAGCTTCTGGAACTGGCGGAAGGGCGAGGAAGGGCTGGTGGCTGCGGCTATGGCGAACGGCAGTGACGGCGACTCTCGGGTGAGAGAGGGAGAGATCCAGGGAAGAGGGTGAGAGCGCGGGAGAGTGAGGGAGAGGTGAGAGGGGGTCGGAGAGGCGCGTGGCGTCACCGGGGCGTCGAGGAGGAAGCAGGAGGTGGCCAGGGGAAGCAGCAGGTGGCCGAGGCCTCTCGGGCGCGCGCCACGCCTCGGTCCTTCTGGCGAGGAGGAAGACGGCAGGGGGAGTGGAGATGGGCTGGGCCGTGCTGGGCCAGGTAGGTGGGCGCCAGGTAAGTTAGGTAGGTGGCCTGGTGGCCTTCTCTCCCTTTCTTTTATTTCCTCTTTTCTATTTCTATTTTCTGTAGTTTGTTTTGATTTAGTTTTAGACACTAAATCATTTTTTATAAATCCTGAGAATAATTGTGGACATTAACTGAATTATTACAGAGGCCCTCAACTATTTTCAGAATTGTTGGAGCATTTAAAAATATTAACAGTATTTAAATGCCCCAATTCAAATACAATATGGTTTAATCAAAATTCCAAAAATGTCTTGGAAAAATATCCATCATCTCTGGATATGGTTTTCACCCTTTTCCAGTAATCATGAACATTTTTGCAAACCAATTTGGGTTCTTTGAAAATATTTTGAAGTTGAACCTATTTGCAATGCTTTGGTGCTAGGGCTTGGTCATCCCCATTTCAAATTTCATAAAATTTAAACATGTTGCATGGATGCTAAAGCAAAAACAAACAAGGGCTGATCTGGGGCTGTGACAACATGATAAATGCCACCCACATTCCCAAGCTGGAACGAACGTGCACTCTTAGGGATGTCGACTTAACGAAGATAGTGGCCACACAATACAACCTATGGCCGATCACCTTCTATCATACAGATCGCCCGTCCAATACCAATCAAGGCAATCCAGCCGCACTTGTCCTTGACCCAATAATTGATGGATTCTACCTCACACGAGTCCTTATGGACGGAGGCAGCAGTCTAAACCTGCTGTATCAGGACACAGTGCACAAGATGGGTATCGACCATTCGATGATCAAACCCACTAAAACCACCTTTAATGGTTTTATACCAGGTGTGGAGGCCAGTTGTACAGGCTCCATCATGTCACACCCTAGCTAGTCATGCATTAGAGTGTTGCATCATGTTTACTCTTTCATCAGAAACTTGAAATGGGGATGACAGAACCCCCAGTCCCCTCTGAAACCAACTAGGGCTACTAAAATAATTTTTCAATGAACCTGAAATGCCCTTCTAAAATGCCCATCATTTTTGTCTTGGTTCAGAACCTCTGCCAAAAATGGTGCACATTTTCCTAGGCCATCCTAGGGTTTTTGAATTAAATCATAAATATTTGAATTTGGGCATTTAAAATAATATAAAATATTTAAATGCTCAAATATCTCCAAACTAAAATGTTTCATGTTGGAAATAATCCAACTATGGGCCAGGAATAGTTTGGTGATTTTTGAAGTTGCCTAGGTATTTTATTTAATTCAACAAAGTTGCAGATATATTAAATAAAAACAGAAAACAGAAAAGAAAGGGGAAGACTTCCCTGTGCGGCCCAGCCAGCTGGCCGGCCCAGCCAGCAACCGACCCAGCCCAGCACTGTAGCTCCCCGTCGTCTTCCTCCCCTCGCCCCGAAGCTGCTGCGTGCTCGCGCGCGCGCGGCCGCGCGGCCACCTCCTGCTTGCCGACGCCCTCCTGGCCGCGTGGACGACGCCCGCAGCCCGTCCCGATCCCCCCTGCTCTCTCTCACTCTCCCCGGCTCTCTCCTTCCTCTCCCTCGCTCTCCCTCTCACACGGCCGAACACCACCGTCGCCACCGTTCGCCGTAGCAGTCGTCTCCGACCACCCCTCGCTCCCCCGACTAGCTCAGAAGCTCCGCCACAACTCCCTCTTCCTCCCCACCGCTCCACGGGTCTCCGGAAGCCCTGCATCGCCGCCACGTCGCCGTTCCCCTCTTCGGACTCCGACCACCGTCGCCGTCAAATTCGTCGTCTCCGGCGCGTCCCCGAGCCCGCTTCGACGCCCACTGCAACCGCGGTGAGCTCCCGGATCGTTTCCCCCTTCTTCCCTGGTCTCTCCCGACCTCTAGGCCCTAGCTCCACCTCGACCGAGAGCTCCACGCCGCCGGCGATGTCGCCGTCGTGGCCACGGTCGCCGTAGCGCCCAACCGAGCACACCATCGTGCTCCACACATCACCAGGAGCACGTAGAATGCACCAACGCCTCCCCAAACCCCCTGCAACACTGATCCCGACCGCACCCGAACTCCGGCCGCCGCAGCCGAGCTCGCCGCCGTCAACTCCGGCCACCCCGAGCCCAACCACCACCACCAATAGACGCGGCTCAACCTCAGCAACACGTAGATGCCTTCCGCCGTCCATTTGGTCGCCGGAATGGCAAAAAGCACTCTCGCCGCCTTCTCGGATCTCGCCGGCGTCATGTCGCCGGTGGGGTTTGACTTGACCGACCTGGGGTTTGACCCCCCAGGGTCACTGACACGTGGGCCCTGTCGGCCAGATGGTTAGGTTAGCGCTAACTACTGTTAGTCAACCCCCCCCTGACACTGACAGTGGGCCCCAGCGCCACTAATTAGTAATTAGAATTAATCTAAATCTGTTTAACCCCCCCTGTCACTGACGTGTGGCCCCCACACGTCAGGTTTGACCTCAGCCAGCCACAGTTGACCACTGACGTCATGCTGACGTCATGCTGACGCAATAATTATATTTCTGGAATTAAATTAAATCAGGAAATTCCAGAATATTAATTAAACTTCCAAAATTCATAACTTTTATTCTGTAACTCCAAATTGGACAAATTATATATGAAAAATGATCAGAAAAATCCAATCTATCCATCTGTACTATTTTCATGCATGATCAAACAAGTTAAATTGATGATTCAAGCAGAACAAGGAAAAGCACTTTAAAAGGCCATATTTGAATTTGAAATTTGAATCTTTGATTCAAATTTGTTCAAACCCTTCTGGCTTTAGTTGCATTAGCCCAATACACTCATATTGCCATGTTTCATGCATGCATCATATTGTTGCACATTGTTTGGTGATGCTTGTGTATCGATGCCCTTTGCGACAGGTTCTGTCCCCGAGGAGTACCGTGATTACCCTAACGAAGAACCGTATCCGTGCATCGAACCATCAGGCAAGCAACCAACCATTTGATCATATCGATACAATCCCATGTTCTCGCTCTTGCTCTCTTTTACTGTATTAAGACAACGCGATTCAAACTGCTGTGTGCTACGGTAGTTGAACCCATTTCCTCTGCATGACCTGTCATTGCCACAGTAACTAGATGAAACCCACTAGCATGTGTAGGAGTTGATTGAGCCACATGTATGTGTTGTTCCTACCTTGCTATGCCTGCTATGCTTAGAGTCGTGTCAGGTCTGGTTCATCTGGGTGATGGGCTAGAGTGAAATGATTATGTCGGTAATGAGAGTGGTGTGGTGAACACGATTTGGTAAAGGTATCGATGAGAGGCCATGTAGGAGTACATGGTGGGTTGTTTCATTGAAGCCGACCTTAAGCACTGAGATCTGTATGTGTGATTTAAGAATCAGCTACTACCATGCATTGGGCCCGAAACCAATGGACCCTCTCGACTTCTTATTCACCCTAGTTCTCCGTCCAGGAGTTGCAAGTAGTTTCTGGTGTTTGTAGCCTACTGGAGGCCGTGGACAGCGCTGACCGTAGGGGTGGGCTGTGATGCGGTAGGTACGTGGCCGGGTGTACCGAATACCCGTTAGGTATCTCGGGAACCCTGTTCACATCGTTCGGGGCCGTATGGGAAACCTCGGCCGGACTCCCTGCGGATGGAACCTGAATAGGCGATAAACCTGGACTGGAGGCTTAGGTGATTAAGTAGGTCGTGGCCGACACCCACGTTGGGCTTCCGCTTGAAGGTTGCCGAGTACATGTCGTGTAAACGACGGTAAGTGGTGAGAGCGTGTATGAAGAAGTACCCCCTGCAGGGTTAACATGATCTATTCGAATAGCCGCGTCCGCGGTAAAGGACTACTTGGTTGCCTATACAGTCATAGACAAGTAAATGGAAACTGTTAAAAGCCTCAAGATAAGCGTGAGTGCCGAGGATGGCCCTTCCGTAGGAAGACGGAGGTGGATCCTCGGTAGTGTATTGAAGTGGTGAGTAGTGGACTCGTGTGCGCAAAACATTTCAAGTTGGAGTATCGTAGGATAGTCTAGCCAAGAGTCAAAGCTAGCTTGCTGCAATAACTCCACCAACCCTTCTTGATACTATGCATGTATGTAGGATCTGATGTAAGTCTTGCTGAGTACTTTTGTACTCATGTTGCTATAATCTACATTTTTACAGAAGACGCTGCAACCCCTTCTGATGGGTTCTATGTAGACGTTGACATCAACGAGTAGGCTAAGGACCCAGGTGGTGACCCTGAGCTTGTGATGGACCACGTAGTATAGTTAGGCTTCCAAGCCTCTTTTATTTTACTAGTTGTCTGTACCCAGACAAAGTACTTCCGCTGTTGGTTTGTATGACTGTATGACTTGTATGTTGGGTCGTGAGACCCGTACCTTTGTGTATGATATGTATGGCTCCCTGAGCCTTAAATAAAGTACTTGTGTCATAGAGTCATGTTGTGATGCTTCGTTGTATTTGCACATATCGAGCATATTGTGTGTATGGTTGAAATGCTTGGTATGTGTGGGATCTGACTATCCAGTTGTTTATCTTTAGTAGCCTCTCTTACCGGGAAATGTCTCCTAGTGTTACCGCTGAGCCATGGTAGCTTGCTACTGCTCTGGAACACTTAGGCTGGCCGGCATGTGTCCTTCTTCGTTCCTGTGTCTGTCCCTTCGGGGAAATGTCACGCTTTGAGTACCGGAGTCCTGTTAGCCCGCTACAGCCCGGTTTACCGGAGTCCTGCTAGCCCAGTGCTACAGCCCGGACCCACTTGCTGATGACCGACACGTTCGAAGCTGGGTCATGGATGCCTGTCCCTGTAAGTCTGTGCCACTTTGGGTTTACGACTAGTCATGTCAGCCCGGGCTCTTTATCATATGGATGCTAGCGACACTATCATATACGTGAGCCAAAAGGCGCAAACGGTCCCGGGAAAAGGTAAGACGACACCCGTGGGGATACCGTGCGTGAGGCCACAAAGTGATATGAGGTGTTACCAGCTAGATCGATGTGACATCGAGTCGGGGTCCTGACAGCATTGGCATCAGAGCCGGACTGCCTGTAGGTTCTCCAAACCAAACTGGTCGATGTTGAGTCTAGAAATTCTTTAGTTATATGTAGGGGAATTGTTTGTGGGTTGGAACGTAAGGCTCTTTTACTTCTTATACCTTATGACTTTCTGATCTGAGTCGGTCCATTCTTCCACCGGGGGTTAAGGAATTAGGATCTATTTCTCTATCAGGATCACGTGTTACTAATCAGTAGTACCTTATAAGTTTGATGGATACAAGCCTAGTTCAGTTCTACTACCACATCATGTTGCCAGAATGGTTCCAGAACTTTGATGTGATGATGTTGAGTGTGTACGAAATCCTTTGTCAAATGTCTCAAAATCCTTTTTGAGCATTTACAGCTGTTATGCTGCCGAAATTTTGCTAGAAATTCTAATGCCTTTGCATTATGATTATGCTTTTAGATGGCCACTCGCGACCTCAATCAAGTGGTTCGCCTGACTCGATGCCTAGATGTACCCGGCCATACTGCTAAGTTGGTCAGGGTAATGACTGAGGCTGGATATCGTTGGTATCCTGAGTACACGGTCGAAGAGCAATTCCGAGACTTCAATCAAAGCCAGTATCTCTGCACTGTCAGGATATTTCCATCTTATCCTGGATCTACCGAGCCTCTTCACTGCTCCTATGGACTCGGGGTTACCATTGAGATGGCTGTGCAGGACGCCGCCTACTCTATGATGACCATTATGCGAGTCAGATCTGGTCTATTTCGGGACTCTGACTTCCGGTATATGCCAGGATCACTTCCGGGAGCACAAGGATATCTCCAAGCTATTTATGCTGACTCCACTCAGGAGGATTCACGGACTCGCACCACTGCTGAGATGCTCGAGGATAAGGACCGTGAAAATCGGGCCTTAAGGTTAGAGCTCTTCAATACCCGTGCTGACCACTGGGCCACTTTGACTCGGTTCGCACCGGCGGTGCAAGCTGGATATTCAGATATGCGCGATCTCTATCCTGTGAGATCGGCTCTGCCAGACGTGATGGTTTGGCGTGATGTAGGAGGCATCACCCCACCTCGCGGTCCCCGCAGGCCACCGTTTGTTGGTCCAAGGCCTCATCCTAGCCCCTATGGTCCACAAGCTCCGCGAGATCGTCTGTTTCCGGATGAACATGTTGAGCTTCCAGGCTATGGAGGTGACTTTTATGAGGACTACTATGGATCGGTCTGAGTTAGGGGGTAGCATCACTAGTTCGCACTAGCTGTGTCATCTATCGTCCCGCGTGACTCGTGGGTTATGACCTAGTTTGTACTCCTTCCGGAGGTGTAGAAAAATAATGTATAGGAGCTTGGAATGCCTCCGATGAGATGTAATCCTTTTCTCACCGTAATAGTACTTTGTTTGGTCTTGTACTAAACCTTGTATGGTGTGTATGACGATGGAATAAAGAAGCAGTTTCTGTATCTACCATGTCATACGGATGATCATCTTGCATTCCGAGTTATTTCTTACATTATGTATCCCATGTCGGAATTTCATCATTCTGACTAAATCATTGTCTTGTTTACCTAGGATGGTCAACATGCGCGCCAACCCTGCTTCCCAAGAGCAGGCCGAAGGCAGTGAAGCCAGGAATGAAAATCTGCCTCATCCTCCTTCACTAGCCGAGGTGATGATGGAAGCTGAGAGAAACAAGCGGGAGACAAACCGTTTGTTGGAGCGTATTGAACAGAATACAGCACACCATCAGAGGGCTAACGTGGTGTCACTCAGTGATTTTATCAAATTGCATCCACCCACGTTCCACCACTCCGTCGAGCCTCTCGACGCTGATGACTGGCTTCGCAGTATCTCTCACAAGCTGCGTTCCGCGCTGGTAGCGGAGGCTGACAAGGTCACCTTTGCCGCATATCATCTTGAAGGCCCCGCCAGTCTATGGTGGGAGAATTATGGAGCTATGCGCCCAGCAGGCCATGTCACAACTTGGGCTGAGTTCAGCGAGGCTTTCCGTGAACATCACATTCCGGAGGGTCTCATGGACCGTAAACGTGAAGAATTTTGCAATTTCACCCAAGGCCGACTTTCTGTGGACGTCTATAGCAGAGAGTTTGGTAATCTTGCACGATATGCAACCGAGGAAGTTTCTACTGACGCCAAGAAGCAAGCAAGGTTCCGTAAGGGCCTTAGTCCTGAGCTTCGCCGCGACCTCCATCTGCATGAGTGCACATCTTTTTCGAAACTT
The DNA here is from genome assembly GCF_018294505.1 of Triticum aestivum. Classification (NCBI taxonomy): domain Eukaryota; kingdom Viridiplantae; phylum Streptophyta; class Magnoliopsida; order Poales; family Poaceae; genus Triticum; species Triticum aestivum. The sequence continues at coordinate 372,655,788 of NC_057810.1, read as the reverse complement.
GTCAACAAAGCCATCAGTGCTGAAACTGGTCAGACTGACTATGACGCAACACGCAAGCATGGACGTGACATGGGTTCCTCATCCGGTGCTGGTCCTCAGAAGCGCCGCGTGTGGGTACCCAACACTGCCTTGCCACCCAGATTCACACCGAGGCCATCTTTCCAGGCACCTCGCCCCGTTCAACAGTCTGCCCCAGCCAAGCCCTATGGGGGTCCAACCAATAATGCTCCTCCACGTACTAGTTCCGTGACTTGTTTCAAGTGTGGGGAATCTGGTCACTATATGCGTGAGTGTCCCCAGACCAACCCCAATCAATCTGCTAAAGCTGTTGGCCGTGGCAAGCCGACAGGGAAAGTGTTTCATGCTAAACCGGTCACCGCTTCACGTGGCCATGTCAACTGTATCTCTGCCGAAGAAGCTCAAGAGGATCCCAACGTCGTTCTCGGTACGCTTCTTGTTAATTGCCACCCGGCATCTGTTCTTTTCGATACAGGAGCCTCTCATTCTTTTATATCTGAAAATTATGCTCGTTTGCATAACGTTGCATTCTGTGACTTGCCATCCACTATGGAAATCTCTACCCCTGGGTCTAGATGGCAGACCTCTAGGGTAAGTTATGGAAATGAAATCCAAGTCGACAGACTTGTTTTCCTCGCGTCCTTGATAGCCCTTAAATCTTCAGATATTAATATCATTTTGGGTATGGACTGGATGTCAGCTCATCAAGCCAAAATTGATTGCTTCTCTAGGACTGTTCAACTCACCCATCCTTCGGGGAAGATAGTCAATGTCTTGACCCGAATAGCCAAGCGACAAATATATTCTCTTAACGCCAGCCCTTTGCCAGACCTTGAGGACGTTCCGATAGTCCGTGACTTCCCGGATGTCTTTCCAGAGGAATTGCCAGGTGTTCCACCTGACAGGGATGTTGAGTTCGTAATAGACCTCATCCCTGGAACCGTTCCGATTGCTAGAAGACCCTATAAGATGGCACCACTAGAATTAGCCGAGCTTAAGAAACAACTCGATGAGTCCTTGAAAAAGGGTTTCATCCGACCTAGTTCATCTCCGTGGGCCTGCCCCGTCCTATTCGTCAAGAAGAAGGATGGTACGGACCGGATGGTTGTAGATTACCGACCTGTCAATTTGGTCACAATCAAGAACAAATACCCTCTTCCTAGGATCAACGACCTGTATGATCAGCTCGCTGGATCCTCAGTCTTCTCCAAGATGGATTTGAGGTTGGGCTACCATCAAATCAAAATCAGGAATGGGGACATTCCTAAAACGGCCTTTGTTACTCGTTATGGCCAATATGAGTACACCGTCATGTCCTTCGGTTTAACCAACGCTCCAGCCACCTTTTCTCGGTTAATGAACTCAATCTTCATGGAGTATTTGGATAAATTCGTCGTAGTTTATCTCGATGATATACTCATCTACTCCAAGAACGAGGAAGAACATGCCGAACATCTAAGGCTAGTGTTGCAGAAACTTCGAGAGCATCGCCTTTATGCCAAATTTTCAAAATGTGAATTCTGGTTGTCAGAAGTGACCTATCTGGGTCATGTAATATCGGGTAAAGGTATTGCTGTTAACCCTGAGCGAGTTCAAGCCATCCTTGATTGGACTCCACCCGAATCGGTCAAGCAAGTTCGGAGTTTTCTAGGCTTAGCGAGCTATTGTCGTCGCTTTGTCGAGAACTTCTCCAAAGTTGCTAAACCTCTAACCGAACTCCTCAAGAAAGATAAGAAGTTCGAATGGACTCCACAATGTGAGCACAGCTTTCAGGAACTGAAAAGACGCCTGACCTCTGCTCCCGTGCTAGTACCGCCAGACTTCTCCAAGGACTTTGTTATCTACTGCGACGCCTCGCGACAAGGACTAGGTTGCATTCTCATGCAAGATCGACACGTAATTGCTTACGCTTCACGGCAATTGCACCCACATGAGGAGAATTATCCTACTCATGATCTAGAGCTTGCAGCTGTAGTCTATGCACTTAAGACCTGGCGACATTACCTCCTCGGTAATCGTTGCGAAATATTCACTGATCACCAAAGCCTGAAGTACATCTTCACCCAACCAGATCTGAATCTCAGGCAAAGACGTTGGGTTGAATTGATCACAGACTTCGACTTAGGAATAACCTACACCCCAGGGAAAGCCAACGTCATGGCTGATGCGCTAAGTCGTAAATCTTATTGTAACAATCTGATGTTACAACAAAGTCAACCGCTTCTCCATGAGGAATTTCGGAAGCTTAACCTTCACATTGTTCCTCAAGGTTTTCTCTCCACCTTGGTGGCAAAACCTACCCTTACGGATCAAATTATCAAAGCACAGAAGGTAGATCCGGGAATCTCCCGCATCAAGAGGAACATTCAGAAAGGAATTGCGGATTGTTTCTCCATTAATGATCAAGGAGTCGTATACTTCGGGGATCGACTAGTAGTTCCCAAAGTGCGCAACCTAAGGCGATTAATCCTTAAGGAAGCCCATGAATCTCCTCTCACTATTCATCCCGGTAGTACTAAGATGTATCAGGACCTACGCCAGAGGTTCTGGTGGACTAGGATGAGGAGAGAAATTAATCAGTATATTGCTAATTGCGACGTCTGTCGTCGTGTAAAAGCAGAGCATCAACGGCCTGCTGGCACCCTTCAACCCTTAGCTATTCCTGAATGGAAATGGGATAAAATTAGTATGGATTTTATTACCGGTTTTCCCAGGACCAAGAGAGGGAATAATGCTATTTTCGTCGTGGTCGATCGTCTTTCCAAAGTAGCTCATTTCTTACCTGTTCGTGAGAGTATAACCGCTAGTCAGCTGGCAGACTTATACATCTCCCGAATAGTGTCCCTCCATGGTGTTCCTTTGGAAATCAATTCGGATCGAGGAAGTCTCTTCACCTCTCGATTTTGGGAAAGTTTCCAAAATGCTATGGGAACTCGTCTCTCCTTTAGCACCGCTTTCCACCCTCAATCAAGTGGTCAAGTGGAACGCGTCAACCAAATTCTAGAAGACATGCTTCGAGCCTCTGTTATCTCTTTCGGAATGGACTGGGAGAAGTGCCTTCCATTTGCCGAATTCGCTTACAACAACAGCTATCAATCTAGCTTGGGTAAAGCCCCTTTTGAAGTTCTCTATGGACGACGATGTCGAACACCCCTTAACTGGTCAGAGACCGGGGAAAGACAATTCTTTGGCCCGGATATGATTCAGGAAGCAGAAGAACAAGTTCGTATCGTTCGTGAAAAGTTGAAAACAGCCCAATCCCGTCAAAAGAGTCAATATGACCGAAAACATAAGGTTATGACTTTCGAGGTTGACGAGAAGGCTTATCTTCGGGTCACCCCTCTGAAGGGAACCCATCGTTTCGGTATCAAAGGCAAATTGGCTCCTCGTTACATTGGACCTTTTCGCATTCTTGCCAAACGAGGAGAAGTTGCCTACCAGTTGGAACTACCTCCGCATCTCTCCAGAGTTCACGATGTCTTCCACGTTTCTCAACTCAGGCGTTGCTTCTCGGATCCTATCCGTGAAGTGGACCACGAAACGCTTGATCTCCAAGATGATCTTACATATCGAGAGTACCCCACTCGTATCCTCGATCAAGCCGAACATACCACGCGACGTCATAACATCAAGTTTCTCAAAGTTCAATGGTCGCACCATTCTGAAGATGAAGCAACTTGGGAAAGGGAGGATCGTCTTCGACTCGAGTATCCCGCCTTCTTCCCGGAGGAACCCAAATCTCGGGACGAGATTCTTTTGAGTGGGGGTGAGTTGTCACACCCTAGCTAGTCATGCATTAGAGTGTTGCATCATGTTTACTCTTTCATCAGAAACTTGAAATGGGGATGACAGAACCCCCAGTCCCCTCTGAAACCAACTAGGGCTACTAAAATAATTTTTCAATGAACCTGAAATGCCCTTCTAAAATGCCCATCATTTTTGTCTTGGTTCAGAACCTCTGCCAAAAATGGTGCACATTTTCCTAGGCCATCCTAGGGTTTTTGAATTAAATCATAAATATTTGAATTTGGGCATTTAAAATAATATAAAATATTTAAATGCTCAAATATCTCCAAACTAAAATGTTTCATGTTGGAAATAATCCAACTATGGGCCAGGAATAGTTTGGTGATTTTTGAAGTTGCCTAGGTATTTTATTTAATTCAACAAAGTTACAGATATATTAAATAAAAACAGAAAACAGAAAAGAAAGGGGAAGACTTCCCTGTGCGGCCCAGCAAGCTGGCCGGCCCAGCCAGCAACCGACCCAGCCCAGCACTGTAGCTCCCCGTCGTCTTCCTCCCCTCGCCCCGAAGCTGCTGTGTGCTCGCGCGCGCGCGGCCGCGCGGCCACCTCCTGCTTGCCGACGCCCTCCTGGCCGCGTGGACGACGCCCGCAGCCCGTCCCGATCCCCCCTGCTCTCTCTCACTCTCCCCGGCTCTCTCCTTCCTCTCCCTCGCTCTCTCTCTCACACGGCCGAACACCACCGTCGCCACCGTTCGCCGTAGCAGTCGTCTCCGACCACCCCTCGCTCCCCCGACTAGCTCAGAAGCTCCGCCACAACTCCCTCTTCCTCCCCACCGTTCCACGGGTCCCCGGAAGCCCTGCATCGCCGCCACGTCGCCGTTCCCCTCTTCGGACTCCGACCACCGTCGCCGTCAAATTCGTCGTCTCCGGCGCGTCCCCGAGCCCGCTTCGACGCCCACTGCAACCGCGGTGAGCCCCCAGAGCGTTTCCCCCTTCTTCCCTGGTCTCTCCCGACCTCTAGGCCCTAGCTCCACCTCGACCGAGAGCTCCACGCCGCCGGCGATGTCGCCGTCGTGGCCACGGTCGCCGTAGTGCCCAACCGAGCACACCATCGTGCTCTACACATCACCAGGAGCACGTAGAACGCACCAACGCCTCCCCAAACCCCCTGCAACACTGATCCCGACCACACCCGAACTCCGGCCGCCGCAGCCGAGCTCGCCGCCGTCAACTCCGGCCACCCTGAGCCCAACCACCACCACCAATAGACGCGGCTCAACCTCAGCAACACGTAGATGCCTTCCGCCGTCCATTTGGTCGCCGGAATGGCAAAAAGCACTCTCGCCTCCGTCTCGGATCTCGCCGGCGTCATGTCGCCGGTGGGGTTTGACTTGACCGACCTGGGGTTTGACCCCCCCAGGGTCACTGACGCGTGGGCCCTGTCGGCCAGATGGTTAGGTTAGCGCTAACTACTGTTAGTCAACCCCCCCTGACACTGACAGTGGGCCCCAGCGCCACTAATTAGTAATTAGAATTAATTTAAATCTGTTTAACCCCCCCTGTCACTGACGTGTGGCCCCCACACGTCAGGTTTAACTTCAGCCAGCCGCAGTTGACCACTGACGTCATGCTGACGTCATGCTGGCGCAATAATTATATTTCTGGATTTAAATTAAATCAGGAAATTCCAGAATATTAATTAAACTTCCAAAATTCATAACTTTTATTCTGTAACTCCAAATTGGACAAATTATATATGAAAAATGATCAGAAAAATCCAATCTATCCATCTGTACTATTTTCATGCATGATCAAACAAGTTAAATTGATGATTCAAGCAGAACAAGGAAAAGCACTTTAAAAGGCCATATTTGAATTTGAAATTTGAATCTTTGATTCAAATTTGTTCAAACCCTTCTGGCTTTAGTTGCATTAGCCCAATACACTCATATTGCCATGTTTCATGCATGCATCATATTGTTGCACATTGTTTGGTGATGCTTGCGTATCGATGCCCTTTGCGACAGGTTCTGTCCCCGAGGAGTACCGTGATTACCCTAACGAAGAACCGTATCCGTGCATCGAACCATCAGGCAAGCAACCAACCATTTGATCATATCGATACAATCCCATGTTCTCGCTCCTGCTCTCTTTTACTGCATTAAGACAACGCGATTCAAACTGCTGTGTGCTACGGTAGTTGAACCCATTTCCTCTGCATGACCTGTCATTGCCACAGTAACTAGATGAAACCCACTAGCATGTGTAGGAGTTGATTGAGCCACATGTATGTGTTGTTCCTACCTTGCTATGCCTGCTATGCTTAGAGTCGTGTCAGGTCTGGTTCATCTGGGTGATGGGCTAGAGTGAAATGATTATGTCGGTAATGAGAGTGGTGTGGTGAACACGATTTGGTAAAGGTATCGATGAGAGGCCATGTAGGAGTACATGGTGGGTTGTTTCATTGAAGCCGACCTTAAGCACTGAGATATGTATGTGTGATTTAAGAATCAGCTACTACCATGCATTGGGCCCGAAACCAATGGACCCTCTCGACTTCTTATTCACCCTAGTTCTCCGTCCAGGAGTTGCAAGTAGTTTCTGGTGTTTGTAGCCTACTGGAGGCCGTGGACAGCGCTGACCGTAGGGGTGGGCTGTGATGCGGTAGGTACGTGGCCGGGTGTACCGAATACCCGTTAGGTATCTCGGGAACCCTGTTCACATCGTTCGGGGCCGTATGGGAAACCTCGGCCGGACTCCCTGCGGATGGAACCTGAATAGGCGATAAACCTGGACTGGAGGCTTAGGTGATTAGGTAGGTCGTGGCCGACACCCACGTTGGGCTTCCGCTTGAAGGTTGCCGAGTACATGTCGTGTAAACGACGGTAAGTGGTGAGAGCGTGTATGAAGAAGTACACCCTTGCAGGGTTAACATGATCTATTCGAATAGCCGCGTCCGCGGTAAAGGACTACTTGGTTGCCTATACAGTTCATAGACAAGTAAATGGAAACTGATAAAAGCCTCAAGATAAGTGTGAGTGCCGAGGATGGCTCTTCCGTAGGAAGACGGAGGTGGATCCCCGGTAGTGTATTGAAGTGGTGAATAGTGGACTCGTGTGCGCAAAACCATTTCAAGTTGGAGTATCGTAGGATAGCCTAGCCAAGAGTCAAAGCTGGCTTGCTGCAATAGCTCCACCAACCCTTCTTGATACTATGCATGTATGTAGGATCTGATGTAAGTCTTGCTGAGTACCTTTGTACTCATGTTGCTATAATCTACATTTTTACAGAAGACGCTGCAACCCCTTCTGATGGGTTCTATGTAGACGTTGACATCAATGAGTAGGCTAAAGACCCAGGTGGTAACCCTGAGCTTGTGAAGGACCACGTAGTATAGCTAGGCTTTCCAAGCCTCTTTTATTTTACTAGTTGTCTGTACCCAGACAAGTTATTTCCGCTGCTGGTTTGTATGACTGTATGACTTGTATGTGGGGTCGTGAGACCCGTACCTTTGTGTATGTTATGTATGGCTCCCTGAGCCTTAAATAAAGTACTTGTGTCATAGAGTCATGTTGTGATGCTTCGTTGTATTTGCACATATCGAGCATATTGTGTGTATGATTGAAATGCTTGGTATGTGTGGGATCTGACCATCTAGTTGTTTATCTTTAGTAGCCTCTCTTACCGGGAAATGTCTCCTAGTGTTACCGCTGAGCCATGGTAGCTTGCTACTGCTCTGGAACACTTAGGCTGGCCGGCATGTGTCCTTCTTCGTTCCTGTGTCTGTCCCTTCGGGGAAATGTCACGCTTTGAGTACCGGAGTCCTGTTAGCCCGCTACAGCCCGGTTTACCGGAGTCCTGCTAGCCCAGTGCTACAGCCCGGACCCACTTGCTGATGACCGACACGTTCGAAGCTGGGTCATGGATGCCTGTCCCTGTAAGTCTGTGCCACTTTGGGTTTACAACTAGTCATGTCAGCCTGGGCTCTTTATCATATGGATGCTAGCGACACTATCATATACGTGAGCCAAAAGGCGCAAACGGTCCCGGGCAAAGGTAAGGCGACACCCGTGGGAATACCGTGCGTGAGGCCGCAAAGTGATATGAAGTGTTACCGGCTAGATCGATGTGACATCGAGTCGGGGTCCTGACAGCGTTGAATTAAATCAGGAAATTCCAGAATATTAATTAAACTTCAAAAATTCATAACTTTTATTCTGTAACTCCAAATTGGACAAATTATATATGAAAAATGATCAGAAAAATCCAATCTATCCATCTGTACCATTTCCATGCATGATCAAACAAGTTAAGTTGATGTTTTAATCAGAACAAGAAAAGGCACTTTAAAAGGCCATATTTGAATTTGAAATTTGAATCCTTGATTCAAATTTGTTCAAACCCTTCTGGTTTTAGTTGCATTAGCCCAACACACTCATATTGCCATGTTTCATGCATGCATCATATTGTTGCATATTGTTTGGTGATGTTTGTGTATCGATGTCCTTTGCGACAGGATCTGTCCCCGAGGAGTACCGTGATTACCCTAACGAAGAACCGTATCCGTGCAACGAACCATCAGGCAAGCAACCAACCATCTGATCATATCGATACAATCCCATGTTCTCGCTCCTGCTCTCTTTTACTGCATTAAGACAACGCGATTCAAACTGCTGTGTGTTACGGTAGTTGAACCCATTTCCTCTGCATGACCTGTCATTGCCACAGTAACTAGATGAAACCCACTAGCATGTGTAGGAGTTGATTGAGCCATATGTATGTGTTGTTCCTACCTTCCTAAGCCTGCTATGCTTAGAGTCGTGTCAGGTCTGGTTCATCTGGGTGATGGGCTAGAGTGAAATGATTATGTCGGTAATGAGAGTGGTGTGGTGAACACGATTTGGTAAAGGTATCGATGAGAGGCCATGTAGGAGTACATGGTGGGTTGTTTCATTGAAGCCGACCTTAAGCACTGAGATCTGTATGTGTGATTTAAGAATCAGCTACTACCATGCATTGGGCCCGAAACCAATGGACCCTCTCGACTTCTTATTCACCCTAGTTCTCCGTCCAGGAGTTGCAAGTAGTTTCTGGTGTTTGTAGCCTACTGGAGGCCGTGGACAGCGCTGACCGTAGGGGTGGGCTGTGATGCGGTAGGTACGTGGCCGGGTGTACCGAATACCCGTTAGGTATCTCGGGAACCCTGTTCACATCGTTCGGGGCCGTATGGGAAACCTCGGCCGCACTCCCTGCGGATGGAACCTGAATAGGCGATAAACCTGGACTGGAGGCTTAGGTGATTAGGTAGGTCGTGGCCGACACCCACGTTGGGCTTCCGCTTGAAGGTTGCCGAGTACATGTCGTGTAAACGACGGTAAGTGGTGAGAGCGTGTATGAAGAAGTACCCCCTGCAGGGTTAACATGATCTATTCGAATAGCCGCGTCCGCGGTAAAGGACTACTTGGTTGCCTATACAGTTCATAGACAAGTAAATGGAAACTGTTAAAAGCCTCAAGATAAGCGTGAGTGCCGAGGATGGCCCTTCCGTAGGAAGACGGAGGTGGATCCTCGGTAGTGTATTGAAGTGGTGAGTAGTGGACTCGTGTGCGCAAAACATTTCAAGTTGGAGTATCGTAGGATAGTCTAGCCAAGAGTCAAAGCTAGCTTGCTGCAATAACTCCACCAACCCTTCTTGATACTATGCATGTATGTAGGATCTGATGTAAGTCTTGCTGAGTACTTTTGTACTCATGTTGCTATAATCTACACTTTTACAGAAGACGCTGCAACCCCTTCTGATGGGTTCTATGTAGACGTTGACATCAACGAGTAGGCTAAGGACCCAGGTGGTGACCCTGAGCTTGTGATGGACCACGTAGTATAGTTAGGCTTCCAAGCCTCTTTTATTTTACTAGTTGTCTGTACCCAGACAAAGTACTTCCGATGTTGGCTTGTATGACTGTATGACTTGTATGTTGGGTCGTGAGACCCGTACCTTTGTGTATGATATGTATGGTTCCCTGAGCCTTAAATAAAGTACTTGTGTCATAGAGTCATGTTGTGATGCTTCATTGTATTTGCACATATCGAGCATATTGTGTGTATGGTTGAAATGCTTGGTATGTGTGGGATCTGACTATCTAGTTGTTTATCTTTAGTAGCCTCTCTTACCGGGAAATGTCTCCTAGTGTTACCGCTGAGCCATGGTAGCTTGCTACTGCTCTGGAACACTTAGGCTGGCCGGCATGTGTCCTTCTTCGTTCCTGTGTCTGTCCCTTCGGGGAAATGTCACGCTTTGAGTACCGGAGTCCTGTTAGCCCGCTACAGCCCGGTTTACCGGAGTCCTGCTAGCCCAGTGCTACAGCCCGGACCCACTTGCTGATGACCGACACGTTCGAAGCTGGGTCATGGATGCCTGTCCCTGTAAGTCTGTGCCACTTTGGGTTTACGACTAGTCATGTCAGCCCGGGCTCTTTATCATATGGATGCTAGCGACACTATCATATACGTGAGCCAAAAGGCGCAAACGGTCCCGGGAAAAGGTAAGACGACACCCGTGGGGATACCGTGCGTGAGGCCACAAAGTGATATGAGGTGTTACCAGCTAGATCGATGTGACATCGAGTCGGGGTCCTGACACATCACTCGGGAGGTAGTCTTCAGATCACCAAACAATTACCGTACCGAAGAGTTAGTCTTCGACATCATCCTCTTTCACAGTGACTATCAGGCACTGCTCGGACGAATCGCATTCGCTCGATTCAACGCGGTGCAGCATTATGCCTACCATAAACTCAAGATGTCGATTCCGCGCAGTGTCATCACAGTTAATGGCAGGGCCGAACTTCCCCTCACTGCCCCAGAGTCTACCGTCACTTTAACACCAGAAGCAACGAATGGCACCTTTCAATCGAACCTCAAGTCGACGACCAAGCTCCCGGACACCACCAAGGAGTCCGAACTACTGCGCGGTAGGATAGCCCGGCTCGCCCGGAGCTCAATTAAAACACTCCGGCAAAAGTTAAGACAGGACACATTGTGCGGCTCAACCCTCTGTGGCACACAAACATTTTTTGCATTTTCTTTGCAGGTTCACCTTTGCGTAGGCCAGGACGGATGGGGTGGAAACAGTTCGAACGCATAAGGGAATCTCTAGATATTCCCCTAGATGACCATCCGACTACACTCCGGATCCGCATACAACTTCCTCCCGCCTGGTCTCGGCAGGTTCCGCGATCATATTTATTTTTATCGCATTACCTATACTCATACGCATCGACGTATTATTCAAATAAAACATGTGGATTTATATGATGCTTATCTGCTATTATTTCTTATCGAAACTCTTTTGTCAAAAGGCAGCTGCACATCGCGATACGCCTTAATATGCCAGGGGCTTCATTATACCCATAATACGGCAATAAAAGTCCGAACACCTTCACGGCAGTTCGGCACCCCGAACTTATAGCATTATATGCATCAGCTCTGAATCATGTCTTGGGTCAATAGTTGGGTTTGCCCGGCTCCCATGTTTTGGTACCTTACATTCCGCTATATCGGCTAAGGTAGCACAGGGAGAACTACTGTGATTGTATCCCAGTTCTTTCGGACGAGCACCACAGTAGAGAAAGCCGAAAATTGTCTGTCATGATACAGCGAGAGCTGGTCAGCTATTCGAGAAGTTGTAAAATCTTTAAGGATTTCTTCCGCATAATGCCATAACCAATGTAGCGTGCGATGGATCGGCTTTTCTTCCGATCAGGTGCTTATAGAGCCCCTCGTGCGGTCTTGCGAACACCAGGGGCTGCGCCTACCTTCCTTTTGTTAAACTCCTATGGCTAAGTGAGAGTGATAAAGCCCTATAGTCCGATTGCCTGGTTAATTGTGCTGAACACCTCCTTCAATGACCCAAAACTGGGATAAAGAGCGCTCAGGTTTATCCCGAACACCCCCGTACTTACTACATGGGGGCAGAAGCCAACGATTGGCCAACTCTCAGGATTAATATATAAAACGGCCGCACAGGAGGAAAAACTTACAAATGACAAGCAATAAATAATAGAAATGACCTTGTTCAACATTACAAAGGACAACATGACTATATTCATGGAAATATAATGTCCTTGGTGCATTGCTCTGCCGCAAGGCGGGCTCCTTTCAAGACACCATCATAATATAATTCGGGCTTGCGGTGCTCCTTCCGCTCTGGTGGTCCCTCGGTCATCAGCTTTTCCGCATCAATCTTCCCCCAGTGCACCTTTGCGTGGGCGAAGGCCATTCGCGCACCCTCCATACAGACCAACCGCTTGATGACTTCGAGTCGAGGGCAGGCACTCACATGCCCCTTAACGAGCGTGAAGTAACTGCTTGGAATCGGCTCGGCGGGCCATAGCCGGATAATCAAATCCTTCATGGCTAGCTTGACCGCCTTATGCAGTTCGATCAGCTGCTTCGATTGATCGGCAAAGGGTACCGGATAATTCGGTGCCAGATACTGCATCCAGAAGAGCTTCTCTGCAGTGTTACTTTCTTCGGCTTGGTAGAATTGGGCGGCATCAGATATGTTGCGTGGCAGCTCCGAAAATACCCCTGGAGAATTCAGAATTCAAATTATCAACTCAATTTTCTCCTCTCAAATACCTGCTTTGTATAGAAAAAGCCTTACCAGCCGCAATCTTCCTCGCCTCCTGGATTTCCTTCAGGGCACCTTGGGCTTCCCCCCGGGCATCACTTGTGGCTTGGTGAGCCTGGGAGAGTTCGGTTTCTTTCCCTGATAAACTATGCTCCAAGGTCTCGCATTTCTTCATGGCCTCCTGAAGCTCTTGCTCAGCTTCAATAACTCTGGCCTCGTGCTTTTCACGGAGATCCTGCTCTACGGCTGCCTTCTTCTCGGCTTTGGCCACAGCCTTCTTAAGAGCCCCAATTTCGGTCGTCGCCCCTACAGCACATCATAAAAATATTTTCATCATGCACACTTATTCATTTGTGCTAAATGAACAAGGTTTCCGCATACCTTGGTTATCCTCCAACTGCTTCTTTAATCGGCCAAGTTCTCCTTCGGCCCGCTCCAGACTACACCTCAGTCCGGATACTTCCGCGGTATGAGAGGCGGCAGTCGCTACAAACGCCTACTTATAAAAGAAGATAGATATATGTCATCAATTGAGTCTCCTGCGAACATAAATTTGATCCTCTGTCCAGTTCTTTCTCCTACTGAACAGTGTATCAGGGGCTACTATCTATACTATGACACTCTTCGAAACCTTATAAAACATACCTCAAAGCCTCTTATAAGGCTAATGTAGGCTTCATCCAGTCCACTCTCAGTAGAATGAATCTTCTCCATCACTGGGCCCATAAGGGCATGGTGTTCATCGATGATGGAGGCGCTTCTTAGTGCCACCGCTAATGTATCCGGAACATCTGGTTGGACAGAGGTTGCCGGTGGAACAAGCACATGCCCTCCAGTCGAGGGAGGCCGCCTGCGAGATTCTGGAGCCGTATCTGTCTTTGGGATCGCGTCCGGCTGGGGGCCGACTCCAAGATCGCCCCCGTCGTTGACGCCCATGGGAGCCTTCTCTCCCATGTGTCCGGCCCCGGAAGTTTGACCTTCTGGCACGCCTTTACGATTCTCTCCCCCCTCCTTGGGTTGGGTCCTCCTGGTACAAAACATCGGTGTCATTCACACGTTTGGGGGAAGGGGCCTTCGGGGGTGTCCCGCTCTCCATAGCATCCGAACCTAGCACATCCTTCGATGCGGATTGTTTGGCGCGGGACCTCACCGGACTGTAAAAAGCATTGCCCAGATTAAAATATTATGCCACGACAAGTCTGGATGCATAAGTGTGTTCAGATTTTATACTCACGAGTTCACCAGGGGCTGGGCCCTGGGATCCCACTCCGGGCTGCTATCAGCGGCGGCAGTGGACTCCTCTGGAAGAGGAGTTTTTCCCCTTTTAGGCGACTCAGCCTCCAAGGACGTGGAGGCCGTCCTTTTCTTTCTTCCCCCCACTGGGGACTCGTCGTCCTCCTCCTCCTCGTCCTCTTTGGAGGAAGAAATGGTATTGGAGTCTTCAGATTTTGTGTCCGAAGCGCCACGGCGATGGAGGTTGCCCCTGGTATTCTTGGCCTCCTTCTCGGCCTTCTTCTTCGGTGCCTTGTAAGGCGCCGGGACCAGCATCTTCGTCAGAAGTGGGCCGGCCGGTTCTTCTGGCAGTGGGACCGGACAGTAGATCCGCCCCGCCGTCTTCGCCCAGCCCTAGGAGAGTTGTGGGAAACACATTAAGCATTTTCCTAAGGATATGCGAATAAAACATATGAATTGTCAACATACAATGATTTACCGAACTTGCAGGGTAGGATAGTTGGTACCTGCGGTCCTCGGCGGAGTCCGGCCACAATTTGCTGGACTTGAAAAGCACCTTCCAGATGTCCTTGTGCGAGGAGCCAAAGAGCTCTAGCAGGGTCTGGTGCTTGGCCGGGTTGAACTCCCATAAATTGCAAGCCTGGTGTTGACAAGGTAGAATCCGGCGAACTAACATCACCTAGACTACATTGATGAGCTTGATGTTCTTGTCTTCCATATCCTGGACGCGCGTCTAGAGCACCCATAGTTCGTCGGACGAGGCCCAGTTCGGGCCCTTCTTGGGCCAGGACGTAAGTCGTAGGGGGGCTCTGGATCTGAATTCCGGAGCAGCGGCCCATTCCTTGCCGTGCGGCTCAGTGATGTAAAACCACTGCTGCTGCCACTCCTTGACGGAATCATTGAAAGTACCTGTTGGCCATGTAACGTTGGGCATCTTGCTCACCATGGTGCCTCCGCACTCAGCGTGCTCGCCGCTCACTACCTTGGGCTTCACATTAAAAACTTTCAGCCATAAGCCAAAGTGTGGCGGGAGGCGGAGAAAGGCCTCGCACACGACGATGAATGTCGAGATATTGAGGAAGGAATTGGGGGATAGATCATGAAAATCAATCCCGTAATAATACATGATGCCGCGAACGAATGGGAGGAGTGGAAACCCTAGCCCGCGGACAAAATGAGGGAGGAATACCACCCTCTCGTGGGGTTCCGGAGTGGGGACGATCTGTCCTGCCGTCGGAAGACGGTGGCCGATTCTCTTGGCCAAATACCCGGCCCCCCGAAGCTTTTTGATATCCTTCTCCCGGATGGTAGAGGCCATCTGCTTGCCTCCTGCTCCGGATATGGACATTTTAGGGAAACCTTTTTGGGTGGAGAAGACGAACACTTGGGCGCTAGGGCTCGAGCAAGGAGGAATGGATGAGCAGAGGAAGAAGAAGGCGTGGGTGAAAAAGGGAGTTCTTATCCCCTTATAAAGGCAGTAGAGATCCTGAGCCTCCCCACTTGCCCGGTAAACTCGCTTATTCCCCAAGCACCACGATTGATGGCACGGTTGGGTTACCCACACCCGTATTGATGAGAATCCCGTGGTAAGGGGACACGATCTCTGCTTCAACAAGACATGCCAATAAAATCGCCTCGCGATATGTGCGGAGGCAGGTTGGGAAAAACGGTTCGAATATTGACTGGGCCGCGACGTGATGTCACGCTATGAAAAGTTGTCAGCAAATTAGATTTGTGGGATATTGTGCACTCTAAGGTGGTATGTCGAATTTATTTTGCAGAGTCGGACACGATCCTCGTGTTCAAAATCTTCTATGGATTATTCGGAGAAGGAACCCGCCTTGCAATGCCGAAAACAATCTGCGCGCCGGACTCATCGTCATTGAAGCCTGGTTCAGGGGCTACTGAGGTAGTCCTGGATTAAGGGGTCCTCGGACAGCCGGACTATATACTTTGGCCGGACTGTTGGACTATGAAGATACAAGATTGAATACTTCGTCCCATGTCCGGGTGGGACTCTCCTTTGCATGGAAGGCAAGCTTGGCATTTCGGATATGTAGATCTCCTTCTCTGTAACCAACTCTGGGTAACCCTAGCCCCCTCCGGTGTCTATATAAACCGGATGGTTTAGTCCATAGGACAAAAACAATCATAATCATAGGCTAGCTTCTAGGGTTTAGCCTCTACGATCTCGTGGTAGATCAACTCTTGTAATACTTATATCATCAAGATCAATCAAGCAGGAAGTAGGGTATTACCTCCATCGAGAGGGGCCGAACCTGGGTAAACATCGTGTCCCCGCCTCCTGTTACCATTAGCCTTAGACGCACAGTTCGGGACCCCCTACCCGAGATCCGCCGGTTTTGACACCGACAGTGTGCGGCACCCCTGTATTTGGATGTTTCATGGCATGCTGTCAACGGTTGTTGTGTTCAGTGTTGATTCCGAGCTGCTATTCGATTAGTATGATTGTTTTGGTGGCTGTGATCCTGTGCCGAAGCACGCTTCCTAGATCCATAAATGGACCTGGCCATATCGGCTTTTTTTCTAGGTGCTCACGTAAATCGTGTGCTGACTTGTGTGCGACGTCATTAGCCGCCCTGTCGTGGCCACGGGGTGGTTGGTCCGGCAGACCGGCCATATTATTTTTTGGCCAAATGGGCTTTATAGCCTCGTCGTCGAATTCGGGCAGCATCTTGAGCTTTGGGTAGCTCTTTGTGTGGCGATCACCATCGTATTTTTCTTCAGTGTCGAGCACTTTGTTCCATCTATGGTTGAGCGTATCCTGCGCGGCCTTAAGCCTTTGCTTCTGCTTCTTCAAGTGCCTCGCGGTGGCGATAAGCCTTCTTTGGAGGTTCTCTTGTTGCAATTGCCTTTCCGGGATGATGAGTGCATCATCGTCCGGACTGTTCTCCTCTTCGGAGACATGTTTATGTGTTTTATATCCGCCATCGCTATGATCGGACAGCGGCCCCGGACTATGTTCGCCGTCCCTTGTCTCATCCTGCTCCATCGCTGGGTCCATGGGATCATCGTTGCCTTTGGAGTCAACAAGGGTGTTATTCTTTCCTGCGTTGTTATCGCTGTTTTTACTGTGGCGAGATTTAGAGCGGCACCGATGTCGTCGCTTTGGTCGCTTCTCAAGAGGGTTATCCTCAATTGCATCCCTTCGTTCCTCGCCGTTGTTTAGTTGGGGTGTGTCCACCATATATATATATCATATGATGAGGTGGTTGTCCAGCGCCGTGTTGGTGGTGGTTCCTGGTCTTCTCCTGCATTGTCGTCCATACCGTCAATGTCTTCGGAGTCTAAATCAAGCATGTCTGTTAAGTCGTCGATAGTGGCTATTAAGTGGGTGGTGGGTGGGGAACGAATTTCTTCGTTGTCCGCTTCCCACTCAAGCCGGGCATAGTTCAACCAAGAGCCTCCTGACAGGGAGAGAGACTTTAATGAATTTAGCACATTGCCCAAGGGCGAGTGCTGAAAAGATGTCCATGGAGGTAAACTACATGATCAGTGCCCAATTAGATTCGGTAGGGACGGATGCACGCGGTTCGGAGCCTATTGCTGGAGACGAGCCCGAGGGTCTGATGACACAGACCTCATTGGAGCCGAAGTCTTTGTTCTGCTCTAACACCGCTGAGTGCGCGGCCTCTGTGGCGGGGTCCATCCACCCGTCCTCGGATGGCACGATCTGCTCCGGATTAAGAGCCGAGGCAGCAGTAGGTGTGATCTTCTGAACACCGTCCGATGGCAGATCTAGGTCATGCTCCTCGTGACTATTTGGCACACCTGTCATGGGCTCGAATCCGTCGAAGACCAAGTCTCCGCGGATGTCGGCGGTGTAGTTCAGGCTTCCAAACCTGACCTGATGGCCAGGGGCATAGCTATCGATCTGCTCTAGATGGCCAAGCGAGTTGGCCCACAGTGCGAAGTCGCCGAATATGAATATCTATCCACGGACGAAAACCTCACCCTGGATCGCATCGTTGCTGGTGATTGAAGGAGCCATCAAGCCTTATCATGATGACACAGTGGAGCTCTCAATGAAAGCACCAATGTCGGTTTCAAAACCGGCGGATCTCGGGTAGGGGGTCCCGAACTGTGCATCTAAGGCTAATGGTAACAGGAGGCGGGGGACACAATGTTTACCCAGGTTCGGGCCCTCTCGATGGAGGTAATACCCTACTTCCTGCTTGATTGATATTGATGATATGAGTATTACAAGAGTTGATCTACCACGAGATCGTAGAGGCTAAACCCTAGAGGCTAGCCTATGATTATGATTGTTGTTGTCCTATGGACTAAACCCGCCGGTTTATATAGACATTGGAGGGGGCCAGGGTTACACAGAGTTGGTTACAGAGAAGGAGATCTACATATCTGAATTGCCAAGCTTGCCTTCCATGCAAAGGAGAGTCCCACCCAGACACGGGACAAAGTCTTCAATCTTATATCTTCATAGTCCAATAGTCCGGCCAAAGTATATAGTCCGGCTGTTCGAGGACCCCCTAATCCAGGACTCCCTCAATGGCCACACTGAGAGCACGTGTGTTAGCAGCCACATATAACAATAAGGGCTCCTTATCAATGGGAGCAGCAAGGACTGGTTGCTGAGCTAGCTGTCTCTTCAAATCTTCAAAGGCAGCATTAGCAGCATCACTCCAGACAAAATCGTCTATCTTCTTCATCATCTGATACAGCGGTATGGCCTCCTAACCTAATCGGCTTATGAACCGACTTAAAGCAGCAATACGACCCGCCAGACGCTGAACGTCATTGATACATGCCGGCTTAGCCAAAGAGGTGATTGCCTTGATCTTCTCTGGGTTAGGCTCAATGCCTCTGTTAGAAACCAGAAAACTTGAAAGCTTGCCTGCTGGCACACCAAAAACACACTTGGCTGGGTTAAGCATCATCTTGTAGACCCATAGATTATCAAAGGTTTCCTTCAGATCATCTATCAAGGTCTCCTTCTCTCTGGACTTCACCACAATGTCGTCCACATAAGCATGAACATTGCTCCCAATCTGATTGTGAAGACAGTTCTACACACATCACTGATAAGTCGCCTGGGCACTCTTAAGCCCAAAAGGCATAGACACATAGCAGAAGGCTCCAAACGAAGTAATAAAAGCCATCTTATCCTGGTCCTTAACTACCATCTTGATTTGATGATACCCATAATAAGCATCCAAAAAGCTCAAACGCTCACAACCCGCGGTAGCATCAATGATTTGATCAATACAAGGGAGAGCGAAGGGATCAGCCAGACAAGCTTTGTTTAAGTCCGTGTAATCCACACACATACGCTAGGTTCCATTCTTCTTAAGCACAAGCACCGGGTTAGCCAACCACTCTGGATGAAAAACTTCAATAATGAACCCGACCGCCAAGAGCCGGGCGAATTCCTCATCAATGGCCTTACGCCTCTCCTCATTGAACCACCGAAGAAACTGCTTGACCAGCTTAAATTTTGGATCAACATTGAGTGTGCTCAGCAAGTTCTCTTGGTACACCCGGCATGTTAGAAGGCTTCCATGCAAAGATGTCCCGATTCTCATGGATGAACTCGATGAGCGCGCTTTCCTATTTGGGATCCAGATTAGCACTGATACTGAACTTCTTAGATGAGTCGCCTGGAACAAAATCAACAAGCTTGGTGTCGTCGGCTGATTTAAACTTCATCACCGGCTCATGCTTCGTGGTTGGTTTCTTCAAAGATGTCATGTCCGCCAGGTCAACATTGTCCTTGTAAAACTTCAACTCCTCTGTTGTGCAAACAGACTCAGCATAAGCAGCATTGCCTTCCTCACATTCCAAGGGCTATCTTCCGACTCCCATGTACTGTGATGATACCCTTATGACCCGGCATCTTGAGCTGCAGATAAACATAACACGGTCGTGCCATGAATTTTGCATAAGCCGGCCGTCCAAACAGAGCGTGATATGGGCTTTTGATTTTGACCACCTCAAAAGTTAACTTCTAAGTCGTAGAATCATGCTCATCTCCAAAGGCCAATTCCAACTCAATCTTACCCACTGGGTATGCCGACTTACCAGGCACCACTCCATGGAAAACAGTGTTGGACGTCTTCAGATTTTTATCAACCCCATGCGACGGAAAGTCTCATAATATAGGATGTTGATGCTACTACCCCCATCCATGAGCACCTTAGTGAATTTATATCCACCAACCTGAGGTGCCACGACCAAGGCCAAGTGACCCGGATTGTCAACCCGAGGAGGGTGATCTTCCCTGCTCCATAGAATAGGCTGCTCAGACCATCTCAAACAACGAGGAACTGTCGGCTCAACAGTGTTCACAGCCCTCTTATGAAGCTTCTAGTCCTGCTTGCACAAACTGGTGGTAAACACATGATACTGTCCACTATTTAGCTGCTTTGGATTACTCTGATACCCAGATTGCTGTTGTTGCTGGCCCTGGCCAGATTGCTGATTATAACCACCTTGATTACCTTGTGAGCCTTGAAAATTGGAATTTGAACCGCCGCCCGGGCCATGAAAACCACCGCAACCTGAGCCGCCGCCCGGTCCATGATTGCCATCAAACATGTTAGTGTTTTTAAAAGCCTTCATGATCGTATAGTCCTTCCATAGGTGAGTGGCCGGTTTCTGCTGAGTACCATGCCTCGGACAGGGCTCATTCAGCAACTACTCAAGAGTAGACCTGACCCGCCGGACCGAGGAGGTGGTCTCCCCTTAAGCCATTTATTATTGCCTCCTTGATTCACCGGGTTATGTTGAGGACCCTTGGCATTGTCGTTCTTCTTTCCCTTCCTTGCCTTCTCATCGTCAGACTCGGGATCCTTGGTACTATCAGAGTCGGCATACTTGACTAGAGCCGCCATCAGCTGGCCCATCTCATTACAATCGCGATTGGGCCACCCTAGCTTCATCTTCAGAGGCGTAAAACGGCAATTTTTTGCCAACATTAAGACTGCAGAGCCGGCATCCATTTTATCAAATGAATATATTATGGCTTTGCCCCAGCGTACCCAATGGGTCATGGACTCACCCTCCTCCTTCTTGCAATTAGTGAAATCCACAATTAACATGGGCTCCTTGCATGTATCTATGAAGTTCTGAATAAAGCGGGCCTTTAACTCTGCCCATGAACCGATGGAATTAGGTGGCAGCCCCTTCAACCAGTGTGGGTCGTTCCATCCAACATCATGGTAAAGTACTTGGCCATTGCAGCGTCACTGACTTCCAGTAGCTCCATGGCCATCTCATAGCTTTCAATCTATGCCCCAGGTTGTGAGTCGCCCATGTAATTCGGCACCTTTCAAGGGTTAGAATAATGACCCGGTGTTGTTGGTACATAGTGAGGCGGGGTAGTATTCAGACGAGGAGGTTCCATCACCCGTGGCTGAACCGGCGTCCCAGCCCCGGGTGTTGCAACCCGGTTTACCTCCGGCGGGTTAATGGGCCCTGCACCGGGTGTACAGAAGAGGATTCAAGGATCATAAACTGAAAGGCAGACGGGATTGAGTATTCTGGTACCTTCTCCTCATGACCTCATTTGACGCATTCTGATCCATCGTGAGCTAAAAAGCCTGCGACTGAATTCACTGTGCTTGAGCGTCCAGAGCCGCCCGCTCTACGATCATCCTGACATCTTCCGCCGCCAGGTCTTCCTTAGCTTGCACTATATCCTACTTTAACTGCGCCACTTCTGCATCATGTTGAGCTTGATCCACCGGGTTGACCACGGCGGTTAATAGAGTTGTCATCTTATCCATCAAATCCATCGTCTAGGTACCAACCATACTTTCCAAAGACTACACATGAAGACTAAACCTAACTCAAAGTGGTATAACACCAACCGTCGATGAAGACTAACTATTAATGCTAACATGATCATACTACGTCTTCAGCAGCCGCGTCGGCCATGCCCGGCGTGACCTCCAGAGCCTTGCAGTCTAGACCGGTGAGCTTCGTGATCGCCCTGGTGCCGTTGCGCATCAGCGGCTCCTCAAAGCGCTTGCGTAGGGATGCCGCCGTCTGCGGGGTCATCTTATCCTTCGGGCTAGGTCCTCCTAGCTCCCGAATGAGACAGAGAGCAGCATGCTTGGCCACCGACACGACACAATCGGCCGCAACCTGACGTGCGCTCCAACTCAAGGGAGTGGAGGTGGTCCTCACTCTCGGTGGGGCAGAGGAGCGTAGACGCACAAGCGGAGCATCAAGGATGGCCTTGGGTGTGGGGTTGAAGAGCAGTTGCAACCCCTCGAGCAGCCACTTTCTTCAAATGCCAGCGGAGTGTTGAGCACCTCGAGCATGGCATTCTCGAACTCCAGCTGCATGATGTCGGTGCGTGGCGGAGGCAATAGAGCATGCCCCCAGGGAAGGAGAAGAACTGTGCCACCGGGTCCTGCTCGGTGGTGCTCTGACTAGGTGCTTCACGTGGCCGTAGCATGAGCAGCATGGTGGCCCGTAGAGGTGGGTCCGCGTGCGCCGTCTTGTCCTTGGTCCTACCCTTGTCCTGGTTGCCATGGTGGTGCCCAGCATGGGTCTTGTTGTGGTGTCTTGGTGTGGTCTTGACAATGTCCTTTGACATGCCCTTCGTGTGACATGAGTTGCCAAGGAATGCCTCCCTCTAGGAGCGTCGCTGTCCACCTTGCTTGTTGTCGTGGTCGTGCTCGTGCTCGCCTTCTGTCCGCGGTTTGCCCCCGAATCCTGAGGGTGACACCCTCGTGGCCCCCCACCGCCCCAAAGCCTAGCAATTCTCAATGCCACCAGTCTAGCTTCCTGGCTAGGTCCTTGGGAAGGGGCGGTCGTTGTCATCCAAGGAAGGGATCCCGCTCTGGCTTGTGTGCGAGGAACGCAGCGAGAGCGGCGTCCAGTCCTCCACCTGATCCACGTGGATCAGCATGTCTTAGCGGCGTACGCCCGGTGGAGGAGGGATGCGTCGGTCTAGGGGGAGTAGACGACAATCTCATCGACGTGGCCAGCCCCCCTCTTGAGCACCTAGAGCGCCCACTTGGTGGGGATGTTCATAATGTCCCACGTCCAGAGCCAGCTGGCGAAAGTCTTAGTGTGCCCGCGCTCCAGGGTCCGACTGTCGAGGAGGTCAATCTGGCCGAAATTGCTGAACGCCTCTTCCACCCCCTCCAGGGACCAGAATTGCATCGACAGATCCTCGACCACGGTGCGAACATGTAGTGAAAGCTTCATGATCGCTGCTTGGTCGTCCTCGAGCCAAGCTCTGATGAAGAAATTGGCGCCGTCCACCTTGAGGATGCCCCTCTGCACCGAATCGTCTCGGTGCGCATGCAACTCAAAGTGGACTTGGAATGTCTTCGGGTGGTGGGAGTTGACGCGGACCTGGAACGGTGGCATGCCCAGATGCTCTTCAATGAGCTTGTCGACTGCCACGGGGTTGGTGGCATGGGTCCTGTCAGCGGGGGAGAGGGTGACGATGTGTTGGTGTAGGATGAACTCCTCGCACTCGAGAGTAGGCGAAGCAACCACCACCTTGTTGTTGACCCGTGGCCGCCACGCGGAGTCGCAATGGAGAAAGGGATCCATAGCCAGGGGAGGCAGAGGAAGTGGGGTCGATGAAGGGAAGTACAGGTGCTCGTGCACCGGAGCTCTAGAAGGGGCCAGCTTTAGTCTTTCCCAAGCAGTCCCTCATGGACCACCATTTCTTGGGTTCTGCAAGCACTCCCAGCTGAAGTGGCCGAGGCGCTTGCAGATGATGCAGCAGAGAGGATCTCCGCAGTCTTTGTGATGGTGGAGCTTGCTGAGGCATCGGAAACACTTGCCCTTGAACTTGGTTAGGAAGGCGTCGCGGCCTGAATGAGCATTGAAGGCGTGATGGCGGTCTGACTGTTGTTCCCGAGGCTGCCGCGGAAGGGCCGCGGTGCCGGAACCAGCTCGCTTGCCCTTTCTGGATGTGTCCTCCATCCATCCATCATCGCCGCTCGAAGAGTAAGTGTTGACCGCGGAGGGAGGGGCAACCACGATGGATTTAAGGCGGCCTTGCCCAAAATGGGGGAACCCACCCAGATCTGTCGTGCATCGCAGATGCCCCAAGGAGGACGGCCCGCCCTGTTGCAGGATTTGCGGCATCGAGGCCAGATCTAAGCCTGCCAAGGTAGTGGCCGGTGATGGAGGCAACGCCCCCGATGGACCACCCAACGGTGAGGAACCGCGGGACCGAGGAGAGACGTAGCCTAGAGCCCTCGACGCGAGCCAGCCGAGTGGGGCCGGATGGGAGGTTCGCCATCGAAGCCAGATCTGTGGCTACCGCGGTTGGAGTGGCCAGTGGCGCAGGGGAGCAGGGGCGTGCATGGGAGCAGGGAGCAGGCCATGCCCGGGGGGGTCTCTTTTTTGGCCAGCCACTCCGGAAAGCACGACCGGGTATTGATTATGTGCCAGCTCAATTTTGATACCTTCAATGGAGTTTGTCAAAGTGAACCTTTGTAATAAGCACTTTGTTGCCTGTGAAGTCTATTACCTTAAATACTTTGCATTGCTGAATCAACAACATTCAACTTCAATACTCCTGTGCAACCTTGTGCTTATGAGTTATGATGTTATTGACTGTAACACTAATATTCATCAAAAGATGTAAGAAAATTCCAGTTCAATCTTATCGCCTGCTAAGATGTAAATCACTATTTGTTAACTGTTAGTGAATAAAAGATCATGTATAATTACTCTCTCATCATGGAAATGTTATTCAAGACATTACTCCTATAAAAATGCTAGAGTACCCACCTCTTGGGGCTCTTCAAGGGTGAGAGCGTCCTCTGTGTCGTCCGTTTCCACGTGTCGTGCCACGGGGGCCTCTTAGAGGCTCCTAATGCAGTTTGACTACTTGGGTGTGCCGCCTGGCCGGTCCATGATGGCTGGGTTGTGGGCGCGCCCGAGGTCAGTGTCAAGTCGGGGATTTGTTCAGACTTGCCCACGCGTGATGGGGAGGTTGGACCCACGTGTCGACATGGTCCGGTCGCATCAGTTGGGCCTTCCGTTGTATTCACAGCAACAACTCGCATGTGGGGCCCGATGATCAGTATCGTTTGCACTTCACTAGGGCTCTTCGAGCCATCTAATTTGTCTAGATGGCTTGGACCTACGCAGTCTACCTCAGGGTCTATGGTAGGTGGACCACGTGCGAGACACTGTGCGATTGTCATGTGGTGTCTTTCGGTGCCCACGTGCGCCCTTTCGTGCATTGCACTACGTGTTAGCTGGGTGCTGGGTCTCCTTGTCAACGGCTTTAGACCCTGTAGGGCTGGTTCGTTTATCATAGTGGGGGCGTCTGTCATGCTTGTGTGTGCTGGTTTGTGCGTGCGGCCTGACTGTTAGTACTGTTCACGTCGTGGCTAGCTGTTTCACTCGCGCTGGTGTTAGACTATTTCATTCGGCACAAATCGGGCATGCGTGGGTGCATAGTCAAAGGTTGTGTGTCGGATTCTTTCGTTGGGGTGGCCTAGGTGGGGCATTGAAGAATCCTATCGAAACAGCAAAGTTTATCTCTTGTTTAACTTCCTACAATGTAGCCCTCTTTCGCATAAACTCCTGATGAATCCTAGCGATCATCCCACAACTTGTAAGCCACAACATTGCCTCTATTAATATACACCGCGCGACTCTCATGGGTTAAACGCTTCCTGCAAACTTTATAGAAAAAGCCTAGCCTAGAAGTTCCTAGCAAAGCAATATCCCACAAAACAACCTTATTCATTAAGGACCTAGATAACTACTCAACGTTCATTCTGGGGAAGCCCTAGATTGAACGATTCGTTCACTAGTCGGGGCATCGAACGAACAAAATCTTTGGCACAAGAAGTGCCCTGGCACGAACAGTTTGGCCCCCTACGCAACAACTTACGTACAAGGCTTTCTACTATGACTAAATAAAATAAAAAAGCCTAGTTTGGCTCAGTTTTTATTGTGACTAAAAAACCCAGTTTTAAAGCCCAAAATTTTCCATCGTGATAAATGTAAATTTTCCATACGGAAAAATTAGTGTAAAAATCAGCATGATACATACAAAAACAAATTCCCATGGTAAAAACATTTGAACAAATTGTTGTGGCAAATATATATCAAAATTTGCTTTCCATCATTTTAACTAAAATTTACCGTGGCAGATGTATGTCAACATTTGTTGTGATATTTCAATTACAATTCCCATGCTTTAAACAAGAAATTTGGCATTTATGTGAAATAACAATAATTATGACAAAAATTACCATGCCAGATGTGTATTCAGTTTTTTCATAGTATTTTAACAAAATGATCATGCTTTTAAATAAGAATTTGCCATGTATGTGAAATATCACCCAAAATTGATCAAAATATTGCAATGACATTTGTAGTGCAGGGTGATGTGCGAAGAATCATGCATGAGACAGAGCATATCTGAAGATGTGTTCTAGGGGCACTTGAAGCTTTCTGTTGTGGGGGTTGGTCGTCAGTCATCTGGACGTAGCACGAAGCAGTTGTGGCGGATGTCCTGACAAGTGTCGGGCAGGACACAATTGCAACGCTTGCTCCAGATGTTGCACTTGTCGTTGCACTTCTCATTCCTCCAGTTGTTGGCCCACCGACCCAAAACACACCTTGGGACAGTCTATGAGCGAGATTCCCAAAGAGAAAAACCACAAGAAGAAGAAACATCATTTGACAGCAGATGTGTGACTATCTAAATGACTGAACCCACCATGGGTGTCTGAGGATCCTAGTTTCTTACCTAGTCTCAGAGGCTATTTATTGTTGCTGTTGGAGCAAGGACCTGTTGCCGACTCTCTTGTTGCCATGAGTCATCGTTTCCAACTGCCACCGATAAGCAAGGAGCTGAAACCTGAAGCTGGATTTGCATTTGCATTGCGTGCGAGTTGGGGAGTTGTAAGCTTTTCTTACCAGCGGTCAGCAACAGTAGCAGTAACTTCATCGTATGAAGCAAGGAGAAGCACTAGCAACAGAGGAAGGAGGAGGAGAAGAAGATGACTGATAAGCTTCTTGCTCGGTGCCATGGATGCTTAGCTGGAGCTTGAGCTTGGCAAGTGGTAGTATGTGTGTGTTTTGCAAGTGGCGGGATTTAACAAGGGTTCTAACTATAGGCTTAATTAAAATATTTCCATGGCAAATGCCTATCCAAATTTGCCATGGTATTTCTACTGAAATTGCCATATTTTGTGTAATAAAATTGCCTTGTATGTGATATAACAAAACAATGATCCAAATTGCCATGGCAAATCCATGTTCAATTTTGCCATGGTAGTTTTTACAAAAATTGCCATATTTTGCCTAATAAATTGCCACGTATGTGAAATAACACAAAATGATCAATGCATATTCAAATTTGCTCTGGTATTTTTATAAAAAAAATTCATGCTTTATAAAAATAAATTTCCCAGGTATGTGAAATAACACAAAATATTGATCAAATATGCCATGGCAAATGCATGTTCAATTTTCCAATGGTAGTTTCACGAAAATTGCCATCTTTTGTGTAACGAAAGTGCCATGTATGTGAACTGACAAAAAAAGATAAAAAATTGCCATGGTATTTTTTTATCAAAATAGCCATGATTTATAAAAATAAGTTTGCCATGTACATGAAATAACACAAAAAAGATTGATGAAAATTGCCATGGTAAATGCATGTTCAATTTTATCTTGGTATTTTTTATCAAAATTGCCATTCTTTGTGTAATAAAATTACCATGTATCTGACAAAAACAAAATATGATCAAAATTGCCATGGCAAATGCATATTCAAATTTTTCATGGTATTTTTATCAAAATTGCCATGCTTTATAAAAACAAAGTTTTTGTCAACTTATGGAAAAGCAATATACAAAATTAATTTTTTAAGAATATGCCATGTCAAAATAATGGAATTTGCCGTATGAACAAAAATGAATTATCATGTTATATATGAAGGCACGAGAAGAATAATTTACCTTTATACATGACAAGCCTGAATGAAATTCTATGCAAATGATGGAAAAACGTCATGAGTGGAAGAAACTAAGGTAGAGCACGGATTTGCAATGGGAAAAATCATAATTAGTTTATGTTGTGTCGTTACAGAAAAATTGCACATATTGACAAATGTTCTGTTTAGTATTTGTATTTTTTCATATATGAAATTCCATACGGCATAGCAAAAATTGCCATGCATGTAAAGTACTTTAGCCCTGACAAAAAATATTTAAAAATACCATGATTCATAAAAGTAAAATTGCCATGAGTGATAAAATGAAATTTGCCATATATGTTAAACTAAAATTGCCATGGCAACATAGATAAAAAAATTGCCATGACAATAAAAGGTAAATTTTTCATGGCCAAAATAAAAAAAGTATTTTTCCATGATGCATAAACTACATTTGTCATTCTCTATGTACTTAAATTGTCATGTTCCCAATAATGTATTTTTTTGCCATGTTGCAAGAGAACAAAATTTTCCATGATATGCAATGAAAAAGAGTTTGCCATGCCATTTTGAAGAAAAGAGTTATCCACGGTATGTTATAGCAACATGACAAATGTTTTGAGAGTAATGATCTATGGGTCATGGCAAATGCACAAAGAATGTGCTCTGGTTCATGGAAAAAATAGGGAAAAAGTACAAAAGAATCATATTTGCCATGGTGTAAATTTTTGCTAGCTAGAACATGGCAAATGTGGAAATTGTCTACTATACCCTGCTCAGATTGAGCGCTCAAACCGACTGTTATCCCCTCCACCTCCATGGATGAGATTTTCCTAACTAACAAGTTGTGATTGCTAAAACTTGCCATGCCATCTAGACAAAACAGTAATTCCCCCCTAGAAAAATGCTTGAAAATATGCATGTACACTGGCCATGGAAAAAAGGCCCATCTTAAGTTTCCATGTCAATACATCGCATAAAAACAACACATCTTAAAGTTTGCCATGGCAAACTAGATCTTAAGTTACCAATAGTAACACATCTTAAAAGAGATTCCATGGCAAAAAAAACATTATGGTCAAATTAAGTAATGGACAACCAACCCATGAAAAAAATATTGGACAACACATCCTTTATAGAAATTGTCACATCCCTAGAAAGTTAATCATAATTAATTGCATCAGCATCCATGCATAATGTTTGAATTCAAAGGAAATTCTAAATTGGGGACGTCCAAACCCTAGCATCAAATTAAATCACTAGGTTCAAATTTAAATCTTTACAATGAACCTAAAATGTTGTTTAGAGAAGTTCCTGATTTTTCATAAAGGTCAAAACCTCTGCGAAGAATGATGCACTTATTTCTTGACATTCTGGATTTTCTAATTAAACATTTAAGTATTTGAATCAGGGCATTTAATTGCTATAAATAATATTAAATGCTCCAACAATTCTAAAAATAGATAGGGGCCTCTAAAATAATCCAGTTACTACCCATAATTAATTTTAGGATTTATATAAGTGATTTGGTATTTTAATCAAATCAAAATAGCACCATAGAAAATAGAAAACAGGAAACAAGAAAAAGGAAAAAGCTTACCTAGTCGCTTACCTGGCCACTTACTCTAAGTTCATCAAGTGCCCCCTTAGTGGATTTGGATTATTGATTACAATTAGATTGAGGAACTAATGAGTTTGTGTCATGGTAATCTCATGTCAGATGCCAGGCGGTGGCTTATCATGGATGGGGCCAGAAGAACGTCGTCTGGTCCTGGAGGTGGGAGTGAGCACGAGGTCGATCGAACATGAGACTGTACCCAGGTTCAGGGCTCTCCGGGGAGATGAAACCCCTACTCCTGCTCTGCGGGGTCTCCGCATGATGACTATGATCGAAGTGAGTACAGGTTTTCTCCTAGAGCTTTGTTGCTAGAGAAGGAAGAAGGGCAAGGCTAGCTCTCTTCTCCTTAGCTATGGTGTGTGGGAATTGAGGTTCGATCCTTTTGCATGGGTGAGCCCTGGGGGGTTTTATAGGCCAACCCACCAGGGGTCCAATGGTAATACGGCTGAGTGTACACTACTATAGGATGCTGCTAACGCGACTCTATGATCAGAGACCCTTTGACGAAACTGTGTGCGATGCAATAATCGCAAATGATGGTGTAAAAAACCATCAAAAAGGGTGCAAAATGTTTGCGATAACGGATGCATAAAACACGGTTTAGATTTTGGTTGCATGTGCAGTGCAGGGCATGCGGTTCAGTTAAATTAACTATTTGCGATGAGGAGGAACAAAAGAAACGGGCTGCCAGATGAAGGTGTGTGCGATATACAACATACGCTTCACTCAGATGAACTGTTTGTGAATAGGCAACACAAAAGAAACAGTCAGCCAGATCAAGGTGTATGCGACATATGGCATGAGGTTCACTCGGATTAATTATTTGCATTGAGACAAGAGAACAGAAACGGTTCAATATAACAAGATGTGTGTGATACGTGGCAAACAGGTCTGTAATCAGAAATGTGTGTGAAGACCGATAAGACGTGTGTGATATGCTATATGTACACAACATCTATTGGCCATTGGGGGACGGGCGGTCATCCGGATATGCCATAAGGATGGGAAGAGGCATCCTATATGAGCAATGACTAGTTGTTCCACCAGTAGCTCATGTAAGAGAACTCTCAAGTTAAGTGTGCTCGGGTTGGAGCAGCCATTAGATGGGTGACTGGATGGCAAGTTGTGTTGATGTTAAATTATCTGATAGGACGGGTCATATATGTCAAATTAAATGACTGATATGACCCATCCCATGAGTTAATTTAACGTCAAGGTACTTGTTTTTATTTTTATTTTATGTTTTAACACATGTTAAAGAAGGTCTACATCATTACTTTTTGACAATGTGTATATGTGGCATAAAGTTGATCCATCCGACCTGTTTGTGATGGAATAAGCCGTGTGTGTTGTGGGCAAACGCTTGCTAGTGTACAACCGTTTGCGATTGATGAATTCATCACCGACGGGTTCTCTAGTGTGGTCCGTGTTCATCTCATCATCATCTACTTCTTGTGCTAGCTCGATGTTCCTTATATGCTAAGTTTCCATTAATTGATGGTGTTTTATGAACACGCCATTGTTTCCCGCCATTTCCTCACTTGTTTCCCGCCACCCAGCGATATTGCCAATAAATCTAGGCACGGCGCGACGCACGGAGGCAACAAGCACAACCTGTAGCACATCCACCTTTTCCAAGCATGCCAACCCACCAAAGCGCCGCCTCTGCCATCAACCTCATTGGCGAGGAATAGCAAAAGGCGCCCCAACCCGTCGAGGCCACAGTGCTCCCCGGCAACACAATGGACGACACCGTGATGCGCGTCATCGCCAGGGTTGAGCAGACCCTTGGCGCATGGTGCTTTAGCACCGCAGATCACGATAGGCATGTCAGTGCTGAGAGGCTGCAGCTCACTGCACAACATGATCGATGGCATGCCGCAGAGCAAGTTAGGCGCGTCCTCACTGATAGGCTGCGGCTCGCCGCACGGTGAGACCATTGGAACACCGCAGAGCGAGAGGCGCGGCACGCCGCACAGCAAGAGTGCATCCATCCGCACTTGCCTGCTGTCGACAGGGCATTGCACCTGGGTACATGTCCTATCAGTACCCCCATTCCTTGCCAGGAGTGGGCATATGCCCTCTACGCCGTACTTGCACCAAAGGCCGGTCACGTCGTACTTGCACTGGCGCCGGCCGCGCTGTTCGCATGGGTCGTCCCATTCGCCTTGTTCGCGGCCCGCTCGGTGCCAACACGATGGTCGATAGGCTCGACTGCCTCCTTGGCCCAGGTGTCCACCTGGGCGCATTAGAGGAACATGGCCGTCGCATCCTCGAGGTGGTGATATCCAATGAAATAGCCAACTTGGAGCTCGAGATAGCGCTCCAGATGTACCACAAGTGTGTCAACCGCTTGGACGAACACCTGCATGAGTTCAGGCAGAGCCAAGAGCTATCGTAGGCAAGGGCTGCTGATCATGATCTCATGGATGCATTTTTTTTGTTGAGTCATTTCGATGTGGATAGCTATGTATTCACAGCAATCATAGTATTGCTCTATTTATTGCTATGTTTCAATATGTGTACTCTGTTTTCCGTTCTTATATGTTCTGTTTCAATGTGTGTTTGTACATTTTCCATTCTGTTTATGTGGATAATAATAGATAGATTCAAATTAGTATACAAAAACAGATAGAAAATGGAATTCATAATATATATAGTATTAGTTGTTCATTAGTTCATCACAGAATATATATAATGTCATCACATATACGTGATGATACTTAACTACTAGGTACGATGCATAAAATTGAAAATGAACAATACTAAAACTAATAATCCCTCCGAGGGCCAGTATTCCGGCAGCCCCTCACCAACAGCTCCCTAGTGCGCGGTGTCTTCCCAGCGCGGGGGTAATAGTCTGCCTCCTCTGCCTCGCAGCGCTTGACGTACCGATCTGCCTCTTGCAGGCGGACGAGCGTGAATGATCTTGCCATTTTGTTGGGTGCCCACCAGAGCTCCTCATCAGTGGCACACTGGAGCTTATTGGCCCAACTCCATGCAGTGAAGAGGCGCCTCGCGCCTTTGGCCTTCCTCGCGAAGTACTCATCTTCGTACACCTCCTCCACACGACGACGCGCCTGCCACTAAAGCTCCACCGAGTCCTTTTTCCAGGCGGCATCACGGGCTTCACAGGCCTCCTGGTACCTGGCATCCTCCTCCTCCATCTCTTTCTTGAAAGCCACATGCCTGGCTTTCTCAGCCGGTGGCAGCGACTTCCAAAGACAAAGATCGTACTGGCCCCAAAACCAATTAAATGTTGGGTGGGGGGGGTCCGGTGCAACCTCGTCCGTCGGCATGTAGGGGTCCTCTTTGCTTCTCTTAGAGTGAGCGTCCTCGGGGGGCGGCGACTCCTCGTCAGCGCGTGGGCAGAGCGGTGGCGCCATGGCAGAGATTTGAGAGAGAGAGAGAGAGAGAGAGAGAGAGAGAGAGAGCAAGAGGAGGATGTAGATGAGAATGCGGGTGGGACGACGTGAGAAAGGTAGTATTTATTGGCGGCCGGAATCTATATCGACGGGAAAAGTACACATGCCAGTTGCCAGAATTTACGAGTACTATAGTTTGAATTACACACGCTTCCCGCAGCAAAGTCCGTTTGTGAACATAATAGCTGAAGGTTCCCAATGCAGAATCGTGTCTGATTAATAATGCACACCACTCACCTTCCAAACCTCGAGGCGCGAAATAGAGTGCCCATCATGTGGGGGCCGATTGTCTTGCCAGATTTTACATTTTCTTTTTTGAACACCAGATATTTACATCGTTTGATGATTTTTTAACTCACACACAAGTACATATATATGATTTTTCAAACCGTTATGGTTAGCCGTTGCATGTAGATGTAGTTCAAATTTGAATTACGGTAATTAAATGGATAGAAAATCACTTAAATTTCTTCAAAAGGTCAAATGACCCCTGAAATTTTCCAAATTTTCACATGATAGTTGTATTAGTTCATGTTACATGTAGAAAAAAAATTGAAGGTTGTAATAGGAAGCTATCTCCCGTTCGTCATCAAGCATGCATTGTTACCTCTCAGAACCACGAGCCTTCTAGTGAGTTGCTCTGGTTTGTGAGGGGTGTGTGTCCAAACTTTTGTCAAACAAGCCAATTTATTTACCACGTCATCTTGGTGGCATGACATTATATCAAGCAAGGTTTCATGTTTTTCTGATCATTTTTAAATTTTTTGGTATTAAATTGCCATGGCACTCCATGCATGTGTCCATGCCGTGAGACCAATATGTTTGAAAATTCCTTCTAATTTACTGCACATGGAATTAACTCACACACAAGTACACAAATATGATTTTTCAAACCATTATGGTTAGCCATTGCTTGTAGATGTAGTTCAAATTTGAATTAAGGTCATTAAATGGCTTGAAAATCACTTAAATGTCTTCAAAAGGTCAAACGACCCAAGAAATTTTCCAAATTTTCACATGACAGTGTTATTAGTGCATGTTACACATAGAAAAAACTGAAGGCTGTAACATGAAGCTATCTCCCGTTCGACATCAAACAAACATTGTTCCCTCTCGGAACCACAAGCCTTCTAGTGAGTTGCTCCGGTTTGTGAGGGGTGTGTGTCCAAACTTTCCTCAAATAGGCCAATTTTTTACCAGATCAACTTGGTGGCATGACATTACATCAAGCAAGGTTTCATGTTTTTCTGATCATTTTTTAATTTTCTAGAATTAAAACGCCATGGCACTCCATGCACGTGTCCATGCCGTGAGACCAATATGTTTGAAAATTCCTTCTAATTTACTGCAGATGGAATAAACACGCACACAAGTACACAAATATGATTTTTCAAACCGTTATGGTTAGCCGTTGCATGTACATGTAGTTCAAATTTGAATTACGGTCATTGAATGGCTAGAAAATCAGTTAAATGTATTCAAAAGGTCAAATGACCCCTAAAATTTTCCAAATTTTCGCATGACAATTGTATTAGGGCACATTACACGTAGAAACTTTTTGATGTCCCGTTCGTTATCAAACATGCATTGTTCCCTCTCGGAACCACGAGCCTTCTAGTGAGTTGCTCTGGTTTGTGAGGGGTGTGTATGTACAAACTTTTGTCAAACAGGCCAATTTTTCTACCTCATCATCTTGGTGGCATGACATTACATCAAGCAAGGTTTCATGTTTTTCTGATCATTTTTTAATTTTTATGCATAAAAATGCCATGGCACTCCATGAACGTGTCCATGCCGTGAGACCAATATATTTGAAAATTCCTTCTAATTTACTACACATGGAATTAACTCACACACAAGTACGCAAATATGATATTTCAAACCATTATGGTTAGCCGTTGCATGTAGATGTAGTTCTAATTTGAATTATGGTCATTAAATGGCGAGAAAATCAATTAAATGTCTTCAAAAGGTTAAATGACCCGTGAAATTTTCTAAATTTTCACATGACAGTTGTATTAGTGCATGTTACACGTAAAAAAATTGAAGGCCGTAAGAGGAAGCTATCTCTCGTTCATCATCAAACATCCATTGTTCTCTCTCGGAACCACGAGCCTTCTAGTGAGATGCTCCGGTTTGTGAGGGGTGTGTGTCCAAACTTTCGTCAAACAGGCCAATTTTTGTACCACATCAACTTGGTGGCATGACATTACATCAAGCAAAGTTTCATCTTTTTCTGATCATTTTTTAATTTTTTGGAATTAAAATGCCATGACACTACATCCATGCGTCCATGGCATGAGACTAATACGTTTGAAAATTTCTACTAATTAACTGTAGATGGAATTAACTCGCACACAATTACACAAATATGATCTTCAAACCGTTATGGTTAGTCGTTGCATGTAGATGTAGTTCAAATTTGAGTCACGGTCATTGAATGGCTAGAAAATCACTTAAATGTCTTCGAAAGGTCAAATAACTCCTGTAATTCTCCAAATTTGAAGGCCGTAAGAGGAGGCTATCTCCCGTTCGTCATCAAACATGCATT
The DNA here is from genome assembly GCF_018294505.1 of Triticum aestivum. Taxonomy (NCBI): domain Eukaryota; kingdom Viridiplantae; phylum Streptophyta; class Magnoliopsida; order Poales; family Poaceae; genus Triticum; species Triticum aestivum. The sequence goes on along the minus strand of NC_057810.1, from coordinate 372,620,643 downwards.
GTTCCCTCTCGGAACCACGAGCCTTCAAGTGAGTTGCTCCAGTTTGTGAGGGGTGTGTGTGTCCAAACTTTCATTAAACAGGCCAATTTTTCTACCACATCATCTTGGTGCCATGACATTACATCAAGCAAGGTTTCATGTTTTTCTGATCATTTTTTAATTTTTATGCATAAAAATGCCATGGCACTCCATGAACGTGTCCATGCCGTGAGACCAATATGTTTGAAAATTCTTGTTAATTTCCTACTCATGGAATTAAGTCGCACGCAAGTACACAAAAATGATTTTCCAAACCATTATGGTTAGCCGTCTTCAAAAGGTCAAATGACTCCTAAAATTTTCCAAATTTTCACATGACAGTTGTATTAGTCCATGTTACACGTAGAAAAAATTGAAGGTCGTAAGAGGAAGCTATCCCCCGTTCGTTATCAAACATGAAGTGTTCCCTGTCAGAACCACGAGCCTTCTAGTGAGTTGCTCCGGTTTGTGAGGGGTGTGTGTCCAAACTTTCGTCAAACAGGCTAATTTTTTTACCACATCAACTTGTGGCATGATATTACATCAAGCAAGGTTTCATGTTTTTCTGATCATTTTTTTATTTTTTGGAATTAAAACGCCATGGCACTCCATGCATGTGTCCATGCCTTGAGACCAATATGTTTTAAAATTCCTTCTAATTTACTGCAGATGTAATAAACTTGCACACAAGTACACAAAAATATGATATTTCAAACTGTTATGGTTAGCCGTTGCATATACATGTAGGACTAATTTGAATTATGGTCATTAAATGGCTAGAAAATCACTTAAATATCTTCAAAAGTTCAAATGACCCCTGAAATTTGCCAAATTTTCACATGACAGTTGTATTAGTGCATGTTACACGTAGAAAAAAAATTGAAGGCCGTAAGAGGAAGCTATCTCCCGTTTGTAATCAAGCATGCATTGTTCCCTCTCGGAACCATGTGCCTTGAAGTGAGTTGCTCCGGTATGTGAGGGGTGTCTGTGTCCAAACTTTCGTCAAACAGGCCAATTTTTATACCACATCATCTTGGTGGCATGGCATTGCATCAAGTAAGGTTTCATGTTTTTCTGATCATTTTTAAATTTTTATGAATTAAAATGCCATGGCACTCCATGAACGTGTCCATGCCGTGAGACCAATATGTTTGAAAATTCCTTCTAGTTTACTACACATGGAATTAACTCACACACAAGTACGCAAATATGATATTTCAAACCGTTGTGGTTAGCCGTTGCATGTAGATGTAGTTCAAATTTGAATTATGGTCATTAAATGGCGAGAAAATCAATTAAATGTCTTCAAAAGGTTAAATGACCCGTGAAATTTTCTAAATTTTCACATGACAGTTGTATTAGTGCATGTTACACGTAAAAAAATTGAAGGCCGTAAGAGGAAGCTATCTCTCGTTCATCATCAAACATCCATTGTTCTCTCTCGGAACAACGAGCCTTCTAGTGAGATGCTCCGGTTTGTGAGGGGTGTGTGTCCAAACTTTCGTCAAACAGGCCAATTTTTGTACCACATCAACTTGGTGGCATGACATTACATCAAGCAAGGTTTCATGTTTTTCTGATCATTTTTTAATTTTTTGGAATTAAAATGCCATGACACTACATCCATGCGTCCATGGCATGAGACTAATACGTTTGAAAATTTCTACTAATTAACTGTAGATGGAATTAACTCGCACACAATTACACAAATATGATCTTCAAACCGTTATGGTTAGTCGTTGCATGTAGATGTAGTTCAAATTTGAGTCACGGTCATTGAATGGCTAGAAAATCACTTAAATGTCTTCAAAAGGTCAAATAACCCCTGTAATTCTCCAAATTTGAAGGCCGTAAGAGGAGGCTATCTCCCGTTCGTCATCAAACATGCATTGTTCCCTCTCGGAACCACGAGCCTTCAAGTGAGTTGCTCCAGTTTGTGAGGGGTGTGTGTGTCCAAACTTTCGTTAAACAGGCCAATTTTTCTACCACATCATCTTGGTGCCATGACATTACATCAAGCAAGGTTTCATGTTTTTCTGATCATTTTTTAATTTTTATGCATAAAAATGCCATGGCACTCCATGAACGTGTCCATGCCGTGAGACCAATATGTTTGAAAATTCTTGTTAATTTCCTACTCATGGAATTAAGTCGCACGCAAGTACACAAAAATGATTTTCCAAACCATTATGGTTAGCCGTCTTCAAAAGGTCAAATGACTCCTAAAATTTTCCAAATTTTCACATGACAGTTGTATTAGTCCATGTTACACGTAGAAAAAATTGAAGGTCGTAAGAGGAAGCTATCCCCCGTTCGTTATCAAACATGCAGTGTTCCCTGTCAGAACCACGAGCCTTCTAGTGAGTTGCTCCGGTTTGTGAGGGGTGTGTGTCCAAACTTTCGTCAAACAGGCTAATTTTTTTACCACATCAACTTGTGGCATGATATTACATCAAGCAAGGTTTCATGTTTTTCTGATCATTTTTTTATTTTTTGGAATTAAAATGCCATGGCACTCCATGCATGTGTCCATGCCTTGAGACCAATATGTTTTAAAATTCCTTCTAATTTACTGCAGATGTAATAAACTTGCACACAAGTACACAAAAATATGATATTTCAAACTGTTATGGTTAGCCGTTGCATATACATGTAGGTCTAATTTGAATTATGGTCATTAAATGGCTAGAAAATCACTTAAATATCTTCAAAAGTTCAAATGACCCTTGAAATTTGCCAAATTTTCACATGACAGTTGTATTAGTGCATGTTACACGTAGAAAAAAAATTGAAGGCCGTAAGAGGAAGCTATCTCCCGTTTGTAATCAAGCATGCATTGTTCCCTCTCGGAACCATGTGCCTTGAAGTGAGTTGCTCCGGTATGTGAGGGGTGTCTGTGTCCAAACTTTCGTCAAACAGGCCAATTTTTATACCACATCATCTTGGTGGCATGGCATTGCATCAAGTAAGGTTTCATGTTTTTCTGATCATTTTTAAATTTTTATGAATTAAAATGCCATGGCACTCCATGAACGTGTCCATGCCGTGAGACCAATATGTTTGAAAATTCCTTCTAATTTACTACACATGGAATTAACTCGCTCAAAGTACACAAATATGATATTTCAAACCGTTGTGGTTAGCTGTTGCATGTCGATGAAGTTCAAATTTGAATTATGGTCATTGAATGGCTAGAAAATAACATAAATGTCTTCAAAAGGTTAAATGACCCCCGAAATTTTCCAAATTTTCACATGACAGTTGTATTAGTGCATGTTTCACGTAGTAAAACTTGAAGGCTGTAAGAGGAAGCTATCCCCCGTTCTTCATCAAACATGTAGTGTTACCTGTCAGAACCACGAGCCTTCCAGTGAGTTGCTCTAGTTTGTGAGGGGTGTGTGTCCAAACTTTCGTCAAACAGCCTAATTTTTTACCACATCAACTTGTGGCATGATATTACATCAAGCAAGGTTTCATGTTTTTGTGATCATTTTTTAATTTTTTGGAATTGAAACGCCATTGCACTCCATGCATGCGTCCATGCCGTGAGACCAATATGTTTGAAAATTCCTTTTAATTTACTTTAGATGGAATTAACCCGCACACAAGTACATAAATATGATTTTCAAACCGTTATGGTTAGCCGTTGCATGTACATGTAGTTCAAATTTGAATTACGGTCATTGAATGGCTAGAAAATCACTTAAATGTCTTCAAAAGGTGAAATGACCCCTGACATTTTCCAAATTTTTACATGACAGTTGTATTAGTGCATGTTACACGTAGAAAAAAATTGAAGGCCGTAAGAGGAAGCTATCTCCCGTTCGTCATCAAGCATGCATTGTTCCCTCTCGGAACCACGTGCCCTCAAGTGAGTTGCTCCGGTTTGTGAGGGGTGTGTGTGTCCAAAATTTCATCAAACATGCCAATTTTTCTACCACATCATCTAGGTGGCATGACATTGCATCTAGTAAGGTTTCATGTTTTTCTGATCATTTTCTAATTTTTATGAATTAAAATGCCATGGCACTCCATGAACGTGTCCATGCCGTGAGACCAATATGTTTGAAAATTCCTTCTAATTTACTACACATGGAATTAACTCGCTCACAAGTACACAAATATGATATTTCAAACCATTATGGTTAGCCGTTGCATGTAGATGTAGTTCAAATTTGAATTACGATCATTGAATGGCTAGAAAAACACTTAAATGTCTTCGAAAGGTCAAATGACCCCTGGAATTTTCCAAATTTTCACATAACAGTTGTGTTAGTGCATGTTACATGAAGAAACAATTTGAAGGCCGTAAGAGGAAGCTATCTCCCATTCCTCATCAAACATGCATTGTTCCCTCTTAGAACAACGAGCCTTCTAGTCAGTTGCTCCGGTTTTTGAGGGGTGTGTGTGTCCAAACTTTCGTCAAACAAGCCAATTTTTCTACCACGTCATTTTGGTGGCATGACATAACATCAAGCAAGGTTTCATGTTTTTCTCATCATTTTTTTATTTTTATGAATTAAAATGCCATGGCACTCCATGAACGTGTCCATGCCGTGAGGCCAATATGTTTGAAAATTCCTTCTAATTTACTGTAGATGGAATTAACTCGCACACAAGTACACAAATATGATTTTTCAAACCGTTATGGTTAGCAGTTGCATGTAGATGTAGTTCAAATTTGAATTACGGTCACTGAATGGCTAGAAAATCACTTAAATGTATTCAAAAGGTCAAATGACACCTAATATTTTCCAAATTTTCACATGACAGTTGTATTAGTGCACGTTACACGTAGAAAAAAATTGAAGGCCATAAGAGGAAGCTATCTCCCGTTCGTCATCAAACATCCATTGTTCCCTCTCGGAACCATGAGCCTTCTAGTGAGTCACTCCAGTTTGCGAGGGGTGTGTGTCCAAACTTTTGTCAAACAGGCCAATTTTGTACCACGTCAACTTGGTGGCATAACATTACATCAAGCAAGGTTTCATGTTTTTTGATAATTGTTTAATTTTTTGGAATGAAAATGCCATGGCACTCCATGCATGTGTCCATGCCGGGAGACCAATATGTTTGAAAATTCCTTCTAATTTACTGCAGATGGAATTAACTCGCACACAAGTACAGAAATATGATTTTCAAACCGTTATGGTTAGCCCTTGCACGTAGATGTAGTTCCAATATGAATTACGGTCATTAAATGGCTAGAAAATCACTTAAATGTCTTCAAAAGGTCAAATGACCCCTGAAATTTTCCAAATTTTCACTTGACAATTGTATTAGTGCACGTTACACGTAGAAATTTTTTGAAGGCCGTAAGAGGAAGCTATCTCCTGTTCATCATCAAACATGCATTGTTCCCTTACGGAACCACGAGCCTTCTACTGAGTTGCTCTGGTTTGTGAGGGGTGCGTGTTTTCAAACTTTCGTCAAACAGGACAATTTTTCTACCACATCATCTTGGTAGCATGACATAACATCAAGCAAGGCTTCATGTTTTTCTAATCATTTTTTAATTTATTGGAATTAAGATGCCATGGCACTCGATGCATGTTTCCATGCCGTGAGACCAATATGTTTGAAAATTCCTTCTAATTACCTACACATGGAATTAACACGCACACAAGTACTCAAAAGTGATTTTCGAAACCTTTATGGTTAGCCGTTGCATGTAGATGTAGTTCAAATTTAAATTACGGTCATTAATGGCAAGGAAATCACATAAATGTCTTCAAAAGGTCAAATGACCCCTGAAATTTTCCAAATTTTCACATGACAGTTTTATTAGTGCATGTTACACGTAAAAAAATGAAGGCCATAAGAGGAAGCTATCGCCCGTTCGTCATCAAACATGCATTGTTCCCTCTCGGAACCACGAGCCTTCTAGTGAGTTGCTTCGGTTTGTGAGGGGTGTGTGTCCAAACTTTGGTCAAACAGGCCAATTTTTTTACCACATCAACTTGGTGGCATGACATTACATCAAGTATGGTTTCATGTCTTTTTTGATCATATTTTAATTTTTTGTTATTAAAACACCGTGGCACTCCATGCATGTGTCCATGCCGTGAGACCAATATGTTTGAAAATTCCTTCTAATTTACTACAGATGGAATTAACTCACACACAAGTAGACAAATATGATTTTTCAAACCGTTATGGTTAGCCGTTGCATGTAGATGTAGGTCAAATTTGAATTACGGTCATTGAATGGCTAGAAAATCACTTAAATGTCTTCAAAAGGTTAAATGACCCCTGAAATTTTCCAAATTTTCACATGACAGTTGTATTAGTGCATGTTACACGTAGAAAAGTTTTGAAGGCCGTAAGAGCAAGCTATCTCCCGTTCGTCATCAAACATGCATTGTTCCCTCTTAGAACCACGAGCCTTCAAGTGAGTTGCTCCGGTTTGTGAGGGGTGTGTGTGCGTCCAAACATTCGTCAAAAAGGCCAATTTTTATACCACATCATCTTGGTGGCATGACATTACGTCAAGCAAGGTTTCATGTTTATCTGATCATTTTTTAATTTTTATGAATTAAAATGCCATGGCACTCCATGAAGGTGTCGATCCCGTGAGACCAATATGTTTGAAAATTCCTTCTAATTTCCTACACATGGAATTAACTCGCACACAAGTACACAAAAATGATTTTCCAAACCATTATGGTTAGCCGTTGCACGTAGATCGAGTTCGAATATGAATGACGGTCATTGAATGTCTAGAAAATCACTTAAATGTCTTCAAAATTTCAAATGACCCCGGAAATTTTCCAAATTTTCACATGATAGTTGTATTAGTGCATGTTACACGTAAAAAAATTAAAGGCTCTAAGAGGAAGCTATCTCCCGTTCCTCATCAAACATGCATTGTTCCCTCTCAGAACAACGAGCCTTCTAGTGAGTTGCTCCGGTTTGTGAGGGGTGTGGGTGCCCAAACTTTCGTCAAACAAGCCAATCTTTTTACCACATCAACTTGGTGGTTGACATTACATCAAGCAAGGTTTCATGTGTTTCTGGTCGTTTTTTAATTTTTTGGAATTAAAACGCCATGGCAGTCCAAGCATGTGTCCATGCCGTGAGACCAATATGTTTGAAAATTCCTTCTCCTTGCATGTGTCCATGTCGTGAGAACATCGTCATGTCCTGGAGGTGGGAGTGAGCACGAGCTCGATCCAACATGAGACTATACCTAGGTTCAGTGCTCTCCGGAGAGATGAAACCCCTACTCCTGCTCTGCGGGGTCTCCGCATGATGACTATGATCCAAGTGAGTACATGTTTTCTCCTAGAGCTTTGTTGCTAGAGAAGGAAGAAGTGCAAGGCTAGCTCTCTTCTCCTTAGCTATGGTGTGTGGGAATTAAGGTTCGATCCCTTTGCATGGGTGAGCCCTGGGGGGTTTTATAGGCCAACCCCCCAGGGGTCCAATGGTAATACGCCAGGGTGTACACTGCTGCAGGATGCTGCTAACGCGACACTACGATCAGAGACCCTTCGACGAAACTATGTAAGATGCAATAATCGCAAACGATGGTGTAAAAAACCATCAAAAAGGTGCAAAATGTTTGCGATGACGGATACATCAAACACGGTTTAGATTTTGGTTGCATGTGCAGTGCAGGGCATGCGGTTCAGTTAAATTAACTATTTGCGATGAGGACGAACAAAAGAAACGGGCTGCCAGATGAAGGTGTGTGCGATATACAACATACGCTTCACTCAGATGATTTGTTTGTGATTAGGCAACACAAAAGAAACAGTCAGCCAGATCAAGGTGTGTGCGATATATGGCATGAGGTTCACTCGGATTAATTCTTTGCATTGAGACAAGAGAACAGAAATGGTTCAATATAACAAGATGTGTGTGATACGTGGCAAACAGGTTTGTAATCAGAAATGTGTGCGAAGACCGATAAGACGTATATGATATGCTCTATGTACACAACATCTATTGGCCATTGGGGGACGGGCGGTCATCCGGATACGCCATAAGGATGCGAAGAGGCATCCTATATGAGCAAGGACTAGTTGTTCCACCAGTAGCTCATGTAAGAGAACTCTCAAGTTAAGTGTGCTCGGGTTGGAGCAGCCATTAGATGGGTGACTGGATGGGAAGTTGTGTTGATGTTAAATTAACTGATAGGATGGGTCATATATGTCAAATTAAATGACTGATATGAACCATCCCATGAGTTAATTTAATGTCAATTTTTCTACCACATCATCTAGGTGGCATGACATTGCATCTAGTAAGGTTTCATGTTTTTCTGATCATTTTTTAATTTTTATGCATAAAAATGCCATGGCACTCCATGAACGTGTCCATGCCGTGAGACCAATATATTTGAAAATTCCTTCTAATTTACTACAGATGGAATTAACTCGCACACAAGTACACAAATATGATATTTCAAACCGTTATGGTTAGCCGTTGCATGTAGATGTAGTTCGAATTTGAATTACGGTCATTAAATGGTTAGAAAATCACTTAAATGTCTTCAAAATGTCAAATGACCCGTGAAATTTTCTAAATTTTCACATGACAGTTGTATTAGTGCATGTTACATGTAGAAAGAAATTGAAGGTCGTAAGAGGAAGCTATCTCTCATTCGTCATCAAACATCCATTGTTCTCTCTCGGAACCACGAGCCTTCTAGTGAGTTGCTCCGGTTTGTGGGGGGTGTGTGTCCAAACTTTCGTCAGACAGGCCAATTTTTTTACCACATCAACTTGTTGGCATGACATTACATCAAGCAAGGTTTCATGTTTTTCTGATCATTTTTAAATTTTTTGGAATTAAAATGCCATGGCACTCCATGCATGCGTCCATGGCGTGAGACCAATATGTTTGAAAATTTCTACTAATTTACTGTAGATGGAATTAACTTGCACACAGTTACACAAATATGATCTTCAAACCGTTATGGTTAGCAGTTGCATGTAGATGTAGTTCAAATTTGAGTTACGGACATTGAATGGCTAGAAAATCACTTAAATGTCTTCAAAAGGTCAAATGACCCCTGTAATTGTCCAAATTTGAAGGCCGTAAGAGGAGGCTATCTCCCGTTCGTCATGAAACATGCATTATTCCCTCTCAGAACCACGAGCCTTCAAGTGAGTTGCTCTGGTTTGTGAGGGGTGTGTGTGTCCAAACGTTCGTCAAACAGGCCAATTTTTCTACCACATCATCTTGGTGGCATGACATTGATACGTCCCCAACGTATCTATAATTTATGAAGCATTCATGCTATATTATTATCTGTTTTGAATGTTTATTGGATTTATTATTCACTTTTATTTTACTTTTGGGACTAATGTATTAACCGAAGGTCCAACCCATATTGCTGGTTTTATTGCCTGTTTCAGTATTTCATGGAAAAGGAATATCAAACGGAGTCCAAACGGAATGAAACCTTCGGCAGCGTGATTTTTTGGAAGAATATGATCCTGGAGACTTGGAGTTCACGTCAGAAGATCCTCGAGGCAGCCACGAGATAGGAGGGCGCCCCCCTATAGGGCACGCCCCCCTGTCCCGTGGGCCCCTCGAGCACCTCCCGACTGACTTCTTTCGCCTATATAAGCCTACGTTCCCTAAAACCATCGAGTATCAAGATAGATCAGGATTTCCACCGCCGCAAGCCTCTGTAGCCACCAAAAACCTCTTGGGAGTCTGTTCCGGCACCCTGCCGGAGGGGGAACCCATCACCGGTGGCCATCTTCATCATCTCGGTGCTCTCCATGACGAGGAGGGAGTAGTTCACCCTCGGGGCTGAGGGTATGTACCAGTAGCTATGTGTTTGATCTCTCTCTCTCTCTCGTGTTCTCTCTATGGCACGATCTTGATGTATCGCGAGCTTTGCGATTACAGTTGGATCTTATGATGTTTCTCCCGCTCTACTCTCTTGTGATGAATTGAGTTTCCCTCTTGAAGTTATCTTATTGGATTGAGTCTTTATTTGAGAACACTTGATGTTTGTCTTGCCGTGTTTATCTGTGGTGACAATGGGATATCACGTGCCACTTGATGTATGTTTTGGTGACCAACTTGCGGCTTCCGCCCATGAACCTATGCATAGGGGTTGGCACACGTTTTCTTGACTCTCCGGTAGAAACTTTGGGGCACTCTTTGAAGTACTTTTATGTTGGTTGGATGAATCTGAGATTGTGTGATGCATATCGTATAATCATGCCCACGAATACTTGAGGTGACAATGGAGTATCTAGGTGACATTAGGGCTTTGGTTGATTTGTGTCTTAAGGTGTTATTCTAGTACGAACTCTTTTATAGATCGATCCGAAAGAATAACTTTGAGGTGGTTTCGTACCCTACCATAATCTCTTTATTTGTACTCCGCTATTAGTGGCTTTGGAGTGACTATTTATTGCATGTTGAGGGATTGTTATATCATCTATCTATGTTATTATTGTTGAGAGAACTTGCACTAGTGAAAGTATGAACCCTATGCCTTGTTTCCTATCATTACAATACCGTTTACGCTCACTTTTATCATTAGTTACCTTGCTGTTTTTATATTTTCAGATTACAAATAACTATATCTACTATCCATATTGCACTTGTATCACCATCTCTTCGCCGAACTAGTGCACATATACAATTTGCCATTGTATTGGGTGTGTTGGGGACACAAGAGACTCTTTGTCATTTGGTTGCAGGGTTGTTTGAGAGAGACCATCTTCATCCTACGCCTCCCAAGGATTGATAAACCTTAGGTCATCCACTTGAGGGAAATTTGCTACTGTCCTACAAACCTGTGCACTTGCAGGCCCAACAACGTCTACAAAAAGAAGGTTGTGTAGTAGACATCAGACATTACATCAAGCAAGGTTTCATGTTTTTTTGATCATTTTTTAATTTTTATGCATTAAAATGCCATGGCACTCAATGAATGTGTCCATGCCGTGAGACCAATATGTTTGAAAATTCCTGTTAATTTCCTACACATGGAATTAAGTCGCACACAAGTACACAAAAATGATTTTCCAAACCATTATGGTTAGCCGTTGCATGTAGATCTAGTTAAAATTTGAATTACGGTCATTGAATGGCTAGAAAATCACTTAAAGGTCTTCAAAAGGTCAAATGACTCCTAAAATTTTACAAATTTTCACATGACAGTTGTATTAGTGCGTGTTACACGTAGAAAAAATTGAAGGCCGTAAGAGGAAGCTATCCCCCGTTCGTCATCAAACATGCAGTGTTCCCTGTCAGAACCACGAGCCATCCAGTGGTTGCTCCGGTTTGTGAGGTGTGCGTGTCCAAACTTTCGTCAAACAGGCTAATTTTTTTACCACATCAACTTGTGGCATGACATTACATCAAGCAAGGTTTCATGTTTTTCTGATCATTTTCTAATTTTTTGGAATTAAAATGCCATGGCACTCCATGCATGCGTCCATGGCGTGAGACCAATATGTTTGTAAATTTCTACTAATTTACAGTAGATGGAATTAACTCGCACACAATTACACAAATATGATCTTCAAACCATTATGGTTAGCCGTTGCATGTAGATGTAGTTCAAATTTGAGTTATGATCATTGAATGGCTAGAAAATCACTTAAATGTCTTCAAAAGGTCAAATGACCCCTGTAATTGTCCAAATTTGAAGGCCGTAAGAGGAGGCTATCTCCCATTCGTCATCAAACATGCATTGTTCCCTCTCGGAACCACGAGCTTTCAAGTGAGTTGCTTCGGTTTGTGAGGGGTGTGTGTCTGTCCAAACTTTTGTCAAACAGGCCAATTTTTCTACCACATCATCTTGGTGGCATGACATTACATCAAGCAAGGTTTCAAGTTTTTCTAAACATTTTTTAATTTTTATGCATAAAAATGCCATGGCACTCCATGAACGTGTCCATGCCGTGAGACCAGTATGTTTGAAAATTCCTGTTAATTTCCTACACATGGAATTAAGTCGCACACAAGTACACAAAAATGATTTTCCAAACCATTATGGTTAGCCGTTGCATGTAGATCTAGTTCAAATTTGAATTATCGTCATTAAATGGCTAGAAAATCACTTAAAGGTCTTCAAAAGGTCAAATGACTCCTAAAATTTTCCAAATTTTCACATGACAGTTGTATTAGTGCATGTTACATGTAGAAAAAATTGAAGGCCGTAAGAGGAAGCTATCCCCCGTTCGTCATCAAACATGCAGTGTTCCCTGTCAGAACCACGAGCCTTCCAGTGAGTTGCTCCGGATTGTGAGGGGTGTGTGTCCAAACTTTCGTCAAACAGGCTAATGTTTTTACCACATCAACTTGTGGCATGATATTACATCAAGCAAGGTTTCATGTTTTTCTGATCATTTTTTAATTTTTTGGAATTAAAATGCCATGGCACTCCATGCATGTGTCCATGCCTTGAGACCAATATGTTTTAAAATTCCTTCTATTTTACTGTAGATGGAATAAACTCGCATACAAGTACACAAATATGATATTTCAAACCGTTCTGGTTAGCCGTTGCATGTACATGTAGGTCTAATTTGAATTACGGTCATTAAATGGCTAGAAAATCACTTAAATATCTTCAAAAGGTCAAATGACCCCTGAAATTTACCAAATTTTCACATGACAGTTGTATTAGTGCATGTTATACGTAGAAAAAAATTGAAGGCCGTAAGAGCAAGCTATCTCCCGTTCCTCATCAAGCATGCATTGTTCCCTCTCAGAACCACGTGCCTTCAAGGGAGTTGTTGCGGTTTGTGATGGGTGTCTGTGTCCAAACTTTCGTCAAACAGACCAATTTTTATACCACATCATCTTGGTGGCATGACATTGCATCAAGTAAGGTTTCATGTTTTTCTGATCATTTTTTAATTTTTATGAATTAAAATTCCATGGCACTCCATGAACGTGTCCATGCCGTGAGACCAATATGTTTGAAAATTCCTTCTAACTTACTACAGATGGAATTAACTCGCACACAAGTACACAAATATGATTTTTCAAACCGTTATGGTTAGCCGTTGCATGTACATGTAGTTCAAATTTGAATTACGGTCATTGAATGGCTAGAAAATCACTTAAATGTCTTCAAAAGGTTAAATGACCCCTGAAATTTTCCAAATTTTTACATGATAGTTGTATTAGTGCACATTACACGTAGAAAAGTTTTGAAGGCCTTAAGAGCAAGCTATCTCCCGTTCATCATCAAAGAAGCATTATTCCCTCTCAGAACCACGAGCCTTCAAGTGAGTTGCTCCGGTTTGTGAGGGGTGTGTGCGCGTCCAAACTTTCGTCAAACAGGCCAAGTTTTATACCACATCATCTTGGTGGCATGACATTACGTGAAGCAAGGTTCCATGTTTATCTGATCATTTTTTAATTTTTATGAATTAAAATGCCATGGCACTCCATGAACGTGTCGATCCCGTGAGACCAAAATGTTTGAAAATTCCTTCTAATTTCCTACACATGGAATTAACTCGCACACAAGTACACAAAAATGATTTTCCAAACCATTATGATTAGCCCTTGCATGTAGATGTAGTTCAAATTTCAATGACGGTCATTGAATGGCTAGAAAATTGCATAAATGTCTTCAAAAGGTCAAATGACCCCTGAAATTTTCCAAATTTTTACATGATAGTTGTATTAGTGCACGTTACACGGAAAAACAATTGAAGGCCCTATGAGGAAGCTATCTCCCATTCGTCATCAAACATGCATTGTTCTCTCTCAGAACAACGAGCCTTCTAGTTAGTTGCTCCGATTTGTGAAGGGTGTGGGTGCCCAAACTTTCGTCAAACAGGACAATTTTTCTACCACATCATCTTGGTGACATGACATTACATCAAGCAAGGTTTCATGTTTTTCTGATCATTTTTTAATTTTTATGAATTAAAATGTGATGGCACTCCATGCATGTGTCCATGCCGTGAGACCAATATGTTTGAAAAATCCTTCTAATTTACTGCACATAGAATTAACTCGCAAACAAGTACACAAATATGATATTTCAAACCGTTATGGTTAGCCGTTGCATGTAGATGTAGTTCAAATTTGAATACGGTCATTTAATGGCTAGAAAATCACTTAAATGTCTTCAAAATGTCAAATGACCCCTGAAATTTGCCAAATTTTCACATGACTATTGTATTAGTGCATGTTACACGTAGAAAAAAAATTGAAGGCCGCAAGAGAAAGCTATGTCCCATTCGTCATCAAACATGCAGTGTTCCCTGTCAGAACCACGAGCCTTCCAGTGAGTTGCTCAAGTTTGTGAGGGGTGTGTGTCCAATCTTTCGTCAAACATGCCAATCTTTTTACCACATCAACTTCGTGGCTGACATTACATCAAGCAAGGTTTCATGTTTTCTGATCGTTTTTTAATTTTTTTGGAATTAAAATGCCATGGCACTCGATGCATGTTTCCATGCCGTGAGACCAATATGTTTGAAAATTCCTTCTAATTTACTACAGATGGAATAAACTCACACACAAGTACACAAAAATGATTTTTCAAACTTTTATGGTTAGCTGTTGCATGTAGATGTAGTTCAAATTTGAATTACGGTCATTGGTTGGCTAGAAAATCATTTAAATGTCTTCAAAAGGTTAAATGACCCCTGAAAGTTTCCAAATTCTCACATAACAGTTGTATTAGTGCATGTTACACGTAGAAAAAAGTTGAAGGCCGTAAGAGGAAGCTACCTCCCGTTCGTCATCAGACATGCATTGTTTCCTCTCGGAACCACGAGCCTTCTAGTGAGTTGCTCCGGTTTGTGAGGTGTGTGTGTCCAAACTTTCTTCAAACAGGCTAATTTTTTTGCCACATCAACTTGGTGGCATGACATTATATCAAGCAAGGTTTCATGTTTTTTCTGATCATTTTTTAATATTAGGAATTAAAATACCATGGCACTCCATGCATGTGACCATGCCGTGAGACCAATATGTTTGAAAATTCCTTCTAATTTACTGCACATGGAATTAACTCGCACAAAAGTACATAAATATGATTTTTCAAACCATTATGGTTAGCCATTGCATGTATATGTAGTTCAAATTTGAATTGCGGTCATTAAATGACTTGAAAATCACTTAAATGTCTTCAAAAGGTCAAATGGCCCATAAATTTTTTCAAATTTTCACATGACAGTTGTATTAGTGCACATCATACACAGAAAAAAATTTAAAGGCCGAAAGAGGAAGTTATCTCCCGTTCATCATTAGACATGCATTGTTCCCTCTCGGAACCGCGAGCCTTCTAGTGAGTTGCTCTGGTATGTGAGGGGTATGTGTCCAAACTTTCATCAAACAGGAAAGTTTTTTTACCATATCAACTTGGTGGCATGACATTACATCAAGCAAGGTTTCATGTTTTTCTGATCATTTTTTATTTTTTAGTAATTAAAATACCATGGCACTCCATGCATGTTACCATGCCGTGAGATCAATATGTTTGAAAATTCCTTCTAATTTACTGCACATGGAATTAACTCGCACACAAGTACATAAATATGATTTTTCAAACTGTTATGGTTAGCCATTGCATGTAGATGTAGTTCAAATTTGAATTACGGTCATTAAATGGCTTGAAAATCACTTAAATGTCTTCAAAAGGTCAAATGGCCCGTAAATTTTTCCAAATTTTCACATGACTGTTGTATTAGTGCACGTTATACATAGAAATTAAAGGCCGGAAGAGGAAGCTATCTCTCGTTCGTCATCAAACATGCATTGTTCCCTCTCAGAACCATGAGCCTTCTAGTGAGTTGCTCCGGTTTGTGAGGGGTGTGTGTCCAAACTTTCGTCAAACAGGAAAATTTTTTTACCACATCAAGTTGGTGCCATGACATTACATCAAGCAAGGTTTCATTTTTTTTGATCATTTTTTCATTTTTTGGAATTAAAATGCCGTGGCACCCCATGCATGTGTCCATGCCGTGAGACCAATTTGTTTGCAAATTCCTTCTAATTTAATGTAGATGGAATTAACTCGCACACAAGTACACAAATATGATTTTTCAAACCGTTGCATGTTGATGTAGTTCAAATTCGAATTACGGTAACTTAATGGCTAGAAAATCACAGAAATGTCTTCAAAAGGTCAATTGACATCTGAAATTTTCCATATTTTCACATGATAGTTGTATTTGTGCATGTTACACGTAGAAACATTTTGAAGGCCGTAAGAGCAAGCTATCTCCCATTCCTTATCAAACATGCATTCTTCCCTCGGAACCACGAGCCTTCTAGTGAGTTGCTCTGGTTTTTGAGGTGTGTGTGCGTCCAAACTTTTGTCAAACAGGCAAATTTTTCTACCATATCATCTTGGTGGCATGACATAACATGAAACAAGGTTTCATGCTTTTTTGATCATTTTTTAATATTTATGAATTAAAAGGCCATGGCACTCCATGAACGTATCCAGGCCATGAGACCAATATGTTTGAAAATTCCTTCTAATTTACTGCAGATGGAATTAACTCGCACACAAGTACACAAATATGATTTTTCAAACTGTTATGGTTAGCCGTTGCATGTAGATGTAGTTCAAATTTGAATTACGATCACTAAATGGCTTGAAAAACACTTAAATGTCTTCAAAAGGTCAAATGACCCCTGAAATTTTGCAAATTTTCACATGACAGTTGTATTAGTGCACATTACACGTAGAAAAAAATTGAAGGCCGTAAGAGGAAGCTATCTCCCGTTCATCATCAAACATCCATTGTTCCCTCTCGGAACCACGAGCCTTCTAGTGAGTTGCTCCAGTTTGCGAGGGGTGTGTGTCCAAACTTTTGTCAAACAGACCAATTTTTTACCACATCAACTTGGTGGCATGACATTACATCAAGCTAGGTTTCATGTTTTTCTGATCATTTTTTAAATTTTTTGGAATTAAAATGCAATGGCACTCCATGCATGTGTCGATCCCGGGAGACCAATATGTTTAAAAAATTCCTTCTAATTTACTGCCGATGGAATTAACTCGCACACAAGTACACAAATACGATTTTTCAAACCATTATGGTTACCCGTTGCATGTAGATGTAGTTCAAATTTGAATTACGGCCATTGAATGGCTAGAAAATCACTTAAATGTCTTCAAAAGGTCAAATGACCCTTGAAATTTTCCAAATTTTCACATGACAGTTGTATTAGTGCACGTTATACGTAGAAATTATTTGATGGCCGTAAGAGGAAGCTATCTCCCGTTCGTCATCAAACATGCATTGTTCCCTCACGCAACCATGAGCCTTCTAGCGAGTTGCTCTGGTTTGTGAGGGGTGTGTGTGTCCAAAATTTCGTCAAAGAGGCCAATTTTTTTACCACATCATCTTTGTGGCATGACATTACATCAAGCAAGGTTTCATATTTTTCTGATCATTTTTAAATTTTTATGAATTAAAATGCCATGGCACTCTATGAATGTGTCGATGCCGCGAGACCAATATGTTTGAAAATTCCTTCTAATTTCATACACATGGAATTAACTCGCACACAAGTACACAAAAATGATTTTTGAAACCGTTATGGTTTGTCGTTGCATGCAGATGTAGTTCAAATTTAATTACGGTCATTAAATGGCTAGAAAACCACTTAAATGTCTTCAAAATGTCAAATGACCCGTGCAATTTTCCAAACTTTCACGTGACAGTTGTATTAGTGCAAGTTACACATAGAAAAACATTGAAGGCCGTACGACGAAGCTATCTCCAGTTCATCATCAAACATGCATTGTTCCCTCTCGGAACCACGAGCCTTCTAGTGAGTTGCACCGGTTTATGAGGGGTGTGTGTCCAAACTTTTCTCAAACAGGCAATTTTTTTACCACATCAACTTGTTGGCATGACATTACATCAAGCAAGGTTTCAGGTTTTTTTGATCATTTTTCAATTTTTTGGAAATTAAAACGTCGTGGCACTCCTTGCATGCGTCCATGCCGTGAGACCAATATGTTTGAAAATTCCTTCTAATTTACTGAAGACGGAATTAACTTGCACACAAGTACACAAATATGATTTTTCAAACCGTTATGGTTAGCAGTTGCATGTAGATGTAGTTTAAATTTGAATTACGGTCATTGAATGGCTAGAAAATCACTTAAATGTCTCCAAAAGGTTAAATGACCCCTGAAATTTTCCAAATTTTCACACGAAAGTTAGTGCACGTTACACGTAGAAAAGTTTTGAAGGCCGTAAGACAAAGCTATCTCCCATTCGTCATCAAACATGCATTGTTCCCTCCCGGAACCACGAGCCTTCTAGTGAGTTGCTCCGGCTTGTGAGGGGTTTGTGTGTCCAAACTTTCGTCAAACACGCCAATTTTTCTACCACATGCTCTTGGTGGCATGACATTACATCAACCAAGATTTCATGTTTTGCTGATCATTTTCTTAATTTTTATGAATTAAAATTCCATGGCACTCCATGAACATGTCCATGCCGTGAGATTAACATGTTTCAAAATTCCTTCTAATTTACTACACATGGAATTAACGCGTACATAAGAACACAAATATGATTTTTCAAACCATTATGATTAGCCGTTGCATGTAGATGTAGTTCAAATTTAAATTATGGTCATTAAATTGCTAGAAAATCACTTAAATGTCTTCAAAAGATCAAATGACCCCAGGAAGTTTCCAAATTTTATCATGACAGTTGTATCAGTGCACATTACACGTCGAAAAAATTGAAGGTCGTAAGAGGAAGCTATCTCCCGTTCGTCATCAAACATGCATTGTTCCCTCTCGAAACCAGGAGCCTTCTATTGAGTTGCTCCGTTTTGTGAGGGATGTGTGTCCAAACTTTCGTTTATACTCCAGCATGTGGTGTAGGACAGAGAATCCATCATTAAGAGAATCACTCGGTTGCTGGATGCAGCAGAAGTCGGTCTTATGGCCGAAGGAGAGCGCCACCCCTTCTCTTATTGTCCTTGACCTCTCCACCCCGTGCTTGGTAGTAAAACATAGCACTGTCAAGAACATCCTTGATGTGGGTGTAATCCTTTCTGTGAATGTTCTTCGACGAGTCCAAGTAAAGAGCACGGGAGTATCGGGGGTAGAGGATGATGAGGACGGCGCGCCCGCCGCTGCGCAAAATAAGTACACCTCAAATTAATTAGCCTCCACCGTGCAAATGAATGATTGATCGAAGGAAGGATATCCACGCGGATGACTTACATGGGATGATAAGGCACGAGAATCGCCACCTTGTCCTTATTGGCGAGCATGAAACTGACGATGTATTCCCTCGCATATTCACGGTGCTTTGCGCAGACTCCCAAGAAGCCCTCGTGCATGTAGTACGGGTCAACGACATAGATATAAGGTATCTGCTCAACCCCGATGATGTAGTTCATGTGCAAGGCATAAAGGCGGACAAACATAAAATCCAGCTTCTTCACGTGAAGCATGTTGAATATGTAATTGAATCAAAGGAAGAACTTATCCGCGGGGAAGCAGTTGACGTACGACAATTGCCGCGGAACATTAACCACGTAGAGTAGGTATCCTGGATATTTCGAGGCGATGAGGCCTTTCTTTATCCATAGCACATCATCATGAAGTCTCCTTAGATCACTGAATCTGGCCCCTAGCGCTCTTGCAGGTAGGATTGGTTGACCGGGGATATGCCATTTATCCGCATCGGGGATATCTATACGGTCCTGAAGTCGAGGCTGCTGAGGCGGCTGGATCATAGAATCAGCTTTTTTTGCCTTTCCTCGCTCTCTTCCTAGACTTCTTTACTACCGGAAGGTCGTCCATAATACGTTCAGCCTCCGGAGACGGCAATTCAGCCACCGAATCATGACACTCAAACCCTGAGTAGGCGCCAGTATAGACATACTGTTGAGTGCCATCATCCTCCTCATCTTCATCCAAGGCGACGTCATTAGCGACTAATGGAGCCTCTTCCTTACCCCATCCGCTATCACCCAACCCGACACCCGACGATAATTGGGTAGGTGGGGTGTTGATGTTCATACCTTGTTGAGGCTGCGTGCTCGTGGGTGTGCTCCCGGCCGCCTCCAGATGAAGCAGACTCTTTGGCCACAACAGGACCCACCCGTTGCAACAATCACCAAGCCGCCGCGGGGTCTTGTCGTCATCCCCCACTAGTATCTGAGGAGGCAAATTCTCGTGGCCCGGTTCGACACTGGCCACAGAAACCTTGAAGACGTTCGGGGGGATCGGCCGGCTATGGGACAATGGTTCCTTCGGCTCTATTATCGTCGCCTTCCCCACGTCCACCCTCTGGTCGCCGATGGGGTACAATATGGTGCACGGGGTTTCGTCGGCCTGCAAAGAAAAGTTTGCGACGTGAGACATCCTAAAGGCAATGAAAATGGGAGATTATACATTTATTGAAGGGGGTCGGTGTGACAGATACCATGAGGGCGTCGAGCTCAGCCAAACACGAAGCACCGCCGAGCACGTCCGGTGTGGGAGCAGGTGCGGGAGCAGGTGTTGGTGCAATGCTAGTCGAGCTTCCCCCCAAGAAGTCAGCAAGGGGAAAGTCCGCTGCATTTTTTTTCTAGATTTTGCCTGGTCCAATTGAAAATGGCCGGAACCAAGGAAGTAGACATATCTACAACCACCTGTATTGCGGCAGCTATCGCTGTTGCGACTTTCTGAGATGATTTCTTCTCAACTGCAATCTCAACCTTCTTGTTGATGTTTTCTTCAGGTAACCTCCATCTTTCCTTTCTCTCCTCCGTGGTCTCACGGTAGTACTTCTTCCACGTGGCGCCATCTCCGACACCATGCACGCATCCATAAGACGGTCGAGTCTCCACCGAGAGTCGTTTCAATATGTTCAACGCCCGGTTTAATGGAGTGTCCCACTTGGGCCTCGCCTATGCCTCAGACGGCGAGTTGCTTTCGGACGCAATCCTGTGCTGCTCTCTCTGCAAAAGGCACAAGGATCGTTTACAAATATGACTACCGTGTGCAGTCGAATTGATCAGAAACTAAAATTACCAGCACTCTAATGAACTCCGTCGTGACCGAGTTTGTCTTGTAAACCTTCTTCACTGGGTCCCAATGGTGTCGGGCCCTGAGGATGTCATGCTCCTACGGGACGGTGAACTCCGCCAAGGGGTCTGGGATGCCCAGACTCGCGGCTTTCGCGTCCTCCTTGGCCCATTTGGACCTCTTCCCACCGTAACCATGGCTTCCGAGGTGGTGGCTCCCAAAGTTCCTCTCTTTAAGCCCCTTCATGTACTTAGACTTTTTTTGCAGCTTCGGCCTCGCAAGCCGCCTTGAATATTTGAAACTGCTCTTCCGTGATTGTTGGTTTATCATTTACAATCTTGGAGTAGGGTTCCTTCTTGTCGATGATCCTTGCTTTCACCCTTGTTTTCCAGGCGGCCAATGCATCGCTAAACGTGGTCATGGCATGTTTGTTTATCTTCTTCATTGCTGGGTCCTTATCTGGATCTTCATAATCCTTTTCATTCCGGCCCGGGAACAAGAATATCTGGTGAAACTTCTTTAGGAGGGAGGGCCTCATATTATCTATCTTTTGTAGTTTCTCATCATTGATGGTGGCGGTTGTCGTACGATGCAGCCTATTTGAATGTCGTAGCACGCACGCGCTTCCTCGGGTGCGTTTGGTTCAAAATTGTTGTCGTCCACCTTTGTGACCACCAGTCTAGTAGTCCTGAGTTTGTTAGGAAGCCGTTGCCTCTTTGCTTTTGGTTCTACACCAGCTCCGCTCCCCGAGGCAGCGCCGGTATCAGTCTCAGCGCCGGTCTCGATGCCGGTCTGAGTCTCAGCGCCGGTCTCAGTCTCAGCACCGGTCTGCGTGTTGATCTCAGTCCCCGATGCCACCGGTGGGCCCAGGAACAACATCGGTTGATCGTCAGCAAGGCTCAAAAATTCGTCTGCCGGCCAGTAGACATCGTCGCAATCACCAGAACCCTGTCCTTCATCGCTGCTAGCCATGTTTCCTATGATTAAATCTAGTCCATTAATTCTAGACCTAATAAAATGAATAATGACATAAAAAGGCCTATTGTTTTGTAGGAACGTTGACTCCTTCCCCCTACGGCAAATCCCGGTCACTCGATATGTCCTAGTTTGTAGCACAAGTCATGCCGAAATTCATGAAAAATTTCGGCATGACCTTTGCTAAAAAGTGGACAAATAGAGAACCTGAAATTTGCCAGAACGGAAATGAATCAACATTCTGGCAAAACATAGGCCACTCGGCTTCATTCCCTGGAAACAAGAAAAGGCCACTTGGGCACAACCGAAACATGCATGTGCAAACACAATTGAGGAATTTGCATATATCCTGACCACTTCAAATTTGCATGTCCTAGCGTTTGACACTACAAGAAAATCTACACAAATCTCATGCTCTCTGAAACTCAATTCAAAAACCAAATATAGATTATATTTAGTTAACTACTGAACTAAATTACTTTACTCTAAACTAAACCCTACCGCCCTAATTAACATCTAGTTAAACAAACTCAATTCAAAAACTAAACCCTACTGAACTAATTAACATCAACATTATCTACTACTTAACATCTATTATTACCCTACCTAAAAAACATCTAGGATTAGCCATACTTCCCTAGTTAACTAGTACCATAACTACTACTAATTAACATCTACTACTACTACTAAAAATCATTATGTATGAACCCTAGTACTAATTAACATCTACTACTACTGCTAATTAACATGGCAGAGGAAGAAAAAGCTGAGAGAGGAGGTGGGGGGCTTACAGAGAGGGGAGATACGGTGGCGGGGAGGTGCTCGATGATGGAGGTAGGGGTGGCGAGAGTGGGCTCAAGATTGAGAGGCGGCGCTCCTGGGCGGGCTCGGGGGCGGTGAGGTCGAGTGCGGCGCCGGAGAGGTCGACGGCGGCGACGGTGAGGTCGACGGCGGCCTGAGAGGCGGTGGCGGTGAGGCTGGGCGGCCTCGGGCGGCGGCAGAGAGGATGAGTGCGGCGTCGACACCGGCAGGAGAAGGCGGTGAAGTGGGGGTGACGGCGAAGTGGGGGAGACGGCGGTGAAGAGTGGGGCGAGGGATTTGGGGGAGAAGTGGTGGCCGGGAGGAAACCTTTTTTGGGTTAAGTCAAAAATAACGGTAGCGCATTAGGGAAAACGCGCTATAGCTAAGTTAGCTATAGCGCATTTTCGCAAACGTGCTACTGCTATTCCTTCATCCTTTTTTCCCTTTTTCGTTTATTTTTCTTTACATTTTATATTTTTCCTTTCTCCTTTTTCTATTTCTTTCATTTTCATTTACTTTTCTATTTGTTTTTCATTTTATTTTATTTTCGTTAGCAGTAGCGCTTCACGCGTAAACGCGATGCTATAAGAATATTAGCAGTAGCTTGGTTTCTGAAAGATCGCTACTACTATGTGTAGCCCATCGACTTAGTGGTTGAAATTTTACTAGTAGCGAGTTTTCAGCGAGATGCGCTACTGCTATATATGCATCCGCAGCGCGCTTATTTGGCACGCACTACCGCTGTCTAGTAGTAGCAAGCTTTTTTAACAAGCGCTACTACTAAAGTTCTGTGTATAACGTTTTCCCTAGTAGTGTGTGTCCATGCTGTGAGACCAACATGTTTGAAAATTCCTTCTGATTTACTACACATGGAATTAACTCGCACACAAGTACACAAATATGATTTTTCAAACCGTTATGGTTAGCCATTGCATGTACATGTAATTGAAATTTGAATTACAGTCATTAAATGGCTAGTAAACCACTTAAATGTCTTCAAAAGGTCAAATGACCCATGAAATTTTCCAAAGTTTCACATCAAAGTTGTATTAGTGCATGTTACACACGGAAAAAAATTGAAGGCCATAAGAGTAAGCTATCTCCCATTTATCATAAAACATGCATTGTTCCCTCTCAGAACCACGAGCCTTCTAGGGAGTTTCTTCGGTTTGTGAGGGGTGTGTGTCCAAAATTTCGTCAAACATGCCAATTTTTTTACCACATCAACTTGGTGGCATGACATTACATGAAGCAAGGTTTCATGTTTTTTATCATTTTTTAATTTTTTGGATTTAAAACGACATGGCACTCCATGCATGTGTCCATGCCATGAGACCAATATGTTTGAAAATTCCTTCTAATTTACTGCAGATGGAATTAACTCCCAGACATGTACACAAATAATATTTTTCAAACCGTTATGGTTAGTGGTTGCATGTAGATGTAGTTCAAATTTCAATTACGGTCATTGAGTGGCTAGAAAATCACTTAAATGTCTTCAAAATGTCAATTGACCCCTGAAATTTTCCAAAATTTCATATGACAGTTGTATTAGTGCACGTTACACATATAAAAAATTTGAAGACCGTAAGAGCAAGCTATCTCCCGTTTGTCATCAAACATGCATTGTTCCCTCTCGGAACCACGAGCCTTCTAGTGAGTTGTTCCGGTTTGTGAGGGGTGTGTGTGTCCAAATTTCATCAAACAGGCCAATTTTTCTACCACATCATCTTGGTGACATGACATTACATCAAGCAAGATTTCATGTTTTTCTCATCATTTTTTAATTTTTATGAATTAAAATGCCATGGCACTCCATGAACGTGTCCATGCCGTGAGACCAATATGTTTGAAAATTCCTTCTAATTTATTACACATGGAATTAACTCGCACACAAGTACATAGATATGATTTTTCAAACCATTATGGTTAGCGGTTGCATGTAGATGTAGTTCAAATCTGAATTATGTTCACTAAAATTGAAGGCCGTAAGAGGAAGCTATCTCCCGTTCGTCATCAAACATCCATTGTTCCCTCTCGGAACCATGAGCCTTCTAGTGAGTTACTCCAGTTTGCGAGGGGTGTGTGTCCAAACTTTTGTCAAACAAGCCAATTTTTTACCACGTCAACTTGGTGGCATAACATTACATCAAGCAAGGTTTCATGTTTTTTGATAATTGTTTAATTTTTTTGAATGAAAATGCCATGGCACTCCATGCATGTGTCCATGCCGGGAGACCAATATGTTTGAAAATTCCTTCTAATTTACTGCAGATGGAATTAACTCGCACACAAGTACACAAATATGATTTTCAAACCGTTATGGTTAGCCCTTGCACGTAGATGCAGTTCCAATATGAATTACGGTCATTAAATGGCTATAAAATCACTTAAATGTCTTCAAAAGGTCAAATGACCCATGAAATTTTCCAAATTTTCTCATGACAATTGTATTAGTGCATGTTACACGTAGAAAACAAATGAAGGCTGTAAGAGGAAGTTATGTCCCATTCGTCATCAAACATGGATTGTTCCCTCTCGGAACCACGAGCCTTCTAGTGAGTTGCTCCGATTTGTGAGGGGTGTGTGTCCAAAGTTTCGTCAAACAGGCCAATTTTTTTACCCCATCAACTTGGTGGCATAACATTGCATCAAGCAAGGTTTCATGTTTTTCTGATCATTTATTAATTTTTTGGAATTAAAATGCTATGGGACTCCATGCATGTGTCCATGCCGTGAGACCAATATGTTTGAAAATTCCTTCTAAGTTACTACAGATGGAATTAACCCGCAGACACATACACAAATATGATTTTTCAAACCGTTTTGGTTAGCCGTTGGATGTAGATGTAGTTTAAATTTGAATTACGGTCATTGAATGGCTAGAATCACTTAAATGTCTTCAAAAGGTCGAATGATCCCTAATATTTTCCAAATTTTCACATGACAGTTGTATTAGTGCACGTTACACGTAGAAAAAAATTGAAGGCCGTAAGAGGAAGTTATCTCCCGTTCGTCATCAAACATGCATTCTAGTGAGTTGCTCCGGTTTGTGAGGGGTGTGTGTGTCCAAACTTTCGTCAAACAAGCCAATTTGTCTACCACATCATCTTGGTTTCATGACATCACATCAAGCAAGGTTTCATTTTCTAATCATTTTTTTAATTTTTATGAATTAAAATGCCATGGCACTCCATGAATGTGTCCATGTCATGAGACTAATATGTTTCAAATTCCTTATGATTTCCCATACATGGAATTAACTCGCACGCAAGTACACAAAAATGTTTTCGAAACTGTTATGGTTAGCCGTTGCATGTAGATGTAGTTCAAATTTGAATTATGGTGATGAACTGGCTAGAAAATCACTTAAATGTCTTCAAAAGGTCAAATGACCCATGAAATTTTCCAAAGTTTCACATGAAAGTTGTATTAGTGCATGTTACACACGGAAAAAAATTGAAGGCCATAAGAGTAAGCTATCTCCCATTTATCATAAAACATGCATTGTTCCCTCTCAGAACCACGAGCCTTCTAGGGAGTTTCTTCGGTTTGTGAGGGGTGTGTGTCCAAAATTTCGTCAAACATGCCAATTTTTTTACCACATCAACTTGGTGGCATGACATTACATGAAGCAAGGTTTCATGTTTTTTATCATTTTTTAATTTTTTGGATTTAAAACGACATGGCACTCCATGCATGTGTCCATGCCATGAGACTAATATGTTTGAAAATTCCTTCTAATTTACTGCAGATGGAATTAACTCCCACACATGTACACAAATAATATTTTTCAAACCGTTATGGTTAGCGGTTGCATGTAGATGTAGTTCAAATTTCAATTACGGTCATTGAGTGGCTAGAAAATCACTTAAATGTCTTCAAAATGTCAATTGACCCCTGAAATTTTCCAAAATTTCATATGACAGTTGTATTAGTGCACGTTACACATATAAAAAATTTGAAGACCGTAAGAGCAAGCTATCTCCCGTTTGTCATCAAACATGCATTGTTCCCTCTCGGAACCACGAGCCTTCTAGTGAGTTGTTCCGGTTTGTGAGGGGTGTGTGTGTCCAAATTTCATCAAACAGGCCAATTTTTCTACCACATCATCTTGGTGACATGACATTACATCAAGCAAGATTTCATGTTTTTCTCATCATTTTTTAATTTTTATGAATTAAAATGCCATGGCACTCCATGAACGTGTCCATGCCGTGAGACCAATATGTTTGAAAATTCCTTCTAATTTATTACACATGGAATTAACTCGCACACAAGTACATAGATATGATTTTTCAAACCATTATGGTTAGCGGTTGCATGTAGATGTAGTTCAAATCTGAATTACGTTCACTAAAATTGAAGGCCGTAAGAGGAAGCTATCTCCCGTTCGTCGTCAAACATCCATTGTTCCCTCTCGGAACCATGAGCCTTCTAGTGAGTTACTCCAGTTTGCGAGGGGTGTGTGTCCAAACTTTTGTCAAACAAGCCAATTTTTTACCACGTCAACTTGGTGGCATAACATTACATCAAGCAAGGTTTCATGTTTTTTGATAATTGTTTAATTTTTTTGAATGAAAATGCCATGGCACTCCATGCATGTGTCCATGCCGGGAGACCAATATGTTTGAAAATTCCTTCTAATTTACTGCAGATGGAATTAACTCGCACACAAGTACACAAATATGATTTTCAAACCGTTATGGTTAGCCCTTGCACGTAGATGCAGTTCCAATATGAATTACGGTCATTAAATGGCTATAAAATCACTTAAATGTCTTCAAAAGGTCAAATGACCCATGAAATTTTCCAAATTTTCTCATGACAATTGTATTAGTGCATGTTACACATAGAAAACAAATGAAGGCTGTAAGAGGAAGTTATGTCCCATTCGTCATCAAACATGGATTGTTCCCTCTCGGAACCACGAGCCTTCTAGTGAGTTGCTCCGATTTGTGAGGGGTGTGTGTCCAAAGTTTCGTCAAACAGGCCAATTTTTTTACCCCATCAACTTGGTGGCATAACATTGCATCAAGCAAGGTTTCATGTTTTTCTGATCATTTATTAATTTTTTGGAATTAAAATGCTATGGGACTCCATGCATGTGTCCATGCCGTGAGACCAATATGTTTGAAAATTCCTTCTAAGTTACTACAGATGGAATTAACCCGCAGACACATACACAAATATGATTTTTCAAACCGTTTTGGTTAGCCGTTGGATGTAGATGTAGTTTAAAATTGAATTACGGTCATTGAATGGCTAGAATCACTTAAATGTCTTCAAAAGGTCGAATGATCCCTAATATTTTCCAAATTTTCACATGACAGTTGTATTAGTGCACGTTACACGTAGAAAAAAATTGAAGGCCGTAAGAGGAAGTTATCTCCCGTTCGTCATCAAACATGCATTCTAGTGAGTTGCTCCGGTTTGTGAGGGGTGTGTGTGTCCAAACTTTCGTCAAACAAGCCAATTTGTCTACCACATCATCTTGGTGGCATGACATCACATCAAGAAAGGTTTCATTTTCTAATCATTTTTTTAATTTTTATGAATTAAAATGCCATGGCACTCCATGAATGTGTCCATGTCATGAGACTAATATGTTTCAAATTCCTTATGATTTCCCATACATGGAATTAACTCGCACGCAAGTACACAAAAATGTTTTCGAAACTGTTATGGTTAGCCGTTGCATGTAGATGTAGTTCAAATTTGAATTATGGTGATGAACTGGCTAGAAAATCACTTAAATGTCTTCAAAAGGTCAAACGACCCCTGATATTTTCCAAATTTTCACATGACAGTTGTATTAGTGCATGTTACACGAACAAAAAAAATTGAAGGCCGTAAGAGGAAGCTATCTCCCGATCGTCATCAAACATGCATTGTTCCCTCTCGGAACCATGAGCCTTCTAGTGAGTTGCTCCAGTTTGTGCGGGGTGTGTGTCCAAAGTATCGTCAAACAGGACAATTTTTTACCACATCATCTTGGTGGCATGACATTTCATCAAGCAAGGCTTCTTGTTTTTCTAATCACTTTTTAATTTATTGGAATTAAGATGCCATGGCACTCCATGCTTGTGTCCATGTCGTGGGACCAATATGTTTGAGAATTCCTTCTAATTTACTACACATAGAATTAACTCGCATACAAGTACACAAATATGATTTTTCAAACCGTTATGGTTAGTCATTGAATGTCAATGTAGTTCAAATTTGAATTATGGTCATTAAATGTCTAGAAAGTCACTTAAATGTCTTCAAAAGGTCAAATGACCACTGCAATTTTCCAAATTTTCACATGACAGTTGTATTAGTGCATGTTACACGTTGAAAAAAAAATTAAGGCCGTAAGAGGAAGTTATCTCCCATTCATCATCAAACATGCATTGTTCCCTCTCGGAACCACGAGCCTTCTAGTGAGTTGCTCCGGTTTGTGCGGTTTGTGTGTTGATGTCTACTATGCAACCTTCTTCTTGTAGACGTTGTTGGTCCTCCAAGTGCAGAGGTTTGTAGGACAATAGCAAATTTCCCTCAAGTGGATGACCTAAGGTTTATCAATCCGTGGGAGGCATAGGATGAAGATGGTCTTCTCAAGCGACCCTGCAACCAAATAACAAAGAGTCTCTTGTGTCCCCAACAAACCCAATACAATCGTAAATTGTATAGGTGCACTAGTTCGGCGAAGAGATGGTGATACAAGTGCAATATGGATGGTAGATATAGGTTTTTGTAATCTGAAAATATAAAAACAGCAAGGTAACTAATGATAAAAGTGAGCGTAAATGGTATTGCAATGCAAGGAAACAAGGCCTAGGGATCATACTCTCACTAGTGCAAGTTCTCTCAACAATAATAACATATTTGGATCATATAATTGTCCCTCAACATGCAACAAAGAGTCACTCCAAAGCCACTAATAGCGGAGAACAAATGATGAGATTATGGTAGGGTACGAAACCACCTCAAAGTTATCCTTTCTGTTCTATCTATTCAAGAGTCCGTAGTAAAATAACATGATGCTATTCTTTCCATTCAATCTATCATAAGTTCATACTAGAATAACACCTTAAGACACAAATCAACTAAAACCCTAATGTCACCTAGTTACTCCATTGTCACCTCAAGTATCCGTGGGCATGATTATACGATATGCATCACACAATCTCAGATTCATCTATTCAACCAACACAAAGTACTTCAAAGAGTGCCCCAAAGTTAATACCGGAGAGTCAAGACGAAAACGTGTGCCAACCCCTATGCATAGGTTCATGGGCGGAACCCGCAAGTTGATCACCAAAACATACATCAAGTGGATCATGTGAATATCCCATTGTCACCACTGATAAGCACGGCAAGACATACATCAAGTGTTCTCAAATCCTTAAAGACTCAATCCGATAAATAACTTCAAAGGGAAAACTCAATCCATTACAAGAGAGTAGAGGGGGAGAAACATCATAAGATCCAACTATAATAGCAAATCTCGCGATACATCAAGATCGTGCCATAGAGAGAACACGAGAGAGAGAGAGAGAGATATCAGACACATAGCTACTGGTACATACCCTCAGCCCCAAGGGTGAACTACTCCCTCCTCATCATGGAAAGCATCGGGATGATGAAGATGCCCACCGGTAAGGGATTCCCCCTCCGGCAGGGTGCCGAAATGGGTGAGGGAGTCCTGGATTAGGGGGTATCCGGACAGCTGGACTATATACTTTGGCCGGACTGTTGGACCGTGAAGATACAAGACTCAAGACTTCGTCCTGTGTCCGTATGGACTCTCCTTTGCGTGGAATACAATCTTGGCGACCCGGATATTAGATTTCGTTCTTTTTAACCGACTCTGTGTAAACCCTAGCCCCCTCCGGTGTCTATATAAACCAGAGGGTTTAGTCCATAGAATGGCAATCATAATCATCATAGGCTAGCTTCTAGGGTTTAGCCTCTACGATCTCGTGGTAGATCAACTCTTGTAATACTCATATCATCAAGATCAATCAAGAATGAAGTAGGGTTTTATGTCCATCGAGAGGGCCCGAACCTGGGTAAAACATCGTGTCCCTTGCCTCCTGTTACCATTAGCCTCAAACGCACAGATCGGGACCCCCTACCCGAGATCCACCGGTTTTGACACCGACATTGGTGCTTTCATTGAGAGTTCCTCTGTGTCATCGCTGCAAGGCCCGATGGCTCCTTCAATCATCAACAACAACGCGGTCCAGGGTGAGACTTTTCTCCCTGGACAGATCTTCGTCTTCGGCAGCTTCGCACTGCGGGCCAATTCGCTTGGCCGTCTGGAGCAGATTGACAGCTACGCCACTGGCCATCAGCTCAGGTTCGGAAACTTGAACACTACAAAAAAATACACTTCCATGATGATACGTGTTTGTCGCAGTAGGTCGCGTTTTTTGTCATGCATGTACATCCATGACAAATTTATGACAGAATCAAGATAGTCATACATGTGCTGTCGTAGAAGTGTTCCATGACATTACCAAAATTATCATCACGGAAGTGTCCACTTCCATGACGATAAATCGCGCGTCACAGAAGTGCTTTCATCAAGGGTGACCGACACGTGGCATCCACCATAACGGAACACTGTTAAGCTATCTGGTCAGGTTTTGGATCCGATAACCCATTAATAGCCCCGACCAATGGGGATTTTCCACGTGTAAAATCATCATTGGCTGGAGGAAACACGTGTCGCCTCACCGTTGGGACAGACGGCATCCGCTCATTGGACCGAAGTCGCCTATGATACGGCGACATGTGGCACGGCCCAACAGAGGCCCATTCCTGTGAAAAGGCCGGCCCATTTGACTTTGTCAAAAGGTGGCGGCCCGGCCCACGGAAAGCCTATCAACGACATGTTTGCATATAGCCCATTTACAGCCCGCTAACCCAGGGCCCGTTACGCCCTATCCGAATTAGGCCCAGTAGCGTCATCTAGGCCGTCCAATATGATTCAGCCTATTTTAACTTCCGGCCCATGTGTGTCCCATGACTTCTTTCGGCCCATATGAGGACCTTTGTAATTCTTGGCCCATTAACGGCCCGTGGTGAAAGTGGCCCGTAATGAACAGTGTATCACTTTATACCCATTAACGGCCCGTTATTCCATTGGGCCGTTTCCAGCCCAAGTTATCTTTCGGCCTTCTTAGGGCCCATTGATTCTTAGGCTCATTTGCAGCATTGGGTTACGTACGGCCCGTTATTGTCATTTTCTGCTTGTGGGCCAAATTCAGCCCGTCGTTACAGTCGGCCCATTTGCGGACCGTTAATACGTTGGGCCGTCTTCATGTCAAAAAAACCCGTTGGGCTATTTTCATAGAGTTATCAAATACGGCCTATTAACGACCCGTTATGGTCCACGAATAGTACGGCCCATGATTGGCGAAATGATGATACGCCCCGTATGAGGCCCATGGATAGTACGACCCATAGAAGGCCCATGGATCGTACGACCAGTAGAAGGCCCATGGACCCTAAGGCCCGTATAGAAGGCCGATGGATCCTACGGCCCGTATAGAAGGCCAATGGATCCTACGGCCGGACGAAGGCCCATGGATCATACGGCCTGCAGGAGGCCCATGGTTACAACAGTCCGTGTGTTGCCATGATTATTTTGGCCTAGTTACCAAAAATAGGCTATTGTGGCCACTAGAAAAACACAGAAAAAGAACTGCAGTGACTACAAGCAAACAACTAAACAAGACAATAAGGAAATATATAAGCAAGCAATTAACTCTAGCCTATTACCGCTATTACACATATTACATCCACTGGGCATCAAAGTTCGCCACCAGTGCAAATATAGGGAACAAAGCAACATATTACATACACTGGTCGTCAAAATTGGCCACCAGTGCAAATAAACACGGCAGCAAAACAAGAGCATAACTGAAACAACTTCAGAAGAGCTCAAGAAATGTTATCCTAGGTATCCACCATGCTGGCAATAAGCTTAGCAAGCTTATTAGCTTTGTCCTGTTTGGCGCTAAAATCCTCCAACGCTTGCTGTTGCACCGGAAAGTATGCATCTGAATGCTCCAGGGACTTAAGCAGTCCTTCCACTTCTTGTCGCAGCACAGCTGATCAATGTCTTTCACCTTGTAGTTGAGAATCAAGAAACCGAACTGATTCAGACAGTGAGTTTGAATAGCTTGTGCAAGCGGTAGTGGCCAGTAACTTGAAAACTAAACCAAGACAGGACTTTGGGGTTGTCTCGCTATCTTCAAGATAGTCTTCCTTAGCTGTTTTATCAGCTTTGTTGGAGACTAACAAGGATGTGTCACTATCCTGAACCTTATCTGCATTACTTCCTTTACCATTGCTTAATAAGGCACTCTTCCCCAATATTCTGTCAGCATTCTAAAAGAATAAACAAGCAGACACATAACAAGTTTAGCATGTACTAGTATATGAAACTCATTTCGGTGAACCAATTCATTAGTAAGGTGGACAGGATTAAACTACCAAGTCTTCTATTGCCAAGTACTAGTACATAATAAAAGCATCAAACAAACATAGATCTATGTCCTATGGTCATTGCATTGTCTTGCCAAATCAAAATAGAGACACGGTTCAAATCATATCAGTTCAAGACAAAGCAGCAGTGAAAGAATACAAAGCGTGCGAAACTACATGGCACAACAAGATTTCAGATGTGTACCACGGGTCTACATGTACAGCAACACTATTGGCTCTGTTGTGATGCTAGTAATGTGCATTATATGAAAGTCAACTATATACACAATTGAAATAGAAATCAACAGAGCTATTGATAAGAGCAAACCTGTTAAATAAACATGCGTGAACATACCTGCTGTGCCATTGGAGTTTCGATTGGATTCTTCAATTTAAAATAAGTTTGTATGAATAAATACAGTGATACAAGAGCAAAGCAATTATAGTTAAAAAAAGGCACGCATAAGTGAGCACTTAAGTGCGCCTAGGCTCTAGGCGTTGGCAAAATGCATTGCGCATGACTACGCATAATCTGTGCATAACTACACATAAGCATGCGCTTTGGTCAGTAAAGCGCAAGGTGGTGGCAAAATGCACAATTAACGCCTAGCGCTTTTTGGAACTATGATAGCAATGGAAGCTTAAATTAGAACATTTGTTCTTCAGGTTTAGGCACTTGTTCTACATGAACAGAGTACAGTAAGACGCAAGAATATAATACTTAAAAATAGAAAATGAGCTCATAGACCTTACCACATTCTTGGTTTGGGACCCGTACAGAACAAGGCGTTCCCAGTCATCATCCAGTAAATGTGTCTCTGGAGAACGTAAGGGAATTTGATGAGTTTCTTTGCCGGTGAAGTACGTTTTCTTCAGGTAATTCTGATACTGCCACCAATCATTCTTGAAGATAGCAGAGGTATTAGCACAGGTTACCTCATCATAAGTTTCCAAATCGGTCCTTCTCTATAGAGAAAAATGGGAAAATTTGATGTATTATAACCATCATGGAGGTAGGATGTATGGGACGAAGCAAAGTAATTGCCATGAATAACATTACTTACACATAACTCCTGGACAAACACCTGCAACTGGCATTTTCCTTCATCTTCAGTATAATATTTTCAAGATGGGAAGATACGCACATACGATTTAACAACATCAAATGCGATAGAATCTAAACTATGACTAGCTGGTTGTGCTTCCTCCACAGGAATAGGCGTACTAACTGGTGGAGTTGGGGTTCTCCGTGATAGTACTGGCCCTTTGGGCACTGGAGCTGCCTTACTAACTGCTCTTGTTTGGGAGCTCTGTGGTGGAGATGGTGTTGTGTCAACAGGAACTAGGTTACTATCGGCTGGGGTTGGGGGTTAGATTGGGTGAAGTTGGTTCTCTGTCCATTGCAATAGGGGTACAATCTGTGAGAGTTTGGGTTATGTGTGGTAGGGCTGATTCTTGTGCATGTACAACCGGGGTGCTATCTCCACCAAGAGGTAGCACTGTTTTATTTGAAGACCGTGTTTTTATTCTGCTAGATACTGGCATCACCTGCTCCAATTCAAATGGCTGATAAACAGGAAACATAGTTGAATGTACAGACATTGTATGAGAGACAGATGCAATAGATAGTGTGGAAAAAAGAGGGCATGAAATAGTTGACATGTATATTGTTTAACTAAAACGGATAGCATCACATAATTTCACATATATGATGTCTATCTAAACTGGATAGCATAGCATAACATAATTCAAAGATATGATGAATAACTAAACAGGATCGCATGACATAATTCACCTACATGTTATCTAAGTAATTAGGATCGCATCATTTAATTCACATATGTGATTTATATGCTAAACAGAGGGCATTCGATATGATGTCTGAACTAAGAACATGGTGTTGAATATTGTGTATATGATGTCTAAACTATGCAGCAAGACACCGTATGCATGATATGAGCAGTATAATCGTGCCAAGTTAGAGCATACACCTCAGTGGGGGAATAGGACTGGTCATCTGTCTCTGAATCCATCTCTGAGGAGCTATCAGGACCCAACAAGAGATCTGCTTCAACAGGTAGCACTGTCTGCTCTGAAGGCCTTGTTTTCACTCCAGATTTTTCCATCTCCCACCCAAATGGTTGATTCACAGGAAGAGTAGTTTAATGTACAAACATTGTCGACAAATGGAAATGTAATGAAGGAGGGCAAGATATCATTCAAATATATGATGCCTGGTTAAACAAGATGGCATTGCACATTTCACATATATTATGGCTGGCTAAAAGACATGAGACTGCATAATTCCCATATATGATATAGAAACTAAACAGGTGGCATTACAGAACATGTCTAAACTAAGCATATGACATATATGGTGTCAAAAGTAGGCACTGCAAGGCAACATATGCATGATATGACTAACATCATCATGCCAAGGTAGAGCAAACACCTTGGGGGGTAAATAAGAGTGGTAAGCGGCGTCTGAATCCGCCTCAAAACAGATATCTTCCTCTGGATTACAATCTAGAGAGGGGTGGGGAGGGTTTGCCATTGAACCCACCATGGAGCGATGTCTGCATGACATTGTATTGCCGCCCAAAACTCTTCTCTTTTTCTCTACATGTTCAGCATGACTGTGTACAATATCTGACATGCATACGAAAAAAATATGGTGAGATTATGTAAGGAGAGCATGCAGAAATTTAGAGTGATGGTAACAACCAGTGGATCAACCTTTTTCCGTTGAACCAAAATAGCCCTAATGGATTGACGTGAATGTATAGTAATAAGTGATGCAACAAGTGTACAACCTCTTTGCCATAGCCGTGTCGACCTCAGCATCATTGGGTTGGCCGCTGAAGCAGTTGAGGCAGAGGTGGCTATCGGAGGTGTGGAGGAAGATCTGAGGAATCTGTAGACGGCGTCCAGGGCACTGCTCTGTTGTGATGGATCGTTCTGTCGTTGGAGCAGCTCCGGTGAGCCGTAAGACATCAAGGCTGAAGCAGCACAAGACAAACATCGTCAATCCCAAGTGGGATTCTAATAGCATCTTCAATAGATGATGTAAAATGGATGTAAAATTAACATCACCAAAAACCACCTGACTACAACAGGTGAGGTAAAAACTGTTGACTCTGAACTTAACTGTCGAAACTAAAATTTACTGTGGAATCTGAATGCTATTGTCGAAACTGAACGCAATGGTAGCAGAGAGGCACTTGACATGTAGTTTAGGGAGGGCCTGCAGTTCATCTTCAACCTGCACCCCCTGAGCCGCCAGCCACCACCGGCCAAACCGCCGGCCCCAGCGCCACCTTGCTGCCCCGAAACAACTCGCCACCGCCGCCCCGGCCAGACCTCTACCCCCCCCCCCCCACCCTGAACCCTAAGATAGATAGTGTGGTACCTCTCTGGCGAGCCCCCGTCCCCGCTGCGGGTGGTTCTTCCTTAACTCCGGTGAGCCCCCCCCCCCCAACCCCTGAAAATCGACTGACCCAAAAGTCGATTCAGTTGACTGAAGTGTGGCTTAATCGGAGCAGAGCAGCAGCACGAGCGAGGGGGAGAGCAGCAACAGCTGGGTGAGCGAGCGATCGAGCAAGAGCCGGAGCAGCAGCAGCAGCGCGAGCGAGCGAGCGAGAGCCGGAGCAGCAGCAACAGATCCGGCTGGTATGGACGCCGCCGCCGATTGGGCCTCGCACTGGGGGGGAGAGACAATATGGAGATGTCGCCCGCGCCGCCGGCTTCAAGGTAGCCACTCCATGGGGGTGCAGGATGGAGCACCGTCGTCACCGGGAGGTTGAGTTAAGGAGAAGGTGCGATGTGATGAGTGTAAAACCGCTTTGGTGGCGCCGAGTAGGCCTCGGCTTTGTCTGAGGAGTCGGTGAAGATGATGCGGTTCCGGTGGAGCAGGTTAAGGCGGCGCTATGGGAATGGAGCAGCTGCGATAGACGAGGCGATCGTTGGAGCAGCTCCTTGGAGGTGGAGGACGGGGTGTCTGAACCGGCGGGATGGCGAGATGGATGAATGATCCTCATCTGGGGAGGTGGACGAGGGACGTCGAGCTATTGCGGTGGATGATGTCGTCGGGGAAGAGGCTCCGGCTAGGCAGCGGTGACATGGCGGACGGAGGAGGGTGGGGTTTCGGGGCTGGAGCGGAGAGGTTATGGCGGCCTGAGATTTGAAATGGCAAAAAGGGGGCGACGGGAGGGGGTGAAGCATGACTTAGGGACGCGCTTGTCCAAAATGTAGGGTGTGTTACAAAAGTACCCCCCCCCACCGATTTGAACTAGCGGCCCTTTCGGCTCAGGGTTAGAAGGGGGATTTCACGTGTCAGGATTTGGCAGCTGGAGGGAGTTTTCACGCGCATTGTAATTTCGGGATAGCAAGGCGCGGGTTGTGAAGGCGCCAGTTTTGGGAGCACGATATGTGAATTTTCGGGATATAACAAGATGCGGGTTGAATTTTAGGGACAATCCTAACGTGTAGTAATATTGTACTTGTACGTACCAAATCAATTCGGACTTCCCTCAACCAAAAAGAAAACGAAAAAAAATAAAACTATTCACACCACACAAAGAGAGAGTCTTGCCCCGTTTTACTATACAAATGCTATTCAAAGCTACTCCCTCCATCCATCTATATAGGGCCTAATGCGTTTTTCGATGCTAACTTTGACCAAATATTAGAGAATGATATATGACATGCAACTTACACAAAAGCACACCGTTAAATTTGTCCGTGAAAGGTTCTTTCAATGATATGGTTTTCACATTGTGCATGTCATGTAATATTAATCTTGTCAATAGTCAAAGGCAGTCTTAAAAATCTCGTTATGCCCTATATAGATGGAAGGAGGGAGTATGAATCCATGTTATGTCCGATTAAATTTTTTCGCTTGCTGTATAATGCATGTAACCTACTCATACCAACATTTTAGTGCATTCCAAATGTCCATACAACCACTGCAATTCGAACTAAATTTGAATTCGTTTCTCTATTTGAATAAGAATCTACAATCATGATTGTTGCCAACTTCAACCATCATAGTTTCCTTGCTATCCGCCAGATATAAATTGGACGGCCTATAATGCAGGATGGCAGGCACACTATCATCAACAACTCCATTTTTTATAAGAGTAGAGATAAAATATATTAAATGTAGTAACATATTCATAAACACACCACGTGTATCACCGTTATATATATTCACACATGCGTCGGTTTAAAATACTATGATAAATTCTTCAAATATCCGAATTCGGTTTTTATAATGAAGTATATATGATCTCTATTCGTCTTTTACACCCACACAACCCTCTTATCTTTGTAGCTAGCGCTAACTTTCTCTTGTGCATGCACACTCCAGCATCCCTCTCACCCTCCCTCAGCATTCTCTAGCTCCATCGCGCAAATTCGTCTGTTCACTTTACGTCGTTCACCCATGGTGTGTGTAGGCCCCCCAGCTCCTTCTTTATGGCACACATCGATCGATATGCCTCTCTAGCCAGGTGTGCCTAGCACAAACACAAGCTTCACCTCTTCTCTTGTCACCGTCCATGCCTCACTCCCACCACTCTTTTCATCGTTCTCGTACTCGCACACTCCTCCCCCCTCGATGTAGTATGCCTCTCGTACCACCTCCTACATGCATCCCTCTCTCTCTATCCTTCTTCTCGTGCCTCATTTGCTTCTAACACACACATGCATGTATACCGATCGATATCCTAACATATACCTTGATTGACTTTAACTACCCCCCC
Source organism: Triticum aestivum (assembly GCF_018294505.1). NCBI lineage: Eukaryota > Viridiplantae > Streptophyta > Magnoliopsida > Poales > Poaceae > Triticum > Triticum aestivum. The sequence continues at coordinate 372,581,655 of NC_057810.1, read as the reverse complement.
ATCGATCGACGTACCTCACAAGTTATGTCTCTCCTTTCTCTAACAAAGGGCGATTGATCTTCCTATGTAGTTATGTCTGCTTACCACAGCCACATCGTCCCCCCTCGTCATTCATGCATGCCTCCTGACCCGTCTCTCACACGCACATGCACAGACAACAAGCAGCCATCTCCTCTCTTATTGATATTGCGGGCGTGCCCTCCATTTGTCTAGAAAGCCTATCCCACCATTTGTTAGAAGCAACTCCAGTACCACCCACTCCAACACTCTAGCTCTGTCTCTCTCCCAACCTTATTCCTCTACTGCACATATGCATGGATGTCGATCGATCTCCCTTAATACATGAGGTAGGCCTCTCTCCTCTACCACACATATACCAGCCATTGTACCACTATAGTTAATTGGGCCTCCCTCTTTCCCCACCACACACTGATAGTCGAGCGCTGTAGGTAGGTATCCATGCCACAGAGACAAACTGCACATGTCCCCTCTCACGTTCCAGTAGGCCAGCCACTCTATATCTTTGACGTGGGCACACAGAAATTCGATGGCACTCTTTATCGATCGCGCGCGCACACACACATCATCCCTCTCTTCGATTCTATGGACACCTCAAGCCGATGATACCTCCACTCTCTTCTCGTGGATCGCCCCCTCTATATATATGTTATATCCAGGACTCTATTTCACACATATTGCATATGTTACATTTTTTGATTGACCCCCCCCCCCCCCAAAAAAAACTCTCAAGAACCCACACACTATATCTCTCTAGGTTTGTATCTCTCTCACACAACCCCACGTAGGTGGTGTACATATACAAGAAGAGAATAGGTGCACCGTGCACGTACTCACGCTTCGTGCCCACTGCCCAGCCACACCCGCGCGGGTACATGGTGGAGCTTATTTCTTTACGAAATGGCAGCCCACGTGCTACTTTGAACGCCTGTAGCGGTTGTTTACCTAGGGAGGTCGTGTAGCACGCGTGCATGAAACAAAGTTCGACTTGACGCATTGCCGCGTTATTTTTAAATAAAGTTATAGCACTCAATGGCACGTACATAGAATATAAAATGATTTTTATGGAGAAAAAGGTAGTCCGCTCACTATATACAATGGAGCCTTGCGTGCCTGGTTTGTCGCTCTTTAGAGTATCTCACACAAGGCTGCGGTGGCCTCTCTCTCTCACAGTTGGTCACTGATTCGGCCGCATCCCGTCCGCCGGGGGAAAGGGAGGAAGTTCGATGGCGCCGAGGCAGCACATCCCGATCTGCGGTACATGCCGTTCTCTCTGACCAAGCTTCGGTGCGGCAGGGCCTATGCCACCTGCTTGCAGATTCCGCCCGCCGCCGCTCACCTAGTTACATTCCGACGACCTCTAGGTATCCCCTCCGGCCTTGCTCCACTGCCCTTCTTCCCACATCACTACATGTGGATCTTCCATAGTTCTTTGCCCAAAACGTAGCTCGTCCGGCGTACTTTCGATATTGCATTCTCGTCCTCACACTGTTTTAGACAAACACAACCGTGTTATTATCTTCCCTTAGGGTAAGGAATATGCTTCTTTTTTGTCGTCGCATGTGTCATCAACTGTTATTGGCCAGTAATTGTTTCCTTTCTACCTCTTTTTTGCAAACATGGCTATCCATTTCACCTCGTTGCTATTGCGACCTTTTGGTGAACTGCACAAATCACTTTTTTCTTAAGAGTGTTTTATGCAGTTGTACTAAAATGTCACACGGGCAACGTCTCTACATTTTAGTGCGACTGCACAAAGGGAGATTGATTTTTCTCTATCCTCCTCATGCAACTCCGAGCCTAATCTTCTCCAACTAGTTAGTCTGAAGAGAGACTGCAAAGGTGACCGACTTCTATTTGTGTGTTTATTGTTTCATCAGCAGTCCTCTATTATTGTAATCACACTTAATATCTTTGGAACAGGGACGCTCGGCTCTACTTTAGTGGAACAGAAATGATCGGAATGTTGCATGCTCCAGATAGCTAGTTTTTTTCCCAACATGCCTTGTTGATTTAGGCAGAGCTGGGGGGGCGTTGCTGCCAATGAAAGCATGGATCAATTTTAATTTAACACCTTCTCACAACTCTGTCTTCAGTTGTGATGTAATTATTAGCTCTGATCTGCTAATAATTGACATGCATTAGCAAGGAAGTTAGTTTAGATTTGCTTAGTGTGAATGCCACCTGTTTGGTTTCTATATCATACTCCCACCATTCCTAAATATTTGTCTTTTTAGAGATTTCAACAAGTGACTACATACGGAACAAAATGAGTGAATCTACACTCTAAAATATGTATATATACATCCGTATGTGCCAGTCCATTGGAAATCTCTAAAAAGACAAATATTTGAGTAGTCACTCGTTGAAATCTCTAGAAAGACAAATACTCCGGAGTATATTTAAGAACCGTGGGGGTAGTGCACAACCGCATGGGAGACTCAGCCCGATCGTTGTGCCGCATTAATAGTGAGTAATGAGCAGTCAAATAATAAGCCCCACCTTTCCCACTGTAAGTTGCTCTGAAGAAGCAACCATCAATACGCTCTTCTTTGAATCCGCTCATACTACTCCATCCGTCACTGTTTGTACATCACGCTTCAGAAAAAAGAAAAAAAAATTGTGGGACCAAGGCGACTAGCGATCGGCCTAAAAAATAGCGTTGGTAGTTATAACACGACGTCTATTACTAGAGGGAATAATGCGTACACACATGCATGCAGTGCTTCCACCCTGGGTACACACATGCATGCACTTACTCCACTCCGTAGTAGTATAGAGTACATGGAGAGAAAATTGTGGACTTGATTGCAGTTACCACGCCCTAATTAATTGAGCATTAAACCAAACACGTCTAAAGTCTCTCTGGTGGTGGAAATGCATTGAGATAAATGCATCATAATGATGCGCGCCCTATAAACTATGATGGAGGGAGGAGTAGTATGAAGGTGCAAAACCAAGTACGCGTATGGCCAGTCGGTCAACGCACCTCCTCTTGGCATATCACTGACATGTGGGACAGGAGTGTGAGCAAACCAATATCAATTGACGGCAAAGAGCCAACCCTCCGTTCCTTGATAGAGACGAGGAGCAAGAACACACAGACGGGCTTGCACGGAGGCCAAGATATATTCGAGCATGGTTGGTTGATCGATATCATTCATTACATGTTGGGCTGCCGTTTTCCGCCCTTCTCCGGAATAAACATGTACTTTATTAGAGATAAAAAAATAAGAGTACAGACGCTCCACCATGCGGTTCTAGTAGTAGTACTACTCATACTACTGCGCTTGGTTCTTCGCCTCTTTGTCAAGTCGAACAATGATGGTACTCCGCATGTTGGGTACTACAGTGTATGCCTCTGACAATCTGACACCGAATGGACTGATGCATGTCCATCGAGGGTAGGTTGCATTAGTCAAAAGGCGTAAGCGAGCTTCACCTTGTCCTGCAAGCTTCTCCTTGTTCTGCGAGTTGACGGGACACACCAAAAAGTAGTGCTAGTCTGGCTTAATCTTTTTTGCGGGTAAATGAGAGACCTTTATTCATATATAAGCATTCTTAGGACGATCAGCCAAGACACTGGTCACTGGCAAGTGAGGTACCCTGCAAAAAAAGAAGTAGGAAGCGAGGTGTTTCATCAAGCCAGCTCTCGGCCACATTCAAAGTGCAGCAAGCACGGTTCGCACGAAGATGCGCCGCAAGGTTTGCTGACCTGTTTACATGCCGAATAACAAAAAAAGAGGAAATATTACCGAGAGCTACTATTTGTAACAGGATATGAGCCAGAATTAAGCGAGAATTGTGGCAAGTGTTCCATGCAATCAACTTCCATTATCACATGCGAGAACCCTCGAAGAGAACAAAATGTGTTGAAGATTGCTTTATCACATTTGAAAATTATAATAAGAGTGCAGATGCTACTCCATCCGGTTCCTAGTACTAGTATATTACGTACCTTTATAGACTATAGTAGTAGTACTAGTACTAGTAAACTTTGCGCTTGGCTGTTCGCCTATTCGGGAAGTCGAACAATAGTAGCACTAGTAGTATAGTGTATGCTTCTGGTAATCTGACACCGAATTAACTGTTTCACGTCCACCGCCTGAGCGAGGGAGAGCTTGCATTAGTCAAAAGTTTCTCCTTGTCCTGCGAGCCACCGCGCGCAAGCTCTCCCATCCTGCAACCTTCTCCTCGTTCGGCAAGTTGACGGGACACAACAAAGGCCCTGTTTGGATCCATGGGTTAGAGTTAGTTTGGGTTAGTTTGTACTCAACTAACCAAAAAGTATCCAAACAGGAGGGTTAGTTTGGGTTAGAAGCATCTAACCCATCCAAAAAATCTAACCCACCCAAGAGGTGCTTGTTTTGATTAGTTCTTCTCTAGAGCACTAAAAAAACACATTTTTCTCTTGCTCTCGCCGCAGCAAATCCCTCGCCACTTCCTCGAAGCTTCTCGTCCTCTTCCTCCCTCCCTCTCGCAACGCCCGTGAAGGCACCTCGCCGTGTCCGCGCTCCATCTAACCCTGTCATCTAAACACCTCTTTGGCTAGAGTTAGTTCACGGTTAGTTCAGGGTTAGAATCTAACTCTAACCTCTAACTAAGTTAGAGTATCCAAACAAGGCCAAAGTAATGCTAGTCCATATTGCCTCCTCTCCGGTTAATATGGCTTAATTTCAAATGAGATAAATACACTGTTTGTCACTGTATATTTGTAAAAATACGGTCAGTGGACTTCATAATACGCTCATTGCACTCAATATATATATTTTCCGGTGTTTATACGGTCACTAGCTCACCCTGACTGAGTATGTGTGTGCAAGCACGTGTAGGTTGAGCACTTAGCGTGACCGTGTGTGTTCCGTCGTGTGCTCGGACATGCATGCATTAGGGCATCTCGCGTGTTTTTGCGTCCATGTGTACGTGTGACTGTTGCATACACGTAGGGGGGTACGTGTAGGGGCCACTAAGGACCAGTCAAATCACACAGTAAGTTAGTTGGAAGAAGCAACCATCATTTCACTCTTGAATGACACGTACGTGTCGGTGTACTAGAATAGGGGTACCCTAGTACCCCGAACTTGTGCACGGGCAGTTGCAGCGCCCCGCGGCAAGGGCTTGCCGGGTGACTGCCAAGATCCTCCTTGGCTCCTTTGGAGCCATTCAAGAACGAAGTATTTAAGCTCAGGAAACAAGGCCCCGGCAAGAGGAGCTTGCTAGGAAGGCCAACCAAGGCATTTCAAGGAACTTGCCGCGACGCACCGCGCGTCCCAGCAAGGCTTGGCGAGCGACAAGCTCCCGGGCCCGACAAGACAACGGCCGCGGCAAGGCGCTTGCCGCGGCAGGCGGTCACTCCGCGCCCGCGCTCCAGCGCATCCACCAACGTGTCGCCCCGAGGGCTTTTCCAGGCACGCGTGGCAGGAGGCTGTGCAGCCAGGGGTGCGCAGTGGCATGCGACGCTGACAAGATCGCCATCGTGGCGAACGGAGGCGTTCCTGACGGTACTTTTCCTGCACTATTTGGGCGACACAGACGGGCATTTAATGCCCTTGTCCCCTGCCGTCAGGGTTAGGTAGGGTACACTGTGCATACAACTGTACCAACCACCTCGCTTTTTACATTTGTACCCTTCTCTGCGTTGCCACCTGTCGGTGACCCCTTTAGCGTATAAAAGGAGGCCCATGCGCAACGTAGAGGAGGTTCGACTCTTTCGTAAGCCCGAAAGCACTTAGCTCGCTCTCAAGCAAGAAGATAATACAATCAGACAAGCAACAGTAGGAGTGTTATCTCTCCGGAGAGCTCCGAAGCTGGGTAAACTGCTCGTGTGTCCCGCCTCGATCTGCTCTTCGTGCGACCTCCGCTCCCCCGCGAACCGAAAGGGGCTCCGGTCCCATAGGTGTTCGTGGATCAGTTTCCCCGACATCTTTGGCGCGCTAGGTAGGGGGCGTCGAGGTTGTGTGAACCTGATCCGGCGTGCACACGAGCTAGATCTTCATTTTCTTCATCATCATGCCACCGAAGAAGAAGGCTTAGGAGGCAGCGGTTCCATCCGCGTCGGTCCCACTGCCACCGGAGCAAACGGGTGGTGGGATAGACGTCGGCGGAAGGACGGGCATCGACGAGGAAACTCACGATGCTGCCAGGTCCAACGGCAAGGCGGCGCAGACCTTAACATCTGTGATTGTTCCGAGCCCATCTCAGGAGGCGCAGGACCGACAACGTCATGGTACTCGCAGTACCATACGTTTGTTGGGCCAAGATCAAGCTGGTGGGTCCCGGGGCGCTCAAGACCAGCAAGCTTTGCGCCTCTACCATAGCCGCAAAGTTAATGCCAGAAGCTTCGAGGAAGGCGAGCTTGTTCTTCGGCGCGTTCAGTCCGCCAAGAATTCCAACAAGTTGACGTCGAAGTGGGAAGGCCCTTACCGGGTGAAACGAGTCACTAGGCCCGGCGCTGTCCGCCTTGAGACCGAAGATGGCATTCCGGTGAGCAACTCCTGGAACATTGAGCATCTTCGTAAGTTTTACCCATAGGGCGCGGTTGCCGGAACCCGTTCCGGCAACCACCTTTTGTACAAGTCTTGCCGATGTTGCATGTAATCCTTTGTACAAAGCCGGGCGCAGATCCCGTGCATAAGTAAAGCTCATGTGCTCCGCACATCTTGTCAATTCCATGCATTACATCTTTTTCTTGTATGTATTACCTGACACCTTGTGCAGCACCAACTCCCGTAAGCAATAACAAGCCGTAAGGCTCCATATCGTTATTTTCTCTTCTTTATTTTTCTCAACAAAGGAAAAGGAAGGTTCCCCCGCGCCCAAGTTCATCGGGGGGGAAAGGAGAGGATTATGGTGTGGACAGGGCGTCATTCAAAGAAGTTTCACCTTGCGGGGAAGCAAACAACAAAAAAGGTAAGTTGCCAAAGCTTGAGCAATTAGTTTTAATTCTTTTTAAGTTATCTTCCTCGAACGACCGTGCTTTGTATGGAAAACCTATGCGCGGATGAACCAACTTGTAGCTAGTTGCGCCCTTACTTTGTTTCGAGTCCGCTCAACAACTTAAGTGTGCTGCAACTAGTCGCGACAAGGTTTCTTGTCGGAGGCGGCACCGCCAGCAGGCTGCTGAAGTCCCGCACTCAGCGCTCGCGGCTCGGGTGCCTGCGCCGACAAGTTCCCTAAAAGCGTAGGGTAAAAACATACAAAGGAAGGAATCTAGTAAAGGAAATAACATAGCAATTGATACCAGAAATAAAGTTATATTACAAGATAACTTGTCGCAGCTCTAACAGACTGTTTTCATAACATGATTAGCAGCGACAAGGGAAAACAAGATAAAACGGGCGGCCTAGTCCACACGATCGCCCTCGACCCTCTTGATCCCGCTCACCTTGTCCACAATGGGTGCGACAAGGGCCTTGAGCACTTCCACGTCGGCATCCGGCGGCAAGGACTTGAGGACGTTGGTGAAGTTGAGGCCTGGGTTGCGGAAGGCCACCTTCATCAGCACCTTCTGAAGAGCGCCGACACAAATCCTGCGTGAGTCGTCGGCCAGCTGCTTTGGGATCTTCTCCCGAAGCCGCTGGAGTGTCGTCGCCACGCCCTTGAAGAATAGGCTGAGCTTGGCGCTGGGTTGGAGATGCTCGTCGGAAGAATACCCGAGGTCTTCCATCCCCAGCTGTGCCAGCTCCCCGTCAATGACTGCGGTGATGTTCACCAGACCCTTGGTCCAATGCTCCACAGTCTCCTTGAATGCATTCTGGGTGACGGCGATGCTTGCCAGCAGCGCCTCGTCGGCCTTGACCTTCTCCGACAAAGCCTTCTCCCGCTCCTTGGCGCCGTCCAGCGTCTGAGTTAGCGTGGTCAGCTTCAGCTCGCGATCCGCGTTGGAGTCCTTGGCGGCGCTGAGCTCCCTGCTCCTCTCAGCGAGAAGACCCTGCAGCTCACCATGAGCAGTAGCATCCTTCTCGCGCTCGCGTTGGAGCGCGGCAAGCTCTTGCCGCTCTTCTGGATGTTCGCCTCCAGTTGCGCCACCCTCGCCTCCAGCTCCTTCTTGGCGGCCTCTGCAGTTGCGGCAGCATCCTTTGCTTCCTTGAGAGTCCCGCCAAGTGTTTCCTCGCACGCGACAAGCTCCTCCTCATAGCTGTCAAGATAGGCCTTCCGCTGCACCAACTCGCCTTCTCGCGCGGACTGCTTCTCGGCAGCAAGCCTTTGTTCCTCCTCAGCTTCGGCCTTCTCGAGAAGGAAGGCCGTACGCTCCTCTGCGAGTCTCTCCCGCTCCTGTGCCAGGGCCCGAAGAGCTTCCTTGTTGATGCCCCGAAGCTCCTCCGCGCGCTTCTCCATATCCACCCCCGCCTTTGCGACAAGTGCTTCCCGGGAAGCCATCTTGGCTTGTCGGGCGCGGTAGAGTGACAGCAGCTTCCGCAGCAGTTCTTCCTCCTCAGACTCGCCACTGCTGCTTGGCGCGTCAACCAAGGACAGCCCAGCGGAGGCGAGCAGCTCCTCATCGAAGGTCTCTCCTTCGACCGGCGCCCTCGAGCTCGACGCCCAGGGGAGCTTGATGAAGATACCATCGCCGGCCTTCAAGTAGGCGCCGGGCTGAGGCTCTTCGGAGCCTGGCTCCGCAGCAGCGGCGAAGGGATCGGCGGTCGGTGCAGCGCTTGGTGCTCCTGCGGCCTCAGGGCCGTCAGTGCGATCGCCCGACCCCTCGCCAGCTTCCGCGGCGGCAGCCTTGGCGGCCTCTTCGCCGGCGGGTTCATCGGCACCGGCCCCTTCTTCGTTAACGGCGGCGTCGACATTACTGCCACGCGCGCCTTCCCCGCTGGCGTCCTTGGTCTCCATTGGCTCCGCAGCAGATGGATCTGAAGAACGAAGAAGGGGGAAGAATCAAGCAAATGTACAAGAAGAAAATTAGAAGAAGAAAAACCCAAGGGAAGTTCTTAAGCAAGTGGATTACCTGTGCCAAGATCTGCAGTTGCGGTCTCAGCCGCCGCGGGGTCGTTGGTGCTGTCCCTTGCCGGAGAGCTGCCTCTTGCCGGAGAGTTCTCCCTTGCCGGAGAGCGCTCCCTTGCCGGGGACTCCTCCCTTGGCGGCGTAGTCGAAGCAGATGGCACTTCGGGACCAGCTTCCGGGCGTTCTTGATGAGGCTGTTCTGCTCCTACACAAATCAACAAGCAAGATATCAGCAAAGGAAAAAGCACTCATGCATGCCCGACAGCAGAAAGCAAACGGTGAACTTATGCTAGGGGCTGCGCTGGGGGCTGCTTTGTGGAGTAGCCAAAGGGTCCGTCAAGGTGGTCTCAGATTCACCCCCTGCTGACACGGTGAGATCATCCTCGATGACAATCACCGGGGCCTTGGCTCTCTTCGCCGCTCTTTGAGCCAACATCCTGAAAGGGAGGGGGTTCAGATTGAAGCAAGTTAGACACAAGACCAAAACAGCAAGAATTGGAGAGCTCCAAGGATACCAACGAAACTTACTCTTCTTCCTCCTCATCGGAGCTGAGCGCGGAGAGATCGAAATACGCCTCCCCTTCGGTGCGGCGAGGTGGAGGAGTAGTATTCCTTGCCCGCTTGGCAGGGGCGGTGGCGGTGGACCGGGAAGATCCCGCTCTAGTTGCCGCAGCAGCGTGGGGCGCTCCCGCGGCAACGGTACTTGCTGCGGTAGAGCGTGTCACGCTGCTCGGCGGCTGTTGACCCGCCTGCCGCCCCACCACGTCCGCGGCCCTGCGAAGACGCCTTCTTGGCGGGGCCGGGGGCTCCGCCTGCGGCAAGCTTTCTGAAGGCTCGGGCTCCTCCTCGCCGGGCTCGCTCGGCTCGTCTTCAGGTGCGGCAGGCTCTTCCTCGCCGGCGAACTCCTCGCGCTCGGCAAGGTTTACCGCCTCTGCCGCCTCTGCCTCCTCCACGGTGAACCCGAATCCACCCGCGGCAGCCGCTGCCGCAGCCTCTTCCGCTCTAGTGGCGATGCGCCGCAGCTCCTCGTCGGTGGTGTCGCGGGTGAGGCTCTTCTGCTCGTCGGCGCGGACAGGCACTTCTTCCAAGTTGTCGAAGAGCGCTTGCACGGCGTCATCCGCAGGTTCTTGCCAAGTTGGGGCAATGCCGTGTGAGTCGCACAACGGCATCATGGCACGGATCCGGTCGAGCGAAGAGTTATTGCACAATGGAACGACGCCCCTCGGCAATGTAAATGGGTGCTGGGGGTCGCGTTTGAACAACTCCGTGAGCATTGCGTCCAGCTCCAGGACGGTGAAATTGAAGTTAAGGCCCGGCCGCAGCCTCATGATGTCCGCCGAGTTCTTGAACTCCCAGGCGGGCCTCCCCCTCTCCTGCAGGGGGGCGATGCGGCGGCGAAGGGAATCTGCTCCGACAGCGCCTACAGTAAGTCCGGCAAGCCTGAGGCGGAGGATCCTGGTGGTGGCGATCTTCAGCCTCTCGTCTTCCGGGGCCAGGTTGCTCCAATCGTTGCCGCGCACTATTGGGGCTTGGCGCACGGCAGTGAACGGTTGCGGGTTCTCCTCGACGATCCAACACCACTCCGCTCTCCACTCCTCCCACTTGCTGCGAAGTTCCCCCTCCAGATACGCCTCCTTCTTGCCGGCCCTCGAGATCCAGGCGATCACCCCGGAAAGCGGCTCTCCTCTCTCGACCCGAGGCATGAAGAAGTGGCGGAAAAGGGCTACATTGGGGTGGACTCTGACAAAGTTTTCGCACAAATGTGCGAAAACTGCCATGGTCAGAACGGCGTTGGGGGTGAAGTCAAGGAGGCGGAGGCCGTATGTGTTCATTATATCGCAGAAGAACTCCGAGAAGGGCGGGCAGAGCCCGCAATGGAAGAACAGCGGGAAGAACGGGTACCCGTTTGGAGCCAGTTCTGAAGCTGCCGCCGGGAGTACCTCATGCGCGGATGCGCTCGCGTCTCCGTCGCCCAGAAGAGGTAGAAGTACTCCCTCAGCTCCTTCGCGCCGAGCTGGGGGGAGAAGATCGCCCGCTCCTTCCGCAGCGCCGCGAGCCGCTGCGCCTCGGCTGACTTCACGCCCTTCCCCTTGTCGGCCTTCGGAGCCATGGCGGAGGTGGTGAGGGAGGTCGACGGCGTTGGTGATGCTGGTGGCAGTGGGGGCGGAGCGCTGATCTCTCTCAGCTTGGAGAAGAAGGGGAGCGGTGGAGGTTTGCGAAGATTGAGTAGTAGCAACCAGCGAGGGGGAACGGACTGCCCCTGTTTCCCCTGCTTATAAAGAGGGACGGGCGGACGTTTCGCCCTTCCGAATAAAGAATCCACCCACGATCTCTCCCACGACGCCGCGTTCGACGCGTGCCGTTAGGGAGGGCGCGGTGGATACGGAGTAAGTAACGGCAAAATCCAGGCCGCGTGTGCCCGTGCCCTGTTTTGGGCCTGGCCCAACAGCGCTCGACGAGCTTGCCGGAAAGGCCAACCAAGGCATTTCAAGGAACTTGCCGCGACACGCCGCGCGTACCGGCAAGGCTCAGCGAGAGACAAGCTCCCGGTCCCGACAAGACAACGGCCGCGGCAAGGCGCTTGCCGCGGCAGGCGGCCACTCTGCGCCCGCGCTCCAGCACATCCACCAACGTGTCGCCCCGAGGGCTTTTCCAGGCACGCGTGGCGGGAGGCTGTGCAGCCAGGGGTGCGCAGTGGCATGCGACGCTGACAAGATCGCCATCGTGGCGAACGGAGGCGTTCCTGACGGTACTTTTCCTGCACTGTTTGGGCGACACAGACGGGCATTTAATGCCCTTGTCCCCTGCCGTCAGGGTTAGGTAGGGTACACCGTGCATACAACTGTACCAACCACCTCGCTTTTTACATTTGTACCATTCTCTGCGTTGCCACCTGTCGGTGACCCCTTTAGCGTATAAAAGGAGGCCCATGCGCAACGTAGAGGAGGTTCGACTCTTTCGTAAGCCCGAAAGCACTTAGCTCGCTCTCAAGCAAGAAGATAATACAATCAGACAAGCAGCAGTAGGAGTGTTATCTCTCCGGAGAGCTCCGAAGCTGGGTAAACTGCTCGTGTGTCCCGCCTCGATCTGCTCTTCGTGCGACCTCCGCTCCCCCGCCGAACCGAAAGGGGCTCCGGTCCCATAGGTGTTCGTGGATCAGTTTCCCCTACAGTACGCAATATAAAATGGTTGATATGGAGAGAAAAAGAAAACCACTATATATACACTAGCAGGAGCCTAAGCTACAAGCCTGCTTGCTAAGGTTGCTCTCTTCACAAGCATAGAACGACGGGCCTGATCCCGGAGCTGGGTGAAGGGAACAATGTTCTGCGTAGACGCGGTCGACATCGGCGAGGGAGAAAACCCACAGTCGGTGCGTCCCAATCGGGGGTCACCGCGGTATGGGACGTTGCCGCGTCCCAACCGCCCTTCTAGCTACAGCCCGACGTCCCAGGTAGTCCATCTTCCTTTTGGAGCCGGCTTGCTCCACTGCCGTAGCTCCATCTCCATGTCGATCTTTCTCTACTTCTACCGGCTTCTACTTGTGATGAGTTTATGTCTCATGAACTAGTGCCGGTACTATTATTCTAATCACACTTCTTCAATATCTTTGCCATCAGGGATGCTCAGGTCGATGTTAGTGGAACTGCACAAAAGCATCGTATGATCCGAGGGTGCCAGCCGTCTTTCCTTCGACAGGTTCTACCTGGCCAGGGAATTAAATCATGTTTAGGGTTTAGGGTTTAAGTCGTAGTGACCCCATCAGTAGTTTTTCTTTCGTACACGCTCTCACAACTTTTTTCTTTAGTTGTGAAGTAAATATTGGCTATGATCTATGAATCATTGAGATGCATCAGCATGCGTGTTAGATTTCCTTTGTATTTGATGGAATGTTGTAACGGGGAAACCTTGGAATAGGAATGAAAATGGAGTGGAAAGTTTCTGTTTTTCCGGAGAAAAAATGGAAACGGAGAGAAACCAACGTTTCGTTTCGTTGGATCACGCCATCGAGCAAAACCAACGTTTAAATCACGTCTGTCGTGTTCGTGTCTCACCCTCCTCCATGGCTCAACCCCACACGGTCGCTCGGCATGCCACTCACCGCAAACCGAGTATATGATAACTTTCCCGCCTTCTTGTCGATGGATCGCGCCATGGAGTACTAGCACTATTGGAAGAGATTGACGAGTTGGGGGAGTATAGCTAGCTGTAGCACGGACTCCCAAGAACTTTTTACATGCATGTTGTAGCCGGCTATTGTGACCTTTGAATGTGGAGCAGCCGTGTGCACCCGGAAGCGGCACGGGCGACGCTCTATCGGCCGGCGTGCCGCTTCAATGCCGGCACCAGTGAGAGTTCGCGTCCGCTCTGGCCGGGCATGAATGCGGCACTGACCGTTTCGCGTGGGAAGCACGCGCGGGTGATGAAGAGGGTTCGGGTTGGTCAGGACAGGCCGTGGCATCGGTCCGGACGTGCGCAAACAAGAGATGTTGTACGTTAATATTGCTGCGTATATAATTAACAATGTAAATAATGTGCCAGTTGGACAAATATGATTGGAGATGGAGATGGAAATGGAATTTTACGTAAACACGGATATGCATGTCTATGTCTATGTGTGTGTGCGCGACGACTCTCGCGACCTGGAAGCGGGGGCGTGTTTTTGATTGAGTTTTCTTTCTTGGTACGTTAGAAAATAAGTTTGTCTAATTCACATCTAGATGTTATTTAAGGATATCACATCTAAGCTCCCACAAGTATATAATGTAGCAACAAGAAACAAAAAAACTAGGACAAAAAAAATAGACCACAAACAGAGTGGGCATCAAGTTAAATGTGACATAACTATGTCACATCTAGATGTGTCCTAGACAGACCCTTAAAAAAATTTCCGCCAGTTTTCGTTTGTTTTTTCCGGGAACGCGCGTATTCTATTTAAAACCACTGCTATGGAGAGATTTTTTTACTCCATTATAGCCTCTTGTTTGATAGAGTTTCTCGCGTCTCGCTCTCTCACCCTCTCCATATCAAAACAAGATGACAGTGTCCACTCTATCTCTCTCCTCACCGGTGGTCACCGATCCGGCCGAATCCCTTCCGCTGCGGGAGGTGAGGAGGTGCAGCGTTGACATTGTCGCCGTCGGCAACGGAGGAAGCCGATGCGCACCATCCTCTCGGAGCCGGCGCTGGCGTGGACGAAGATCCTCCGCGCCCTTGTTCACTGCCGTCGTGTGGGCAGATCCTGCCCGCTCGCCTGAACGACATCTCGCCCACCTGAGGTATAACTTCTTGTACTGGTCCAGCTCCCCAGGTTGCTGCGTGCGGGTTTTCTTCTATGCGACTACTCCCCAGCTCCCCATGCATAGTAGCTAGGGCTCATCGGCTGGTCCAACATCACCTACTAGTACTATTATAGAGGAAATGCCACTCGAAAAGTTGTCCTGATTTATGCCTCGGTGCAGGTATACATGTTGTTTCGACAAAAAGTACATGGTGGTTGTGCGGTCATTGTCCATATGGTGGTAGTACTATCACTTGTTAAATGAAGAAATGCTTTTTTTCTCAGGTATCCTGGTTTTGTTCCCATCAAGATATAATTATGATGCTTCTGTTTGTTGGTGTAATTTTCATTAATTCTTATTGACAATTGAGATGTCGTTGCTAACCCTTTTTTATATTTTTGGAAACAGCGATGCGTGTCTCCATACTCGGGCATGTCTTCCTCAATTTTAGTGGAACTGCACAAAATTGGATGGCCATTGTTGTTCCGCCTCACTGTCCTCTGCCACGTGGTTCTTCCTTCCTCGAGCTTGATTACTGAGAAGAAACAGACCACAGTGAGGATTTGTCGAACTTCATCGGTGCCTCACCCAAACTTGATGCCAAATGGATGATGCATCACCACGATGACCTATAGATGCTCATGGTTGCGCCTCATGGTTGTGTCGGCTGGTGAAGCTGATCGATTTTCAATGAAAAACAAGTTGTCTTCCATTAGTGCTCTTTGCTTGTTACGCACAAAGATGATATCCTTCATTAGTTCACCTTGGTTGCGTTGGAGATGCAGTCGTCTTTCACGTTGGTGCAATTTTATCAGACAATTGGCTATGAACCAAATGTTTCCTCGAAGAAGGATCGATGTTGGTACTAAGAGCATAAGTTTTGTATTGATTTCTAAGCCTTCTCACAACTTTGTCTCGAGCTCCCCTGTAATTTTATTTGTCTAGCTATTAACTTTGATTTAAAAAATGGTGTGGACTAAAAACCCAGATGGACGTAGTAGCCCTCCATTTTTATTTACTCCGCATATTAGATTTGACTGAAGTCAAACTTTGTAATACTCTCAAACCTTTCTGATAATTGAAATTAAAATTCTTTATTTGTACACACTCTCACACGTTTCCGATAATTTGGCGCATGAGTGGTTGTTCACTTAAGGGAGGGTAGTGTACCACACGTGAAGGACAGGAAGTGCGACCAGGACGCGTGGGCGTGGATCGTTAGTTCATCGGAAGTAGTACTAGTTTTCTTCACTATACATTAAATAAAGAGTTTCGTTTCGTACTTACACAATTTAAAACAATTGTTATGGAGAGAATAAGAAAACCACTCCACTATATATTAGTCGTATACACGAGAGTGCTATAGGGACGCAGCTTCTTTGACTTAGTGCACCTGCCTTTGGGTTTATGATAGGTGGGCCCAAAATGTGGCTGGCTCACCTGTCATACAGCCAAAAGCAGATGCAGTGAAGGCACCGGAGCTCAGTCTGTACTACATTAGTATATATATAAGCGGGAGCCTCAACGCTTGTTCGCTAGGGTTTGCACTCTCCACACGCTCGTCGCACTACATATATGTTACACGCTGGAGGCTGAGCGTTCATTTGCTAGGGTTTGCTATATTCACAGTCTCTCACCCTCTCTTCACCAGATCTAAACAAGACTGCGTTAGCCTCTTGTCTCTCTCTCCCCCCTCACAGCTGGTGAAGGAGGCGTATGTATCCCGTCGCACCGGGAAGGGGAGGAGGTGCAACATTCACACTATCGCCTTCGGTGAGGGAGGCAATCCAATGCCGGCTGCGCTGTTCTCTTTCACCCAGCGCCTGTGCGGGAGGGCCACCGACCCCTTTTTCCTCACTGCCATACGTAGTGTGGGCAGATCCGGCCTCCCGCCGCACGCCTTGCCACATCCCGACAACCCTAAGGTATAAGTTTCTTTGAAACCGTCGTTGCTCTAGCTGCATGTGGATCTTTTTTTATCTGTAGTTGAATCTAGGTCTTGGTTCAAAGAGGAAAGAAGGGTGCGGTGGGGTGGAGCATGAATCTAGGACATGGTTCAATGAGGAAAGGAGGGAGGAAAAGTAGTATAGACTGGATATCCAGCCGCTTTGTGGGTCGAAGAGGGAAAAGGGGGTAACCTAGTACACACATCTGTAAGGAACCGATCTCTTTGTTGAAAAGGGAAAGAAACTGGGGGGGTCGGGTAGTTTGTGCAGGACTAGATTTGCTACCCACACATAGGAAAAAATTTCAAAGAGAACAAATATGGGACTAACACAGATATGCTGCTTGGCTACATACTCTGCATCACCCATTTATACGTGTGGATGCACATGGTGCTAGCATGTCCCATACAGCTATTTTGCTGTTGTTAATCTAAGAATGCCGCCGGAAAATTGAAGCAATGCCACTGTTAAAAGTAAATTACATTTTTTAACGAATGTTGTTTCAAGAGAATGTCTTTGTTAATATGAATCAATGTAACCGTTTTAGAAATGCTACTATCCTACTTTGTTTTCCATCCAAGATAAGTTAGATGCTTCTTTCTGTCACCGTTTGTTTCATCCTCCTTTATCGGCAAGTAACTGTTTTCTTTTTTGCCTCTGTTAAAACAGGGGCATTGACTCAACTTGTTGCTATTGCGACATTTTTCTTCGCTACTCGAAACACTTATGTTTTAAGATTGTTTTGTGCAGTTCAACTTGAATGTCACACCGGTGACTTTGCTTAATTTTGGTGGAACTGCACAAAAGGAGATCGAGATTTGTTTCCAGTCTTCGTGGCGAGTTGTTTCAAATCTTGGTCTCAACCACATGATGTGCAGTGTGCTTTGATATGTTTTGCTACTTGTTTTGGTATTGTTTTAAATACATGTTGAATTGAAGCTATTGTATTGATGTCTTTTCCCATTAAGTAGTGAACAAAAATGGGACCAACCCAGACATGATGCTTGTTACTTTGTTACAACAAATTCAGCATCACCCCCTTTATAAGCCAGTAATTGATACCACTCTCAGAATTAACTACTGAATCTTATTTCAAAACTGCAACACTAGTTAGGGATTCGTGGGATTACCATTTTTGTGGCCGCATGTTTCATCCTCCTTTATTAGCCAGTAATTGATTCCTTTTTTGCCTCTGTTTAAACAGGGATATCTATTCAACTTGTTGCTATTGCGACATTTTGCTTCGCTACGCGAAACACTTTGCTTGATTTTAGTGCAACTGCACAAAACGAGATTGGAGTTCCTATTCGTGTTGGCAGATTCGTACTTTATCCTGGTGTTCTCATGAAAGATCAGTACAGGCCTTCATCCACATGATTGTGCAGTGTGCTTTGAGATGTTGTGCTACTTGTATTGGTACTGTTTTAAATAAATGTTGAATTGAAGCTATTGTATTGCTGTCTTTTCCCATTAAGTAGTGAACAAAAATGGAACCAACCCAGTCATGATGCTTGTTGCTTTGTTACAACAAACTCTGCATCACCCCCTTTATAAGTAGATGGAAGCACATATTGTTGTTGCACCCACTCTCCCTGGAACTTTTTATACTTTTCGTTAATCTAATGCCGCTGGTAAAATTAAGCAATGCCACTCTCAGAATTAATTAACTACTGAATCTTAGTTCAAAACTGCAACACTTGTTAGGAATGGTACTATCCTGCTTTGTGGTTCTTTCTACATGTTTAACCAAGGTATTGTTAAGATAATGTCTTTGTTAAAATGAATCAGTTGCATTGTTTTAGGAATGGTACTTTTCTGCTTTGTCGTTCTTTATACATGTTGAAACAAGGCATTGTTAAGATAATGTCTTAGTCAATATGAATGAATCACACTGATGGAGAATTGCTACTCTCCTGCTTTGTTTCCCATTAAGACAAGTCATCAACCGTTATTTCTCAGTAATTGTTTCCCTTATACCTATTGTTGCTTACAGGGGTATCAAAGTTAAAGCTCGGTTTTATTCCGACTTTGATTTTAGTTGAACTGCAAAAAGGAGCCAATGTGTCCAAGGCAAACTGCTGCGTTACTGGGTCCAGTTGGTCGTTCCACTTTGCAGAAAGAAGCAGTCACTGCTTGCGCTACATTACAGAAGGAATGACCGAGAAGCTTTATAGAGTATTATTAGACACCGGTGACATGACTAGTCTACAGAGACCATTGGCAATTTAACAACACGTGGAGTGCCCTGGGCAAAAGGTGTCAAACAACTACAAGAAGCTACGACAGGACTCCACAATCATAGGCATTACATATTTTGAATGGGAAAAGCTTGTCAAAGTTTAATCATTGATGTTAGCAAGAAGGCGTTAGTTTAATATATTGGAATTGGAAAACCTTGTCAAAATTTGCTCATTGATGTTAGCCAGAAGACATGCATTTGATATTTTTTAGTGGGACGCCCTTGCTGTGAGCAGCATCGAGTGTTTTTTCCTATTCCTGTGTTCAGTTTAGAAGTAAATAGTTACTCTGCTGAGATATTCCTGTGTTAAGAGTTTGTTTTGAATTTAGTCTATGTAATGCTAGGCCTTGTGTTTGATTGCAAAGTTGAGCTTGGAATGTTGTGGCATGCGGCATCACGAGCTGTTCACCGTGCCTCCTGAGAATAATGCTTCGTCTTGTTTTGCATGTCGATCTAATGCCAGTGATTTCCTTGTTAAGAAGATCATCCTCTTCTGTTGTTTCCGTGCGTAAGAAGTCCATCGTCTGATGTTTCATTCATAGCCTATATGACATGTCGGGTAGGATAGACGTGAAACCATATGATCTTCCGACCAACTCATGATATTAGGCCATGATTGGATTGTTGTTTTCCAACCAAAACCGCTTATAAAACTGACGCTTGTAAATTAAAGCAGATGGTCTCAGGCGAAGGTGCTTGGTTGGTCTCAAATTACATGCGTAACCCGCCGGTTTCACTTACAGACCTTGGGCCCTCAGTTTCATTACGCATGTATTTTACACGTTGTTTCTGATGATGAGTAAATTACACCTGTATGTTAATACAGGTTTGAAATAAATCAGAGCTCCCAAGCGCGGCCTTACCATTTCATGCCGTCTCAGTTTCTCGAAGGTGCTCATAGGTGTCCGATGATCCTGGCTTCCTGAATGAGCAACGGGCGCTGTATCAGACCTCCGTAGGGCCCGCGAGGCCCTCTCCGTTGTCCTTCGAGTTGTTGCGCTCGCCGTGGCGCCGAGCATTGTTAACATCGTCAACGAACATGAGGATTCAGGAGATGACTTTATTTTGACTGGATGACACTAGGGACCCACTAGGGCCATAGCCGTACATATGCAAGTGCCTCCTTATTATGTACAACTATATTTTTTTGCTTTCTCTTGGTTTCCTGACGTCACGGTCCCACACCATTGTCAACCTATATAGTCAATATAAACGAGAGAATTGCACAAGGTGCGGCCGACAGCTGGGACCAAGCAGCTCGAGCAGTATTTTTGTTTTTGAGGCATGAGCACTGCAGAGTTTTTCTTGGCGATGATTTCATTGTTGTTCAGAGGAGAGCAGGGTATTAACTGGGTGGGCTGTGGCCCGTCTAGCCCAGGCCAGATATCCAGCCCAGATACTAACTTTTTCAAGATGAAAATGGCTACCCTAGCTATACGTCTTTTTGAGGAATACCCAGGCAAGGTCAACTTGTTATTCTCTGCCCCGCTGGGCTGCAAATCTTTCCTAGGAGGGATGCATTAGGCTTAACAGGAAAATGGGATTTAAAAAATATAATTAGGATGTAATTATAAAAACTGGGCAGTAACTATAAAAAAATGCACCAAACACAAAATTAGTTTATAAAATATTATTTATGGATTTTGAAAATCTTAAATTTTCATTGTTGCGCGCGCAATGTATCATTGGATTTTTACGTAATACAAATTTATATTTAATCTGACTAGAAATTTTGGGATAAAAATATTTAGGATCCCATCAAAATGTGGGAAATTTTATTGAATTTTGTCTTCAACGGTTGGTTGAAATTATTAATCGTTGTCCTAGCTAGAAAATGGGTTGTACTTTTAACAAACTGTAAATGGGTTGTTGTAAATTCCATTAGAATTCAAAAATGGGTTGTACATTCTTACAAAACGCAAATGGGATATAAGTTCTCTGCCACACACTTGTGGGCCTACTAAGTGATGCGTCCCCTAAAAAAATAAGTTGATGTGTATGCAAGGCTTTGTCAACTTATTATAGTCAACACACGGTTCTAGTGAGAGTGGCCGTTGGATGTCTATCCAACGGATGTCGTGCTTCTTCTTCAATCACGGATATTCTTAGCTTCGGTCGCCCAAAAAATGATTCCTCCCCCTGACATCTGGGGCGCACCGTTTCGGAGGCTAACCCGTGGGCCTACTAAGTTGGAGCATACTAAGGGCTTTGTCAACTTAGTAAATATAAACGATTCTAGCTTCAGTGATCGTACGATGTCCATCCAACGGCCATAGTGCTTCTTCAACCTCTGGTCTTCTTGGTCATGCCGCCTGCTCCTGCCTCCCGTGGCCGGCTGTGCTGCCGCGGAGGCCTCGCTGCCCCCATACTACTCCCACCGCTGGCCAGGCCATCCCTCCACTCACCCACACCCCCTGTTATTCTGCGGCGACGGCAGCCTCACACCGCAGCCAAACTAGTGAACCCTCGTACTCCTCTCCGCGCGGGCTTCCACTGTTGCGTCTTCCCCGGCTCTGCGTCGTCCCCTTCCTAGGTCTCGCCTTCGTCCACCGCCCTGGTGCTCTTGGCGCGGCGTGGTCAACGTGGTCAACGACCGACTTCCATCGAAAGAGTACTGTATGTGGAGAGGCTGACAGCTGGGTCCACGGCAGCCGCAAGGAAGTGCCTCCTTATTAGGTGCAAAATAATTATTCCTCCACCTGACAGCAGGGACCCACCGGACGGGCCACCTTATTTTGCGAGAAAAACATTTCCCCCTGACTATTGGGACCCACCGTACGGGCCACCGTATTTCACGAAAAAAAACGTTCCCCCGCTGTCAGCTCGGACACACCGGAAGTGCCTCTTTATTACGCACAAAAAAATGAATACTCCCCCTGCTAGCTGGGACCCACCTTGGTGGGAGGCTGACTTGTGGGCCTACTAAGTTGACGGGGACGGAGGGCTCTGTCAACTTAGTCAATACGAACGATTCTAGCTCCAGTGACCGTACGATGTCCATCCAACGGCCGTAGTGCTTCTTCAACCTCTGGTCTTCTTGCTCTAGCCGCCCAAAGCAACGCTAGTCATGCCGCCTGCTCCTGCCTCCCGTGGTCGGCTATGCTACCGCGGAGGCCTCACCGCCCCCTACAATTCCCACCGCTGGCCAAGCCCTGCGGCGATGGCAGCCTCACACCACAGCTGAACGAGTGAACCCTCATACTCCTCTCCGTGTGGGCATCCACTACCGCGTCTTCACTGGCTCCGCGTCATCCCCTTCCTAGGCCTCGCCGTCGTCCATCGCCCTGGTGCTCTCGGCGTGGTGTGGTCAACATGGTCAAGGAACGACTTCCATCAGACGTGGACTGTATGTGGAGAGGCTGATAGCTGGGTCCACGGCCGCAGCAAGGAAGTGCCTCCTTATTACGCGGAAAATAATGATTCCTCCACCTGACAGGAGGGACCCACCGGATGGGCCACCGTATTTTGCGAAAAAAATGTTTCCCTCCTGACTGCTGGGACCCACCAGCTACACCTTCGCACGCAAGGAAGTGCGTCCGAGCAAAAAAAATGATTTGCCCCCTGACTACTGGGACCCACCAGCTACATCTTCGCACGCAAGGAAGTGCGTCCGGGCAAAAAAAAACCAAAACGATTCGCCCCCCCTGACTGCTGGGACCCACCAGCTACATCTTCGCAGGCAAGGAAGTGCCTGACAGTCGGGACCCACCTGGTCGAAGCGTAAGTAGCATTGTCATTCTGGTTACGAACGTGTACGTACATATATACTGGTGGATGTAGAGGCGCGCACATGTCGTAGTAGAGGCGCGCACATAGCATGTACACGTACGTACAGCGGCCAGGGTGCAAGAAAGAAAATACGGCCACGTATGTGTACATACGGGCGGGGTCTCAAACGCCTACTCGCGCATACGTACGGCGAGGGCTCATGTACATGGCTAGGTCGGAATGGAGAAACAATGTTGTCGTCGTTTTCATGGGGAGGCAACGGAATGCGTCGTGCTCATGGGGAGGCAACAGAATGCGTCGTGTTCATCGGGAGGCAACAGAACGCTTGGGAGCCAACCGGCTGGGTCGGAACGGAATGCGTGGTCGTGTTCATCGGGAGGGCTTGGACGGAATAGGCGATGGAAACGAGGCCTGGCGTACCGCACAACGGAGGAAACGGACCTCCTACGTTCGGAACGGGGTCCTGTTGATCGGGAGGGGTGTGGCGTACCGCAAAACGGAGGAAACGGACCTCCTACGGTCGAAACGGGGGTCCTGTTGATCGGGAGGGGTGTGGCGTACCGCAAAACGGACGAAACGGGCCTCCTACAGTCGAAACGAGGGTCATGTTGATCGGGAGGGGTGTGGCGTACCGCAAAACGGACAAAACGGACTTGTGTTGGAGTGCTACGGTCGAAACGAGGGTCCTGTTCATCAGGAGGGGTGTGGCGTACCGCAAAACGGGACTCCACGGGATACTGTTCATCTCCACCGTCGACCTCCTCCAGCCTCCATGGGCTACCGTCGACCTCCTCCAGCCTCCACGGGCTCCTGTTCATCTAGCCTCCACCGCGCGCTACTCCACCGGCTAGTGTTCAACCACCCCTCCATCATCTACTGTTCATCCATCCCTCCACACCACGGGGTCCTATTCAACCACCCCTCCACGGACACCTCTCCACCGTCTACTGTTCCTCCAGCCCTCCATACCATGGGGTCCTGTTCATCCAGAGGCAACGCCACCGCTCACTGTTCATCCAACCCCCCCTCCCCCGCAACACTCACTATTCATCCAATCGATCGGCTTCAGTTAGCAGCAGTAGCAAAGGAAATTGCTCGATCGGGTTCAGTTAACAGCCATCGATCGATCGCTCGGGTTCAGTAATGCGTAGCCTGCAGTGCAAACACTCGGGTTTAGTTAGAGCCCAACGCCTCGCTCGGGTTCAGTTAGAGCCAATGCCTCGCACACACGTGTGTACGTGTACGAGAGAAACGCGCATCGCTCGGCCCCCGACCTCCCACCGTAACCGGCAACTCCCCGAAATTTTCCTCCCCCTCGCTTCTACCACGGTTTTTTCCGTCATGGACAGCCCAAAGAATGTCATGCAGCTACGTCTCCTGCCCGCCTAGGACGAAAAGCCCATTTTCTATCATGATTTTTTGTCATAGAAGTAGGAGCCCACCACATCTATGATGATACCGGGTTTTGTCACAATTATCGTCATAGGGGTGTCATATGTATGACAGAAGAAAATTTCGTTTGGCCCAAAATGTCACCGATGTGTCTTTTTTTTGTAGTGGAACTACATGGCCGATATCCGCGGAGACTTGATCTTCGACGGATTCGAGCCTACGCCAGGAGCGCCGAACAGTCGCGACGAGCACAACTTAGACCTTCTATCGGACAATACTCAGGATATCGCACCTGCAGGAGCTCCAGACCTAAATCCGGGGCAGATTGCGTCGTCCGAGGACGGGTGGATGGACTCCGCCCTGGAGGCTGCACACTCATCGGCGGTAGAGCCGAACACAGGCTCCACCCCCAAGGAAGCCTGTGTCTCCGGACCCCTGGACTTGTGTCCGGTTGTAGGTCCCAGACAGCGCGCCCCCAGGCCCGCCGATTCTGATCGGGCTCCAGTAATGGAATTCACCATTGTGTATATCTTCTAGCACTCGCCCTCCCGCGACATGCTGAACTCATTATGGTCTCTCTCTTTGTCAGGAGACGCTTGGCCGGACTATGTCCGCCTTGAGGGGGAAGAAGGCAACGAAGAAATTCGTTCGCCACCCACCACCCACTTCATAGCCACTGTCGACGATGTAACAGACATGCTTGACTTCGATTCCGATGACACCAACGATACGGATGTTGGCGTAGGGGACGATTCCGAACCACCGCCCATGGGGCGCTGGACTGCCACCCCGTCATATGATATATACATGGTGGACACGCCTAAGGAGGACGACGGCGACAAAAGGAGGATAAAACCACCGGATAAAAGCCAAAACGACGGCGCAGACGCCGCTCTAAGTCTAGCCACAGTAAAAACTATGATTACAACGCTAGAAAGAACGACACCCCAGTCAACTCCAAAGGAAACAACGACCATACGGACCCAGCGATGGAGCAAGATGAGCCAGATCACGTCGAACACAGCCCGGAGCAGACGCCCGATCACAGTGATCCCGAGGGCCGAACTCATCAAAATGCCGCGGGACAGGAGCACAGTCCGGATGACGACGCATTCATCATCCTGGAAACACGTTTGGAATGAGATAACCTCCACAAAAGGCTTATGGCCACTACGAGAACTCTAAAGAAGCAGAAGCAACGACTTAAGGCCGCACAGGAAACGCTCAATCGCAGATGGAATAAAGTGCTAGACACTAAAGAAAAATACGACGACGATCGCCACACAAAGAGCTATCCAAAGCGCAAGCTGCTGCCAGAATTCAACGATGAGGCCATTCCACCGAAGAACAATACGGCCAGTAGGCCGGACCAACCACTTCATAACCGCAATAGAGCAGCTATTGACGCCGCACACGATTTACGTGAGCTCCTAGATAAAAAGGCCGGCGTGACCAGGTCCATCTATGTATCTAGAGGACACGCTCCGGTGCAGGATTACGGTCACCAAAACAATCAGGCTGATCGAGTACGAGTTCGGAATCATCACCGAACACAACAACAGTCAACAACACACCACAACATGTCCAGATACAGAGGGGCCGCTCACCCTCTATGCTTCACCGAAGAGGTACCGGACCATGAATTTCCAAAGGGTTTCAGACCCGTGAACATAGAGGCATATGACGGAACGATAGACCCCGGGGTCTGGCTTGAGGATTTTATCCTTCACATCCACATGGATCGGGGGGACGACCTCCATGCCATCAAATACCTTCCCCTCAAGCTGAAGGGACCAGCTCGTCACTGGTTTAAAAGCCTCCCCGAAAACTCAATCGGAAGTTGGGAGGAAGTTGAGGATGCTTTCAGGGCCAATTTTCAAGGAACCTATGTCCGACCTTCGGCCGCTGACGATTTAAGTCACATAATTCAACAGCCCGGAGAGTCCGCCCGCACGCTCTGGAATAGATTCCTCACTAAGAAGAATCAAATTGTTGATTGTCCGAATGTCGAAGCCCTAGCGGCCTTCAAACACAGTATTCAGGATGAGTGGCTCGCCAGACACCTTGGCCAAGAAAAGCCGAGGACAATGGCAGCCTTAACAAGCCTTATGACCCGCTTTGGCCCATAGAGGTACCAGCGACCCAGGCACATCCGAGATCAGGGATGGCAACGGGAAGCCACTGCGCAATAAAAACAAAC
Source organism: Triticum aestivum (assembly GCF_018294505.1). Taxonomy (NCBI): domain Eukaryota; kingdom Viridiplantae; phylum Streptophyta; class Magnoliopsida; order Poales; family Poaceae; genus Triticum; species Triticum aestivum. Next base: position 372,555,903 of record NC_057810.1, on the reverse strand, counting down.
GTCGAAATAAGGAAGAAAGTCCGGACAACACAATGGTCAACGCCAGATTCAGGGGCTCTCGACCCGGTCAACAAAAGAAGCCATTTAAAGGCAGCAAAGAGGGACCGTCTGGCCTGAACAAAGTCCTGAACAGACTGTGCCAAATTCATGGAACCCCCGAAAAACCTACGAACCACACTCACAGAGAATGCTGGGTCTTTAAGAAGGCCGGCAAATTAAATGCCGAAGAGAAGGGAAGGGAAACACCAAGTGACGACGAGGATGAGCCTCGCCAGCCGAACACTGGGGGACAGAAAAAATTCCCACCAGAGGTAAAAACAGTAAACATGATCCACGCGGCTCACATACCAAGAGAAGGCGCGAACGCGCGCTCAGAGACGCATACGCTATAGAGCCCGTCGCCCCCAAACTTAACCACTGGCCGGCCTGCCCAATCACCTCCGATCACAGGGATTACCCGACTAGTATGCGGCACAGAGGATCAGCTGCCTTGGTGCTCGGCCCAATAATCGACGGATACCATCTCACTCGCGTCCTCATGGACGGCAGCAGTAGTCTCAATCTAATATACCAGGACAGTGTTCGTGGGATGGGGATAGACCCATCCAGAATCAGCCAAAGTAACACCACCTTTGAAGGAGTGATACCAGGCGTTGAAGCCCGCTGCAGGGGCTCCCTCGTACTAGAGGTGACATTCGGTTCCCCAGGCAACTCTAGAAGCGAAGAACTACTCTTCACCATCGCCCCCCTCCAAAGTGGTTATCATGCATTGCTCGGGAGAACGGCCTTCGCCCGCTTTAACGCAGTACCGCACTACACCTACCTTAAACTCAAGATGCCCGGCCCACGTGGCGTCATCACCGTTAACGGAAATACAGAGTGTTCCTTACGCGTAAAAGAGTATGTGACGGCTCTAGCAGCCGGACTCTAAGCGGCCTCTAATACCAGAACGCATGATTGGTCGTTAAGACCACGGACACGGTTAGACGAGTCCGGCAGCGCAGATAAACCTGAGCTGGGCGCCATACATGTAATACCATAGAGGACACTAGGGGCTACAAATATTCAATAAAGCCCACCTTTTGGCTTGACCTTACTAACAGGCCAATGTCTTACACTTCTACTATCTATTGATAATAGTCAACTCTTCGCATGCTTACGTCATACTCTTCTACATGAGTTTTCCTTTTTACAAACACCATTCATGTGATACCCTCCCAGGACACGGCACAACGGAGATAAAGGCACAGACGTGCAGCAGGGCCCCGCTCAAAGGTTTCTCTTTAGGTTAAGCCCCTGTGTAAACCTTTTTTATTGTCTCTTGTTGCTTACACATCCCATGGGTACTACACCCACAGGGGATACTGCCGTTATTGGCATTTCGCCACGACAGACTAATGCACGTACCTGGAAATACAGGGTTCATAATAAAGGGCGTTCTTCAGCCCAGTATATGTTCTAAAGTCTGAACACCTTCGGGAGTGTTCGGCGTCGCGAGTTTGGCCCTATATGCATTAGCTCTGAATCATGTCTTTGGTCAAATGTTGGGATTGCCCGACTCCTGGTTTTGCCGCCTTATGTTCCGTTCTTATCGGCTAAGGCGGTCAAAGGAGAACTATTGCGATTGTGCCCTGGTTATTCCGGATGAGCACCTCAGTAGAGAAAGCCGAAAACTGACTATCGCGATATAGAGAGAGACTGGTCAACCACTCGAGGAATCATCAGAATCTTTAGGATTCCTCCGCATTAATGAAGGACCGTTTCCCGGTCATGTACACACGCGCCCGTATTCGGATGCACGCAAAGGTACCAGGGGCTACATAGTAGCCCCACCGTCAAACTCCTATGGCTAAGTGAAAGTGCTAAAGCTATATAGTCCGGTTGCCTAGTTCGATGTGTGATCGCCTCCTTAATGGACCAAGACGTTGGATCAAGTGTGATTACGCATATTCTCGCGAACACCCCCGCATTGTATGCGTGGGAGCTGAAGCCAACGACCACTAACTTTTAGATTACATATATACATCAAACGGCCACACAGGAGGCACAATAACACTTTCAGGCGAAAAGTATAAACATAGCCTCCATAATTAAAATAAAATTGTTTTCACAATGAAACGATTTGTCACTCGAACATGAAATTCTTCGAGCACCGAGCCTCTATTAAACGAGTACCTTCTGTTACCTGCTCCAAGTAGTGCTCGGTCGGATCCTGGCTTCCCGCCGGATTCTGGGTCGCAATGATGGTGGCGTCCATATCTGTGCAATATGCTTTAACGCGGGCAAGATCCATCCGTGCACCCTCTATGCACGCCGACCTCTTCATGGCATCGATCCGCGATACGGCACCAAGGAACTATTGCACTAACCAAAGTAACTGTCCGGCTTTGGCCCTTTTGGCCATAGATGGTCTATTACGGACCTCGTTGCAAGACCGGACAACCTATGGAGCTCGGCCACAGCAGCCATCCTCTCACTCAATGGCAACGGCGCGTTGGAGCATTGAATTGCGACCAGAACAGCTTTTCTACTTCATTATCTTCTTGATCCTTGAAAAACTTGACCGCATCAGTCGTACTCTTTGCCAGATCCGCATACGTGTCTGCAGGGCTCCAGCGTCGATCTAGAGGAGCGTACTTTGGATCTAAGAACTTCATCCGCAATAAATAGGGGTTTCCAGCCGCGATTTCTCCGGCCTGTCAAAGCTCCTCCCGTGCATTCCTAATTTCAGAACGCATCTCCTTGGCCGCATCAAGAGCCTTCTTCAGGTCAGCCGAATTAGCCTGATTCTCTTTTTCAAGGAGCTCATACCAGTTGGCGGTGTTTTTCAGCTCCACGGCCATCTCGGCTATTTTATCTTCGCTTCGGCGATGAGCAGCCTGTTCGGCTCTCAACTCTTCGGCCGCCTTTAGGGCAGCCGCATTGCTAGCCCGGGCTTGTTCCTTGGCTAGGGCAAGTTCCGCCCTCAGGGCCTCCATGGCAGCAGCTCCGCCTACAGACCAAGCATATTAGATTAACATTATGCTCCTCTTAATATTTCCTATAAGAAATAAGGAAAGCAGAGCACATACTTTGTGACTCGTTAAGCTGCTCGTTCACAAGTGTGATATCGGCATCCACAACTCCAATATGCCTCCTCAGTTCGGCGACTTCAACGGACCGGTCAGCTGCCGGATCCTTAGCCACATGTGCATGAATACAGTGCGATCATTACTCCACAATGTGATCCTCCATTCGCCGCCTAGGGCTGGCAACCAAAGTCTCAGGGGCTACTATCCATATGGAGCACACCTAGCGCGTACGCCACAATTAAAAAATTATGTATTTCATTACATACCTCAAAGCCTCTGAGCAGGCTCGTAAAAGCTTCATGCAGCCCGCTTGTGGCAGATGAAACCTTCCCAAGCACCATGCTCCATAATGAATGGTGATCCTCCGAGAGAGCATCTCACTCCAGAAGGCCCGTCAGCGTGTCCGACCGGTCGCCAAACTATGGAGGATCCCTCTTATCGCCCCTCGTGGGAGCCGAACGTTCCGGGCTCAGGGCGGCCGAAGGACTAGCTTCTAGCCTCGGCAAATCTGGACTCCTCCGTGACGACACCTCGGGGTCACCCGCCCCATAAGGCGGAGAGGTTGGTGGGGTTTCACTCTCCATCATCTCTAGAAGGAGATCCCCCAAAGATGAACTCTGTTGAGAGGGTTGCTAGCCGAACTGCAAAGAATGGATCCTGGTTATTGTTCTCGGAGGAGGAAGCAGTGGCTTTGTATTTAGGATCGACTTATAGCTCGGTTGAGGGCTGGCCCGTCTTCGGGCATGGCGGTGAGGACGCCCTTCGGGGCAGGGCCCCCTGGTGAAGTTTTCTTCCCTTGTCTGGGCACCTCCGTCTCCATGTCTTTGGAGGCGGCCCTTTTCTTCCCGCGAGGGGAGGAGATCTTAGATTCCCCTCCCCGACTATCCTCCTTTGTGGAGGTAGAAATTCCCCCGGTTTGGATGTGCAATGTGTGAAGCTCTGCTTCCCTGTTCTTCCCTTCATCTTTCCCCGAAGGCAGTTGACTTAGCACATGACCAAGCATCTTTGCTATGGCAGGACTAGGCGAGCCTTCGGGAAGTGGCGCCGGACACCTGATTCTCTCCGCCTTGCTAAGCCATTCCTGGCCGTGGAGGGTTTTTTAGAATAATGTTATGATAAATATAAACGAAGTGTTCGGTTTCTGGGTTGCTTACTTGGGATATCTGGGCGGTTGCAGCTCAAGCCCGCATCCTTGGTGGTGTCCGGACACTTTACTTGTGGTCCGAAGAATAACTTACACATCCCTTCGAGCGTCATGCCTAAGAAGTGCAAAATAGTCCGTGGACCTTCCGGATTGAACTCCCACATCTGGAGAGGCCGGCGTTTGCACGGCAACATCCGTCGGACTAGCATTACCTGAATTACGCTGACAAGGCTAATGTCCCTCTCAATGTTGGTACATCATTAGCAGGCCCCCAATCTCGTCCTACATTGGCCCATGACGCTAGTTGAGGCGGAGGGCCCGAACGGAAGTCGGGGGCAGCCACCCACTTTGTGCCTCTGGGAGCCGTGGCGTAAAACCACCTCCTTTGCCATAGATCGAACACCTCCGGGAAGAAGCCCTCTGGCCATGGGGCGTCGGCGTTCCTGCTTATTGCAGCACCTATGCACTCCGCATGTCGCCCCTCAATCATTTTCGGCTTCACATTGAAGGTCTTGAGCCATAAGCCGAAGTGCGGGGTGATGTGGAGGAAGGCTTCGCACACAACGATGAACGACGAGATGTGAAGGATGGCGTCCGGAGCTAGATCATGAAAATATAGCCCGTAATAGAACATGAGCCCTCTCACAAAGGGATCAAGGGTGAAGCCTAAGCCGCGGAGGAAGTGAGAAACAAATACGATGCTCTCGTTGGGCTCGGGAGTAGGGATGACCTGCCCTGGAGCAGGAAGCTTGTGCTTGATGTCGCGGTTAGATATCTGACCTCCCTGAGCTTCGCAATGTCCTCCTCTGTGATAGAGGAGGCCATCCACCAGCCTTGAAGGTTGGATCCGGACATGATTGAAGATCTGAAGTGCTTAATCTTGGGTTTCGGGTGTTGGAACTCGAGATGCGAAAAGGCGCAAGCATGGTAGAAAAGAGGGATAGGCCTCGGCCCCTCTATAAAGGGGGTGAATATCAAGCGTCCTCAGCGTAACCGCTTGGGACTTACCTAAAAACACGGAGTCATACCAACAGGTGTCGTGGGGTTGCACGCGCCTATATTGATGGAAAATCCCGCGATAAGGGGAACACGGTCTCTGCTTTGGCAAGGTGTGCCAATAAAACTGCCTCGCAACGTGTATCGAGGCAGGCCAAGAAAAACTGGTTCGTGTTGGGCCAGGCCACAGCGTAAGAGCACACCGTACCAAAAAATTGTCAGCAAATTAGGTTTATGAAGTGCTATGCTCTCTACGGTGGTGTGCGGAAATTATCTCGCAAAGCAGGACACAATCATCAATCTTCGTTGGAGTATTTGGAGATGGAACCCGCCTTGCAATGCCGAAGACAATCTACGCGCTAGAGTCATCATCATTGAAGCTTGGTTCAGGGGCTACTAAGGGAGTCTTGGATTAGGGGGTATCCGGACATCCGGACTATATACTTTGGCCGAACTGTTGGACCGTGAAGATACAAGACTCAAGACTTCGTCCCATGTCCGGATGGACTCTCCTTTGCGTGGAAGACAAGCTTGGCGATCCGGATATTAGATTTCCTTCTTTGTAACCGACTCTGTGTAAACCCTAGCCCCCTCCGGTGTCTATATAAACCGGAGGGTTTAGTCCATAGAAGGGTAATCATAATCATCATAGGCTAGCTTCTAGTGTTTAGCCTCTACGATCTCGTGGTAGATCAACTCTTGTAATACTCATATCATCAAGATCAATCAAGCAGGAAGTAGGGTTTTACCTCCATCGAGAGGGCCCGAACCTGGGTAAAACATCGTGTCCCTTGCCTCCTGTTACCATTAGCCTTAGACGCACAGATCGGGACCCCCTACCCAAGATCCTCCGGTTTTGACACCGACAACGGGCTCCCGAGAGGTTTTCGGTGGCTACAGAGGCTTGCGGCGGTGGAACTCCCGATCTATTGTTCGCTTCGATGTTTTTAGGGTATATGGGAATATATAGGCGAAAGAAGTTGGTCGGGGGATCCACGAGGGGCCCACGAGAGTGGAGGGTACGCCCAGGGGGTGGTCATGCCCCCCTATCTCGTGGCGTCCTCGAAGCTTCCCTGGCTTGCACTCCATGTTCCCTGGATTGCTTCTGTTCCAAAAATAACGTTTCCGAAGGTTTCATTCCGTTTGGACTCTGTTTGATATTCCTTTTCTTCGGAACACTGAAACAGGCAAGAAAACAACAATATGGGCTGGGCCTCCGGTTAATAGGTTAGTCCCAAAAATAATATAAAAGTGTATAATAAAGCCCATAAACATTCAAAACAGATAATAAAATAGCATGAATGCTTCATAAATTATCGATACGTTGGAGATGTATCAGCATCCCCAAGCTTAATTCCTACTCGTCCTCGAGTAGGTAAATGATAAAAGAAAGAATTTATGAAGTGTGAATGCTAGCAGGTGCACCAGTTTGATCAAAGATAATTTCAATCACCTTTTCTAGCATGATTATATGTCATAATAGTAGTTCATCTCATAAAACTTCTCACGGTCAAGTAACAAGCTATTCACATGTTAAAGCATAGACCATAAACTTTCTTGAAAACTAGCAAACTTCATTCTTAGTCATTAAACAATTACAATTCATCTTATTTTCAGGAAGGGTCTATGTCAGAGCTTTGATTTAGCAAACTCCACATACTCAACTATCATATAGTCTACTACAATTGCTAACACTCACGCAATACTTATAGTTATGGAGTTTTAATCGGACACTGAGAAATACAGGGGCTTATAATTCCGCCTCCCAACGTATTCACCTTTGGGTGATGTCAACAATAATAGTTCATGCTAACTTACATCCAGTTGGATATGTATATCAGGATCTTTCCAACATGAGGTGCTTGCCAAAGGATAAAATGAAAAAGGGAAAGGTGAAGATCACCTTGACTCTTGCATAAAGTAAAAGACATAAAGTAAAAGATAGGCCCTTCGCAGAGGGAAGCAGAGGTTGTCATGTGGTTTTAGGGTTGGATGCACAAAATCTTAATGCAAAAGAACGTCACTTTATATTGCCACTTGTGATATGAAACTTTATTATGCAGTCCGTCGCTTTTATTACTTCCATATCACACGATTGTATAAAGCTTATTTTCTCCTCACTAATAAGTCATACATATTTAGAGAGCAATTTTTATTGCTTGCAACATGACAACTTACTTGAAGGATCTTACTCAATCCATAGGTAGGTATGGTGGACTCTCATGGCAAAAACTGGGTTTAAGGATATTTGGAAGCACAAGTAGTATCTCTACTTGGTGCAAGGAATTTTGGCTAGCATGAAGGGGAAAGGAAAGCTCAACATGTTTGAATGATCCATGACAATATACTTTAACTGAGATGTGAGAAAACATAACCCATTACGTTGTCTTCCTTGTCCAACATCAACTCTTTAGCATGTCATACTTAATGAGTGCTCACAATTATAAAAGATGTCCGAGATAGTATATTTATATGTGAAATCTCTCTTCCTTCAATATTCTTTCATGAATTGTTCAAATGACCAATACAATGCCTGCTAACCTTCAATAAATTTACAACCTCTACTTTTTAGATGTTAAGTCATTACTCCCCATGGGGTAAGCATATGAAACATATATAAATTCAGATTTATGACAATCAACTCATTCAACTATTTACTCATAGGATATAAGTGAAGCACACGAGTAAATGACAAACTACTCCAAAAAGATATAAGTGAAGATCAATGAGTAGCTAAATAATTATGTAACTATGTGAAGACTCTCTCTCACATTTAAGAATTTCAGATCTTTAAGTACTTTATTCAAGCAGCAAGCAAATCAAGATAAAATGGCATTGCAAGGATACAACAACTCATGTGAAGAAGCAAAAACTTAGGCTCAACCGATACTAACCGATAGTTGTTGAAGAAGAAAGGTGGGATGCTTACCGGAGCATCCCCAAGCTTAGATGCTTGAGACTTCTTGAAATATTATCTTGGGGTGCCTTGGGCATCCCCAAGCTTGAGCTTTTGTGTCTCCTTAATTCCTTTTATATCTTGGTTTCCTAAATCTCGAAAGCTTCATCCACACCAACTCAACAAGAACTCGTGAGATAAGTTAGTATAAACCAATGCAAAAACCTTATCATTTTCTATTGTACACTAAAATTATTATTCATCATTGCATACTAAATGCTTCTGCATATTTAATACTCCTATCCTCAAATAGAATCATTAAACAAGCAAACATATGCAAACAATGCGACCATAACAGCAATCTGCCAAAACACTATAATCTGTAAAGAGTGCAAGATTCATCATACTTCCCTAACTCGAAAAATTATGAGAAAAATACCTCACTGTAGAAGATTTATCAGAGCTCAATATGCAAAAAGTTTCAACATTATACCATTCCCTGAATTTTCTAGGGAATTTTTGCAACAGCGGTAAACTTTCTGTTTTCAAACAGCAACATGTATACTAGCAAAATAAGCATGGTAAAGGCTATCCTTGACATTTTTATTGAAAATATAGATGCAAAACATTATTCTAAATAACAGCAAGCAAATACTAACAAAATAATATGACGCTCCAAGAAAAACACATATCATGTGGTGAATAAAAATATAGCTCCAAGTAAAGTTACCGACGAACGAAGACGAAAGAGGGGATGTCATCCGGGGCATCCCCAAGCTTAGGCTCTTGGCTATTATTGAATATCTTGGGGTGACATCGACATCCCTAAGCTTAGGCTCTTTCCACTCCTTATTCCATAGTCCATCGAATCTTTACCCAAAACTTGAAAACTTCCCAACACAAAACTCAACAGAAAACTCGTAATCTCCGTTAGTATAAGAAAATAAAACAACCACGTAGGTACTGTCATGAACTCATTCTAAATTCATATTGGTGTAATATCTACTATATTCCAACTTCTCTATGGTTCATACCCTCCGATACTACTCATAGATTCATCAAAATAAGCAAACAACACATAGAAAACAGAATCTGTCAAAAACAGAATAGTCTGTAGTAACCTGTATCAAACGTATACTTCTGGAACTCCAAACATTCAACCAAATTAGGAAGTCCTAACAAATGTGTGTACCAATCCAGAGCAACAAGAATCAGATCAAAAGCACGTTTCTGTGCATTATCAAAACTAATTTACTGGGTGCAAAAGTTTCTGATTTTCAGCAGGATCAACACAACTAACACCGTAAGCTATCCTAAAGGTCGTACTTGGCACTTTATTGAAACAAAATCTATAAAAATGATTTCTACAGTATCATAATCATGTGGACACACAAAAGCAGTAAAGGTAAATATTGTGTTGTCTCCCAACAAGTGCTTTCTTTAATGCCTTTCTAGCTAGGCATGATGATGAAAATGATGCTCACATAAAAGAGAAGAATTGAAACATAACGGGAGCATCATGAAGCATATGACTAGCACATTTAAGCCTAAACCACTTCATATGCATAGGGATTTTGTGAGCCAACAACTTATTGGAACAATAATCAAGTAGCATAGGAAGGTAAAACAAGCATAGCTTCAAAATTTTCAACACATAGGGAGGAAACTTGACATTACTGCAATTCCTACAAGCATATGTTCCTCCCTCATACCGGAGCTTCAAAATTTTCAGTAGCATCATGAATGAATTCAACAGTATAACCAGCACCTAAAGCATTCTTTTCATGATCTACAAGCATAGAAATTTTACTACTCTCCACATAAGTAAAATTCTTCTTATTCAGAATAGTGGGAGTAAACTCAACAAAATAATTATCATGTGAGGCATAATCCAATTGAAAACTAAAATAATGATGACAAGTTTCATGGTTATCATTATTCCTAATAGCATACAAGTCATCACAATAATCATCATAGATAGCAACTTTGTTCTCATAATCAATTGGGACCTCTTCCGAAATAGTGGATTCATCACTAAATAAAGTCATGACCTCTCCAAATCCACTTTCATAATTATCACAATAATATTAAACATCCTCCAAAATAGTGGGATCATTACTTCCTAAAGTTGACACTCTTCCAAACCCACTTTCATCAACATAATCATCATAAATAGGAGGCATGCTATCATAATAAATTTGCTCATCAAAACTTGGGGGACAAAAAATATCATCTTCATCAAACATAGCTTCCCCAAGCTTGTGGCTTTGCATATCATTAACATCATGGATATTCAAGGAATTCATACTAAAAACATTGCAATCATGCTCATCATACAAAGATCTAGTACCAAACATTTTAATGCATTCTTCTTGTAGCAATTGAGAACAATTTTCCTTTCCATCATTCTCACGAAAGATATAAAAATGATGAAGCGTATGAGGCAAACTCAATTCCATTTTTTTGTAGTTTTCTTTTATAAACTAAACTAGTGATAAAACAAGAAACTAAAAGATTTTATTGCAAGATCTAAAGATATACCTTCAAGCACTAACCTTCCCGGCAACGGCGCCAGAAAAGAGCTTGATGTCTACTATGCAACCTTCTTCTTGTAGGGGTTGTTGGGCCTCCAAGTGCAGAGGTTTGTAGGAAAGTAGCAAATTTCCCTCAAGTGGGTGACCTAAGGTTTATCAATCCGTGGGAGGCGTAGGATGAAGATGGTCTCTCTCAAGCAACCCTGCAACCAAATAACAAAGAGTCTCTTGTGTCCCCAACACACCCAATACAATGGTAAGTTGTATACGTGCACTAGTTCAGCGAAGAGATGGTGATACAAGTGCAATATGGATGGTAGATATAGGTTTTTGTATCTGAAAATATAAAAACAGTAAGGTAACTAATGATAAAAGTGAGCGTAAACGGTATTGCAATGCTAGGAAACATGGCCTAGGGATCATACTTCCACTAGTGCAAGTTCTCTCAACAATAATAACATACTTGGATCATATAACTATCCCTCAACATGCAACAAAGAATCACTCCAAAGCCACTAATAGCGGAGAACAAACGAAGACATTATGGTAGGGTACGAAACCACCTCAAAGTTATCCTTTCTGTTCTATCTATTCAAGAGTCCGTAGTAAAATAACATGAAGCTATTCTTTCCATTCAATCTATCATAGAGTTCATACTAGAATAACACCTTAAGACACAAATCAACCAAAACCCTAATGTCACCAAGATACTCCATTGTCACCTCAAGTATCCATGGGCATGATTATACGATATGCATCACACAATCTCAGATTCATCTATTCAACCAACACAAAGTACTTCAAAGAGTGCCCAAAGTTTCTACCGGAGAGTCAAGACGAAAACGTGTGCCAACCCCTATGCATAGGTTCATGGGTGGAACCCGCAAGTTGATCACCAAAACATACATCAAGTGGATCGCCTGAATATCCCATTGTCACCACAGATAAGCACGGCAAGACATACATCAAGTGTTCTCAAATCCTTAAAGACTCAATCCGATAAGATAACATCAAAGGGAAAACTCAATCCACTACAAGAGAGTAGAGGGGGAGAAACATCATAAGATCCAACTATCATAGCAAAGCTTGCGATACATCAAGATCGTGCCATGGAGAGAACACGAGAGAGAGAGAGAGAGATCAAACACATAGCTACTAGTACATAACCTCAGCCCCAAGGGTGAACTACTCCCTCCTCGTCATGGAGAGCATTGGGATGATGAAGATGGCCACCGGTGAGGGACTCCCCCTCCAGCAAGGTGCTGGAACGGGCTCCTGAGAGGTTTTTGGTGGCTATAGAGGCTTGCGGCAGCGGAACTTCCGATCTATTGTTCGCTTCGATGTTTTTAGGGTATATGGGAAAATATAGGCGGAAGAAGTCGGTCGGGGGAGCCACGAGGGGCCCACGAGAGTGGAGGGCGCGCCCAGGGGGGTGGGCGCGCCCCCCTATCTCGTGGCCTCCTCGAAGCTTCCCTGGCTTGCACTCCAAGTTCCCTGGATTGCTTCTGTTCCAAAAATAACTTTTCCGAAGGTTTCATTCCGTTTGGACTCCGTTTGATATTCCTTTTCTTCGAAACACTGAAACATGCAAGAAAACAGCAATATGGGTTGGCCCTCTGGTTAATAGTTAATCCCAAAAATAATATAAAAGTGTATAATAAAGCCCATAAACATTCAAAACAGATAATAAAATAGCATGAATGCTTCATAAATTATAGATACGTTGGAGACGTATCATGTGTCCAAACTTTCGGCCAACAGGAGAATTTTTTTACGACAAACATCTTGGTGGCATGACATAGCATCAAGCAAGGTTCATGTGTTTCTGATCATTTTTTAATTTTTTGGATTTGAAATGACATGGCACTCCATGCATGTGTCCATGCCGTGAGACCAATATATTTGAAAATTCCTATTGATTTGCTGCACATGGAATTAACTCACACACAAGTACACAAATATGATTTTTCGAACCGTTATATTTAGCCCTCGCATGTACATGTAGTTCTAATTTGAATTACGTCATTAAATGGCTTTAAAATCACTTAAATGTCTTCAAAATGTCAACTGACCCCTGAAAATTTTCAAATTTTCACATGAACAGTTGTATTAGTGCATGTTACACGTAGAAAAAAATTTGAAGGCCGTAAGAGGAAGCTATCTCCCGTTCGTCATCAAACATGCATTGTTCCCTCTCGAAACCACGAACCTTCTAGTGAGTTGGTCCGGTTTGTGAGGGGTGTGTGTCCAAACTTTCATCAAACATTCAAAAAATTTAACCACATCATCTTGGTGGCATGACATTATATCAGCAAGGTTTCATGTGTTTCCGATCTTTTCTATTTTTTTTTGGAATTTAACTGCCATGGCACTCCATGCTTAATTGTGTCATAGCCGTTAGAACAATATGTTTGAAAATTTCTTCCAATTTACTGCACATGGAATTAAATTGCACACAAGTACACAAAATATGACTTTTCAAACCGTTATGGTTAGCTATTGCATGTACATGTAGTTCAAATTTCAATTATGGTCATTGAATGGCTAGAAAATCACTTAAATGTCTTCAAAAGGTCAAATGACCCCTAAAATTTTCCAGAATTTGACATGACAGTTGTATTAGTGTATGTTACACGTAAAAATTTATTTAAGGCCATAAGAGCAAGTTATCTTCCATTCGTCATCAAACAGGCATTTTCCCCCCTCAGAACCACGAGCCTTCTACTGAGTTGCTCCGGTTTGTGAGGGGTGTGTGTGTGTCCAAACTTTCGTCAAACAGGCCAATTTTTCTACCACATCATCTTGGTGGCATGACATTACAACAAGCAAGGTTTCTTGTTTTTCTGATCATTTTTTATTTTTTATGAATTAAAATGCCATGGCACTGCATGAACGTGTCCATGCCGTGAGACCAATATGTTTGAAAATTCCTTCTAATTTATTACACATGGAATTAACTCGCACATAAGTACACAAATATGATTTTTCAAATCGTTATGGTTGGCCGTTGCATGTAGATGTAGTTCAAATTTGAATTGGGGTCACTAAATGGCTAGAAAATCACTCAAATGTCTTCAAAAGGTCAAATGACCCCTGAAATTTTCCAAATTTTCACATGACAGTTGTATTAGTGCATGTTACACGTAGAAAACGATTGAAGGCCATAAGAGGAAGCTATCTCCCGTTCGTCATCAAACATGCATTGTTCCCTCTCGGAACCACGAGCCTTCTAGTGAGTTGCTCCGGTTTGAGAGGGGTGTGTGTCCAAACTTTTGTCAAACAAGCCAAATTTTTACCACATCATCTTGGTGGCATGATATTACATCAAGCAAGGCATCATGTTTTTCTAATCATATTTTAATTTATATTGTAATTAAGATGCCATGGCACTCCATGCATGTGTCCCATGCCGTGAGACCAATATGTTTAAAAATTCCTTCTAATTTACTGCACATAGAATTAACTCGCATACAAGTACACAAATATGATTTTTCAAACCATTATGCTTAGCCATTGCATGTACATGTAATTCTAATTCAAATTACGGTCATTAAATGGCTAGAAATTCACTTAAATGTCTTCTAAAGGTCAAATGACCCCTGAAATTTTCAAAATTTTCACATGACAGTTTTATTAGTGCATGTTACACATTGAAAAAAAAATGAAAGCCGTAAGAGGAAGCTATCTCCCATTCATCATCAAACATGCATTGTTCCCTCTCGAAACCACGATCCTTCTAGTGAGTTGCTCCGGTTTGTGCGGGGTGTGTATCCAAACTTTTGTCTAACAGGAGAATTTTTTTAACACATCATCTTGGTGGCATGACATTACATCAAGCAAGGTTCATGTTTTTCTGATCATTTTTTAATTTCCTGGAATTAAAATGACATGGCACTCCATGCATGTGTCCATGCCGTGAGACCAATATATTTGAAAATTCCTTTTGATTTGCTGCACAAGGAATTAACTCGCACACAAGTACACAAATATGATTTTTCAGACCGTTCCTTGCATGTACATGTGGTTCTAATTTGAACTGCGTCATTAAGTGGCTTGAAAATCACTTAAATAAAGGTCAACTCACCCCATAAATTTTCCAAATTTTCACATGCACAGTTGTATTAGTGCATGTTACCCGTAGAAAAAAAATTAGGCCGTAAGAGGAAGCTATCTCCCGTTCCCTCTCGGCACCACGAACCTTCTAGTTAGTTGCTCTGGGTTGTGAGGCGTGTGTGTCCAAACATTCATCAAACATGCCAAATTTTTAACCAGATCATCTTGGTGGCATGACATTACATCAACCAAGGTTTCATGTGTTTCTGATCTTTTTTAATTTTTTGGAATTTACATGCCATGGCACTCCATGCTTAATTGTGTCATAGCCGTTAGACCAATATGTTTGAAAATTTCTTCCAATTTACTGCACATGGAATTAAATCACACACAAGTACACAACATATGACTTTTCAAACCGTTATGGTTAGTTGTTGCATGTACATGTAGTTCAAATTTCAATTACTGTCATTAAATGGCTAGAAAATCACTTAAATGTCTTAAAAGGTCAAATGACCCCTAAAATTTTCCAAAATTTGACATGACAGTTGTATTATGACTACAATTTTTCTCGTACATTCAAAACACCATCCATTGCCACTTTAGTCCAAATTTTCTTTGATAGCTAATAAAAAATATCTACAACATCGCACACAATTATTTTGTAGGAATCGTTTGCGATGAAAATTTCTGGGTCTATTTAAGTCTTCCTCCTTAAGCTTCACCGGCTCGTCTGCTCCAGTGCCGGCAACCCCCGAGTCCACGAATCTCGATCCCCATTCCTGCACCCCCTTCTTGCAAAGATGACACCGTGGAAACGCTTTGTGAAGGCCCGTATGATGGTCGCGTCTCCGCCGAGCGCGGCCGCCTGCATCGAGAGCACGGCCGCCTACGCCAAGAATGCCGCCACATCCGCATTGAGTGCGGCCGCTTTCGCCAAGAGGGCGTCTGCGACAACCGACAAGGCAGCTGTAGCAGCCGAGACGGCTGCAACTGCTGCTGTGACGGCGGCTGCAAATGCCGAGAGCGCTCAAGCTGCTGTCCGTGCCGCCGATGTCGCCCTGGCCCGGGTCGAGGCCATCCACGCCAAGATATTCTAAGCCACCTCAGAAGCCAGCATGCAACCCACGTCCAAAAAGGCGACGGTGGACATGGAGCACTTCTTCCTCGTGAAGTCGCCGAGCAGGAGCTGGAGATGCAGGAGGCGGCAGAGATCGAGAAGCGCCGGGAGGAGGAGTTGCGCGTGGCCCAGCTCGAGGTAGAGAAAAGTCTGTCTGTCGAGGAATCGGCGGTGGAGTACTAATGCGTCCTCTGGCGCAACCACTACTATGAGTACTACAAGCTTGAGGGCGGCACCGAGGACGAGGGCACGGTCGACTTCAGCAGGGGGACGCGGAGTCCACCAATGGCGGCATGTCGCAAGGACAAGTCATTGACGTCTCATCTCACACCGATAATGCATAGGCCAGTGCGGCAGCGGATTTGTTAAAATTATGCATACTTAGGCTTTGTTTTCAATGCTGGCCTTTTGTTACAGCAATGTTTAGGCCAACTGGCTCTGTTTAATTACTAAAATAGCTCGATTCAGTAAGTCTGGTCTGTGTGATGTACGCTCTTTTGTGTGCCCAAATTAGCAAGCGATGCTAAATTATGCAATGACGTACCTGGGGAAATTTCCACCAAAATTTGAATTATCAAACTCATCCCATGCGCGTAAAGCAGAAGAATCGTTTGCGGTGCACACTATCATTCAAAGTGAATGGTGTACGGCGGCACCGTGTGCAAAGTTTCCCTCCACAATTCGAAATTTTTGGCCTACCACCAAAATATCTACCCCCTACCCCATCCCCTTTTCTCCCCGACCACAAGTCACATTTTCCCTGTTTCCCCCTTCCTTCCTTCCTTCCTAAGCTATAGTCGCTTCCTCGCTTGGTTCCTCGCTCTCGCCGTCTCGCATCCTATTGTCGGGGTCGCTATGGTCTTCTTCAAAGACCTCTCCAGTTGTTCCTCCTCCCTCGACCTCTTCGCCACCCGGGTACGCCTCTCTTCTCCCTCTCGGGCTATCACTTGGAATGAAGGATTTTTACGCGGCAGTCGATTTGAGTCATTTCCCTAGGACCATCAGTTGCAACGAATGGAGTGGGGTGGTTGAAGATCTGTTTGCTCGTTGTCACCATCAATCTCCATGCATGAAGCTTGTTGCATTTGAATCTGTGGACAGTGGGAGGAAGTTTCTGGCATGTGCATAGAAGGTTAGACCCTCTTTTGTTGTTATAAATCATTTGTTAGATTTGATTCAGACACTATCACGGTCCCAACCTATTCATACCACACCTTCAACCAAACGCATCCTAAGACAGTGCCACAGTTTGTACCTAGTATCTAAAAATGTTGCCACCTCATCACCGGTGCCATTAGAAAATTATTTGGCACCGCTTCAGAATTTTGTGGAGTCAACTTGTCCACACATCCGAGCAGCCAAGAAGTAAAATACTAGATCTTTATGGCACGAAGGAATTGCGCGTCGGAGCAACTAGGTGCTCCGGAGTTCGGGTCCCTGATTTTTTTCCGCTGCATCGGCTCGCCAGTGCAGGTCACCGGGGCGAGATGTAGGAATAGTTGTCTTTACACCGGTTTTGGCATACATAGTGGACGCCCTTAGTGCTATTAGTTCTATGTTACTAAATTTGTGCATGTACACACCTGTTAGTATCTATTTGCTATCATCCAGACATTGTTGCTATGCTGTTGCAGTTATATTTACCTTCCTCTTAAGATGTTCAATTTGTTATTTATAGCACACGAGTAAGAACTAGTAGCGTTGTTGTAGTTAATTATAGCTTCTGATGTTTCAGAATTTGGTAGTTTTCTCAATGGCAATTAATTCATTTGCACATTGATCTTTTTGAGAAGATATGCCATAATTAACCTGTTACTTCGGTTTTTAGAAATATAGTATTGGTGAATTTCTATGTTGCTATAAACCCATTTTCCTTACAATTGTTAATGGTCTAGTTTTAAATATTATAGGATGAACCGAAGTGTTCTTACTTGGAGTGGGTTGATCAAGAGTGGCCATAGTCTTTGAAGATGTGCCTAGCAAAGCTCTGTAGCATGTATGAGGAAGACAAAATAGGTAGGCTTAGAGAAAGTGTTGTCAATGCTGAAGAATATTTGAAGATGCGGGATAAAAAGAGGAAGGTGGAGAATGAGCTCAGATTTTTTAAATCAAACTTTGCTAAGATGGTGTTTGCGATGGAGGAGGAACTTTCCCAGCTGGCCAGTGCAAAACAGGTTCTTACTGAACTGATGTGGCACCCCGACTTAGAGCAACCGATACCTTGCATTGCCAACCTAGAGATCATGTCTTCAGGCAATACACAACATTTTGGTACATAAAACAACTGCTTTATAGATACTGGCAGAAGCATAGTATGATATTACATCAAGTAGTGATGCCAAGCGGCACACTCGGTACGGCTGAACAATATGTACATTATTTAGCGAACATAAGGGGCCTCGATCACGACAACTACGCGGCAGCGGAACAACGGCGAAGTGGGACTCCATAGCACAGGGACACCAATGTGGACATGATCTAGAAACGGCAGCACTCCGATCCAGTTAGACTTTCCTCAAATCTGGCATAACACACCAGGTCAGTGCATCGAATGTACTTGCAAGCTCACAACAAGCATAAAAATAATGACAAACAATATCATGACATTTAATCAAGTTAAATGCAAATAACAACATGCTTCTCATGCCATGCAACCAATCTTGTGCACTGAGTCCCTGGGACTCTCTTACCAACGGGTTGCCTCACAAACAAAAGGTGATCATTCATGGATCACAAATGGAACCACACTCGGCTCAATGGGTTACCTTGTAACCGAAGGAGAATCACTCACAGATCACAAATGGAATCACAACAGTCAGTCTCACTGACATCATCATGATTTAACCAGTGCCATGCAAATAACTTTGTGTGCAAGATTACTTTATAATAGTTGATCCATGGTGTGCCTTACTTACGAACTGGGCCCTTATCCATGGGCGCGGCTATTGATAGATTTAATACACACTGCAAAGGTACGCACTGTACCCACACCACGGAACCCATGGCCTCGCACTCCCATTCGGTTTGACCAACGGCATTCCGACAGAACTCTCCCATTGCCATGACACTCATTCGGCCACCCCAACTAACTCCCCACTGGGCTAAGCCATGGGTGGCCCCGTTCCTACCAAAGGCATCACGACCACCATCATGGCAAAACAAAAATGGTCCCAAATGGGGACAAGGTACCATCTCAACAACAACGGGCACACAAGCTTATGTCTGCTTACCGGACCATGGTAACACACGCCCATAACCTTCCCTCGTTGGAGGCACCGACAAAGAGGCATGACAACAGACTGACTAACGGCCTTCCCATAAAAGGCAAATGTGGTTGCATTGGTCAGCCTGATTCAGTGGCACCATGACCCGATCAACTTTATGTTCAAGTTCAATTAATGTCAGGTTTATTTGAAATAAAATGCTCGAGTCACCATATGCCATGCTCATGCAACCATATAACATGCATCTCACATCACTTGAAAATAACAGATCAACCTCATCAAAAGTTCTACTTGCACAAATCATCACTAAACTTTGTTGAGTCTTTTTCACTGGTTATTTGCACTCAGTTTGTTTATTATTTACCATATGAAACTCATCATGCATCCATGAAAATAATACCGATGCTAGATCTCACTAGTTCATACCATAGTCATAACAAAATCACATAGTCAAACTACTCATGCTAGATCTCACTAGTTCAAGCACTCACTTATGTAAACTAAGCATCTTGATCATGAAAAAATAACTGACACAAGTATTATTCACTTAATAACTATATGCATGAAATAACATATATTCAAGTTGGAAAAATCATGGATATTGCAAAGACAACATGAAAATGACTGTGTGGCTTGCCTTAGTTTAGAGGAGCTTCACACTCCTCCTGGATATCTTCAAGACAAGCTTCTCCTTCTGAAAATAATTAAAATGACAAAAAGAAAACATCAAGAACACTTCTGAAAATTACCAGAAAATCTATACAGCAGAGCAAAATCTCATCTTGGGTGTGCTGCTAGAGCTTTACAATCAGAACACAATGCAAAAAATATCAACTCATTTGGACTTGTGGTTTAGGAGTTATAGCTACTCAAAATTCTGGTCAAAATTTGATTAAAATTTGAAATAAAAGAAATCCAGGGGGGTGACGTCGATGGCGTACTTCAGAAGTGCACCACCACTCATACCGCTTCGTGCACAGCTAAGAGGCTGACAGCAGACCCCACTGGCCAGGTTGGAGGGAGAGGGAGAGAGAAACAGAGGCGGGCGACATGTTCTCCGGCGAGGAGTGCCCGGCGGCTAGATCTAGAGGGATAGGAAGATGGAGGGGGTTGAGGCACACCTGCCCGTACTCGTAGCATGGCTAGGGGTGGCCGAACAGGGTCGGAACGGAGCTCTCCAGCGGTGGCAGAGAACAAAGGTCGCCGGAGTTGATGATGATGGCGTCATGGGGCTTCACCAATGGCTCCAACATGGTCAAACGGCACTAGTGAACCACCAGCAAGCCGCCAGAGGAGCGGGTGGAGCTCGGGAGGCAGTGGAGTGAGGTGGAGGGGCTGCAGGAAATAGCCGGCGAGCTCGGGTCGGGGCGGCGGCCAGAGGCCTGCCCGGCAGGGCTACGGCTGTTCTACGAGCTCGTGGAGGTTGTGGGTGTGTGGTTTGATGCTCAAGGAGTCGGGTGGGGGCCGTATATATAGGCGAGCAAGAGGAAGGGATCGGGCTCCATCGTGAAGCTTCTGGACACGGCGCTCGGTGACGAACGGTGTCACCGAGAAGGGAAGAAGGCGACGCAGCTCACGCGGACACTGTGGGAGGGCGGAGACGAGCACATGAGCCAGGAACGTGACGAGCATAGTGGCATGGTGTAACGCCCCGAGACCGATGCTTCAGAAGACTTACAGCTATTCCGAGTTTCGCCGTGTGTTTCTTTTTTGCTTGCTCTTTTATTTTTGCATTGCATCATGTCATCATGCCATCATGCCATTTAATTTTTATAACTCTTCTAAATAAATTGTATGGATTTTTTTCGATCCATTTAAATCGACGGATTTCACTTGTGATTTCTCTTTATAACATATTAAAGCCTCTAAATATTATTAGGGAGCTATATTAAAATATTTCATTTTTAAAATTGATCATAACACACTTGCAAAATAAATCCCATGCCTTTCTATGTAAACCCTTGGCCTCAACTATTCCCATAATTTCTTTCATCATTTTCCGGAGCTCCACCAAAAATCCGAACATTTTTGGACCTTCCTTTCATCAAGTCCTAGTTCAAACCCATTTGAATTTCAAATGAGTTTGAATTTAAATCTTTCGGTCATGCCCACTTCTATTTTTCTTGGAACAAGCATATTTTTGCGAGTCCGAGAAAATTGTCTCCATGCGCAAATCCTTTCCCTAGCCCTCTCTTTCTTTTTCTTCTCTTTAATTGTTTTCTGCTAAGAAAATATAAGAGACTAGAGAGAGAGCCCAGCCAGGCCTCTTAGGCCCGACCATCCAAACCGGCCTGCTTCCTCGCAGCCCACCTCTCCAGCCGCAGCTAGCCGCAGCCCACTACCTAAGCCGGCCCAAGGCCCACCTAACGCCCCTCCTAACCCTAGCCCGATCCCCTCGATCCCTCCTCCTCATCCCCTCGCGCCGCCACCTTCGTTCAGCGATCCCCATCACACGTAGCCCCGCATCGCCAGGGAGCGCCGCCAGCGCTCGATCCCACTCCCTCCTCTCGATCCCCATCTCCACCTCGCGACGCCTCCCTTTCTCGAGCGCCCCCGCGCCCTGCCGTGCCCGAGCCGTCCCCGCGCCTCCTCGCTGAGGCCACCTGGTTCATCCTCCACGCCATGGCCAACCCGACCCCAAGCTCCTGCTGCAGCCGCTTCTTCCCAGCTCCGCCCCTACTTCTTCGGCTTCGTCCTTGACCGGACAGCATCGGCCGAGCCGCTCCTTCCGCCGCCATGGCCTTGCGCCTCTCCATCGACCACCAGGGTCCTCCCCTGCCACCGCCTTGGTCCCTGCCGGAGCTCTTCTGCCCGTCATAGACAGGAGCTGGAGCTCCTTACCGCATCGCTACCTCCTCGTCGCTGCGCCAGCCTCCTGCATCGCGCCAAGTCCTAGCATCGCGCCCCTGTTGCTGTTGACGCCAAGCCCAATGGTCACCGAGCGTGAAATTTGCCAAGTACCACCAAGTTCCTGATGGATGCGCCAAGTCCCCAGCGAGACATGTTTTCGTCAAGTTTGACTACACGGCTATGACCTCGGAGTTGGACCGCAAGCGCCAAGTACCCCACCGGCAAGACCACACGGACGCACGAACGACTATAGGACCGGAACGCCTACTACATGGATACGCCAAGTTCCGCTTCGAACATGTACGGCTACACGACGACCCGCCGAGATCCCATGAACGTCTACTTCCACTACCGCTGCCGCCGTGTACGACTACTTCCTCTACCGACGCCGTGTACAACTACTTCCACGACGTCCCGTGAACGCCTACTTCCTCTACACCGCTCCGAACTCGTTCCATCCCGAATGCACGCTTCGAAGGTATAAACCCCGAGGCGACCGCCCATGAACGAATGCATGTGTTGTATGAGATGCACCATATGTTTGCACCATGTCCGAATTGTCACTCGTTTGCCATGCCACCGTCCCGTGGGAACCCGGAAGCCGGGATCACCCCACCATCTCTTGCAAGACACGCTCACGCTCACTTCCTTTTGCACCGGTACCTCCATGAGCTATCGGAACCGATATGTTGCCGTGGCACTATTTGCGTTTCACCGCCGTGGCACCTTTTCCCTTCCGCCATGGCGACAAATGCCTCGTATCATGCTCATGTTAACATTTTCATAAAATTGCATAAACTTGAATATGTCATCCGCATCATGATAACAACAATTAAAATGGTTAAAATTGTGTTTGCTTTAAACTACTAAATGACATATGGGGATTTCCGGAATTGTTGTTTGTTGTTTCCGGCCTCATTTAAAATTGCCTAGTTAGGTAGTTTTATTATGCTTCACCCCTTGCCATGTTTAATAACATTTAATATTGTTTGGTAGCTTAACAAGATTAAACTAAATAATTGATGTGGTGTTCCGTCAATATGCAACTCGTTGCATATTGAGCTCCACTTAAATTGTAGTGTTGTTTGCTTTACCTTGCCATGCCATGCCTCATTAAACCGGAAATGCATCATATTTGGTTGTGCATCATGCCATGCTTATGTGCTGGTTGTTTACCATATTGTTTGCTTCTTTCCGGTTTGCTTCTCTCGTTAGCTTCGGTTTCGTTCCGGAGTTGTGAGGATTCGTTCGACTACGTCTGTTTGTCTTCTTCATGGACTCGTTCTTCTTTCTATCGGGATTTCAGGCAAGATGACCATTACCCTCTATATCACTTCTATCTTTGCTTGCTAGTTGCTTCGTTCTATCGCTATGCTGTGTTACCTATCACTTGTTTACCATGCCTCCCATATTGCCATGTCAGCCTCTAACCTTTTCACCCTTCCTAGCAAACCGTTGCTTGGCTATGTTACCGCTTTGCTCAGCCCTCTTATAGTGTTGCTAGTTGCAGGTGAAGTTGAAGAATGCTCCATGATGGACAGGATTATGATTGGGATATCACAATATCTCTTATTTCATTAATGCATCTATATACTTGGTAAAGGGTGGAAGACTCGGCCTTATGCCTGGTGCTTTGTTCCACTCTTGTCGCCCTGGTTTCCGTCATACCGGTGTTATGTTCCCGGATTTTGCGTTCCTTACGCGTTTGGGTGATTTATGGGACCCCCTTGACAGTTTGCTTTGAATAAAACTCCTCCAGCAAGGCCCAACCTTGGTTTTAACATTTGCCTACCTAAGCCTTTTTCCCTTGGGTTCTGCAGACTCCAGGGTCATCTTTATTTTACCCCCCCGGGCCAGTGCTCGTCGTGAGTGTTGGTCCAACCTGTCAACCGCCGGTGGCCACCAGGGGCAACTCTGGGCTGGCCTACCGGAAGTTTGGACAATCCGGTGTGCCCTGAGAACGAGATATGTGCAGCTCCTATCGGGATTTGTCAGCACAGCAGGAGGCTTTGCTGGTCTTGTTTTACCATTGTCGAAATGTCTTGTAAACCGGGATTCCGAGTCTGATCGGGTCTTCCTGGGAGAAGGAATATCCTTCGTTGATCGCCAGAGCTTATCATGGGCTAAGTTGGGACACCCCTGCAGGGTATAATCTTTCGAAAGTCGTGCCTGCGGTTATAGGCAGAGGGGAATTTGTTAATGTTCGGTTGTAGATAACTTGACACCTGATTCGAATTAAAACGCATCAACCGCGTGTGTAGCCGTGATGGTCTCTTTTTGGCGGAGTCCGGGAAGTGAACACGGTTTTGGGTTATGTTTGACGTAAGTAGGAGTTCAGGATCACTTCTTGATCATTGCTAGTTCACTACTGTTCCATTTGCTCTCTTCTCGCTCTTATTTGCGTATGTTAGCCACCATATATGCTTAGTGCTTGCTGCTACTCCACCTCATTACCACTTCCTACCCATAAGCTTAAATAGTTTTGATCTCACGGGTTTTGAGATTGCTGAGTCCTCGTGACTCACCAGATACTATCACAACAGTTGCTGGTGCCGATGATACCAGTGCAGGCGATGCAACCGCGCTCAGATGGGAGCGCAATGCAGATCTTAGTTGTTGCTATGTGTTGTTTCTTGTTGATCAGTAGTGGAGCCCAGTCGGGACGATTAGGGATCTAGCAGTTGGGTTATCTTCTTTTCTTTTGGCTTCGTCCGTAGTCGGACTATGTGTGTACTCTGAATGATGTATGATTTATTATTTGTTCATTGTGTGAAGTGGCGATTGTAAGCCAACTCTTTATCCCATTCTTGTTCATTACATGGGATTGTGTGAAGATGACCCTTCTTGCGACAAAACCACCATGCGGTTATGCCTCTAAGTCGTGCTTCGACACGTGGGAGATATAGCCACATCGTGGGTGTTACACACGGGCGCACTATTGGCTTGGCCGCACCGTGTCCGTGCTCACTAAAGCGAGCTCCGGCATCGGCGAGCGCCAGGGCAGAGTTAAGGGGGTGGAGACGAGGATGGTGGCGAGGTTTGGCAAGGTGCAGCGGTCGGGGAAGCGAGCACGTGCTTAACAGCAGCGCGGCCGTGTTGCAGAGCGTGTCTGCAGCATGCCAACACCCCTGGATGAACGCGGTCACAGTGTGAACTATGATATCATGCCGTGCTTTAGCGCAAACTTCATGGCTGGCGTGTAGTCCTTAGTGGTTTGAGTGGTCCCAACGATTTGAGTTGAACCCAGAAGTTGTGAGTGCGTGGTTTACTTCATGGTAAGTTTCTAGATAGTAACTTGCGAGGTTAACTTCGAGTGACTCATTAAGAGTTAAGGGCTAGGATTTGGGGTTTAGCATTCTCTTAGGAAGGTAATGAAGCTCGGAAAAGATCAGCCTGATTGGATCAAGGAAAAACATACTTGCTGTGTAAAGTGGTTATTTTCTCCAGAACAGAAATGATTTTCTGTAGCAAAAATATCCCAAAAAGTTCTACAATATTTTTTCTCACAGAGGTGCCCTAGGGTTCAGAGAATATTTGTGTTTTTTCTCAGGATTTTAGGAGCAATAAAAATGGGGGTTGCTTTGGAGCATACTTCTCTGAAGTGATTTTCAGAGAAAAAATGATTTTTTTTTTCTTTGATGAAAAATATTCCTTGGGTCTTTTTGGGATTTTATTAGAGAAATAAAGATGAGTTAGGGGTGGTTGGGTCACTTGGGTGAAAATCAATGGTAGGCCCAAGTGCTGAAGTCCATTTGAATTGATTCAAAACTCCAAATCCAAAGCAAAGGCAAAAGAAAGTCTGGAAAAAGAGAGAAGGCAAATCCAGGCCGTCACAAACCTCCCCAACTTTGGATGAATCTCGTCCTCGAGATTCAGTTGCTTGGGGAAACAATTCTGGATAGTTGTCCTTAAAAATTCCTCTCTTTCCTAGGTCGCTTCTTCCTCATAGTGATGCTCCCACTGGACCTTATAAAACTTGATCGCCTTACTGCATGTGACCCTTTCTGCCCCATCAAATATTCTGAACGGTTTCTCCTCATAGGTTAAATCCTTGGCAAGCTCAATTTCTGACATATCAGTCCTCTTCTCGGGTGGTGAAATACACCTTCTCAGTTGTGAGACGAGGAACACATTGTGTACTTCCGACAATTCCGGTGGCAGTTCCAACTGATAAGAAAATGTGCCAACTCTGGTCATGACTCGAAACAGGCCAATATATCTTGGTGTCAATTTGCCTCGGATCTGAAATCGCTTGATTCCCTTCATGGGTGTGACTCGAAGATACACATGGTCTCCGGGCTCAAAACTGACTTGCCTGTGTTTAGCATCATAATACCTCTTCTGTCGTGACTTAGCCAACTGCAGTCTATCTCGGATTCCCTTGACTTGTTTCTCTGCCTCCAATATTAAATCAGTTCCGAAGATACGACTGTCTCTGGTTTGGGACCAGTTTAATGGAGTGCAACACTTACGACCGTACAAAGCTTCATACGGTGATATCTTCAGACTAGTTTGGAAACTGTTGTTGTAGGAGAATTCCGCATATGGCAGATATTCTTCCCGCTTGGGTCTATGGGCTAAAGCACATGCTCGAAGCATGTCTTCAAGGATTTGATTTATTCGCTTAGTCTGACCCTCTGTCTGTGGGTGATAAGCAGTGCTGTATTTGAGGGCGGCCCCCAAAGCTTGATGGAGTCGGGACCAGAAAGCGGATGTAAAGAGTGAAACTCAGTCTGAAGTGGTTGTTCTTGGCACTCCATGCAGAGTGACAATCCGGGACACATAGAATTGTCCAAGTTGATCAGCCCGATATGTGGTGCGGACGGGAATAAGGTGAGCCACTTTAGTCGGCGTGTCTACTATGACCCATACTGCATCATTGGCTTGGTGAGTCCAGGGTAGATCGGTGACAAAGTCCATGCAGACATCATCCCATTTCCATTGCGAGACGGGTAACGGTTGAAGAAGGTCGGTAGGTTTCTGGTGTTCCGCATTTACTTTGTTGCATATGTCGCAACAAGCGACAAAATATGCGATGTCCTTTTTCATTCCATCCCACCAAAATATCTGTCGAAGGTCTTCGTACATTTTGGTACCTCCGGGGTGTATTGAATACGAGGATTCATGTGCTTCTGCCAAAATCTTCCTTCTCAAGTCTGCTTGCTCGGGTACACATATCCGTCCTCGAAACCCGAGTGTACCCTGCGCGTCCTCAGAGAAATCCTGAGTCTTGCCTTCTTGTAGACGTCTGAGATGACCTTGAAGAATTTTGTCGCCAGCCTAGGCCATGCTAATCTCATCCTCGAGAGTAGGAGTTACTTCCAAAATATTTGCATGGCCGGCGTTTACAATTACCAAGTTAAGCTGAGCAATCTCTTATTGGAGTTCAGGAGACAAGGACTCCATCATGGCATTTAAACTGGCAGGCTTGCGACTGAGGGTATCAGCAATCACGTTAGCTTTGCCCGAATGGTAATTTATTCCCAGATCATAGTCCTTGACCAACTCGAGCCATCTTCGTTGTCTATGGTTTAAGTCTGGCTGAGTAAATATATATTTGAGACTCTTATGGTTGGTAAATATCTGACATCTTTTTCCAATGAGGTAATGTCTCCAAATTTTTAGAGAGTGCACAACAGCGGCCAACTCCGAATCATGCGTAGGATAATTCCCTTCGTGGGGTTGTAGCTGGTGAGATGCGTACGCTACCACCTTGCCATCTTGCATGAGCACGCATCTAATACCTTTTCTGGAGGCGTCACAATACACATCAAAGCTGCGGTATATGTCTGGGAGAGTCAATACCGGTGTTGATGTTAATCTGGTTTTTAGCTAGTTAAAGCTCTTCTCACAGTCCCCAGTCGATTCAAACTTCTCATCTTTCTGGAGGAGCTCAGTCATTGGCTTGGCAATCTTGGAAAGCCCTTCGATGAACTGGCGGTAATATTCGGCTAATCCAAGAAACTCCGAATTTCGGATACAGCCGTGGGTGCTGCCCAATCGAGCACGTCTTTCACTTTGCTGGGATCCACATGCCTTCTGCTGATAGAACATGTCCCAAAAATCCAACTTGTTTGAGCCAAAACTCACACTTGCTGAATTTTGCATATAGCTGATGGTCACGGATTCTCTGTAAGACTGCTTGGAGCTGTTCCTTGTGCTCTTCATCACTTTCTGAATATATAAGAATGTCGTCGATGAAAACCACCACAAACTTATCCAAGAAATCCATGAATACCTTATTCATCATATGCATGAAAAAGGAAGGGGCATTTGTGAGACCGAAAGACATCACAGTGTATTCATAGAGACCGTACTGGGTAGTGAACACGGTCTTAGGAATATCTTCCTTCTTGATCTTGAGCTGATGGTATCCGGTCCTTAAATCAATCTTGGAAAATACTTTTGCCCCACTGAGTTGATCGAACAAATCATCAATCCTTGGCAGCGGGTATTTGTTCTTGATGGTGACATCGTTCAATCGACGGTAGTCCACACACATTCTGGGACTGTCGTCTTTCTTGTCCACAAATATTGCGGGTGATCCCCATGGTGATGAGCTTGGGCGGATATATCCTTTCTGCAGCATCTCATCAAGCTGTTTGTATAATTCCACGAGTTCGGATGAAGGCTTCCAATAATACTTTATGTATAATGGTGTTGTCCCGGGCACAAGATCAATTGCAAACTCAAGCTCTCGGTCTGGCGGCATTCTTGTTAATTCCTCGGGCAATACATCCCGAAATTCACTGACCACAGGAATTAAATTCAATTCTTTAGCTACAATATTAAAGACCAGTTCTCTTTTGGGTATACTTCTGCAGGCATAGAATTTTATGGATTGCCCTTCCTGACTTGTCAAGGTGACTTCCGGGTCGCACAGTTGATGCACACTTGATATTGGGTCAACCAGTTCATTCCCAAAATAGCATCCAACTTGGCAGACTCGATGACTATCAAAGCAGTTGGAAAATGGACTCCCTTGATATAAATTTCCAAATTTTGGCAGACCAGATTGCTTTTTAGCACGAATCCCAGGGATTGAACCATCATACTTTTTTCCCAAAAGCGAGCACGGAAATTTGTTTCAAGCAATGAAACTCTAAGAAACAAAAGACTGGGAAGCCCTAGAGTCAAATAAAACTATTGTGGGTATGTTATTAACAGGGAACATACCAATGACGACTTCGGGGATTTCCTGGGCTTCGTCTGCGGAGAGGTGACGAACTTGCCATTGGACGGTCTTCTGGGCAGGATATGGCACCATGTGGTTGACTTGCGACCGTAATGAGGCATTTGACTTCTTGGGACACTATCTGGCATAATGCTCGGTCTGTCCACAATTAAAGCAGGAGTTGTTGCGCTGACACTCTTCGCACACTGGACTGGTCACGACATTTTTGACTTGAGTAGTGGTCTTGTTCACATTCTGCTGCCAATTTTGTTTGTACTCCACTTGAGTCTGCTACTAGGTATGGGCCTTGTGCACGGGCTGTCCGTCCTTTTTAGGCTCGAATTTATGCTTGTGGTCATTATTTGCGGGTCGGTTGTCATGCACAAGCTTGTGCTCCCTTTCTGTGATGAGGGCCTTGTTTACCAAAGACTAAAAATCTGGAAAGTCGAGCATGCAGAGAGTACTCCTGAGGTGTTGATTTAATCCTCCAAGGAACATGTCGATCTTCCGTACTTCGGTGGCCACATCATAAAGAGAATAGCGGGCTAGATGGTTGAATTTGTGCAAATATTCACTTACTGACAGATTTCCTTGAGTGAGACCAAGGAATTCACGTTGCTTGACCTTCATGATACCAGCTGGAATGTGGTACTTCCGGAATTCGACCTTGAAATTAGCCCAAGTGATTTCTTCGCCCGCAGGCCACATACCCACCATATAGCATTGGCTCCTTCAAGATAGTGGGTAGCGAATGGAACCTTGTTAGCTTCTTCAGTACGAGCAATTTCAAGCTTCTTCTCAATAGTACGTAACCAATCATCTACTTCCAAAGGGTCAACCACTTGACTAAAACTGGGAGGCTTATTCCGTTGAAAATCTGATTGCATTGAGTGATGACCATTTTGATTTCCATTCTGCCCAACCATAGCTTGCACACTTTTTAACAGCTCAATTAGGCCATTGTTCCTTCTTTCTTCAAACATGAACATAATTTGTTCAGTGGAGGGTGGATTTGGTGGTGCAGGTGGTGGTTGTGGATATGGCTCGGGGGAGTGTCCTGCTTGTCTTGCTGAGCGACGAACAGGGACATCCTCACAAGCCTGCGAGTTGCTGCCTCCCTGCATCATCCTACTATTTATTTTCCCAATAAAAGCAACCACGATGAGCAACATCCGAAAATGGGAAGAAAACCCAGTGACAAACCTGAAAGAGCAAAACAAAATCGAAAATAGAGTGAACAAATAAAAAGTTCCAACATAATTATACATAGACTCGTACATGAAAGGTAGACGTCATGACGGGTGCGACTACTCGCATACATGTAATGATACAACATGGCTCATACAACTACATCCGTACATCACATGACCACTTTGGATACTTAGATGCTCTAGGACTCTGTCGGCGCTGCTGGATCCTCTCCTGAGTCAAACCCAGATCCTGAACTGACGATGTTAACCGAGACCTCCGGGTTAAAAGTAACACGATGATGCTGCCTTGAGGGCTCTCCCTCAGAGGAAGGCACGGGATGAGAAGGGATAATGGGAGCTGTACGGGTAGAAAGAAGGGACGCCCACTCAGCAGGAGCACTGTGTGGGTTCACAGTAGAGGTGCCCGAGCTACTCGGGGGAGTAACCTGGGAAATAGGCGAGCTAGAACTGGGCACAATATAAGGAGTAAATCCTATAGAAGGTAGAGTGGGGTAGGATCTAGCGGCGACTAAAGCAGTACGAGCACGAGTCAGCTCTCGAGCCAGCTCGTGAATCAAAAGGTAACTAGCAGTGATATATCGAGAAAGGTGGCTAGTGTCACTATCAGACGCCTGATCAATGACAGGAAAGCGAACACGACCATTGTCATGCAAATATGGGTACTAGCGAAAACATGGGTGATTCTAAATCTGAACCTCGGTATATCGTAACTCAACAAGAATCTCAAACGCAGCAAACTGGATGGCCTGAGTGGCGGTGGATGCATAACCGCTCCGAGAGGTACGAGTGTATGGGCCTGATGACGAACTGGTGCGCAGAGTAACACTAGTGCAGGATGCTACTAACGCGACAGTACGATTAGAGACCCTTCGAGAAACTATGTTCAATGCAATAATCGCAAACGGTGGTGTCAGAGAACCATCAAAAATGTCCAAAATGTTTGCGATGACGGATGCATCAAACACGGTTCACATTTTAGTTGCATGTGCAATGCAGGGCATATAGTTCAGTTCAATTAACTGTTTGCGATGAGGAGTAACAAAAGAAATGGGCAGCCAGATGAAGGCGTGTGCGATACACAACATACGGTTCACTAGGATGAACTGTTTGTGATTAGGCAATACAAAAGAATCGGTCAGCTAGATCGAGGTGTGTGTGATATATAGCGTGCGGTTCACTCGAATGAACTGTTTGTGTTGAGACAAGCGAACATAAACGGTTCAATATAACAAGATGTGTGTGATACGCGGCAAACAGGTCTGTAATCAGAAATGTGTGCAAAGACCGATAATAACATAGACGATTGCTTCTAATAAGACGTATGTGATATGCTCTGTCTACACGACATGTATTGGCCATTGGGGGATGGGCAGTCATCCGGATACGCCATAAGGATCCTACATCAGCAAGGACTAGTTTTCTCCACCAGTAGCTCATGTAACAGAACTCTCCAGTTAAGTGAACTCAGGCTGGAGCAGCCATTAGATGGGTGATTGGATGGGAAGTTGTGTTGATGTTAAATTAACTGATACGATGGGTCTTTTCTATAAAATGACTGAAATGACCCATTCTCTGAGCTAATTTAACCTCGAGGTCCTTGTTAAAAAAGTCTACCGCATTACTTTTTGGCAATGTGTATACGTGGCATATAGTTGATCCACCCGACCTGTTTGTGATGGAATAAGCCGTGTGTGTTGTGGGCAAATGCTTGCTAGTGTACAACCGTTTGAGATTGATGAATTCATCACCGATAGGTTCCCTAGTGTGGTCCGTGTTCATTTCATCGTGTGTACCTATCCTTTCGTCCTTCTCTCGCACGTCTTGTCACCATACTGCCACAGACGTTCAAGCGCAAGCTTGAGCAGTGCGTGGGGGCATTCTTTTTGCCAAACGGTGCTGAGCCCGATCCCGCGCAACCACGCAGGTTCCTGCGCAAGCTTCCCGCCCGACTCGACGAAATCCCCCAAAATCCCAATGCTTATCAGCCTACTATATAAACCCTCATGGTCGGCGAGTCCTGCATCGCATTTTCCCCTCCCTACCTGTAACTTATCTCGTCTGCTTCTCCCAAACTCGGCAATGGCACGGTACCGTCACCGTCGCTCAGCCACTCCGCCGTCATCAGAGCACAGCTCCAGCTAGGAGGCTACAATGC
Source organism: Triticum aestivum (assembly GCF_018294505.1). Lineage (NCBI taxonomy): Eukaryota > Viridiplantae > Streptophyta > Magnoliopsida > Poales > Poaceae > Triticum > Triticum aestivum. The sequence continues at coordinate 372,523,475 of NC_057810.1, read as the reverse complement.
GGCGGCGGCGCAGTCCCCAGCGTAGTATAGATTAAGGAGGACTGCTTAATCTACGAATGAAATCTATGCTTAATTACTGAATGTTAGTTGCAAAAATTAGATAGTGCTAGTAATTTTTAGCTACATATTTTGACAAATCACAGTGTTACAAGGATTGACAAATGGCAACATTACTAGTTCAACAAATGTCAATCTTTCCAATTTGACAAATGGCAATATACCCAATATGACAGATGCAAATCTTACCAAATTGTCTATACGTGGTTGCACATGGGTCATCCGAAAAAACCGTTTGTGTTGAAGGGAGGTAGAAACCCTGCTTGCCAAATTTTCTCTTGGCTTAGCGCCGAAGTCTCACTTTGTATGCCTTATTCAATCTGAACCGTTTGTGTTGAAGAGATGCACAAATCCTGCGCAGTGAATTTTCCCTTGGCTTACTGTGGAAGACCATAGTTCTCACTTTACATATAGGTGGTCTATCTAAAATGTTTGCGATGAAGAGCTGAACAAATCCTGCTCGGCACATTTTCCCTTGGCTTACTTGGGAAGCTGTCAGTGTACATACAGGTGTTCTATCTAAAATGTTTGCGATGTTAGAGTGGCAGCTAGTTGTTTCAAAAATGCCTCTGTTGACTGTTATTCGAGTGCGCCTTCTCTCAAAATAGACACGAAAATTACCACAACATGTCGGGTGCCATTCCATGATAGCATGCCAAGTTTCATGATTTTTAGATGAGTTTTGGGTTTACTAGAATTTAAAAACAAAGTATCTCAACGTTTTGCCCGTAGTCAATAGTGCTGGTGTTTGAAATTCATTCCCATTTATTGCATGGTACCTAAGCATGCACGCAAGGACACATATTTGATTTTTTAACCAATTTATATGCAATGGAGCTTGTGCATGTAGTTAAAATTTGAATTATGCACATAAAATTCCTAGAAAACCCAGTTAATATATAGAAATATCCAAACGAACCCCGAAAAATTCCAAAATTGAACACAACACTGTTGTTGTTCTATGTTGACACTAGAAATTTTTTGAAAGCAATAACAGGCAATGGGTATTGTTTCGTCCCCAAAGGTGGCATGTTCCTTACCGAAACCATCAAGCTTGTTGTGAGAAGCTCTGGCTTGTGAGAAGCTTATACCCCAAACCTGCCCCAAATGGGACAAAAAATTTAACATGGTATGTCAGGTGCCATTCCATGATAGCATGCCAGGTTTCATGAATTTCAGACGTGTTTTGGATTTACTAGAATTTAAAAACCAGGTATCTCAATGTTTGTGGCCGAGTGACGGTGGCAGGGTGTTTGACATTCATTCCCATTTTTTGCGTGGGACCTAAGCATGCAACCAAGGACACATATTTGAATCATCAACCAATTTATATGCATTAGAGCATGTGCATGTAGTTCAAATTAGAACTATGCACATAAATGCATTGAGAACTCAATTAATGCATAATAAATGTGCTAACAAACCCCAAAAATTCCAAAATTTAACACAACACTCATGTTCTTCTATGTTGACACTAGAGAAAAAAATTAAATCAAGAAGAGGCAACGGCTATCATTTCGTCCAGAAAGGTTAAACATTCCCTACCGAAACCATCAGGCTTGTTGTGAAAAGCTCCAGTTTGTGAGAAGCTTATACCCAAACATGCCCCAAATGGGAGAAAAAATTACGACGGCATGTTGATGCCACTCCATGATAGCATGCCATGTTTCATGAATTACAAACAAGTTTTGGATTTATTAGAATTTTAAAATTAGGTATCTCAATGTTTGTGGGCGAGTGACGGTGGCAGGGTGTTTGACATTCATTCCCATTTCTTGCATGGGACCTAAGCATTAGAGCATGTAGTTCAAATTTTAATTATGCACATAAATGCATTGAAAGGTCAATTAATGCATAAAAATGTCCTAACGAACCCCGAAAAATTTCAAAATTTAACACAACACTCCTGTTGTTCTATATGTGGACACTAGAGCAAAAAAGTTGAAATCAAGAAGAGGCAACGGGATATCATTTCGTCCAGAAAGGTGAAACGTTCCCTACCATCACCATGAGGCTTGTTGCGAGAAGCTCTGGTTTGTGAAAAGCTTATACCCCAACCTGCCCCAAATGGGACAATATTTTTACCACTGCATGTTGCTGCCGTTCCATGATAGCATGTCAAGTTTCATGAAATTCAGACGAGTTTTTGATTTACTAGAATTATAAAACCATGTATCTCAATGTTAGCGGCTGAGTGACAGTGGCAAAGGTGGTTGACATTCATTCCCATTTCTTGCATGGGACCTAATGTTGCAACCAAGGACACACATTTGAGATTTCAACCCGTTTATATGCACTCGAGCATGTGCATGTAGTTCAAATTCGAATTATGCACATGAATGCATAGAAAACTCAGTTAATGTATAAAAATGTCAACACGAACCCCGAAATATCCCAAGAAATTGCAAACACTCATGTTGTTCTATGTTGACACGAGAAAATTTTTGAAATTAAGAAGATGCAACAAATATCGTTTTGTCCCCCAAGGTGGCACGTTCCCAACCGAAACCATCATGCTTGTTGTGAGAGAAGCTCTGGTTTGCGAGAAGCTTATACCATAACTTGTCCCAAATGGAACAATATTTTTTACCCCAGCATCTTGATGACGTTCCGTGATAGCATGCCAAGGTCCATGAATTTCAGATGAGTTTTGTATTCTAGAATTACAAAAGCAAGCACCTCAACATTTGCCGGGGAGCCATGGTGCCGTGGTGTTTGAAATTCATCCCCATTTCTTGAATGGGACATAAGCATCAACCCATGGACACATATATCATTTTACAACCCATTTTGGTGCACCGGAGCATGTTCATGTGGTTTAATTTTGAATTGTGCACCAGAAATGCCTAGAAAACCAAGTTACCGTATAAAAATGTCCAAACGAACCCTGAATAATTCCAATTTTTTTGATGACACACCTTGCCAGAATGGAGCCCGTCAAAGCCCAGATGGCAGCCGCCCATGCCCAGCTCGTGGCGGCCTTTTCCAAAGAGATGGCGGATGCAGATGGCGAGATGTTTGCCGAGTATGGTGCGATGGATGCCATGGAGCCCCTTCCCAGTTGACCATCGGGCGTGAGCTGGACATGGAGGAGGCGACGGAGATCGATGAGCGCCAGTCATAGTAGTACTCTTTGTTTTGTTTAATTAAGAGCTCCAGTCTTTAATTTGTTGGAGTAATGTTTAGGCCAGCTAGCTCTATTTAATTGCTGAACTTGCTCGATTAAGAAGTGTGGGTGTGCTATAGTCTCCTTTGTGTACCCAAATTATGCGATGACGTGGATGAGCACTGTAACCAGGGAAATTGGAACAAAAAATTTTGATGTTCAAACTCATCGCACATGGTTTAAGCTATCTGAATCATTTGTGATGTTCACATATCATACACAGTGCTGAATAAGAGATTGTGCTGATGACACTTTGCGCGCCAGTTTTTTTGCTGAAGCGATTCCAAATTTTCGGCTTTCGCGGAAATATCTACCCCCCCCCCCCCGCCCCTCCCCCTTACCAAAAGCCAGATTTCCCCTATTTCCGCCTTCCTTTCCAAGTTTAAACCTTCACTCCTTGCTTGTAGTGCCGCCCCCCTCGCTAGCGACCCTCCTTCACGCTGCTCGGCCTCGCCTATCTAGGAAGGTAAACCACACCCGACACCCATCCTCCTCCTCCTTCCACATCGCACATGCCCCGACCGCCGGTGCGAGCGCGACACCTTCCACCCAAATCACTGACCCCTCCACCAAATAAGTGCTGCCCTAAGCCATGGTGCACACAATATAGCCAGGATCTCAAGGAGCATTTGGCAGCGGAGAAGCAAATCACGACCGCACGCGCGGATGAGGTCGCGATGACTGCCATTCGTGCCGACCCCCAGATCTTGGAGGAGCACCTTGCCATTTGCTAGCTATGCCGGTTAAGCATGCTCGGTTTACCCTTTGCGTGTGCTGCTCCTGCCTTTCCTTAACAAATTCTAGTGAATTGTGCTATCAATTTTACCATGCAATCTGTTGCTCTAGTGTATATGTTCTATATGTCATGCAATGTGGTGCTCACTTATTAACTGTTTGGTTAATTAGTTATCTTGTTCAGTTAACTGTTTGGTTCATTTCTGCAAATGTAATGTTCAATTCTTTAGGGTGCAATTTTGTATTGTCTTCCATGTGAGAAATAAATCGATTTTTTCTTTACAAAATACATGAGAAACAAATCCAATTGCTATATTTCCAAGTTATCAAGCATGCTTGGTTTGGTTAACTGTTTGATCTTCTGGTATGTTATACATTGTGCAATGTGGTGCTCAGTTAACGTTTGGTTCATTTGTTGTGGTGTTTATTTAACTGTTTGGTTCCATTCTGCAATGCGATGTTCAATTGTTGTGGGTGCATTCTGTTATTGTATGCCATGTGAGAAATAAATTGAATTTGGCTATACTAAATACATGAGAAACAAATACAATTGCTATATTTCCAAGTTGAGAAGAATGTTTGGTTTGGTTAACTGTCTAATCTTCTATTAAGAGTATGTTATATTGTGCAATGTGGTGCTCAGTTAATGTTTGGTTCATTTGTTGTGGTGTTCAGTTAACTGCTTAGTTCAATTCTGCAATGCAATGTCCAATTGTCGTGGGTATAATTTTGTATTGTTGTGCATGTGAGGAATAATCGAATTTGGCTACACTTAATACATGTGAAACATATATACAATTGCTATATTTCCTAGTCCTTAATGATGCTTGGTTTGGATAAATGGGTTTTCCATGTGGCTTGAATTAATCTGATGAATCTGCAATGTGCTTATTTTTGATCAACATATTTTACTGATAGCATGCGAACCCTTACATAACCTGTTGACTAACTACCTTATATGTGTTGTAGGGAAACAATATAATGGGAAGCACTGAGGTTTACAATCAAGGTTAGCACATGCATGGTCCGTTGTCTAATAGCACATTATTGTGCAATTGCAACCATTTGGTCTTGCACATGTAGGTCCTACTGTCAGAGGTTTTGACCCACTGTTCGACCCTTTTTGCATATGGAAAATGGGTTTTCCATGAATATCAATCAAGTCAAGAAACTCAGAAAGATTGTTAGGATAAAGAAATTGGCGACAAAAAACAACAAGGTCTTTGTCTGCACAATGAAGAAGACATCAGTGCACAATGAAGAAGACATCAGTTCACTACCAGAATATTTCAGTTCACTACAGGATTGTGCAATTGCCCCATTTCCAATATAGAAAAGATATTTATGCACATCCTTGTTCTCAGGCCTTTCCAAAACACTTCACTGATGATTACCTCTCAAACCACCTGTATGGACAGGAGGCGAGGAAGGTATCATACAACACCCATGGTTCAATATTGAAGTGTTCTTGAAGAGGATGAAGGATGGACGGTCAATCATCCACATGCACTAGGCTAAAGTTGCAAAGACCTTCAACATCAATGAAGGCTCAATAGTCGCCTTCCGCTTCAGCAGTTTTCCCGATGAGACGCATCTATCTATATACCGTCTGCGATGCTAATTTCAAAATGTTTTAGAAGTTGCATGCGAAACTTGGTGCTGGTGCAGTTGTGTAATGGGCTAGCTGAGTGCTGAAGCTATATCATGTTGTACTCTGATGCATTTCAATTATAAATTCCTACTTCCTTAATATGGGAATGAAATATATTATGTGTTTAATATGAACGTCAATTAGATTAATAAATGGATTATTAATAATAGGGCAATTAGCTTGCTAATGGCGAATTAGCCTGCTAATTGGTTTTTGCTATTGTAAACAGTTATTGAGAAAATACCGTGGGCGATGACCTAAGGCAACGCACATAGTTTCTAGGAATAAACCGTGTTGGACTGATGAACAATCACACACGACATTCTCTTGAAAACTGTTTGCGTTAGGCCACCTTGCGCAAACGTTTACCGCATAAAAACTGTGTGTGATGTATAGCCTTTGCCACACAGTTTGTTCTACGCACCGTGTGTGATGCATTCAATAACGCAAACTATAAATTTTTTAATATTGTGTGCAATGGGAATGCCATCACAAATGATTTAACGGGAAAAATTGTGTGTGTTGTACCGACGAACGGAAACGTTTTCCTTGTAGTGACTCTGTAGGATGTATATACGAACAGAAACGTTTCATGGGGACTGCCTGTGTGGGATGTACTTACGACCGGAAATGATTTTGCCTGTATAATTGTCTTTTTTGAGAACTACTCTATGTATAACCGTATTTGGTCGCTCGCCGGTCGGACACGACCTCATTTTGCCAAGCGTGTGTGCCAGGAGGGCATATCCCCGACGGTTTCTGGGTCATATGGGAAGGACCCCCTAATCGCCCACACTCACTAGGCGACGGTTCCAAATGTTGTCGCGGAAAGGGGTTTAAAACCGTTTGTATAGCACCGACGCGTACCAGTGTAACCATAGCATGATACTCATACACGGAGTCGGCTAGACGCTCCCCGTACACCCGATACGCTGGGTCGTCAACGTGAGGATAAAGTCGATGCCATACATCCCTAAGAAGATGCGGTGAAGTGTATGACATTAGCTCCAGCTGGCACTGATACGGTACTGGAGCCATCTACACTCACATCCAATAACCGGTTAGAAGTAACAATAAATCTAATGCATGCAATGCAGCATCCAGTTGCAAACACTACCGGCACTCAATTAGCAAGCTAACTAATGTCCAACTTAATGTGTCGGGGTCTAGCGTGCCCTACAGTTAGCGCGGCTCTGATACCAAGCATTATGGCACCCCGGCTCAGAGCAACCGGTTTACCTTGCATGGCCAACCAAGAGATCATGTCTTCTGGCAATACACAACATCTTGGTACAGAAAACAACCGCTTTATAGATATTGGTGGAAGCATAGTATGATATTACAAAAAGTAGCAAGGCCAAGCGGCACACTCGGTGCGGCTGAACAATATGTACATTATTTAGTGAACATAAGGGGCCTTGATCACGACAACTATGCGGCAGCGGAACGACGACGAAGTGGGACTCCATAACACAGGGACACCGATGTGGACACGATCTAGACATGGTAGCACTCCGATCCAGTTAGACTTTCCTGAAATCTGGCATAACATGCCAGGTCAGTACACTGAATGTACTTGCAAGCTCACAACAAGCATAAACATAATGACAATCAATATCATGACATTTAATCAAGTTAGATGCAAATAACAACATGCTTCTCATGCCATGCAACCAATCTTGTGCACCGAGTCCCTCGGACTCTCTTACCAACGGGTTGCCTCACAACTAAACGGTGATCATTCACGGATCACAAACGGAACCACACTCGGTTCAATGGGTTACATTATAACCAAACGGCGATCACTTATAGATCACAAATGGAACCACAACAGTGAGCCTCACTGACATCATCATGATATAACCAGTGCCATGTAAATAACCTAGTGTGCAAGACTACTTTATAAAAGTTGATCCATGCTGTGACTTACTTATGAACTGGGCCCTTATCCGCAGCCGCGGCTATCGATAGATTTAATGCACTCTACAGAGGTAGCACACTGTACCCACACCACGGAACCCATGGCCTCGCACTCCCATTCGGGGGTACCAACGACATTCTGACAGAACTCTCCCATTGCCATGACACTCTTTCAGCCACTCCGACTAACTCCCCACTTGGCTAAGTCATGGGTGGCCCCGTTCCTACCAAAGGCATCACAACCACCGTGGTGGCAAAATGGCCACCGTCGTGGCAAAACAAAAATGGTCCCAAATAGGGACAAGGTACCATTTCAACAACAATGGAAACACAAGGTTATGTCTGCTTACCGGGCCAGGGTAACACACGCCCATAACCTTCCCTCATTGGAGGCACCAACAAGAGGCATGACAACGGACCGACTAACGGCCTTCCCATAAAAGGAAAATGTGGTTGCACTGGTCAGCCCGATTTAGTGGCACCACGACCCGATCAACTTTATGTTCAAGTTCAATTAATGTCAGGTTTAACTTGAAATAAAATGGTCAAGTCACCATATGCCATGCTCATGCAACCATATAACATGCATCTCACATCACTTGAAAATAACAGATCAACCTCGTCAAAAGTTCTACTTGCACAAATCATCACTAAACTTTGTCGAGTTTTTTTCACTAGTTATTTACACTCATCATTTTTAGTTTATTATTTACCATATGAAACTCATCATGCATCTATGAAAATAGTACCGATGCTCATTATACCATAGTCATAACAAAATCATATAGTCAAACTATTCATACTAGATCTTACTAGTTCAAGCACTCACTTCTGTAAACTAAGCATCTTGATCATGAAAAAATAACTAATACAAGTATTATTCACTTAATAACTATATGCAAGAAATAACATATATTCAAGTTGGAAAATCATGGATATTGCAAAGACACCATGAAAATGTTTGTGTGGCTTGCCTTAGTTCAGAGGAGCTTCACACACCTCCTAGATATCTTCAAGACAAGCTTCTCCTGCTGAAAATAATTAAAATGACAAAAAGAAAACTTCAAGAACACTTCTAAAAAATACCAGAAAATCTAGACAGCAGAGAAAATTATCATCTTCGGTGTGCTGCTAGAGCTTTCCAGTAAGAACACAATGCAAAAAGAATCAACTAATTTGGACTTGTTGTTTAGGAGTTACAGCCAGTCAAAGTTCTGGTCAAAATTTGATATAAATTTGAAATAAAAGAAAACCAGGGGGTGACGTCGATGGCGTATGTCAGAAGTGCGCCACCACTCATATCGCTTCGCGTGTGGCTGAGAGGCTGACAGCGGGCCCCACTGGCCAGGTCAGAGGGAGAGGGAGAGAGAAATAGAGGCGGGCGGCGCATCGGTGGCGCGTTCTTCAGCGAGGAGTGCTCGGCGGCTAGATCTAGAGGGATAGGAAGATGGAGGAGGTCGAGGCGCACCTACCCGTACCCATAGCATGGCTAAGGGTGGCCGGACGGGGTTGAAACAGACCTCTCCAGCAGCGGCAGAACACAGAGGTCGCCGGAGTTGATGACGACGGTGTCGTGGGGCTTCACCAGCGGCTCCAACATGGTCGGACGGCACCAGTGAATCACCAGCAAGCCGCCAGAGGAGTGGGTGGAGCTCAAGAGGCATGGAGTGAGGTGGAGGGGCTGCGGGGAATCGCCGGCGAGCTCGGGTCGGGGCGACAGCCAGAGGCCTGCCCCGCCGGGCTACGGCTGTTCTGCGAGCTCATGGACGTTGTGGGTGTGTGCGGTGATGCTCAAGGAGTCGGGAGGGGGACGCATATGTAGGCGAGCGAGAGGAGGGGATCAGGCTCCGCCATGAAGCTTCTGACATGGTGCCCGGTGACAAACAGCGTCAGCGAGAGGGGAAGAAGGCAATGCAGCTCACGCGGACACTGTGGGAGGGCGGAGACAAGCACAGGAGCCAGGAACGCGATGAGCACAGTGGCACGGGCACACTGTTGGCTTGGCCGCGCCGTTCTCGTACTCGCTACGGCAAGTTCCGGCATCGGCGAGCGCTAGGGCGGAGTTAAGGGGGTGGAGACAAGGATGGTGGCGAGGTTTGGCAAGGTGCGGCGGTCGGGGAAGCGAGCACGCGCTCAACAGTAGCGCGGGCACGTCGGCAGTATGCCAACACCCCTAGACGAATGCGGTCACTGCATGAACTATGACATCAGGCAGTGGTAAGCGCAAACTTCATGTCTGGCGTGTAGTCCTTAGTGGTTTGAGTGGTTCCAACATTTGAGATGAACCCAGAAGTTGTGAGTGCATGGTTTACTTCCTGGTAAGTTTGTGGACAGTAACTTGTGAGGTTAACTGAGAGTGATTCAGTAAGAGTTAAGGGCTGGGCTTTGGGGTTTAGCATTCTCTTAGGAAGGTAATGAAGCTAAGAAAAGATCAGCCTCATTGGATCAAGGAAAAACATACATGTTGCGTAAAGTGGTTATTCTGTAGCAAAAATATCCCAAGAACTTATGCAATAGTTTTGCTCAGGGAGGTGCCCTAGGGTTCAAAAAATATTTGTGATTTTTCTCCGGATTTTAGGAGCAATAAAAATGGGGGTTGCTTTAGAGCATACTTCCCTGAAGTGATTTTCAGAGAAGAAAATGAATATTTTTTGTGAAAAATATTCCTTGGGTCATTTTTGGGAGTTTATCAGAGAAAGAAAGTTGAGTTAGGGGTGGATGGGTCACTTGGGTGAAAATCAAGGGTGGGCCCAAGTGTTCAAGTCCATTTGAATTGATACAAAACTCCGAATCCAAAGCAAAAGCAAAAGAAAGTCCAGAAAAAGAGACAAGGCAAATCCACGTTGTCACAACTGAAAGCAGAGGTGGATAAGGCGAGCCAGGTGTCACGGGAAACAACAGCCACCTATGGGACCAGGATGGCCCCTTGCTGGTTCGGCAGGGGGGAGTCGCAGTGCACAAAGAGCAGACCAACGCGAGGCAGCACGGCAGAGATCACACAGGCAGTTTTACCCAGGTTCGGGCCGCCGTGAGCCATAAAACCCTACTCCCGCTTTGGTGGATTGATAGTGGAAACGTGGAGGTGGTGCATAGTACACTTGCCAGCAAGGGTTGCTTCAGGGCAATAGTGACCACGTGTGTGGGGGAGCGAGTGGTCTAGCTTTCTAATCTCGCCAACAGAACCCCCTCTACGGTTGCCATGGGCCTCCTTTTATAGATCATGGGGTTACCACAGTGGCAAATTAGTCATTAGAAATTGATATGACAGCAAATAGTGCTATCATACCTAACTCTGCAGGCTGACAGTGCACATTTAATGCACCGCTTAGTGTCACGTCATTGGTTGCCCGGCAAGGCTTGCCGGCCTATCTTGCCAGCTCCACGCCTGCTTGCTTGACATGTCACTGCACGGGTGTCATCTGTGGGTTTACTAGGTAGGAAGTGGCCGCCATGTGGCGAATGGTTGCCACTTAATCAACCTACGACTTGACACCACATTGATCAACGACGTGGGTCGAGGTGGAGTAGTCGGTGAAGTAATCTGGTCTTCGCGAGCCCGGCAGGCCTTGCCTAGACGCCTTGGCCATCTCCTTTCGGGGGTGGTCTCACCCCTTCCTGGCTCGCCTACCTGGCAAGGGAGGCTTCTCTCTTGACAATATCTGGCTCCTCTGTCTTGGCCTTGAATCCTTCCAATCTTCTTGGTGGTTCTTTGAGTCTCTTGGTATCTTATTCGTCTATTGTGGTGCTTCAATCTTGATCCTGTGCCTGTGCACTGTCAGGGCAACAGGCCCTGGGTCTATTGCACCGACAGAAGCCCCCGGGCCTGCCCTGAACGCGCTGTCGAGCATCGTCAGGGTAGGGCCTAATAAGTGCACAGGCAGCTGCTGAAGAGGCTTGTCTCTTGAGATCTTCTTTGCTTCTTCATTAGTCTTGATTTCAAGCCAGTTTCCAATTTCTCCGCATGCTGCACAAAGCCGACGGTGGTGGGGCCGCTCCAGTAATGGCCCGCGAATGACTTTAATGCACGAGGTAGAAACTGCCAATTCACTCTTCCCACCAAGCCCTTATCCTCAACCATGTACGCCGCATGCATCGCGCGGGGTTGGTAACGGAGGCACGTGGCGCGGGAGAGCGTAATGGAGAGGGCCCGGCTTCCTTGAACTGGTGGAGGAGAGTGGTGGTCACCCATTGCGGACTCAGCCCCCAGTCCCCCCCCCCCCGTCCGCCTATAAAAGGGAGAGTGGGGGATGAGTGGAGGCATCCAACTGCATTCTCTTCTTCTTCTTCTGTCTTGCTCCATCTTAAAAATGCTGGAAGGGGGAGCCTGGGGCTGGCCTCCAGGCTTTAGCTCAGAATCCTTTATGGTCGTGAGGACGCTGGGGCGGCGTGGCGATAATGCTGGAGATGGTGACTCCAGTGCGTTCGTCGCCATGCCGCTCGCAGCCCTGATTTCAGTGGGAGGAGATGCGAATGACATCATGCCAAGGCCCGGGGCTGGTGCGGGGCATGGTAGCCGGTCGCTCTTTGTTCTTTGTTCCTGCGTGACATGGAGGATGAGCCTCGGGAGAGGCCTGCCATTGGTGAAGGCAGGTCCAGCTCTTCCAGGCGTCGCCCATTGTCTGCGGAGGAGGGCTTCTCATCTTTCTACATGTCTTCGGGACGTGCGGTGATTTCCGATGTCAGGGCTGTTGGGGACGACCATGCTCTCCGTGCGGAGATCCAGAGAGCATGGCGTTTGGTGTGGCTGACAATCTGGGGTCTTCGGGTGGTAGTGATGTGGACAATGGCGGTAACCCACAACCGTCAAGAATGGGGACGACCGTTCCGATGAGTCGTGTTTGCCGGTAACTCCATGCCCTTCCACCCGTTCCTCCGACAGCGTCACCATCCGCGCTCGTCCTTCGGATCCTCCTTCTGCACCGGAGAATGGTTCCGCCCTGATCCTGGGGAGGCGCCGGGCTCTAGCCGTGCCTGCTTCCTACCTCTTCGACCTCGTCCTGTAGGAGATGGACAAGGGCAAAGGCATCACGGGGCAGTTATGTTTTTTCAATCTTAAATCTGTAGGCACTTGCCAAATTTTAATCTAAATAATGTAATTTCTCATGTCCATGTTTGTGTTCTGTAATGCTTGTACTTGTATCAGCATGTTAATGAAAAATATGAACCTTGCCGGGAAGTCGCGCATGTATATGCCCATGCAGAGGTGAGATACCTCTTTAGTGTAAATAAATGAGTTTGCCCCGGCAGGCTATCCTACCGGCCCTCTTTTTGTCTGCCGGAGAACCTTATCTTCTAGGTTACGGACAGAAGGGCCAGCCCCCCGCCATCTTCCTTTTATCGAAGGCAACTACAACCATCCTAACTGAAGCTGCGTTCAGGTCAGGAACGGGAGCACCTAAGTCTAGAAGGAGCGGCGAGGTTTTGTAATGCATAAGTTATAGCTTACAGAACATGAATGGACAAGAGGTAGAACATATCTATTTGGCTTGCCGGGATCGCAGTGCCTCGCAATCTTCTCACTCCCTTGTCAAAGCCAAGTCCATACTAAGAACCTGCAACTTCATGCAGATGAGAATGAATGCAGGATGCGATCCTATCTATATGCATATGCAGATGCTCATGAAAATGCTTATGTAGTGATCTGGAATGCTCATGCATGCATGCAATCTAGGTTGCCCCCCCCCCCACAACGCTTCTTTATTTTCTCTTGCACGGGGTCATCACCCCGGCTTTGTACAAGGGGCTACATACAACTGAGCCAAGGCATGTACAAATGGGTGGCTGTCGGGCAGGGCCCGACGGCCTCGCACCTTACGGGTAGAACTTACGGAGATGCTCAATATTCCATGACTTTTGCAACAGAGTGCCATCTCCGGTCTCCAGATGGACTACGTCGGGTGTGGTGACTCGTACTACTCGGTAAGGGCCTTCCCACTTCGGTGACAACTTGTGTGTACCCTTGGCGGACTGAACGCGCCTAAGGACAAGGTCACCTTCCTCAAAACACCGGGCATGAACCCTATGGCTATGATAGTGACGTAGTGCTTGCTGATAGCATGCAGCACGCGTAGCAGCCCGGAGACAGTTCTCCTTGAGTAGCACAGCATCGTCACGCCGGTGTTGATCTTGCATGATTTCATCGTAAGCAAGTAATCGAGGCGACCTGTAAATGAGTTCCGTGGGGATAACTTCTTCTGCCTCGTAGACCAGGGAGAAGGGAGTTTGCCCTGTAGTTCAGTTTGGTGTTGTTCTATGGGACCAGAGAACTATCAGCGGCTCCTCGATCCACCGACTGTCGTGCTTCTGCAGCATATCAAAGGTTCTCGTCTTGAGTCGCCTTCTCAGCTTGTCCATTGCTCCGGGGGTGTGCCACAAAGGCGAATGAGATCTTGCATCCGAGGGCATGAACATATTGCATGAAGGTGCGGCTCATGAACCGGGTGCCGTTGTCAGTGATGATCCTTGCCGAAACTCCAAAATGACACACCAGATCTTTCATCTCAGAATGGATCCGGCGCTTGCGCACATTGGGCTGGAAGGCGGCTATCATAGCTGCCGGATGGATATTTGGAATGTTTCTATGAACATTGTTGAATCTCTGTAAATACTTACAGAGGCTTTCTCCTTCCTTCTGCTGGAGAAGCTACAAATCACTGGGATGGCCCGGCTCCTGGTGGCCACCGGTGAAAGCGCTGACGTACTCGTGGCACAGGTCTGCCAACGAGGAAATGGAGTTCTTCGGCAGCTGCATCAACCAAGACCTCACGTTGGACTTGAGGGCCAATGGGAAGTAGTTGGCGAACACCTTCTCGTCTCTTCCCCCGGCAACCTGAACAGCGATGGTGTAGATGCTCAGGAACTCTGCCGGGTCCAGCCTCCCGTCATACTCCTTAGGTATCTCTGGCTTGAACGTGCGAATGGACGGCCAACAGACTTGCTACAGCTCACGGGTGAAGGCAGGGCAGCCAACCTTGAAAGGCAGGGGGCCGTCAGCACTGAGAGTGGGCTAGTCAATGTCGGGGCCGTCGTGCCCCTTGGCCTGGAGGAGGTTGTCGCGGCGTTGCTCGACAACGCACACGTCTCCTCTCCACCTATCTTCCAGGGCTCGCCATTGGCCTGGACATGCTTGAGGATCAGAAGAGGCCATCGAGACGTCATCGGGGTCTTGATTTGGTCGTGCCTGTGTTGGCTGCCATGGTGGGGATGGCTTCCTCCATACGGGCAACGGTATGGGCTGTAGCCATTGCTTGGGGAGGCCACGGAGGGGCAGCTCGTCATGAGCCCTCGGCTTCAGCGAAACCGCCAGACTTTGGATGGTGGCATGCCATTCGTCCATCTGCTCTACCGCTGGTGGAAACCTCAATAGCAGCTGAGCCCGCGCCATGGCCTCCGAGGCTGTGCTTGGCTTAGATGATGATGATATTGATCGTGCCGTCGCTGGGCTTCTGATGGAGCCAGCGGCGGTAGCACTGCGCCCCTGCTATTGCGGTGCAACCACCTGGGCAGCAGGGTGGTGAGGCGGAGGCGCTTGAGGGCCATCAGCTCCGTTGGGCAGATCGGCTCGGTCGACCCACCCTGGGGAGAGCACGCGCGCCGCAGTCGCGCCAGCGGCAAGGACGGCCGGAGGCCGGTTGCTTGCCCCAGACTAAGCACCATCCCTGTGGTTGCGCCCGTCAGTAGGTGGAGTGCGGCTATCAAGGTGTTGCTGATGTCGTTCTCCTCCGGCATCTTCTACTCCTGCGTTGGCCGCGAGGGGGATGGTGGTGGTGCCGCCTGCTCCGACCACATCCCGAGCAGCGTTCGCGCCCTCGCGCGTCTCCACGCCCCCATAGCGTTGGAGGTTGTGGGTAGCAGAGCCTTCGAGGTGGATGGATGAGCCAAAGAAGTTGATTTCTTCTTGGGCGCCATGGTCGATGGCGCCATCGAAGATGCAGATGGCGATGAAGATCACGCGCTGCTCATGTCTTCAGTTTCGCCTGCGTGATCCACCTACCTAGCACGCCAAAGATGTCGCGGGAAACCACGACCACCTATGGGACTAGGACGGCCCCTTGCTGGTTTAGCAGGGGGAGTCGCGTTGCACAAAGAGCAGACCAACGTGAGGCATCATGGCAGAGATCACACAGGCAGTTTTACCCAGGTTCTGTCCACCATGAGGCATAAAACCCTACTCCTGTGGAAAGGTGGAGGTGGTGCATAGTACACTTTCCCGGCAAGGGTTGCTTTGGGGCGGCAGTGACCATGTGTGTCGGGGAGCGAGTGGTCTAGCTTTCTAATCTCACAAACCGAACCCCCTCTACAGTTGCCATGGGCCTCCTTTTATAGATCAAGGGGTTACCATAGTGGAAAAATAGTCATTAGACATTGATATGATAGCAAATAGTGCTATCGTACCTAACCCTGTGGGCTGACAGTGCGTGTTTAATGCACTGCTTAGTGTCACATCATTGGTTGCCCGACAAGGCTTGTCGGGCTATCTTGCCAGCTCCACGCCTACTCGCTTGACATGTCATTGGACGGGTGTCATCTATGGGTTTACTTGGTAGAAAGTGGCCGCCATGTGGTAGAAAGTGGCCGCATTGATCGATGACGTGGGTCGAGGTGGAGTAGTCGGCGAAATAATCTAGTCTCTGTGAGCCCCAGCGGGCCCTACCAGGATGCCTTGGCCATCTCCTTCCGGGGGTGGCCTCGCCCCTTGCCGAGATCGCCTACCCGGCAAGGGAGGCTTCTCTCTTGACAATATCAGGCTCCTCTGTCTTGGCCTTGAATCCTTCCTATCTTCTTTTTGGTTCTTCGAGTCTCTTGGTATCTTGTTCGTCTGCTAACTAGGTTAGGTAACTAAGTACATGTAAATTATGTTTTTATTTAGGGAAGTAGGTTAGGTAACTAAGTAGATGTTAATTAGGTTAGGTAACTAAGTATATGTTAATTTAGGTTAATTTGGTTAACTAACTAGGTTAGGTAACTAAGTACATGTAAATTAGGTTAGGGCAGTAGTGGTACTAGTAGATGTTAATTAGATGTTTTTTAGTTAGGGAAGTAGGGTTTTACTAGGTTAATTAGGTGAAGTTAAATGAATTACCTAAATGAATGAAATTAGTAGTTAACTGGATTTTTAGGACAAATTTTTATATGCTTAAGTACTTAACTAGATATTATTTTTAGGACAAACTTGTATATGCTTAAGTAGTAAACTAAATATATTATAGGGTAGTATATATAGTTGTTCTGCACCCAATGTATGCTTAAGCAGCTTGCTAGGGTTGATCTAATTAGTTAGTACTTGTAGATGCTTAAGTACTAGGGCAGTAGGGTTAGGGCAGTAGGACATAATTTGAATTGAGTTCTAGGGTTCATGATTTGAAATTTGTGTAGATTTTCTTGAAGTGTGAAACATTGAAGTGGTCATGATATATGAAAATTCCTCTATTGTGCCCAACTAGCCTTTTGTTGTTTCCCGGCAATGAAGCCGAGTGGCCTATGTTTTGCCAGAATGTTCATTCATTTCCGTTCCGGCAAATTTAAGGTGCTCGATTTGTCCACTTTCTAGCAAAGGTCATGTCGAAATTTATCGTGGTTTTCAGGATGACTTGTGCTACAAACTAGGACATATCGATGCCCGGGATTTGCCGCACCGGGAAGGAATCAACGTTCCTGCAAAACATAGGCCTTTTTATGTCATTATTCATTTTATTAGGTCTAGAATTAATCGACTAGATTTAATCGTAGGAAACATGGCTAGCAACAATGAAGGACAGGGTTCTGGTGATTGCGACGACGTCTACCTAGCGGCAGACGAATATTTAAACCTTGCCAATAATCAACGGTTGTTGTTGCTGGGCCCAGCGCCTATCACATTCGAGACCGACATTGATACCGGCACCGAGACTGGCGTTGAGACCCAGACCGGCACCGAGACCGGCACCAAGACTAGCACATCCATAGAACCAAAACCGAAGAGGAGATGTCGACACCCAAACCAGCTCCTCACTACTAGACAAGTGGTCACGGAGGTGGACAACGGCAAATTTGAGCCAAAACTGCATGTGAAAGCGCGCTCCTGCTATGACAATCAAATAGGGTGCATCGTACGGGCGTGCGCCACCATCAATGATGAGAAACTAAAGAAGATACCAAATATGAAGCACTCCCTCCTAAGCCTGTTGCACCAGATATTCTTGTTCCCGGGCCAGGAGGAAATCCAATATCCTGATCCACAAAAGACCCGGCGATGAAGAAGATAAACAAATGCGCCATGACCAAGTTTAGCGACGCGTTGGCCTCCTAGAAAGTAAGGGTGAAAGCAAGGATCATCGACAAAAAGGAACCCTTCTCCGAGATTGTAAAGGATAATCCAACAATCACAGAATTGCAATTTCAAATATTCAAGGCGGCTTGCGATGTCGAAGATGCCAAAGAAAAGTCGAAGTACATGAATGGGCTTCAGAAGAGGAACATGGGGAGACACCACCTCCGAAGCCGTGGTTACGCGGGGAAGAGGTCCATATGGGCCAAGGAGGATGTGGAACGCGAAAGTTTGGGCATCCCAGACCCCTTGGAGGTTTTCATCGTCCCCCAGAAGTGTGATGTCCTCAGGGCCCCATACTGTTGGGACCCAGTCAAGAAGGTTTCCGAGACAAACCCGGTCACGACGGAGTTCATGATACTACTGGTAACTTTAGTTTCTGATCAATTCGACTGCACATTTAGTCATATTTGTAAACGATCCTTGTTCCTTTTGTAGAGAGAGCTGCATAGGGTTACAGCCCAAAGTGACTCGCCGTCTGAGGAGTTGGCGAGGCCCAAGTGGGACACCCCATTCAACCTGGCGTTGAACATATTGAAACAACTCCCGGTGGACACTCGGCCGTCGTATGGACGTGTGCACGGTGTCGGAGATAGCGCCACATGGAAGAAGTACTACAGTGAGACCACGGAGGAGAGATAGAAAAGATGGAGGTTAACTGAAGAAAGCATCGACAAGAAGGTTGAGATTGCGGTTGAGAAGAATTCAGCTAAGATAGTCGCAACAGTGGTAGCTGCCGTCAAACGGGAGCCGACAGTATTGGTTCTGGCTATCGTCGGTTGGAGCAGGCGAAATCCAGAAAAAGATGCAATGGACTTTCCCCTTGCCGACTTCTTGGGGAGCAGCTCGACTAGCGTTGCACCAGCACCTGCACCTGCTCCTGCACCATCTCTCGCACCTACTCAGAGCAGCTCATCCTCCGTCTCAGATGTTCTCGGCGGTGCTTCGTCTTTGGCTGAGCTCGACGCCCTCATGATACCTGTCACAATAGCCCTCTTCAATAAATGTATAATCTCTCGTTTTCGTTGCCTTTCGGATGTCTCATATTGCAAACATGTCTTTGCAAGCCGACGCCCCATGCACCATATTGTATGACATCAATGGCCAGAAGGTGGACATGGGGAAGGCAACGATAAGGAAGCTGAAGGAACAATTGTTCCACAGCCGGCCGATCCCCCCTGATGTGTTCAAGGTTTCCATGGCCAGTGTCAAACCGGGCCACACGAGAATTTGGTTCCTCCGGTACTAGGGGAGATGACAACGAGACCCCGCAACAGCTTGGCGCACTACACTTCCGTGATGATACGTGTTTGTCACAGTAGGTCGCGTTTTTTTGTCATGCATGTACATCCATGACGATTTTATGACAGAATCAAGATAGTCATACCTGTGCTGTCGTAGAAGTGTTCCATGACATTACCAAAATTATCATCACCGAAGTGTCCACTTCCATGACGATAAATCACGCGGCACAGAAGTGCTTTCATCAAGGGTGACCGACACGTGGCATCCACCGTAATGGAACGCCGTTAAGCTATCGGGTCGGGTTTTGGATACGATAACCCATTAACAGCCCCGACCAATGGGGATTTTCCACATGTAAAATCATCATTGGCTGAAGGAAACACATGTCGGCTCATCATTGGGACAAATGTCATCCACTCATTGGACCAAAGGCGCCTATGATACGTCGACACGTGGCATGGCCCAACAGAGGCCCATTCCTGTGAAATGGCCGGCCCATTTAACTTGGTCAAAAGGTGGCGGGCCGGCCCATGGAAAGCCTGTTAACGGCCTGTTCACATATAGCCCATTTACAGCCCGCTAACCCAAGGCCCGTTACGCCCTATCCGAATTAGGCCCATTAGCGTCATCTGGGCCATCCAATATGATTCCAGCCCGTTTTCACTTCTGGCCCATGTATGGCCCATGATGTCTTTCGACCCTTATGAGGCCCTATGTAACTCTTGGCCTATTAAAGGCCTGTGGTGAAACTGGCCCGCAATGAACAGTGTATCACTTTACACCCATTAACGGCCCGTGGTGAAACTGGCCCGTAATGAACAGTGTATCACTTTATACCCATTAACGGCCCGTTATTCCATTGGGCCGTTTCCAGCCCATGTTATCTTTCGGCCTTCTCAGAGCCCATTTATTCTTGGGCTCATTTCCAGCATTCGTTTACTTACGGCCCGTTACCGTCATTTTCTGCTTGTGGGCCAAATTCAGCCTGTGGTTACAGTCAGCCCGTTTGTGGTCCGTTAATACGTTGGGCCATTTTCATAGCGTCATCAAATACGGCCTATTAACAATGGCCCATTATGGTCGGCCCATGAACGGACGATTCCAACTCTAGCCCGTTTACGGCCATAATGCGGCCTGTTATTGGCCCATGTTTGGCCAATCGATCATACGGCCCGTATAAGGCCCATTGATGATACGGCCCGTAGAAGGCCCATTGTTTCTATGGCCCGTAGAAGGCCCAATGTTTCTATGGCCCGTAGAAGGCCTACTGTTTCTATGGCCCGTAGAAGGCCCACTGTTTCTATGGCCCGTAGGAGGCCCAGTGTCACTACAGTAAATATTAGCCCATGGTTATTGTGGCCTAGTTTTAAAAAATAGGTTATTGCAGCCACTAGCAAACCGCGGAAAAAGAACTGCACTGACTACAAGCAAACAAATAAACAAGACAACAAGGAAATAAATAAGCAAGCAACTTATGCTAGGCTATCACGGCTATTACACATATTACATCCACCGGGCATCCAAGTTCGCCACCAGTGCAAATATAGGGAACACAACAGCATATAAACGCCGCAGCAAAACAAGTCCAGAACTGAAACCACTTCAGAAGAGTTCAAGAAACAATATCATGGGTACCCATAATGCTGGCAAGATGCTTAGCAAGCTTATTAACTTTCTCTTGTTTGGTGCTTAAATCCTCCAGCGCTTGTTGTTGCACAAGAAAGTACGCATCTGAATTCTGCAGGGACTTCCTTAGTCCTTCGGCTTCTTGCTGTAGCACAGCTGACTGATGCCTTTCAGCTTGTAGCTGAGACTAAAGAAGCCAAAGTGATTCAGGCAGCGAGTTTGAAGAGCTTGTGCCAGCGGTACTGGCCAGTAACTCAAACACTACATCAACGCAGGACTGTGGGGTTTTCTCACTGACTACAAGATCATTTTTATCACCTTTCTTGGAGACCAACAAGGTTGTCTCACTATCTTGAACCTTATCTGCATTACTTTCTCTACCATTGCATAGTGGGGTGCTCTCCTCCAATATTTTGTTTGCATACTACTAGAGAAACAAGCAGACACATCACAGGTTTAGCTTGTAGTATACCAAACTCATTTTGGTAAACCGGTTCAGTAGTAAGGTGGACAGGATAACAGCATGAAACAAACATATATCTATGTACTATGGTCACTGTATTGTCCATATCATTCTAGTTTATGTTCCCTAATCAAGATAGAGACACAGTTCAACTCATATATTTTTAAGACACAGCAGGATAGATAGAATATAAGTGTGAGAAACTACACAGCATTGGCAGCACTTGTAATGTGCATCACATGAGAAATAACTGTTTATACAACTTAAACTGAAATCAACATAGAGCAAGAAGTTAGAACATCAATCCAGTTAAATAAATAGGTTTAAAACATACCTATTGCACCATTGGAGTTTCAATTGGATCCTTCAAATTCAAAAGTAGTTGGTATGAGTAAATACAGTGATGCAACAACAAAGGATTATGGACCATAGCTACGGAATCTGACCTGAGAACAGTTGCTCTTCTGCTTTAAACGTGGAGTTTGGGTTAGCTGTGGTGGTCTTCGTGCTTTGGGCACTGCAGTAGCTTTACAAACTGCTCGTGTGGGGGTACTCTGTGGTGGACATGGTGCTTTGTCAACTATAAGTAGGTTACTATCAGCTGGGGTTGCGGTTAGATGGGTTGTAGCTGGTTCTCTGCCCAACGGTGTAAGTGTGCAATCTGGAAGAGTCTCGATTATGTATGGTGGGGCTAGTTTGTGGGCCAGTACAACCATGGTTCTATCTGCATTGATGGGTAGCACTGTCTTTTGTGAATAACGGGTTTTTGCTCCCTTAGATACTGCCATCACCCCCTCCAATTCAAATGGCCGATAAACAAGAAAAGAAATTGAACGTACAGACATTTTATGATAGACAGATGTGGTAATTCACATATATGTTGTCTAACCAAACAGGACAGCATGACACAATTTCACATATATGATGCCTAAATAAACAGGATAGCATGACACAGTTTCAGATATATGATGGATAACTTGACAGGATATAATGGCATAATTCAACATATGATGAGTACCTAAACAGGATGACATGACAAAACTATATGATGTCTTTCTAAAATAGGTTGGGATGAAATAATTCACATACATGTTGTCTAAGTATACAGGATGGCATGATATAATTGACATAATTGATTCATATACTAAGCAGCTGGCACTCGCATGTATGAACTCTAAACTAAGCAGACAGAATTCAATATTGTGCATATGATGTCTATACTAAGCAATGCAAGACACCATATGCATCATATGAGAAATATAAACATTGCAACTTAGAGCATACACCTCAGGTGGGATATAGGACTGGTCATCTATCTCTGAATCCTCCTCTGAGGAGCTCCCTGTAACCATCGAGATATATGCTTCAAAACGTACCATTGCCTGCTCTGAAGACCTTGTTTTCACTCCAGATTTTTCCATAACCGGCTCAAATGGCTGATACACATGAAGAGTAGTTCAATGTACACAGATTGTCGACAAATGGAATACGTAATGAAAAAAAAAGATGGCATGAGATAATTCACATATATGATGCCTGGCTCCATGGCGGTGCATAATTCACATATATGATAACTGGCTAAAAAACATGGCATTGCATAATTCACATATCTGATATAGAAAGAAAACAGGAGGCATTCACACAAAGCATGTCTAATCTAAGCAGATGCCATGGCAATGCAAGGCACCATATGCATGATATGAGCGATATAACCCAGCCAAGTTAGAGCATGCACCTCAGGGGGGATACGACTGGTCATCTCTCTCTGAATCCTCCTCTGAGGAGCTATCTGTAACCAGCAAGAAATCTGCATCGACAGGTAGCACTGACTGCTCAGAAGACCTTGTTTTCACTCCAGATTTTCCCATGACCGACTCAAATGGCTGATGCACAGGAAGAGTAGATGAATGTATAAACATTGTTGACAAATGGAATACATTATGGAAAAAGGTATGGCACGATACAATTCACATAAACGATGACTGGTTAAATAGGATGGCATTGCATGATTCACGTATATGATGCCTGGCTAAAGAAGATGGCATTGCATAATTCCCATATACTCCCTCCATTCCTAAATATTTGTCTTTTTAGAGATTTCAAATGGACTACCACATATGGATGTATATAGACATATTTTAGAGTGTAGATTCACTCATTTTGTTCCGTATGTAGTCACTTGTTGAAATCTCTAAAAAGACAAATATTTAGGAATGGTGGGAGTATGATATAGAAACCAAACAGGTGGCATTCACACAAAGCAAATCTAAACTAAGCTGATGACATATAAGATGTATAGTGTAAGCAATGCAAGGCGCCATATGCATGATATGACCAACATCAGCATGCCAGGTTAGAGTAAACACCTCAGGTGGTAAACAGGCATGGTTGGCTCCTTCTGAATCTCCATCTGAACAGTTATCTTCCTCTGGAATACAATCTGGAAATGCAGGAGAGGGGGGGCACTTCGCCCACCATGGAGCAGCGTCTGCATGACATTATATTCGCACACAACGGTCTTCTCTTTTTCTCTACATGTTCAGTACGATTGTGTACAGTATCTGACATGCATAATAAAAAAATAGTTAGATTTTGTAAGGCCTAAGGGGTGCATGCAAAAATCAAGACTGATGGTAGCAAACGAGTGGATGGATCCAAAACTAATGATAGCAGGTAGATTATAGCTTCAGTTTAAGAAGATAGACAATGGATCATCTATTGTTTGTTGCCCACCCAACATGAACCACATAGAAGACCCCAGATGAACCAGATAGTTGACAGGTACTATTCGTTGCTGGCTCGATATGAGACCCATCGGCAATTCAAAACTCAAGATTGAACGATAAAGTAGCAGGTAATAATAACCAATGTATAACATAAGCAAACACGAAAGACTGTGATCTCTCTTCCGGAACTGTGTAGTCCTGAGGTTCATCTGCTCAGTGGATGATGGTAATGCAGTTGGCGTGGCTGCCGGCAACGGGGAAGAAGATCTGAGGCGGCCAAAGAAAGTCTGCAGGGGGGATATCTGCTGCAGTGAATGCTTCTGTCGATGGTGCACCTCAGGTGGGGTGGATAATGGCACGGCAGGAGCGGGACATAACACATAGAGTTTTCTTTGACGCCAATCCGAAAATGAAGTAAATCTGTAAGGGCTCCTTAGAATTGGAGGATTCTATAAATGCAGGGACAGGAAAAACACAGGAATAGGATAGGAATGCACGTGCAAAACAAAGCATTTGGAAACATAGGATTTCAGTCAACCTGGGTGTTTGGCTCACATGAATTGGAAGAACAGAGGAATGGAGAAACAAAGTGATGCGACGAGTGTACAACCTCTTTGGCATAGCCTTGTGGACCTCAGCATCATTGGGTTGGACGTGGACGATGGTGATGATGCTGCTGTGACTGTCGGAGGCGGGGAAGAAGATCCGAGGCCTCTAGAAACGACGCCGAGGGTACTGCTCCACTGTGATGGACAGTTCCGTCGTTGGAGCAGCTTCGCTAAGGTGTACGGTGACGAGGCTGAAGCATGACAAGACAGACAATGTTAATCTGAAGTGGGACCCTAATATCATCTGCAATAGATGATGTAAAATACATCACCAAAAAGTGCTAGATGTAAAACGCATCAGCCGCGCCACGGCCGCTCTGACAGATGTTGTAAGTACTGTTCACTCTGAACTTAACTGAAGAAAATGAACTTCACAGTCGAAACTGAATTTTACTGTCGAAACTGATTGAACTACTAACGAAGCATTGCACTAGATGTTTAGGGCGTTCGAGCACTAGTAGCAGAGAAGCAGTGATCTAAATCAGCAGACGCTCGAGCAGGGAACGCACTAGCAGAGAGCAAGTCGTGCAGTAGCACCATGAGAGAGTGCTAAAGCAGCAACTCCTGTAGCTGCCGGAGGTCATGCAGCAGCAGCAGCGCAAGCGAGAGCAAGAGCAGAGCAGCAGCATGAACGGAAGCAGGAGCAGTGCAGCAGCGCGACCGACAGCAAGAACAGAGCCATAGCGCGAGCGAGAGCCGGAGAAGCTGCAGCTAGTGCCGTTGTGGAAGTCGCCACCGAGGAAGCAACGACATGGGGGATAGACGCCGTGGATGATGTGGCCGGTGACGGCGCCATCGATGGAGACGCCATGTCTGCTCGGTATCGAGCACCGGCAGCCTCGTGAGATCGAATAAAAGATAAAATGTAGCGGTGAGTGCAGAACCTCCTTGGTGGCACCGAGTTGGCCTCGGCTTCATCGGAGGAATTGGTGAGGGTGCTACGGTTTCGGTGGGGCAGGTCAAGACGGCGTTGTGGGGATTGAGGTGGCGCGATAGACAAGGCGAACGTCGGGGCAGCTCCTTGGAGGTGGAGGACAGGGCGGCTAATCCGGCGGGACGACGAGATCGACAGCGGATCCTCATCCGATGCGGTGGATGAGGGACGGTGAGCTGTTGCGGTGGACGACGTAGTCGGGGAAGAGACTCCGGCTGGGCGGCGGTCGGGAGGCCGACGGAGGAGCGTGGGTGTCGGTGTCAAAACCGGCGGATCTCGGGTAGGGGGTCCCGAACTGTGCGTCTAGGCGGATGGTAACAGGAGACAAGGGACACGATGTTTTTACCCAGGTTCGGGCCCTCTCGATGGAGGTAAAACTCTACTCCTGCTTGATTGATATTGATGATATGGGTAGTACAAGAGTGGATCTACCACGAGATCAAGGAGGCTAAACCCTAGAAGCTAGCCTATGGTATGATTGTTGTTCTGTCCTATGGACTAAAACCATCCGGTTTATATAGACACCGGAGAGGGCTAGGGTTACACAGAGTCGGTTACAATGGTAGGAGATCTACATATCCGTATCGCCAAGCTTGCCTTCCACGCCAAGGGAAGTCCCATCCGGACACGGGACGAAGTCTTCAATCTTGTATCTTCATAGCCTTGGAGTCCGGCCGATGATGATAGTTCGGCTATCCGGACACCCCCTAGTCCAGGACTCCCTCAGTAGCCCCTGAACCAGGCTTCAATGACGACGAGTCCAGCGCGCATATTGTCTTCGGCATTGCAAGGCGGGTTCCTCCTTCGAATAATTTATAGAAGATTGTGAACACCAGGATAGTGTCCGGCTCTGTAAAATAAATTCCACATACCATCATAGAGAGAATAATTTTTACACAAGTTCAATATGCTGACGTTTTTTGTGGCGTGACGTCACACCACAACCAAGCCTTTACTCAAATCGTTTTTATTATACCACCTCACCGCGTTTAGCGAAGTGGTTTCCTTGGCGCGTCTTGTCCAAGAAGAGATCATGTTCTCCTTATTCCGGGATTCTCATCAATACAGACATGGGTAACCCAACCGCGCCCGTTGCCACGCCCCCTCCATCGAAGGCGAGTTCCAAACGGTCACGGGGACGGCTTTTGGTATTCTCCCTCTTTATAATGAGACCAAGGCCCGTTCCTTTTCTCCAATCCTCAATCGAATCAGCCCCTCGCCCCGAGTTCCAACACCCAGGGCTCCAGATTTGGGCACTTCGGACCTTCAACAATGTCCGGCTCCGACCTACAGGGCCGGTGGATGCCCTCCTCCGTCACGGAAGAGGACGTGCTAAAGCTGAGAGACGCCAGGTACTTAACCTATGAGATTTCGCATAGGTTACCTGCTCAAGGGCAAGTCATTCCTACTCCCGAGCCTGGCAAGAGTGTCATGTTCGTATCTCACCTCTGTTGGGGTTTAGGCTTCCCGATGGATCCCTTCGTGAGGGGGCTCATGTTTTACTATCGGCTGGAATTCCACGACTTGGCTCCGGAGTCCATCCTCCACATCTCATCATTTATTGTCGTCTGCGAAGCCTTCCTCCGCACTACCCCTCACTTCGGTTTGTGGCTCAAAACCTTCAACGTGGAGCCAAAGATGATTGAGGGGCGTCAGGCAGAGTGCGGCGGGGCGGTTACAAGCAAGAGGGCCGATGCTCCATGGCCCGAGGGCTCTTTTCAGGAGGAGCTCGGCTTGTGGCAACAGGAGTGGTTCTATATCACCGCTCCCAGGGGCAGCGGGCAGAGGCTGCCACCCGCCTTTCGCTCGGGCCCTCCACCACGGCTGACGTCATGGGTCAACCAAGGGCTTGACTGGGGGCCGTCCAAGGACATGCCCCTATTGCAGGGCCGGATTCGAGACCTCCAAGAGAGGGAGATCAATCTGGTCGTAGTGATGCAGGTTATGCTGATTCGGTGTCTTCTGCCCTGCAAACGTCGCCCCCTCCGCCTGTGGGAATTCAATCCGGAGGGACCACGAGCTCTCCAACACTTCATGGGTACGACACCCATGGAGATGTACAAACTGTTCTTCGGATCGCAAGAGATGTGTCCGGACTTGACCGAGGACGCTGGCTTAAGCTACAATCGCTCGGATACTCAAGTAAGTAGCCCTGTGCCCGGACATATCGTCCATTTATTTATCATGGATTTGCCTTTTAACCAGCTATCCCATGGACAGGAGTGGATAGCGCAAGCAAAACTGATACAGTGTCCGGCCCCCCTCCCTGAGACCACGCCGGATCCCGTGTTAATCAAAATGTTGGAGGTAGCGCCTTTGGAGGAGGGCGAAGGGGGGAACAGGGAAACTACCACCTTTGCTAAGGAGGCTCTCAGCAAGGGGGGAATCAAGAATCCCTCCCTCCAGGGGGAGAAGAGGACCGCTTCCGAAGACCTGGAGGCCAAGGCCTCAAAGCGGGGAAAGAAATCTGCACCGGAAGGTCCTGTGCCGGGAGGAGTCCCGGACGCACAGTCTCCCCAAAGGAATCAGCCCTCCAGCAAGCCGTAAGTAGAAAAGGGGGAGTTTTGTAATAAGGGACATCCCTATTTTATTCCTAAGGATAACCAAAGTTTTTACCTTATAGTTCGGATCTCAACCCTTCTCAGCAGAGCTCATCCTCGGGGGACCTTCGTCCAGAGATGATGGAGAGCGAAACACCTCCATCTGCCGCCCCGTCAGGCGGGGCGGACGACCCCGAGGTGTCGTCACGGAGGGTCTCCCCGAGTCCGGCGGGGCCGGGGAGTTCGACACCCACAGGAGTACGGCCGGTGGAGCTGCAAGATCTGCTTGAGAGGGCGTCTATCTCAGAAGATCACCGCACATTAATGAGTACGGTGATTGAAAGGATCTCATCCGCCGAAAGCGGGTTGCATGAGGCCGTCGGAAGTTTACTGACGGGGTTTGAGGTACGCAAAAGATGACATACCTTTTGACAGTTTTGCACATAGAGTGCGCCCTGTATAGATAGTAGCCCCTGAGACTCGGTATGTTGTCGAAAGCGACAGCGTGCCAAGGATCATTATCTCAGTTATAAAATGTCGCCTTTTCTATGCAGGTGGCAGAACGCTCGGTGGCCAGCCGGACTGATAGAGTTGCCGAGCTGAAGCGGCAACTCGACGTTGCGGATGCGGACATCGCGCTGGTCAATAAACGACTTGACGAGTCACAAGGTAGGTGGTTTCTCCGCGGTCACCTGGTAAGGGAGCTGATACCCGCTCCTTACAACATGTGTGCTTGATGCAGATGGTGCCGCTGTTGTGGAAGACCTTCGGGCAGAGCTTGCTCGAGCCAAGGAGCAAGCCAGAAAGAGTGATGCGGCTGCCTCGAAGGCAGCGGAGGAGCTAAAAGCCGAAAAGGCTGCTCACTGCCGAAGCAGGGAGGAGATGGTCGGAATGGCCGTGAAACTAAAAGATGCTACCGACCGCTATGAGGTTCTTGAAAGAGAACACCAGGCGGAGCAAGAGGACCTGAAGAAGGCCACCGCCAAAGCCAAGGATGCCCGTTCTGCAATGCGGGCTATAAAGGAGGAACTGCGTCAGGCCGGAGACATTGCGGCTAGAAAGCCCTTTCTGCTGCGTAGGAAGTTCACGGATCCGAAGTATGCTCAGTTGGGCCAGTTGTGGGGTGCGGAGGATCCTTATCTGAATTTGGCGGCGAGTGCGGCGGACGCAGTCGTGCACTTCCGAAGCCAAAAGGATCACGAAATGGAAGAGCTTTTTTGGTCTCAATTCCATAGTCCGGAGCGTCCACTTCCGTTGACCGATCGGTTGGCTGAGTGGGCTGAGCTGAATAGATTGTCCGGATTTGCCATGACGGATGTGGTGGCTCATCTGTGGCCGGAAAGGCCCAAGCCGAAAAGTTATTTGGCTTATTGCAGCAATTCCTTGGGGCGGTGCCGCATATCAAGGCGATGAAGCGGTCGGCATGAATAGAGGGTGCACGGATGGCTCTCGCCCGTCTTAAGACATACTGGGCGGAGATGGATGCCACCGATGTTGCATCCCGGGGTTCGGACAAAAGTCGATTACCCGCCGAGCACTATTTTGAGGAAGTCCTACAGGGCGCTCGTTTAATAGAGTCGCAGTGCTTGAAAAATGTTATGTTCAAATGACATGTATGATTTGTGAAACCATATTTATAATGTAACGGCTTTTTATACTTGTGCGTTCAAGTATTGAAATATCTCCTGTGCGGCCGTTAATGTATATGTATGTATAACCTGAAAGATGGCAGTCTTTGGCTTCATCCCCCACGCACATGGTGCGGGGGTGTTTGCAAAAAAGTGCATTTTCACACTTGATCCAACGTCTTGGTCCATTGAAGGAGGTGATAGCATAGCAAACTAGGCAACCGGACTATAATGCTTTATCACTTTCACTTAGCCATAGGAGCTCGATGATGGGGCTACTATATAGCCCCTTGAGGCGCCGCGCTCTCCGAACTCGGGGCGCGTGTGTGCCTGACCGAGAAGCGGTCCTTCGTCAAAGCGGAGGAATTCTAAACATTCCAGTAGTCGATCGAGTGGTTGACCAGTCTCTCGCTATATCATGACAATCAGTTTTCGGCTTTCTCTACTAAGGTGCTCGCCCGGCCGAACCGGGGCACAATCGCAGTAGTTCTCCTGGTGCCGCATTAGCCGATGGAGCGGAACGTAAGGCAGCAAAACACAGGAGCCGGGCAAACCCAACATTTGACCAAAGACATGATTCGGAGCTGATGCATATAAGGCCTAACTCGAGACGCCGAACACTCCCTGAGGTATTCGGTCTTTATGATAACGGGCAGAACAATGCCCTAAGCCCCTAGTGCCCAGGTACGGGCGAGAACTTCTGACGCGGCCGATGCCAAAACGCCAGCCTCCTCCTCGGTTATGGTAGGAAACCGGGGGATGTGTATCAACAAGAGACAGTAAGAAAGGTTTACGCAGGGTCTTAATCTGAAAAGAATCCTTGCAACGGGCCCCTGCTGCACGTCTGCGCCTGTGTCTCCGTTGTGCTGTATCCTGGACGGGTGTAGCACGTGGTTCATCTGTAAAAGAGAAGAACTTAGTTTGGAAAAAATATCGTGCAAAAAATGTATTTAAGACAGAGTATGATTTGGAAGATGAATAAAGTTGAGCTTTATTGGCTCTCATCGTTCATACATGCAGCCCCTTGTAAAGAGGTATGCGGCTGGGAAGCCCCTTGCTTATTTATACCGGACTCGCCTAACCGTGTCCGAGGTCTGAATGACCTGTTTTTAGGGGCTTTGATCAGCAGGGCTGGATTAGTGTGTGGCTGTCAAGGCAGTCTCACATTTTCCGTGGTCGAGGAACACTCGGAGTTACCCTTTAATGAGATTATGCCGTGTGGACCGGGCATTTTAAGTGTAAGAGACGCGTAATGTGGTATTGCATTAAAGCGGGCGAAAGCTTCGCGTCCCAGTAGTGCTTGATGGCTACTTTTGAATGGGGCGATATGGAAGATTAGCTTTTCGCGACGGAAGTTGTCGGATGAACCGAACACAACCTCTAGTAGTACAGAGCCTGTACAATTGGCATAAAGGCCTGGCGTCACTCCTTTGAAGGAAGTGCTACTATGGTGAATTCTTGTAGGGTCTATCCCCATTCTGCGGATGGTGTCCTGGTATAGCAGGTTTATATCACTGCCGCCATCCATTAGGACTTGTGTGAATTGTAGTCCGTCGATTATGGGATCCAATATCAAAGCAGTCCCTCGTGTGTTTCGAATACTTCTGGAGTAATCCTGATGTTCGAAAGTAATTGGTTTTGACGTCCAATTTCGGGACTCCGCTGTGGTGGACCGTGCGGCACGTGCTTTAGCAGGTGCCGCACTATTTTTCCTTGTTATCACATGAAGTGAGTTCACCGTTTTGACTTCTAGTGGGAAAGTCTTCTGTTTTCCGGCGTGCTGCTTGTGGGGTTCGTCATCGTCTTCGCTTGGTGTGTCGAGCCCCTTGTATTCGGCGTTAAGTCGGCCGGACTGCTTGAAGACCCAACAATCTCTGTGGGTATGGTTTGCAGGCTTCCCGGGGGTACTGTGGATTTGACATATCCTATCCAAGATTTTTTTTAGGTTGGATAGCTCGTCACTGTTGTCCTTAAGAGGCAGTGTTTTGTTATTCGGCCGAGAGCTTTTGAACCCGTCATTGACCGTCGTGCTATTTGGGCCATTTTCCTTATTCCGGCGCTGATCTTTTCTGCGTCGGGATTTCCAATTTCCATCCCTGATCTCGGATGTACTCGGGTCACTGGTGCTGCATCTTGCCAGCCAGCTATCTTCCCCCGCGCAAAAGCGGGTCATGAGGCTTGTTAGCGCGGCCATTATTCTTGGTTTTTCCTGGCCGAGGTGTCTGGCGAGCCATTCGTCTCGGATGTTATGTTTAAAGGTTGTTAAGGCTTCGGCGTCCGGACAGTCGACTATTTGGTTCTTTTTGGTGAGGAACCTGTTCCAGAATTTGCATGCTCACTCTCCGGGCTGTTGAGTTATGTGACTTAAATCGTCTGCATCTGGAGGGCGGACATAAGTCCCCTGAAAATTTGCTCGAAACGCATCCTCGAGCTCTTCCCAACTTCCAATGGTATTTTCTGGGAGACTTTTGAGCCAATGCCGAGCTGGCCCTTTGAGCTTGAGGGGTAGGTATTTTATGGCATGGAGATCGTCTCCTCTAGCCATATGTATGTGTAGGATGTAATCCTCAATCCAGACTCCGAGGTCTGTTGTTCCGTCGTATGCCTCTATGTTTACGGGCTTGAATCCAGCTGGAAATTCATGGTCCAGTACCTCATCGGTGAAACATAGTGGGTGTACAGCGCCCCTTTATTTAGGTGTGCCGTTATCTTCGAACACTCGACGTGTTGTGTTGCTTCCTGGAGCCTTCTTTTTTGGCCCATAGATGGACCTGACCGGGCCATCCTTTTTGCGAGGATCCTTATGTGGATCGTGTAACGGCTTGTGTGCGGCGCCGCTTGCCGCTCTTAGCCTGTCATCTGGTCATCTATTCGGCCAGGCGGCCTCTTTGTTTTTTGACTGTGGGGGCTCTACGGCCTCCTCGTCAAATTCGGGTAACAGCTTGCGCTTCGGGTACCTCTTTGCTTGGTGACTATCGCCGTATTTATCTGCGGTCTTGAGTACTTTGCTCCATCTCATTCTGAGTACGTCTTCCGCTGTTTTGAGCTTCCGCTTCTGCTTCTTCAAACTTCTTGCAGTGGCGACGAGCCTTTTGTGAAGGTTCTTATGCTCCAGTGATGTGTCCGGCGTGAGATCGTCTGCACTGTTGTTTTCGCCGGGGATGGGTTGCTCGTCCAATTCATCCTGTTCGGATGGTTTCTTGGTGGCATGTTCGTCGTCCACTGGTTCGCCCTGCTCTATGGCTGGGTCAGTATGGGTGCTGTTGTTATCGAGGCGGGACTTCGGGCGGCGCTTGCATCGCCGTTTTGGTTGTTTTTCAAGGGAATTATCCTTCGCCGCGTCCCGTTGTTCCTCGTTATCGCTTCCTTTTGGTGTATCCACCATGTATACATCGCGAGTTGAGGTGGCTTTCCAGTGCCCAGTAGGCGCTGGTTCTTGGTCGTCTCCGGCATCGTCGTCCATACCGTCGATGTCTTTGGAGTCGAAGTCTAGCACGTCGGTTAGGTCGGCGACAGTGGCTACGAAGTGGGTGGTGGGTAGGCTTTGAATTTCTTTGTCGTCCGCATCCCAACCGTCCTGACCGTGATCCGGCCAGGGCTCTCCTGATAACAAGAGATACTTTAGCGAATTCAGGATGTCGCCAAAAGGTGAGTGCTGAAAGATGTCCGCAGCGGTGAACTCCATGATCGGCGCCCAACCGGATTCGATTGGTAGGGGCGCGAGGGGTTCGGAGTCCGGCGAGGAGTCCGGCACCTCAGAGTCACGAGCTTCACAAGGGACAAGGTCAGTATTCGGCTCCATCGCCGTAGAGGTTGCAGCCCCTGAGGCGGTGTCTAGCCACCCATCCTCGATCTACGCAGCCGGCTCTGAATTGAGGGTCAGAGCGGACTCGTGTGCGGCCTCCAGGGCACTGTCCGGCAGCAGAGTTAAATCATGCCCATTGTGACAGTGCGGCGCGCTCGGCCGTGGCTCGAATCCATCGAAGATCAAGTCTCCGCGGATGTCAGCCATGAAGTTCAGACTTCCAGATCTGACCTGACGGCCAGGGGCGTAGCTTTCGATCTGCTCCAGATGGCCAAGCGAATTGGCCCGCAGTGCAAAGCCGCCAAATACGAAGATTTGTCCGGGGAGAAAAGTCTCACCCTGGACTGCGTCGTTGTTGTTGATGACGAAGGAGCCATCGAGCCTATCGGTGACGACACAGAGGAACTCTCAATGAAAGCACCACTGTCGGTGTCAAAACCGGTGGATCTCGGGTAGGGGGTCCCGAACTGTGCGTCTAGGCGGATGGTAACAGGAGACAAGGGACACGATGTTTTTACCCAGGTTCGAGCCCTCTCGATGGAGGTAAAACCCTACTCCTGCTTGATTGATATTGATGATATGGGTAGTACAAGAGTGGATCTACCACGAGATCAAGGAGGCTAATCCCTATAAGCTAGCCTATGGTATGATTGTTGTTCTGTCCTATGGACTAAAACCCTCCGGTTTATATAGACACCGGAGAGGGCTAGGGTTACATAGAGTCGGTTACAATGGTAGGAGATCTACATATCCGTATCGCCAAGCTTGCCTTCCACGCCAAGGGAAGTCCCATCTGGACACGGGACGAAGTCTTCAATCTTGTATCTTCATAGTCTTGGAGTCCGGCCAATGATGATAGTTTGGCTATCCGGACACCCCCTAGTCCAGGACTCCCTCAGTGGGGTTTCACGGGTTTTGGCAGCCTCGGTGTACGAATGGGGGGCGAAGGGGGAGGGGGAGCCAAGCTTAGGGACGCACTTATCCGAAATGTAGGGTAAGTTACCAGCGTACCCCCACCGGTTTTGACAACGCGACGTGGAGCTTCATTTCTGGCTGAGGGGTAGAAGGGGGATTTCGCGTGTTTGGGCTGCGGGAGCGATTTCGGATGAGAAGGGAGTTCTCGCGCGCGTCCAAATTTCGGGATAACAAGGCGCGGCGCGGGTTGAAGAAGCAGGAGTTTCCAAGTAGGTGAGACAAAAGATACTCGAGCTTGAAAATTTCGGGATAACAAGGTGCGGATTCCTTGTTCGGCAGAACAAACTTAATGTGTAAAAAAACAATTCATACAAGACACAAGAGAGTCATGTCCCCTTTTACTATATTGATATAGATGCCATTGAAAAAACTACAAGAAAATGTAAAAAAACGGGAGAACAAGATTACTCTACATAGTACCAAATCGATTCGCACTTCCCTCAACAACAACAAAAAACAAATCAATTCCCAGCAAATAAATTGTAATGTCCCTTTTTATATGATTACAGATGCCATGATCTCGAATTTCAATTTTTGAATCCATGTTATGTTGAATTCGAATATATCATTAGGCGACCTTGCGGTTTATAATTGATGTAGTCGTATATTTTGATCTTCCATCATATATGAACATTTTACTCCACCATATGAACATATATATTGTCGTCTACCCTATGGACTAAATTTGAATCAATTTTCCTTATTTGAATACGATTGTTGTCAAGTTATACAATAATTTAAATATTATCTTGATAACAAAAAGACATGCAATAGCGGTAATCATATTTCACTATGAACTACATGTACCATACGCTCTCCAATTCAAATATTTGTATCCATTTTATGTTGAATTCAAGTCATAGTACATTATTGGTCTAGGTAGCGAGGTCCGGGACAATCTAAACTCTGTTTTCATACGTATAATTTTTGGCTGAATTGGGACAAGTTTTGGTATAAGCCTCTTGCAAAACCGGAGATTCTCTCAACAAGCCTCATGGTTCCGAGAGGGAAAATGTCACCTTTGTGTGCGAAACGATATACGCTGCCTCCCCCCTGATTTTATTTACAGAGGCAACATAGAACTATATGAGTGCCCTGTTAAATTTTGGAATTATTTCGGGTTCATTTGGCCTTTTTATACATTAATTGAGTCTCTGGACTTTTAATGTGCATAATCTAAATATGAATTGCATGCACATGCTCCGGTGCACCAAAGTGGGTTGAAAAATCACATGTGTGTCCTTGGTTGAATTTCTAGGTCCCATGGAAGAAATGAGAATGAAATTCAAACATCTAGGCGTCATGACTCTGCCGAGAACATCGAGAAACTTAGATTTTAAATTCATGTAAATCCAAAACTTGGCTGGAAATCATGAAACTTGGCATGGTGTCATGTCATGGCACTAACATGTTGTGGTAAAAAATTGGGCCGATTTGGAAGCTCGTAGTTCTAAGAGGGAACGTGCCACCTTTGAGTGTGAAACGATATACGCTGCCCCCCCCCCCTGTCACATCCCTAGTTCTGGTATGCTCAAGGCTAGCTAGTCATTTGTGCATCATGTTTAAATTCCATTTAAATTTGAAATGGGGATTTGTGAAACCCTCAGGATCATTTTTGGAAATGACCTAAATAAAAATTGCTCCAAAAAGGTCCAAGAAAATGCTCATGTTGCTCTTTGAAAATATTGGAGAGAGATAAAAATCAAACCAATATTTTTAGGAGCTCATAAGTATTTATTTTGGGCATTTGGAATTAATGCAGTAATTATTTGCTTTGGATATATATTGTTATATATATAATATTGTCCAAAAATTATGCCATTTATAAAGGAGCTCCGGAATATTACCACTAGCTCCTATAAAAATTGGCTTAAGTAAATAAATTGATTTAGTATTATTACTAAATCAGAACAAATGTCAGAAAATAGAAAAAGAAACAAAAATAGGAAAACCCTACCTGGGCTTACCTGCAGCCCTGTGCAGCCCAGCGGCCTAGCAGGCCGGCCCAGCCAGCAGCTGGCCCAGCCCGCCTCCTCCTCTGTCGTCTTCTTCCCCTCGCCAATCAGGTGCGTGCCCGCGCCACAGCCGACCGCGGCCACGCGCCCGGCCACCTCCTGCTTCTCCCTCTCGTCGCCCTAGACGCCCTGGAACGACGCCACGCACCGCCCCGCACCTCTCTCCCTTTCTCTCATTTCCCCCTCCTCCTCTAGCTCCCTCTCCCTCTCTTCACCGAGCGCACAGGAGAGCGCCGCTGCTCGCCGCCGTGGCCACCGGCGACCCCTCGCCCTGCCGCTACGCCCAGAAGCACCGCCGCATCGTCTTCGTCCTCCCCGCCAAGCCACGCGAGCGGAAGTGCCCTGCAGCATCGTCCCCGACCCCTTCTTCCTCCTCGGGCCACCGGAGATCCCTTTCGCCGCTACGACCGCTTCGGTTCCTCCCCGACCTCGCTGACCCGTTCGTCGTGACCGTTGTGAGCTACTGGCCGCTTTTCCCCTCTCTGTTCTCCTCCTCGCACGCTGTAGTGACTGCACTTAGATCGACCGCACCCGCCGCCGCCTGCGCTCGCTGCCGACGCGCCTCCGGCGACCATTTGGTCCACCGGGCATGTCCATCGCCCTCGCCGCATCGCGCACGCACACACCAGCACTCTAACTTCCCCGCACGCGCACCACAGCGCAGCTCGCGCCTCACCCGAGCTCCGGCCGCTGCTGCCGAGCTCCTTGCTGTCGCCTCCGGCCACCCCAGGTCCGGCTGGCACCATCGCCTGACGCGCGCTGGTCTGGGCTCTCGAACGAGCCCAGCCACGCTGCGAACGGGGCACCGTAGCCCGTTTCCGCGGCGCTCCACCGTTTCAGGCCTCGCCGGCGGCTTAACGCCGGTGGGGTTGACCGCTTTGACCGCGCCGGCCTGTCGGGTGGGTCCGGCTCGTCAGGTGATTAGCTTAGTGCTAATCACTGCCTAATTAACCACTGACACTGACCAGTGGGCCCCGGCCCCTAATCCTTTTAATTAAGCAAATAACTCCCCCTGTTAACTAACTGTGACACTGACGTGTGGACCCCACACGTCAGGTTTGACACTGGTCAGCCCCGGTTGACCTGCTGACGTCGTGCTGACGTCATGCTGGCGCAGTAATATATTTTCTGGAATTAAAATAAATCAAGAAATTCCAGAAAATGTTCAAAACTTCAAAAAATCATAGAAATTCAACTGTAGCTCAGATTGAAATAATTTATATATGAAAAATTATCAGAAAAATCCAATCTGTCCATCTGTACTAGTTTCATTCATGACAAACCAACTTATACCTACTATATAGGTGAAAACATATAAATGGCATTTATAAGGGCTTAATTTGGAGATGCATTTGAATCTTTGGTTCAAATGGACTTCATCCAAATGGAAGCTAGTTGCATTAGCTCAACAGCATCACATCTACATGCCATGTTCATGCATCATATTGTTGCATATGCTTGTGTATTGATTGTCGACACTGTTCCCTCTCGATAGATCCTGCTCCGGAGAGTGATCCAGAGTACCTGTCTGAGGAGCAGTGCCCCCTCCGCTGATCTACCAGGCAAGCAAACCCCCTTGTTTATTCCTATACAATCCTACTCTCTCGCTCCTGCTCTCAGTTATTGCATTAGGACAATAGCGATTCATCTGCTACTTTGTGCTGCGGTAGTTGAACCCATTCCTCTACATGACCTGTCATTGCCACAGTAAATAGTTGAAACCCACTAGCATGTGTAGGAGTTGATTGAAGCCATTGTTGTGTTCCTACCATGCTATGCCTGTTATTGCTTAGAGTGTGTCAGGTCTGATTCATTGGGAATGAATTGGAGTGCAGTCCTATGTTCTGATGCTAAGAGTGAAGTGTGTGAACACGATTTGGTAAGTTAGCGGTGAGAGGCCATGTAGGAGTACATGGTGGGTTGTCTCACTGGAACCATCCTTAAGCACTGAGTTCTATGTATGTTGTCCAATGACTCGATACTACCACACATTGGGTTCCGGTAACTCGGCCCCTCTCGACTTATTAACCAACTTGATCTCTATCCAGGAGTCGCAACTAGTTTCTGGTGTTTGTAGGTAGTGCTATTTTTATACCAAGTGGCACCTGGCAGGGTGGGCTTGGGACAGACTAGGCACACGTGGCCTGGTGTACCGAGTCGCACCCGGATGGTGGGCTCGGGAACCCTGCACACATCGTTTGGGGCCGTGAGCGAAACCCCGGCCGGATCTCCTTACGGATGGAACCCGAATAGGCAATAAACCTGGGCTAGAGTCTTGTGTGGTTAGTCAGGTCATGGCCGACACCCTCGCCAGGCTTCCGCTTGAAGGTTGCCGGGATACATGACGTGTACATGGCGGTAAGTGGCAAGAGCATGTGTGAAGAAGTACACACCTGCAGGGTTAACATGATCTATTCGAATAGCCGGATCCGCGATTATGGACTTCTTGGATGCTTACATGGTACATAGACAACTTGAAGTGGATACTCTAAAATGCTCAAGACAAGTGTGAGTGCTATGGATGGCCATCTCGTAGGGAGACGGGGATGAATCCATAGTAGTGTATTGTGTGGTGATTAGTGGACTCGAGTACGTTGTCTCACCTCAAGAGTTTCTCGTAGTCGTAGAACAGGATAGCCACTGAGTAAAAGATGGCTTGCTGCAACTAAACCCCACATTACCCTCTTGATACAAATGGTGTATGATAGGATCTGATGTAAGTCTTGCTGAGTACCTTTGTACTCATGTTGCTTTATTTATGTTTTTGCAGCGGAGACTTCGGTCTTACTAGTG
Organism: Triticum aestivum; assembly: GCF_018294505.1. Classification (NCBI taxonomy): domain Eukaryota; kingdom Viridiplantae; phylum Streptophyta; class Magnoliopsida; order Poales; family Poaceae; genus Triticum; species Triticum aestivum. The sequence continues at coordinate 372,484,282 of NC_057810.1, read as the reverse complement.
TTCTCGTGGACTTCGACAAGTAGCTTGTACCTCAGCTACGATCTTGATCGGATGTTGTAGATAGTCAGGCTCTTCAGCCTTTTTCATTTGTAGATGTCTGTACCCAGACATGTAATGCTTCCGCTTGTTGTTTGTATGCTCTGTATGATGGGTCGTGTGACCCCTGTTTGCAATAAATGCTATGATGGCTCTTTGGGCCATATCTATATGAGTTGTTGAGTTATGCTGTGATGCCATGTTGTACAACACATACTTGCATGTTATGCGTACGTGTAATGTGTATTGCTATGTGTGGGATCTGACTTTCTAGTTGTTTATCCTTAGGAGCCTCTCTTACCGGGAAATGTCTCCTAGTGCTTCCACCGAGCCATGGTAGCGTGCTACTGCTCCGGAACACTTAGGCTGGCCGGCATGTGTCCTTCTTCGTTCCTGTGTCTGTCCCTTCGGGGAAATGTCACGCGATGAATTCCGGAGTCCTGTTAGCCCGCTACAGCCCGGTTCACCGGAGTCCTGTTAGCCCAGTGCTACAGCCTGGATTCACTCGCTGATGACCGACACGTTCGATGTTGGGTCATGGATGCATGTCCCTGTAAGTTTGTGCCACTTTGGGTTTACGACTAGCCATGTCAGCCCGGGCTCCTTATCATATGGATGCTAGCGACACTATCATATACGTGTGCCAAAAGGCGCAAACGGTCCCGGGCAAAGATAAGGCGACACCCATGGGGATATCGTGCGTGAGGCCGCAAAGTGATATGAGGTGTTACATGCTAGATCGATGTGGCATTGAGTCGGGGTCCTGACAGCTTTGGTATCAGAGCCTGACTGCCTGTAGGATTACCAAGCCAAACTGGTCGAAGTTGAGTCTAGAAATTCTCTAGTTATGTAAGGGAATTGATTGTGGGAAGGAACGTAAGGCTCTTTTTACTCCTTTACCTCATGGCCTTCTGATCTGAGTCATCCTATCTTTTTTGCGGGGTTAAGGAACTAGGCTTTCTCTTCCGTCTATCAGGATCACGTGTTACTACTCCGTAGTCCCATAGGATTGGTTGATCAGAGTCATACCCCAGTTTCGAGTATTTCCCGTGTAGTCTGTTTAGTACTATCTCAGAACCTTGAGTGGTGATGTTGAGTTGTTGTACTACTCCATTTTTAGCAGGATGTCTCATTCTGAGCATTTTACTGCCGTTATGCTGCCAGAATTGCCCTAGGAGTTTGAGAGATACTAATTTCCTTATCCTACATTCTATAGCCCATAGATGATGCTGATTCCGTCCTTGGTTTCGTTTCTCAGGATGTCATCAAGTTTTGTTGCTCGTAGCCAGAACCACGGAGATGGTAGGGATGAGGATCCTCCCGACCCGCCTTCGTTGACAGAGTTCATGTTAGAAATGGAGAGGAACAAGCGTGAGTCAACCGCTTGTTGGCACGTATCGAGGAGAACACCGCACAACAGTTCAAAGGGTCTGCAACCATTCATGACTTCATTCACTTGCACCCACCTACCTTTCATCATTCCATCGAGCCACTCGATGCAGATGACTGGCTCCGTAGTATCACACGCAAGCTCCGTTCTGCGAACGTAGCTGAAAGTGACAGGGTCACCTATGCTGCATACCACCTGGAAGGTCCTGCTAGTCTTTGGTGGCAGAACTATGAGGCTATGCTTCCAGCTGGCCAGATTCCCACCTGGAGAGTTTTCATTGAGGCTTTTCACGAGCATCACATTCCTGAAGCCCTCATCGATGGCAAGAGAGAAGAGTTCTGTAGTTTCACCCAGGGTAAGATGGTTGTTGATGCTTACAGTAGAGAGTTTGAGAACCGAGCCCGCTATGCCACAGAAGAAGTGTCCACGGACGCCAAGAAGCAGGCTAGGTTCCGGAAGGGTCTCAACCCCAAGTTGCGTCGTGATCTCCACCTGCATCATTGTGATACATACCAAGCTCTTGTGAACAAGGCCATTAATACAGAGACAGCTCAGCTCACTTACGAGGAGTCTCGTAAGCACGCCCGTGATTTGGGATCTTCTTCCGGTTCTAGTTCTCAGAAGCGCTGGATTTGGGTTCCAAACTCCGCTCTTCCTCCCGGATTTTCACCGAGATCATCTTATGTGGTGCCTCCCCCAGCTCAGTCATATGTTCCACCCAGGCCTACTGGTAGACCGCTTGTCAGTGCGGGTCCACGTCCAACCTCAGGGACTTGCTTCACATGCGGGAAGCCAGGACACTATGCACGTGACTGCTCTCAGGCTAGTTATGCTCCACCCCAGCCCGAGAAGACTGTTGGTTGTGTTTAGCCATCAAGCAAGACGATCAGTGCCAAGCCAGCCCCCACTGAACATGGACGTGTGCATCATGTCTCAGCTAAAGACGCTCATGATGATCCGGATGTCGTTCTTGGTACACTCCTTGTAAATTGTCATCCAGCATCAGTTCTGTTCGATACTGGAGCATCTCATTCTTTCTTTTCCGAAGGCTATGCTCATTTGCATGACATGTCATTTTGTGATATGCCCTCTTTGGGCCGTATCTATATGAGTTGTTGAGTTATGCTGTGATGCCAGGTTGTACAACACATACTTGCATGTTATGTGTACGTGTAATGTGTATTGCTATGTGTGGGATCTGACTTTCTAGTTGTTTATCCTTAGTAGCCTCTCTTACCGGGAAATGTCTCCTAGTGCTTCCACCAAGCCATGGTAGCGTGCTACTGCTCCGGAACACTTAGGCTGGCCGGCATGTGTCCTTCTTCGTTCCTGTGTCTGTCCCTTCGGGGAAATGTCACGCGATGAATACCGGAGTCCTGTTAGCCCGCTATAGCCCGGTTCACCGGAGTCCAGTTAGCACAGTGCTACAACCTGGATTCACTCGCTGATGACCGACACGTTCGATGCTGGGTCATGGATGCCTGTCCCTGTAAGTTTGTGCCACTTTGCGTTTACGACTAGCCATGTCAGCCCGGGCTCCTTATCATATGGATGCTAGCGACACTATCATATACGTGTGCCAAAAGGCGCAAACGGTCCCGGGCAAAGGTAAGGCGACACCCGTGGGGATACCGTGCGTGAGGCCGCAAAGTGATATGAGGTGTTACATGCTAGATCGATGTGGCATTGAGTCGGGGTCCTGACACCCCCCGCCCCCCCGCCCTTGAGTTTCTTAACAAAGGCAACATAGAACTACATTAGTGCCTTGTTAAATTTTGGAATTATTCTGGGTTCGTTTGTCGTTTTTTATACATTAATTGAGTTTCTGGTCATTTAATGTGCATAAGTCAAATTTGAACTACAAGCACATGCTCTCATGCACCAAAGTTGGTTGAAAAATCACATTTGTGTCCTCGGGTGAATTTCTAGGTCCCATGCAAGATATGAGAATAAAATTAAAACATCTGGGCATCGTGGCTCGGCTGAGAACATTGAGAAACTTGGTTTTAAAATTCTTGTAAATCCAAAACACGTCTAAAAATCAAGAAACTTGGCATGGATGTCATGTCATGGTACTACCATGTTGTGGTAAAAAAATGGCCGAATAGGAACAGATTTTGGTATAAGCTTCTTGCAAACCGAAGCTTCTCTCAAGAAGGCTCGTGGTTCTGAGAGGGAACGTGCCACCTTTGAGTGTGAAACGATATACGTTGTCCCCCTTGAGTTTATTTACAAAGGCAACATAGAACTACATGAGTGCCCTGTTAAGTCTTGGAATTATTCCGGTTTCGTTTGGCCTTATTTACACATTAATTGAGTTTTTGGTCATTTAATGTGCATAATTCAAATTTGAACTACAAGCACGTGCTCCCGTGCACCAAAGTTGGTTAAAAAAATCACATTTGTGTCCTCAGGTGAATTTCTACTCCCTCCTTCCATCTATATAGGTCCTAATGCGTTTTTCGAGGCTAACTTTGACCAAACGTTAGAGAAATAATATATGACATGCAACTTACACAAAGCATACCTTCAAATTTGTATGTCAAAGGAGCTTCCAATAATATAATTTTCATAGTATACATCTCATGTGCTATTAATCTTGTCAATAGTCAAAGGATGTCTTGAAAAACACATTAGGCCCTATATAGATGGAAGGAGGGAGTAGGTCCCATGCAAAAAATGAGAATAAGATTCAAACATCTGGGCATCGTGGCTCGGTCGAGAACAATGAGAAACTTGGTTTTAAAATCATGAAACTTGGCATGGTGTCATGCCATGGTAGTACCATGCCGTGGTAAAAAAATTGGCCGAATAGGAACAAATTTTGGTATAAGCTTCTTGCAAATCGGAGCTTCTCTCAAGAAGGCTCGTGGTTCTGGGAGGGAACGTGTCACGTTTGTGTGCATAATTCAAATTTGAAATACAAGCACATGTTCCAGTGCACCAAAGTTGGTTGAAAAATCACATGTGTGTCCTCGGGTAAATTTCTAGGTTCCATGCAAGAAATGGGAATGAAATTCAAAATTCTGGGTGTCGTGGCTGGGTTGGAAACATTGAGAAACTTAGTTTTTAATTCCTGTAAATCCAAAACACGCATGAAAATAATGAAACTTGGCTTGGTGGCATGAGATGGCGCCAACATGCTGTGGTAAATTTGCAGTCCGATTTGCAAAGGCGCACACATTAACAATCAACAAAGTCATTTTGGAACAAGTGCTGTCACATTACAATCAGAAACACAAGTATTACTGAAACCGTGGGCGTTCTACTTACTAGTACCATTTACGTGCCGCCACACGTCCCCATTTTTTATTAGCTAGGAGGCGTCGTGCAGGGTAGCTATTTGAGTATGAGAGGTGTGCGATCAGACCCCTGCGCGTGCTTATCAGGAGGAGAGCCCTTTGACCTCCATCTGCCGTCCACCTCTCTCCCAAGGTCTCCATTAATGGCGCCCGAGCCTCTGTTTAATGGCGTGGCTATGTCTCACTCGACTAAGATTTAAGAGAGAAAAAAGAAAATCTAAAAGCACGGATCTTGATGTAAGATCCGACGGACCTATATAGCATCTACTGCGACTTATAGCAAGACTGATGAATATATAAGGACGATTATTTTCTTCTTTTTTTGATCAAAGAAGGGCTTGCCCCTTCCGATTTTCATTACTGAAAACCACCACAATTCACAAGAAGTTCAGCACAACTCCAGCCTAACACGAAGGACTAAAAGCTACCAGATTGAAATCGCAACATCCCAAGAGGCCAACAAAGGCCAAACATCCACGCTAGAACCCAACATTTCACAACCAACGACACAATCCACATCCTCAACCGATTATTACATCAAAAGAAACCAGGAAACTAAAGGAAGCCCAGCAGCAACTAGAAGAATAGCAATGCCAGGGTCGCCACAGCAAGAGTTTTCTTCATTCCATCCTCGCAACATTGATCTTCCACAGAAAGATAAGGACGATTAATTGTCTTACATAATTAGAAAGATAATTAAAAAGCCACATGCGGCTACGCCAGAAATACACAAGGGCAAAAGAAGAAGAAAGACAAGGATCTGGCTCACTGATCTCTACTTTCTTGATGCGTTGCTCCAGGCCGCAGGAACTAGTCTCCGCGGTGAGCGGCGATGAGCTCTTTCGTGTCCTCAAGACGCTGCTTGAGAACATCCACATATTCCTCCACCAGCCTTTGGCGCTCGTTGCGGAGCATGTCATTCTCATCCATAAGTTTCTTGACGATGACGCCGGTCCTCTTCAACAAGGCACTAGTCTCCTCCTGCTGGTCAGCACTTCGGACGATCTTCTCCCTCAGCAGGTCGCGCTTGCCCCGGAGCCTCTCATTGCCCTCCCTTAGTTGCTGGATGACGCCGGTAGCCTGTTCAAACGAGGCTTTCACGTCGTCCTGCAACCTCGCCAAGCTAGAGATCTCATCCATCTGGCTATGGACGATCACATGCATGCGCCTGTAACAGTCGTCGCCTGCCCGCGAGAAATTTTCCCAGGCAGCTGCGACGCGGCGGGACATCTCTGTTGCATTCATGGCGCGGCTAGACATCTCTGCTGCTTCGGCGGCACGGCCGAACCAGTCTGCTGCATCGACAGCGTGGCAGGACCTCCGTGCTACTTCAGCGGCGCGGCGGGACCTCTGTGCCGCTACTTCTGCGCGGCGAGACATGTCGGCTGCTCTTGCAGCGAGGCGGTACATCTCTCATGCTTCCGCTTCCATGCTCGCCTCTCCCTGGTGGCAACCTCTCGACCCAGAACTCACGCTGGCCATGGCAGACGCAAGGGAAGGATGCTGAATGACTTGTTTGTTTTTGTGGATGAGGAGTTGAGGAGGAATGTGCAGTCATCTTGGCATACTAGTATTTATAACCGAGTACTAATACGCTCCTAAGTGGGAAACCGTTTAGGTTGTGATCGGTGTGAACAGGTTTGGAATTCAATATAGCGGGGTACTAATACGCTCCTAAGTGGGAAACTGTTTAGGTTGTGATCGGTGTGAACAGGTTTGCAATTCAATATAGCGTGGAGTAATTTGGAATGTGACGAGACACAAGCTCAAAATTTATTGATGGTTCTAGTTTCAAAGTGCAGCACTATTCCCGGATGGAGTACTACTTTTGCTACTCCCTCCTTTCCGGTTTTATAGGGCTTATCTCAAAATTTTAGTTTTTCCATTTTATAAGGCTCAATTTGGTTGTTCCCTAACACATGTTCAGATTCCAGGGTGCATTAAATCATTGCATGCAAGTATTAAGAGAAAATTGACCAATGCATGTACTTTATGCATGCATGCATTGCAATTAATGCATTGATAAACATAATTTTTTTAACAAAAACAAGAGCATTAATTAGGTGCTTTTGCAGACTACAAAAAATATTCCACCACTCACCATAAACGGAAAGGAGGGAGTACTGCTGTGTACATGCAATAACTGGCACCGTCGTATACATATCTTATGGTTAATGGGGCGTTCGACAGGAATAGCCGCGTGGCGAGCTCTAGGCTAGTCCTTTTTTCAGACGCATTATTAAACCTATCTCTCGGGACTTCTCGCACGCACCATCGTGCCACCCACTAAAACTTGTACTCTTAGTAGTACGTTATACAGGAAGAGAAGAGGTGCACGCATGCACTCGTCCTCTCACACACGCATTTGTTTTTTCTCGAAAAGGAGGATGATGACCCCCGGCCTCTGCATCTGGGAGTCACACACGCATCTGTAGCTACGAATTGTAGTGTTCTCAACCATCCGATTGGCCCAATCATGGATGTACCTATATACTAAAACATGTCTAGATACATCTATATTTTGACAAATGGGAGGCATGTATTGTGGAACGGAGGGAGTGCTCGTCATCAAAATGGATAAAAAGGGACGTATCTAGAACTAAAATACGTCTACATACATCTCCTTTTATCCATTTTGAGGACAAGTAGCACTTCTTACCCAAAGGAACTTTATATCCAACAGACACAAAATATCCGTTCGACTGTTGGAAATTACTGATCTGATGTCGAAGTAATTGCTGCATCGCCACCAAAACCCACCATTTCTTAAGCTAAAGTAGACCAAGGTAATCCCTATATTAGCATATGTACTAAGATAAACAGAAGGCACTGTCAAAACATTTAGGACGTGAGCTTGTCAATCTGAATGTGTAGGGACACAAGCTTAGCCCCGGCCAGCAGCTTGGGTGGAACTGTCAAGAAGGTCAACTCCTGCACGTCGACGTCACCGGGATCCTTGCTGCTTGTCACCTCCATTTCCACCTTGACGGCGTCGGTCATGCCTATGGGCTCCCCCGGTGGGCCGTTCGCCCACAGCTTGGCCAAGTAGTGCGGCAGTGGGGACGCCCCCGCTCTGATGCAGACGACCGACATGGCGATAGGCACGCCGTTGTCGAGCACACCGCTGACCAAGAAAAACACGTGGAGGTCCTCCTCCGCGAATAGCAAGAGTCGTGGCTCCGACAGTGGCACTTGAAGCTGGAGTACCTTGCCGTACTGGATCATGTGCACGGCCATGGGATGCGTGGTGCTGATGTGGTGGTAGAGCACCGGCGGCGGGCCTTCGTAGCCGCAGACGGGCACGGGGCATTTGCAGGGCGCGAGCGGACACACGCTCTAGTGATCGGCGAGCTTGTGGTAAGTGACGTAGAGCCCACAGCCTTCGTGCAGGCACTCCACCCTCATCAACAAAAGGACGGAGTACACCGCCGTGTTCCGCACGTCGAAGCCACCGCTGCGCTCGCACTTCTGGCATGCCGCTGGTTCCCGGGGTGCTCGATGCGGCAGTCCGCGCAGGCCAGGTGCCCTCCCTTGCACTTCAGAAATCAATCTAACAGCACATCAATCAAGAAACCTGCACCTTGCTCAATCAGCCGAACGGACGAGGTGTATTCGAACCTCATACACTGGAGGCGTCAAGGGGCGGAGGCACAAGGGGCAGTGGAGCACGGTGAGGTCCATCGAGACCTTAGACAGCTCCATCGGCGGGTCCTGTTCCTGTTCGGTCTGCATGATCTCGCCCTCCTCGTGGACAACCATCTCTCGACTTGGGCCGGGGTATTACCAAGCTTTACCGTCACATATTTTATACTCCCTCCATTCCTAAATGTAAGTCTTAATAGAGATTTCACTAGGTGGACTACATACGGAGCAAAATGAATGAATCCACACTTAAGATGCATCTATATACTCCCTCCGTTCCAAAATAGATGACCCAATTTTGCACTAAGCTTAGTATAAAGTTGAGTCATCTATTTTGGAAGGGAGGGAGTACATCCATATGTAATTCATAATGGAATCCCTACAAAGACTTATATTTAGGAATGGAGGGAGTACTACTTCAAGGTGCATTAAATCAACACATGCAAGTATCAAAAGAAGAGTCACGGCATGCATGCATGCGTTGTAATTAATGCATCGGTAAATGCAAATTATTAAAATATATCGAGTGCAGTGCTTTGATGTGTCGCGTCAACTCATACATCAATGAGAAGTTTGATTATCCTCTCCCTCGTGAACTTAACTGCACCTGCCTTTGGCTGTATGACAGGTTGGCCACACACCTGTCGGGCCCACCTGTCATACACGCAAAGGCAGGAGAGTCCCTCCCTCGCCCATGAGCATGGTGGCTGGCAAGACTAGGAGAAGCTTTCGCTACGCGCTCTCCCTCCCGCACGCGGTGGACATGCAGCAGTTCAATCGGTGTCAGATGGCCAGAAGCGTACTGTAGTACTCCTCCAGTGCAGTAGTACTCCATCATTGTTCGACTTCCCGGAGAGGCGAAGAGCCAAGCGCAGCTCGGACGTTGTGTGGCAGTTTCATGTGTAGAGTAGTCTAGGATAGCGTGTATCGTGCCTGTAAGCTTAAAATCGTGGGGTCGGCTCCATGCTATGTGGCCTTCTCGAAGTTTCTTTAAAAAAATTAAAATAGTCTTCTGGCCCTACCTGTCACCCTGGTGATTGTAGTTTGCACGCTCATCTGGTCAACACAGGAATATATATTTTCATTTGTTTTTTCGAAAAGGGGGGACTCCCCGGCCTCTGCATCAGAACGATGCATACGGCCACATATATTTTAATTTGTGGTGGGTAAATGTCAGAGGTTGCAGCAAATATATTGTACACTGCAGGTCTTTCAGCCAAGTTTAGAGGCAAGCATGTGGGGCCAGTGCTATGATGTGTCGCGTCAACTCGTACAACGAGGAGAAGCTAGATTTTACTACACGCCTTCTCCATCGCCCATGCGCGCAGTTGCTCGCAAATGAGGACAGGCTTTTGCTTAGTAGTACTTCTACAACAAGCTATACGTCCCGCTCGCGGTGGACTGACATGCAGCAGTGGATTCGACATTGTACAAGCAGTAGTAGTAACATCATTGTTCGTCTTCTCGAAGAGGCGAAGAGCCAAGCGCAAACCGAACGTGGCAGTTGCAAACACTGGAGCACGCATATAGCCAGGCTCTTGCATGAGACAAAATTGCTATGTGAGCCCACTATTGTACTAGTACGTACAACTACTTGCTAGTATAGCCCTGTAAACTAGAAAGGAGTATTTGCCCTTCTAGAGATTTCAACAAGTGACTAGACTACACCGAGATGGAGTACATATGGAGCAAAATGAGTGAATCTGCACCGTAAATAAATACGTACTAGTTCTATCGTTTTCCTCTCCGAGGTGCACAATATTGAGTATACTGACTAGTCTCTTTTTGACACGCATTTACGTTTTTTTTGACACAGTACAGACGCAAGCGCTCATATACACGCGCATACACTCACCCCTATGAACGCACACACGCACGGCACTATCATCTTGAAATTTACGAAGTCACCATAGGCACCTCGTCGTCGACGGCTCCATAGGTGCTTGAATGCCAAGGAGGAAGAGGGTAGCAGTTCCCGAGACGTTGAACGGTCAATGATGCATCCTCAATTACATGCAGAGGGAATTAATTGGAGAAGCAGAATAGAGCCAGCACGATGTGAATGCAACAGAGTTTGGACTCTCATATAATAAAGCCGCCCCACCACTCCAATCCATCTGCTCCCAAGTCTCTGTGCAACACTGCTCACTCCAATCCAAGACCAAGTGACCAGAAGCCACAAGCACCTATGGAGGCGATGGATGCAAGTGGCAGTCGGCTGTGCCAAATCATCCAAGGCGCCGGCCTGCGGCCCTGCACCGCGCAGCGTTTCTAGACAGTGCTGGCGACTGCAGACATCGTATCCCTCGCCGACGCCGGCTTCGCCTCTTGCATGGACGACATGATGGTCAACTCCATCCGCAAGTTCACCGCAGTCAAGAAGTGCACGGACGACCTTGCCGCACTGCTCCAGCCAGCGCGCCCAGGCTCCTCATTGCCTGCCACCCTCATCGGCCTACATGGTGATGAACTCTTTCAAGCCCTGGTGGCCCTGCAGGTGCCAGAGGACGCGACGAAGAATGTGCACCTCGAGGCCGCGCTCGCCACGCAGCTCCTTGCCATGCAAGAAACCGTCGACCTGCACATCCACGTCTACGATGAAATCGTCTAAATAGGCCACTACAAGGCAAGCGAGGACAGAAAGACGTTGGCCTTCTTCTAGTGGCTGGAATCTTTGGACGCCATTGTTTAGAAGCACGTCGACCTGGCCACGAAAGCCGATGCTACTTAGGCGCCGTTCGGTGGGCCGGCGCCCTGAGTCGAGGAGGTGGACATCGTCGATGGATGCATCTCTTCTTCTTGCCTCCTATAACCAGCACTGCATCGCCTCGTGGCCTTAATGTTTTATTAGTATAGTACTCTCTCCGTTCCCAAATATAAGTCTTTCTAAAGATTCCAGCAAGTGACTACTACATATGGAGCAAAATGAGTGAATCTACACTCTAAAATATGTCTACATACATCTGTATGATGTATTCCATTTGAACTAGTATCTAAAAAGGCTTATATTTATGAACGGAGGGAGTATATGGCATTTTTTATTCCAGTCGTAACGTTTTCACTGTGAGGTGGGGCCGCAGTTGAACAAACCCACCCTGCCCACCGCGAGTAGAAGAGAGAAACGAGGGAGGAGAGCTAGCTGTAGGACGGACGCTGTTGTCAGATGGGACTCGTGTTTATAGAATAGGAGTACTGAGCACTCGTGCCTCTTTTTTTTGAGGGAAAAATTAGTCGTATGTCTAGTACTACCACTAGTTGGGTGCGTGCGACCTATAGCTGTCATCACTTTAGGTCTCATTTTTGAACCGCAGCTACGCTTCACAGTACATATTTTTTCACGCATTTATCCTCCTATATGTACTCCTAGGCTATTTCCACGTGCTCCCATTCGCCGACATGTGGGACATAGAGCATCTGGGTCGTAGTGCATGCACGACTCGGAGCATATGCCGGGGTACTTTACATTTCAGACCTCACGAATTACATGCAAACCCCCCGCGGAAGAATAAATAAATAAATGAATTACTACATGAAACCGGATTATTTTCATGGAAACCGGAGCACGTTCATTAAATTTTGGAGATAACACGTTTATAAAAAATGACTGGACCTAAACCAGTCTAAGGGCCTCTTTGATTTTTCCCGCAAAAAAAGGGCCTCTTTGATTCGGGGGATACTGAAAACACAAGAATGGGGAAAGTATGATGGCGATGAACCGAGATGAGGAGAACTCAGTTAGAGGTTAGAGTTAGATTCTAACCCTGAACTAACTCTACACCAAAGAGGTGTATGGATGGCAGGGTTAGATTGACAATAAATGCTCTATCTCAATCATTTGACTACTTTGGACCCTATTTTTAGTCAGACTAAAATAAGTCCCTTGGATCCAAGCACCCTCTTGGTGTGGTCGGCTCTTCTGTGGTCTCCTCCACTCACAATTGACATAAACGAACCATCTATACAAATCAAGCATGCAAAACATGATAATATTTACTTTGTCCATACACCCACTTAAACATACAAGTCATCAATCAAGCTTCACAAAATAAAAAAACACTTCATGAAACAAAGGATGAGCTAACTCATCACGGAAGTCATTCACGATAGGGAGGGAGCCCGGAGCCCCTCACGCACCGAGGGGGGAGCTCGCCATTGTTGCTCTGGAGGAAGGCTCTGTAGAGCCCAAGCCCCGGGAACCCCTCCGACGCTGGCCCTTGCAAGTTGAGGTCGACACCGGCATGGGTAGCAGGGCCGCTTACCGCCGACTGGGAACTTAATCTTTGGGCCTCTAGAAATAATGCAAGCATGTAACTGAAATACCTAGAAAGGTGAACTGAATCTTTGGGCCTCTAGAAATAATGCAAGCCTGAAACTGAAATACCTAGAAAGGTGAACTGAATCTTTGGGCGTCTAGAATTAATGCAAGCCTGAAACTAAAATACCTAGAAAGGTGAACTGAATCTTTGGGCCTCTAGAAATAATGCAAGCCTGAAACTGAAATACCTAGAAAGGTGAACTAAATCTTTGGGCCTCTAGAAATAATGCAAGCCTGAAACTGAAATACCTAGAAAGGTGAACTGAATCTTTGGGCCTCTAGAAATAATGCAAGCCTGAAACTGAAATACCTAGAAAGGTGAACTGAATCTTTGGGCCTCTAGAAATAATGCAAGCCTGAAATTGAAATACCTAGAAAGGTGAACTGAATATTTGGGCCTCTACAAATAATGGAAGCCTGAAATTGAAATACCTAGAAAGGTGACCTGAATCTTTGGGCCTCTAGAAAGATTTATTACCTCCTCAAGCAGCATCAAACAATTCCATGCTTGCACCACAAATCTATAGCAAGTTTGATTAGGATCTACTTTTCCAAATCAGAATTAGCGCTAGAGCAAGAAAGATCAATGATATGGCCGTGAGACAGAGAAGGAACGAACAAACTCACCCCTCTCGTGACCTCCCTGGTAGATGCGCCGCCGCCGCGCACGACAGAGGGAGAAAAACGACTGGTGAAGGGGGAGCGGGGCGACCTCCGAAGGTCGGAGGGAGAGGGTGGCCGGAGTAGGGCGGCGAAGGCCGGAAGGAGAGGGCAGCCGGAGGAGAGAGAGGGCGAGCAGCGCTTGGGCGGGCGGCCCTATGGGGAACAGAGAGGAGTCGTGCGAGAGAGGGGAGCGATCTGGTGCGGGCAGGTGAGATTTTTTTAGGGGAGCGATCTGGTGCGGGTAGGTGAGATTTTTTAGTTCTCTTTTAGTGGGCCCGAGGATAACTGACCCAATTAGAACCTCTCCATCGGGCTAGTTTTTTTATCTGGGTTAGAGCAAACTAGCTCAAACTAACCCCTCTTGTTTCGATAATTTGAGGCTATTTCAACCCAAACTAGCTCTAACTCAGGGATCCAAACAAAGAGGAGTGTTACTGTACATGCTACAGTGTGGACCGTAGCACATTGTTTTTTATGGCCATATCAACACATTGTTTTCAACTGCTGGTTCACTGGGCTACCGTGGTTCACACTGCTGGTTCACTGGGCTGTCGTCGTTCGCACTCCTCCGACCTGAGTAGTACTCCCTCCGTTCCTAAATATAAGTCTTCGTAGATATTTCACTGTGGACCACATACGGATGTATATAGATGCATTTTATGTGTAGATTCACTCATTTTTCTCCGTATGTGGTCCATAGAAATCTCTCCAAAGACTTATATTTAGGAACGGAGGGAGTAGTATAGTACTAGTATATACCGCATCATTCTTTGCTCCTTCTTACTACTCCGACATGTGGGAGAGCCAGCATCCGGGTCGACGTGTCATGCACCAGATTAGAGCGCGGAACGGAAAGGGGGGCATCACCCCGGTCGGAGCGCCAGTAATTCATGACTATAGTGAGTGGTCATATCACAAGTCTTTCCAGCAGTAACGCGCCATCAAATCACACAGCCCCACTCGCTCACCCTCCACGCCTCTCTGTCAAACCGCCTACCCAAAAACTGTCCCGCGTACTGCCCAGGAAAAGCCCCGCCCTCAACTTTTAACTACGCGAAAATAGTTCGAGCTTGTTCGTTTTATATAAATACAGTACTTACTGTATGTTTATTCACCAGTAGTAAGTAGGAGTCGTAGAGTAGTCACCTTAAATAGAGAGTTTCTTTTCTTTAATGCCACGTACACAAATAGAAACGCTTGTTGTGGAGATAAAAAAGATAATCACTCCACTATATATGGATGTAGGGGCCTGAGCGTTTGCTTTACTAGGGTTGCTCTCTTCATTCTCTCATCCTCTCCAGATATAAATAAGACAGCGGTAGCGTCATTTTCTCTCTGCTCACTGCTGGTCACAGATCCGGCCGGATACCTTCGGCCGGTGTGTGTTGAGGACTAAAAGTTGCATCGTTCACGTGGTCAACGCCGCCGAGGGAGGAAACCCACAGCTGCCGGAGGGGCCCAATCCTCTGCCCGTGCCATTCTCTCCGACACAGCACCGGCTCGGGAGGTCCTCCGACCCTTCTTCCTCCCTGCTGTATTTCCGCAGATCCGACCTGCCACCGCCGACATCCCGGCGACCCTCAGGTATAAGTTCTTCAAAAGTGGCCTTGCTCTACTGCCACAGCTCCCCACGTGTCTACATGTGCATATTTTTCTACTCCCATCAGCTCTTTCAAAGCCACCTAAACTTTTAGTATTATTAGAGGTAAAGCTACTTCATGCATTCGAATCTAGGGCTTTGTTCAAACAACGAAGAAAGGGGGGAAAGTTGTAGCATGAATCTAGGACTTGATTCAAAGAGGAAATAATATGGTGAAAGTAGTAGAGACCGGATACCCAACCGGTCTCTTGGTTGAAAAGGGAAATAATAGGAAAACGTAATACAAACTGGATAAGAAACAGATCTATTATTGGTTGAAAAAAGGATAGAAAGTGGCGGCTGGTGGACAAGTCAACAAAGTATGTCCAGGATTAGCTTTGCTGCCATCACATAGTAAAAGGTCTCCAGGATTAGATTTGCTGCCCTCACATAGTAAAAGGTCTTAGGATTAGACTTGCTGCCCTCACATAGTAAAAGGTCTCAGGATTAGATTTGCTGCCCTCACATAGTAAAAGGTCTCCAGGATTAGATTTGCTGCCCTCACATAGTAAAAGGTCTCCAGGATTAGATTTGCTGCCCTCACATAGTAAAAGGTCTCAAGGATTAGATTTGCTGCCCTCACATAGTACAAGGTCTCCAGGATTAGGTTTGCTACCCTCACATAGCGTGAACAAGCTTGGCATCACCACTTTATGCCTCCTTGTAGGTACATTGTGTTGATGCGTCCATTGTCGCATGTCCTTATTTCAACCTTTTGCTGTTGTTAATGTAAGGGCGCATGTAAAATGAAGCGATCACACTGTTACCTTAGGGACATGTCTAACCAGTGTTATTGTTAATCTAATGCCTCCAGTGATAAGATGCAATTAAACTGTGTTACAAATGGCACTCTATTGTTTTCCCCAGTATGATAAGTAAGTTGCTCCTTTACGCTGCTGAGTGTCCTGGTGTCCCCACGGTCCCATGCCCTTAAACCAACTCTTTAGCTGCTGTTGATTTACTGTGTCTGGTAAACAAGCAATGCCACCATTACAGTAATCCCATATTTGAGGAATCTCATTGTTGATCATAATGCTTCTGGTAACATGAAGCATTGCTGACGTTTTAAAATTTCTACTGTCCTTGCGTGATTGCCACGAACATAATTAAGATGCTTCTTTTCATTTTGTATGTTTCGTATATTCTTATTGACCAGCAACTATTTACTTTCTATCATTTTGTGCAGATAGGGATATCCATTTCACCTTGTTGCTATTGTGACCTTTTGGTGAACTGCACAAAACACTTTTTTTGGAATGAGTGTCTTGTGCAGTTCAACTAAAATGTCACGTGGGCAACATCTCTCAATTTTGGTGGAACTGCACAAAATGGTGATTGGAGTTTCCAAAATCTCCGTCAAGTTCTGCCGGTAATCTCGTGCAACATTTTATTAGCCTTTGCAAGATGGAGCCGTCACTATCACCACAATGACACTTTATTTTAATGGAACTGCACAAAAGGATAAGAAAATTATAGTTGCACCTTACATGAGCCGGGCAGCCAACCATAATGTTCCTCAATTTTAGTGCAACTACTAAAGAAGAACCTGCCAGCTCACAAGAGCAAGTACTTCTTGCTAGCTGAATGATGCAATCTTTGCTTCATTTCAGGTGAACTACAGAAAAAGGTGCATGAATTGAATCATGGAACTCCAGGCAGACCTCATCCTAGTGGAGCTGTAGGTTGAGTTCAAGGAGGCCGACATTAAAGTGAAATCATGCTCTCCTGTCTCCTTGTTTGTGTTGTGCAAACATGATGTGCAAAAAGGAATACTCAACTATAGATGTTGTGACGGTCAAGAGCATTCGCCAAGTTCTTCGATTGTATGACATGGCTAGCCAAGATGAATTTAATCCCGATATTCACTTTATCAAAAGGCTCTAATGGGTTGGTTCTGAATCTTGCAAGCTGGGAATCAATGAGATGTGTAGGCATCTTTGTTGTACTTATTATTTGAATCTTATTTGTTGGTTCTGAATCTTGCAAGCTGGGAATCAATGAGATGTGTAGGCATCTTTGTTGTACTTATTATTTGGATCTTATTTGTTGGTTCTGAATCTTGCAAGCTGGGAATCAATGAGATGTGTAGGCATCTTTGTTTTACTTATTATTTAGATCTTATTTGTTGGTTCTGAATCTTGCAAGCTGGGAAACACGGCATGATGATGCAGAGGACAACAACCATAACAAACAGTTCAAACTTGGTAGTATTATCTTTGCGAAAGTGCGACAAATGTGCTGATTGTGCGCGTCCTAAGAATAATAATTCTAATTGTTGTGCATGTTGATCCCGTGGCACTGATAGAACGAGCCAATGCATTGCTTGTTTTAAGTATAAATTTTGATTAAAGATAATTAAATTTAAGTAAAGTGACCACTAACTCTTGTTATTACAGTACCAATACAGACCCGCTCGTGAACCGACGTGTGGCCGGAGTAGGTTTCTTAATGGAGGCATTTGAATGCACCAAGGGTGCATCTTCTGCCGGGCATGCAGCGGACGAGGGAGGGGTAGTAACTGTTGTCGCCTATACACACTCAGCTTACTGTTGAATCCAGTTCCCCAAGAGCTGAAAAACGAACTGCTGCCGCCGCCTACACACTCGTTCACTCGAAGAGACTCCAATGGCGATCCGAGGGGTGATCCTGCTGGATATGGACTTCAGCAAGGAGTTAGTTCGCCATTCAGTCCTATGGCTGCACCAAGTTGAATGTGATGTACACCAACGATACGGACTCGGTGAAGCTCTGCCTCGCCTCAGTCCTATGGCTGTACCAGGTTCTGGAGCATTCGCCCGTTTCATTGGCAGCGCCAACTGCACCTTCGCTACGGTGGAGAGAAGGAAGAATGCGACGATTCGGCCATCTGGTGCAACAAGCTTGTCGACATCCAGAAGCAATACAAGATCATCAGCAACGGGCAGGAGAAGGACTACGTGGTTGACCTCGCTGAGACCATCATCGACCCCTGATACGCCAACATGAAAGAAGACGACCTGAACATGTGGGAGGTACCTCTGAATCTAGCCTACATAACCTAGACGGCCAAGGACGCATACGCATGCTACGACATGTACAGGCAGATCTTGGACATGAGGGTGTGTCTGCTTCCCGTAACCGACGAGTACACGGACAGCCGCAGCATCATGATCAAGCGTGCCAGGAAGGTCTAGATGTTGTACTTTATCTGTTTATAAGCACCTTTATCATCTGAGTGTTTCATGAATTAGCCTATGTGTCGTAATTATCTGTTTTGTTCGAAATATTTCTTTTAAGAACCCATTAACCTGATTGCTTTTTTAGTTGGCTATTTGCTTATGTATGTAAACTAGTTCACTTGTCCATAAAAAACACTAGTTCACTCGGCTGCCGTGCTTTGAATCTCCTTCCTCCAAACATATTCCTCTCCTCTGGTGGACCCAGCAGGTCTCTGAATTTTCTCCCACTTTCTTTTTCGATGTAAACTGAGTTTTCTCCCAGTACTTTCCCCTAGAACCAACTCAATTGTCCCACGTCTAGCCTAAAAAATAATAATACCCCACGTACTATTAACTCATCAAATTAAAATGATATTTTATTTTGTAAGTTGAAAGTTCTTACAAAATAATAATAATAATTGTTTATATATAACTTGCCAAGTTAACTCCTAGTGATTGCGTACATAAGCTTGCAAAGATTTTACTGACGTGCAATCATGTGTTTATGTTTTTATAACATTTCTCCGTCTAGCCCAACATGATATTTTCACCCAGCCCAGCAAGTCTGCGGATTTCGAGAAAAATGCAAATGGGATTTAAACGGGCTGCATAGATGCTACATCATTGTTTCACCTAGCCCACCAAAAGGACTAAAAAACAAATGGACTGGCTGACATGTGGGCCAGTAGGTCGAAGCCTAAGAAGGCATTGGATTTACATCCAACGGTCGGCATTCTTCTTCAATCTCTCGTCTTCTTCCCCCAGCGCTGCCGGAACCGCCTGCTCCAGCCTTCGGCGTCCAGCGGCATTGTTTTGCGCTCCCCAGTGAAACGCTACCCCGCCGACGGCCAGGCCATCCCTCCACTCCGCACCTCCTGTTATTCTCTGCCGAGTGTAGGCCCACCCCGCACCCGAACCAGTCAAGTGTCCCACTCCTCTCCGTCTGCGACTCTACTGCCGCATCTTCTCCATCTCCGGGTCGTTCCAGTCTGGGGCCTCGCCATCGTCCACCGCCTCGGTGCGCTCGACGCGGCGTGGTCAACATACGAGAGTCATCGGAAGAGGACTGTACGTGGAGAGCCTGACGGCTGGGACCCACGAGGTCCATGGTCGCACGCAAGGAAAGTTCCTCCTTATTACGCACTGTACGTGCACTGTACATGGGAAGGGCTTCTGTATTTCATGAAAAAAAAATGTCCCCCCACTGACAGGTCGGACCAACCAGCTATATCTTCGCACGCAAGGAAGAGCCTCCTTATTACGCACCAAAAAATGAATATCCCCTGCTAGCTGGGACCCACCATAGTGGGTGGCTGACTCGTGGGCCTACTAAGTTGACGAGGATGAAGGGCTTTGTCAACTTAGTCAATATGAACGATTCTAGCTCCAGTGACCATACGATGTCCATCCAACGGCCATAGTGCTTCTTCAACCTCTGGTCTTCTTGCTCCAGCCGCCCAAAGCAGCGCCGGTTGTGTCGCGTGCTCCTGCCTCTCGTGGCCGGATGTGATGCCGCGGAGGCCTCACCACCCCCTACTACTCCCACCGCTGGCCCGGGGTATCCCTCTACTCACCCACACCCTGTTATTCTGCGGCGACGGCAGCCTCACGCAGCAGCCACTGCCGCGTCTTCCCCGGCTCCGCGTCGTCCCCTTCCTAGGCCTCGCTGTCGTCCACCGCCTTGGTGCTCTCGGCGTGGTGTGGTCAATGTGGTCAACGACTGACTTCCATCGGAAGAGTACTATACGTGGAGAGGCTGACAGCTGGGTTCACGGCCACAGCCCAGTTTTTTGTGATTTGCCAAGTAAGTCGCTTTGTCAGGCCTGTTGGGCTGCAAATCTTTCAAGACGAGGAGAGCTTCATTCGGCTGGCCGAGAAAATGGCCTATCAGTAATGAGAAATGGGCTGTACATTTTTTAAACACATCAAACCGGCAATTAGTTTCAAATATCTTTTTTTTCATTTTGAGATTTTAAATTACATTAATTTTTATGCGTGGAAAATTTGTTGGATTTTATATTGATATACATTTATTTTTAAAATCAGTTTGAATGTGAGTCGAAATTTCGGAATTAAAAACAGTTTGGACCGCACTGAAATATGCAAAATTTCATATAATTTTTTAACCGTGGCCACAATATGGGATGTAATGCTAACAAAAAGAATATGGGCTCCAAAGAAAACCTTAAGAATTAGCAAATGGGCTGTAAATTATTAGAAATAATGGCAGATGGGATGTATGATGTTTTCCACAGATTTGAGGCTTTCCTAAAAAAAGGTTGACGCACAAGCAGTGACTGTTGGATGTCCCTCCAACGGCCGTCGTGCTTCTTCAATCTCTGCTCTTCCTACTCTAGCCGCTGAAACAAGCGCCGGCGGGACTGCCTGCTCCCTCCTCCCCACGGCCGGCTGTGCTGCCCCGCAGGCCTCACCGCCCCATCGTACTCCCATCGCTGGCCTAGCCATCCCTCTACTCACCCACACCTGCTGTTATTCTCCGGCGACGGCAGACGAACCAGTAAACCCTCGTACAGTCGTACTCCCCTCCGCATGGGAAACAACTGCCGAGTCTTCCCTGCCTCCGTGTCGTTCCCTTCCTAGGCCTCGCCGTCATCCACTGCCCTCGTGCTCTCGGCGCGGCCTGGTCAACATGGTCAACGACCGACATGCATCTGAAGTGGACTGTACGTGGAGAAGCCGACAGCTAGGTCCATGGCCGCACGCAAGGAAATGCCACCTTATTACGCACAAAATAATGATTCCTCCACTTGACATCAGGGACCCACCGAAAGGGCCTCTGTATTTCGTGAAAAAAATGTTACCGCTGCTGACAGCTCGGACCCACCAGCTATATCTTCGCACGCAAGGAAGTGCCTCCTTATTACGCACAAAAAAATGAATACTCCCCCTGTTAGCTGGGACCCAGTATAGTGGCAGGCTGACTTGTGGGCTGATGTCTACTACACAACCTTCTTCTTGTAGACGTTGTTGGGCCTGCAAGTGCACAGGTTTATAGGACAGTAGCAAATTTCCCTCAAGTGGATGACCTAAGGTTTATCAATATGTAGGAGGCGTAGGATGAAGATGGTCTCTCTCAAACAACCCTGCAACCAAATAACAAAAAGTCTCTTGTGTCCCCAACACACCCAATACAATGGTAAATTGTATAGGTGCACTAGTTCGGCGAAGAGATGGTAATACAAGTGCAAAATAGATAGTAGATATAGGTTTTTGTAATCTGAAATAATAAAAACAGCAAGGTAACTAATGATAAAAGTGAGCGTAAACGGTATTGCAATGATAGGAAACAAGGCCTAGGGTTCATACTTTCACTAGTGCAAGTTCTCTCAACAATAATAACATAGATAGATAATATGACAAGCCCTCAACATGCAACAAAGAGTCACTCCAAAGCCACTAATAGCGGAGAACAAATGTAGAGATTATGGTAGGGTACGAAACCACCTCAAAGTTATCCTTTCTGTTCTATCTATTCAAGAGTTCGTAGTAAAATAACATAAAGCTATTCTTTCCGCTCGATCCATCATAGAGTTCATACTAGAATAACACCTTAAGATACAAATCAACCAAAACCCTAATGTCACCTAGATACTCCATTATCACCTCAAGTATCCGTAGGCATGATTATATGATATGCATCACACAATCTCAGATTCATCCAACCAACATAAAAGTACTTCAAAGAGTGCCCCAAAGTTTCTACCGGAGAGTCAAGAACGTGTGCCAACCCCTATGCATAGGTTCCCAATGTCACAAAACCCGCAAGTTGATCACCAAAACATACATCAAGTGGCACATGATATCCCATTGTCACCACAGATAATCACGGCAAGACATACATCAAGTGTTCTCATAAAAGACTCAATCTGATAAGATAACTTCAAAGAGGAAACTCAATTCATCACAAGAGAGTAGAGGGGGAGAAACAACATAAGATCCAACTACAATAGCAAAGCTCGGGATACATCAAGATCGTGCCATAGAGGAACACGAGAGAGAACACGAGACAGAGAGAGAGATCAAACACATAGCAACTGGTACATACCCTCAGCCCCGAGGGTGAACTACTCCCTCCTCGTCATGGATAGCGCCGAGATGATGAAGATGGCCACCGGTGATGGGATCCCCCTCCGGCAGTGTGCCGGAACAGGGTCCCAATTGTTTTTTGGTGGCTACAGAGGCTTGCGGCGGTGGAACTCCCAATCTATCTTCTGTTCTGGAAGTTTTAGGGTACGTAGGTATGTATGGGTGCAGGGGGTATGTCGGTGGACCTCCGGGTTGCTCACGAGGTAGGGGGCGCGCCCAGGGGGGCGCCCTCCACCCTCGTGGGCAGCCCGGGATTCCCCTGGCGTGCACTCCAAGCCCATCTGGTTGGTTTCCTTCCAAAATTAACTTCTCCAGTCGTTTTCGTTCTGTTTTGACTCCATCTGATAATCCTTTTCCTTGAAACACTAAAATAGGCATAAAATAGCAAATCTGGGTTGGGCCTCCGGTTAATAGGTTAGTCCCAAAAATAATATAAAAGTGGATAATAAAGCCCAATATTGCCTAAAACAATAGATAAAGTAGCATGGAGCAATGAAAAATTATAGATACGTTGGAGACGTATCAAGCATCCCCAAGCTTAATTCCTGCTCGTCCTCGAGTAGGTAAATGATAAAAAAGAATTTTTGATGCGGAGTGATACTTTGGCATAATTTCAATGTAAATCTTCTTAATTGTGATATGAATATTCAGATCCGAAAGATTCAAGACAAAAGTTCATATTGACACAAAAAATAATAATACTTCAAGCATACTAATCAAAGCAATCATGTCTTCTCAAAATATCATGGCAAAAGAAAGTTCATCCCTACAAAATCATATAGTTAGGCTATGCTTCATTTTCGTCACACAAAGATGTTCCCAACTTCTATACCCCCGATGACAAGCCAAGCAATTGTTTCATACTTAAATAATCTCAAACTTTTTCAATCTTCACGCAATACATGAGCGTGAGCCATGGATATAGCACTATGGGTGGAATAGAATATGATGATGGGGATTGTGTTGAGAAGACAAAAAAGTAGAAAGTCTCACATTGACAAGGCTAATCAACGGGCTATGGAGATGCCCATCAATTGATGTCAACATGAGGAGTAGGGATTGCCATGCAACGGATGCACTAGAGCTATGAATGCTCAACAAAAGAAAACTAGTGTGTGTGCATCCAACTTGCTTGCTCAGGAAGACCTAGGGCATTTGAGGAAGCCCATCGTAGGAATATACAAGCCAAGTTCTATAATGAAAAATTCCCACTAGTATAAAAAAGATAACTTATGAGACTCACTACCATGAAGATCTTGGTGCTAC
This sequence comes from Triticum aestivum, assembly GCF_018294505.1. Taxonomy (NCBI): domain Eukaryota; kingdom Viridiplantae; phylum Streptophyta; class Magnoliopsida; order Poales; family Poaceae; genus Triticum; species Triticum aestivum. The sequence goes on along the minus strand of NC_057810.1, from coordinate 372,460,725 downwards.
TTTGAAGCACAATATATGAGACTCACTACATGAAGAACAAGGTGCTACTTTGCAGCACAAGTGTGGTAAAAGGATAGTAGCATTGTCCCTTCTCTCTTTTTCTCTCATTTTTTTATTTGTTTGGGCCTTTCTCTCTTTTTTATGGCCTCTTTTTTTTCGTCCGGAGTCTCATCCCTACTTATGGGGGAATCATAGTCTCCATCATCCTTTCCTCACTTGGGACAATGCTCTAATAATGATGATCATCACACTTTTACTTTTCTTACAACTCAACAATTACAACTCGATACTTAGAACAAAGTATGACTCTATATGAATGCCTCCGGTGGTGTACCGGGTTGGTGCAATGAATCAAGAGTGACACGTATGGAAAATAATGCATGGTGGATTTGCCACAAATACGATGTCAACTACATGATCATGCAATGGCAATATGACAAAAGTAATGTATGTCATGATGATGATGGTGGAAGTTGCATGGCAATATATCTCGGAATAGCTATGGAAATGCCATGATAGGTAGGTATGGTGGCTGTTTTGAGGAAGATATAAGGAGGTTTATGTGTGATAGAGCGAATCGTATCACGGGGTTTGGATGCACCGGTGAATTTTGCACCAACTCTCAAGGTGAGAAAGGGCAATGCACGGTACCGAAGAGGCTAGCAAAGGTGGAAAGGTGAGAGTGCGTATAATCCATGGACTCAACATTAGTCAAAAGAACTCATATACTTATTGCAAAAATTTAGAAGTCATCAACAATCAAGTACTACGTGCATGCTCCTAGGGGGATAGAGTCATAGGAAAATACCATCGCTCGTCCCCGACCGCCACTCATAAGGATGCACAAGCCAGGTACACTTCATGTTTCAAATTTGTTACACAACTTTACCCATACATTCATGCTACGGGACTTGCAACTTCAACACAAGTATTTCTCAAATTCACAATTATCAACTAGCATGACTTTGATATTATTACCTCCATATCTCAAAACAATTATCAAGCATCAAACTTATCTTAGTATTCAATTTACTCGAAAGAAAGTTTCACATGTCTTGAACACTAAGTATATTAACATTAAGCAAACTACCATGCTACTAATGACTCTCAAAATAATCTAAGTGAAGCATGAGAGATCAACTATTTCTCCAAAATAAAACTACCACCATGCTCTAAAAGATATAAGTGAAGCACTAGAGCAACAACAAACTACTCCGAAAGATATAAGTGAAGATCAATGAGTAGCTAAATAATTATGCAACTATGTGAAGACTCTCTCTCATTTAATAATTTCAGATCTTGATACTTTATTCAAACAGCAAGCAAAGCTAAAGAAAACTACATTGCAAGGATAGCACAACTCATGTGAAGAAGCAAAAACTTAGGCTCAACCGATACTAACCGATAGTTGTTGAAGAAGAAAGGTGGGATGCCTACCGGGGCATCCCCAAGCTTAGATGCTTGAGACTTCTTGAAATATTATCTTGGGGTGCCTTGGGAATCCCCAAGCTTGAGCTTTTGTGTCTCCTTAATTCCTCTCATATCATGGTTTCTCTTTTTATCAAAAGCTTCATTCACAACAAACTCAACAAGAACTCGTGAGATATGTTAGTATAAACCAATGCAAAACCTTATCATTTTCTACTGTAACAAATCACTAAATTTATTATTCCACATTGAATACTAAATGCCTCTGCATATTTAATACTCCTATCACCAAATAGAATCATTAAACAAACAAACATATGCAAACAATGCAAACATAACAGCAATCTGCCAAAACAGTACAGTCTGTAAAGAATGCAAGAGTCATCATACTTCCCTTACTCCAAAAATTATAAACTAAACTTCCCACTGTAATAAATTTATCAGGGCTCAATATGCAAAAAGATTCAACATTATACCACTCTCTGACTTTTCTAGGGAATTTTTGCAAGAACGGTAAACTTTCTGTTTTCAAACAGCAACATGTATACTAGCAAAATAAGCATGGCAAAGGCTATCCTTGACTTCTTTATTGAAACTAAAGATGCAAAACATCATTCTAACTAACAGCAAGCAAAAACTAACAAAAGTAAATGAATCTCCAAGCAAAACACATATCATGTGGTGAATAAAAATATAGCTCCAAGTAAAGTTACCGATGAACGAAGACGAAAGAGGGGATGCCTTCCGGGGCATCCCCAAGCTTAGGCTCTTGGTTGTCCTTGATTATTACCTTGGCGTGCCTTGGGCATCCCCAAGCTTAGGCTCTTGCCACTCCTTATTCCATAGTCCATCGAATCTTTACCCAAAACTTGAAAACTCCACAACACAAAACTCAACAGAAAACTCGTAAGCTCCGTTAGTATAAGAAAATAAAACAACCACTTAGGTACTGTAATGAACTCATTCTAAATTCATATTGGTGTAATATCTACTGTACTTTAACTTATATATGGTTCATACCCTCCGATACTACTCATAGATTCCTCAAAATAAGCAAACAACACATAGAAAACAGAATCTGTCAAAAACAGAACAGTCTGTAGTAATCTGTATCAAACGTATACTTCTGGAACTCCAAAACTCCTACGAAATTAGGAAGTCCTAAGCAATTTGTGTACCCATACAGAGCAACAATAATCAGATCAGAAGCACGTTTATGTGAATTAACAAAACCAATTTACTGGGTGCAAAAGTTTCTGATTTTCAGCAGGATCAACACAACTATCACCGTAAGCTATCCTAAAGGTCTTACTTGGCACTTTATTGAAACAAAAGCTATAAAACATGATTACTACAGTATCATAATCATATGAACACACAAAATAGTAAGGATAAACATTGGGTTATCTTCCAACAAGCGCTTTTCTTTAATGCCTTTCTAGCTAGGCATGATGATGATAATGATGCTCACATAAAAGATAAGAATTGAAACATAACGGGAGCATCATGAAGCATATGACTAGCACATTTAAGTCTAACCCACTTCCTATGCATAGGGATTTTGTGAGCAAACAACTTATGGGAACAATAATCAACTTGCATAGGAAGGTAAAACAAGCATAACTTCAAAACTTGAAGCACATAGAGAGGAAACTTGATATTATTGCAATTCCTACAAGCATATGTTCCTCCCTCATAATAATTTTCAGTAGCATCATGAATGAATTCAACAATATAACCAGCACCTAAAACATTATTTTCATGATCTACTAGCATAGAAAATTTACTACTCTCCACATAAGCAAAATTCTTCTCATCAATAGTAGTGGGAGCAAACTCAACAAAATAACTATCATATGATTTAAAATTAGGATCAAGATGACAAGTTTCATGGTTATCATTATTCTTTAAAGCATACGTGTCATCACAATAATCATCATAGATAGGAGGCATGCTTTCATCATAGTAAATTTGCTCATCAAAGCTTGGGGGACAAAAAATATCATCTTCATCAAACATAGCTTCCCCAAGCTTGTAGCTTTGCATATCATTAGCATCATGGATATTCAAGGAATTCATACTAACAACATTGCAATCATGCTCATCATTCACATATTTTAAGCCAAGAATTGTATGTAATTCTTCTTCTAGCACTTGAGCCCAATTTTCCTTCCCATCATACACACGAAAGATATTAAAAAGGTGAAGCGTATGAGACAAGCTCAATTCCATTTTTTTGTAATTTTCTTTTATAAACTAAACTAGTGATAAAAACAAGAAACAAAAAGATTTGATTGCAAGATCTAAAGATATACCTTCAAGCACTAACCTCCCCGGCAACGGCGCCAGAAACGAGCCTGATGTCTACTACACAACCTTCTTCTAGACATTGTTGGGCCTGCAAGTGCACAGGTTTGTAGGACAGTAGCAAATTTCCCTCAAGTCGATGACCTAAGGTTTATCAATCCGTAGGAGGCGTAGGATGAAGATGGTCTCTCTCAAACAACCCTGCAACCAAATAACAAAAAGTCTCTTGTGTCCCCAACACACCCAATACAATGGTAAATTGTATAGGTGCACTAGTTCGGCGAAGAGATGGTAATACAAGTGCAAAATAGATAGTAGATATAGGTTTTTGTAATCTGAAATAATAAAAACAGCAAGGTAACTAATGATAAAAGTGAGCGTAAACGGTATTGCAATGATAGGAAACAAGGCCTAGGGTTCATACTTACACTAGTGCAAGTTCTCTCAACAATAATAACATAGATAGATAATATGACAAGCCCTCAACATGCAACAAAGAGTCACTCCAAAGCCACTAATAGCGGAGAACAAACATAGAGATTATGGTAGGGTATGAAACCACCTCAAAGTTATGCTTTCTGTTCTATCTATTCAAGAGTTTGTAGTAAAATAACATAAAGCTATTCTTTCCGCTCGATCCATCATAGAGTTCATACTAGAATAACACCTTAAGATACAAATCAACCAAAACCCTAATGTCACCTAGATACTCCATTGTCACCTCAAGTATCCGTGGGCATAATTATACGATATGCATCACACAATCTCAGATTCATCCAACCAACATAAAAGTACTTCAAAGAGTGCCCCAAAGTTTCTACCGGAGAGTCAAGAACGTGTGCCAACCCCTATGCATAGGTTCCCAATGTCACGAAACACGCAAGTTGATCACCAAAACATACATCAAGTGGCACATGATATCCCATTGTCACCACAGATAATCACGGCAAGACATACATCAAGTGTTCTCATAAAAGACTCAATCCGATAAGATAACTTCAAAAGGGAAACTCAATTCATCACAAGAGAGTAGAGGGGGAGAAACATCATAAGATCCAACTACAATAGCAAAGCTCGGGATACATCAAGATCGTGCCATAGAGGAACACGAGAGAGAACACGAGAGAGAGAGATCAAACACATAGCTACTGGTACATACCCTCAGCCCCGAGGGTGAACTACTCCCTCCTCATCATGGATAGCGCCGGGATGATGAAGATGGCCACCGGTGATGGGATCCCCCTCCGGCAGGGTGCCGGAATAGGGTCCCGATTGGTTTTTGGTGGCTACAGAGGCTTGCGGCGGCAGAACTCCCAATCTATCTTCTGTTCTGGAAGTTTTAGGGTACGTTGGTATATATGGGTGCAGGGGGTACGTCGGTGGACCTCCGGGTTGCTCACGAGGTAGGGGGCGCGCCCAGGGGGGCGCCCTCTACCCTCGTGGGTAGCCCGGGACTCCCCTGGTATGCACTCCAAGCCCATCTGGTTGGTTTCCTTCCAAAATTAACTTCTCCAGTTGATTTCGTTTCGTTTTGACTCCGTCTGATATTCCTTTTCCTCGAAACACTGAAATAGGCATAAAACATCAAATCTGGGGTGGGCCTCCGGTTAATAGGTTAGTCCCAAAAATAATATAAAAGTGGATAATAAAGCCCAATATTGCCTAAAACAGTAGATAAAGTAGCAGGGAGCAATCAAAAATTATATATACGTTGGAGACGTATCATGGGCCTACTAAGTTGACGGGGAAGGAGGGCTTTGTCAACTTAGTCAATATGCACGATTCTAGCTCCAGTGACCGTACGATGTCCATCCAACGGGCGTAGTGCTTCTTCAACCTCTGGTCTTCTTGCTCCAGCCGCCCAAACCAGCGCCGATCGTGCCTCGTGCTCCTGCCTCCCGTGGCCGGCTGCGATGCGGCGGAGGCCTCACCGCCCCTACTACTCCCACCGCTGGCCAGGCCATCCCTCTACTCATCCACACCCCCTGTTATTCTATGGCGATGGCAGGCTCACACTGCAGTGAACCAGTGAACCCTCATACTCCTCTACGCGTGGGCATCCAATGTCGCGTCTTCCCCGGATCCGCGTCGTCCCCTTCCTAGGGCTCGCCGTCGTCCACCGCCCTGGTGCTCTCGGCGCGGCATGGTCAACGTGGTCAAGGAATGGCTTCCATCGGACGTGGACTGTACATGGAGAGGCTGACAGCTGGGTCCACGGTCGCAGCAAGGAAGTGCCTCCTTATTACGCGCAAAATAATTATTCCTCCACCTGACAGCCGGGGACCCACCGGACGAGCCACCGTATTTCGCGGAAACAATGTTTCCCCCTGACTGCTGGGACCCACCAGCTACATCTTCGTACGCAAGGATGTGTGTCCGGGCAAAAAAACGATTCGCCCCCCTGACTGCTGGGACCCACCAGCTACATCTTTGCAGGCAAGGAAGTGCCTGACAGTCGAGACCCACCTGGTCGAAGCGTACGTAGCATTGTCATTCTGGTCACGAACGTGTATGTACATAGTGGTCGATGTAGAGGTGCGCATGTGTCGTAGTAGAGGCGCGCACATGTCATAGTAGAGCCGTGCACATAGCATGTACACGTACGTACAGCGGCGAGGGTGCAAGAAAGAAAATACGGCCACGTACGTACATACAGGCAGGGTCTCGAACGCCTACTCGCGCATACGTACATGGCTGGGTCGGAACGGAGAAATAGCGCCATTGTCGTGTTCATGGGGAGCCAACCGGCTGGGTCGGAACGGAATGCGTGGTCGTGTTCATCGGGAGGGCTTGGACGGAACAGGCGATGGAAACGAGGCCTATCGTACCACACAACGGAGAAAACGGACCTCCTACGTTCAGAATGGGGTCCTGTTGATCGGGAGGGGTGTGGTGTACCGCAAAACGGAGGAAACGAACCTCCTACGGTCGAAACGGGGGTCCTGTTGATCGGGAGGGGTGCGGCGTACCGCAAAATGGACGAAACGGACTTGTGTTGGAGCGCTACGGTCGAAACGGGGGTCCTGTTCATCGGGAGGGGTGTGGCGTACCTCAAAACGGGACTCCACGGGATATTGTTCATCTCCACCGTCGACCTCCTCCAGCCTCCACGGGCTACCGTCGACCTCCTCCAGCCTCCACTGCGCGCTACTCCACTGGCTACTGTTCAACCACCCCTCCACAGGCACCCCTCCACCATCTACTGTTCATCTAGCCCTCCACACCACGGGGTCCTGTTCAACCACCCCTCCACGGCCACCCCTCTATTGTCTACTGTTCATCCAGCCCTCCACACCACGGGGTCCTGTTCATCCAGAGGCAACGCCACCACTCACTGTTCATCCACCCCCCTACAACGCTCACTGTTCATCCAATCGATCGGCTTCAGTTAGCAGCAGTAGCGAAGGAATCGCTCCATCGGGTTCAGTTAACAGCCATCGATCGATCGCTCGGGTTCAGTAACGCGTAGCCTGCAGTGCAATCGCTCGGGTTCAGTTAGAGCCAACGCCTCGCACACACGCGCGTACGTGTACGAGAGAAACGCGCATCGCTCGGCCCCCGACCACCCACCATAACCGGCAACTCCCCGAAATTTTTCTCCCCCTCGCTTCTACCACGGTTTTTTCCGTCATGGACGGCCCAAAGAATGTCATGCAGCTGCGTCTCCGGCCCGCCCAGGACGAAAAGCCCATTTTCTGTCATGATTTTTTGTCATAGAAGTAGGAGCCCACCACATCTATGATGATACCGGGTTTTGTCACAATTATCGTCATAGAAGTGTCATATGTATGACAGAAAAAAAATTCGTTCAGCCCAAAATGTCACGGATGTGTCTTTTTTTGTAGTGGCGATTGCAAGACGTGGGTCATGTATTGGCCAAAGAGTCTGCTTCGTCTAGAGGCGGCCGGGAGCACACCCACAACCACACAGCCTCCGCAAGGTATGAACATCAGCACTCCACCTACCCAATTAGCGTCGCCTGTTGTGCTAGGTGATAGCGGACTGGGTGAGAAAGAGGCTCCATTAGTCACTGATGATGCTGCCATAGATGAGGATGAGGATGACGATGCCACTCAACAGTATCTCAATACTGGCGCCATTCATGATGGAGGATTGATGGCTCAGCAGTATGAGTACTTAGGGTTTGAGCGTCATAAGTCGGTGCCTGAATTGCCGCCTCTGGAGCCTGAACATACTATAGATGACCTTCCACCTCCACCAAAGAAGCATCAGAAGAGAGCGAGGAAAGGCAGCAATAAAGCTGCAGCTATGATCCAACCGCCTCCGCAGCCTCGGGTTCAAGACCGTATACCTGTCTGCGGTGCGGCGAAATACCATATCCTCGGTGAACCAATCCTACCTGAGGCATCGGTACAGGCCATACACGGCGATCTAAGGAGACTTCATGATGATGTGCTGCGGAGAGAGAAAAGCCTAATCGCCTCGGAAAATCAAGGATACCCACTCTTCGTGGTTAGCATGCCGCGGAAAAGGTTGTGCGTCGACTCATTCCCCGTGGAGAAGTCTTTCTTTGATTCGATAACATCTTCGACATGTTTCACTTGAAGAAGCTGGATTTTACGTTTCTCCGCTTTTATGCCTTGTACATGAACTACATCATCGGGATTGAGCAGATACCTTATATCCATGTCGCTGACCGTACTTCATGCACGACAGCTTCTTAGCGGTCTGTGCAAAGCATCGTGAATACGCGAGGGGCTACATCGTCGATTTCATGGTCGACAATAAGGACAAGGAGACGATTGTCGTACCTTATCATCCCCTGTAAGTCATCCGTGCGGATATCCTTCCTCTGAATTCAATCATTCATTTGCATGATGGAGGCTAATTAATTTGAGGTGTACTTATTTTGCGCAGCCACGGGCGTGCCATCCTCATGATCCTTTACCCTCGATACTCCCATGCTCTTTACTTGGACTCGTTGAAGAACATGAACAAAAAGGATTACACACACATCAAGTTTATTCTGGACAATGCTATCTTTTTCTATGACGTACGGGGTGGAGAGATCAAGGGCAAGAAGAAGAGGAGCGGTAGGACCATGTTCAGCCATAAGACCGATTTCTGTTGCATCCAGCAACCGAGTGATACTCTTAGTGATGGATTATATGTCCTACACCACATGCTGGAGTACAGACGGGATCAGCAGAACATTCGCATGTCACCTACATCTGGGGATGCCCATATTCTGCAACGAGCAAGGAATGTAGGAGATATCAAGGATCATCGGCTTCGAGCTGAGTTCTATCACATCCAGCGCGAACTTGCCCAAATCATCATGAAGGATGTCCTCGAAAAAATAGGGTTGTTCTACAAGGAGGGGAAAATGTCACGGGAAGACATCCGAACATGTGTAGCCGCTCCACGTCTTGACCTGAAGCCTTTCACTAAGCTCGGGGACTATCTCACTGACTTGGATGGATGGCACGACAATGTGTCTGTTTACTCCATACTTTATGTATGACGAAACTTTGAGTTATGCACGACGAAACTTTATTTGTGATGTAATTAAACCGTCCTCCTCGACTAGCGAAGATAACTCTAGTTAGGGCATTTTGGATACGATGAAATTTGTTATTTATGCTTATGATATGTTGCTTCTATTTTGGCCAAGTCTGTCTCTTTCTGTTGCTCAACTATATATGTTGCATATCATCGACTCATGTGACGATGCAGGTGCATAGATCATCAATGGCGAAGAAGTGCTACGCCAGGAGTATACGACGAGTGGCCAGAGTGTCAGGCCCAGGTGTACCGGTTTCTGGTTTTCGAGCAACAACCAGTAGATAGTTTGGGTTCACGCTAGTGCAAGAGAGGGATACAAACTCATGTAATGCATAATTCCGCTCTCACTCATAGTGATAGCTCTTCTCACATATATCATTGTTTAGATGGATGACGATGTAGTTGCAAGAACTTGTATTGCTATTTTCGAGATGATGACGAGAGACCACTTTGTGTTGGATGATGATTATGATGATGACATGCTTTGATGCTATCATTACATTTGTATGTGTATGATGCTAAAGATTATTGTATAAAGCCTATTCAAATACAAAACAAATATGCAAAAAAAAACTAATAAAACTAACAGTACCGAGGGGAGTAGAGTTAGCAACAGCATGCCCTTACCAGTAGCGCCCCCCAAATTAAAGCACTACAGATATTAGCAGTAGCGCGTTGTCCAAAAGCCCGCTGCTGCTAGCCATGTATAGCAGTAGCGTGGGTAAGCACACGCTACTGATACGGCGCTACAGCTAAACGCGCTATTGATACATGTTAGTTGTAGCGCCGTATCAGTAGCGCAGTGACCCGCTCTGCTGATACACCTAATGCGCGCACTACTGCTAGGCTTTTCCCTAGTAGTGTGCTGCGCCCAACGGAGCCGCTGGCCCTCGAGCGCCTCTGGCTCACCACCCTGCCATCCAGGTAGTTGCATCGCAACAGCGAGGGCGCAGCGCTGCCGCCACTGGCTCTGTCAAGAGCCGAGCGACGGTGCAATCGACTTCATCATCGTCTATGCCAAGCACATCCTTAGAGGACATGGCGCGGGCTCAGCTGCTTTCTGCCAGTGGCCGATCAGATGGACGAGTGGAGTGCCACCATTCAAAGTCTGCTCGATTTTGCCGAAGCCGAGGGCTCATGATGAGTTGATCCACCACAGCCTCCCCAAGCGACGGCTACAGCTCATGTTGTTGCCCGTACGGGGGGAGTCGTCCCCATGTTGCAATCCCCGCCATGGCAGCCATCACGAGTGTGACCCAATCAAGACCCCGATGACGTCTGGATGGCCTCATCTGACCCTCAAGCACGTCCGGGCAAATGACGAACCCCGGAGGATAGGTGGAGAGGATAAGTGTGCGTCGTCGAGCAGCGCCACGACGACCTCCTCCGGTCCAATGGGTGCGACGGCCCCGACATTGGCAAGCCCGTGCTCGGTATTGGCGGGCCCCTACCTTTCGAGGTTGGATGCCCTGCCTGCACCCGTGAGCTGCAGCAAGTCTGTTGGCTGTCCGTTCGCACGTTCAAGCCAGAGATACCTGAGAAGTACGATGGGAGGCTAAACCCGATAGAGTTCCTGAGCATCTACACCATCGCTATTCAAGCTGCCGGTGGAAGAGATGAGAAGGTGTTCGCCAACTACTTCCCTTTGGCCATCAGGTCCAATGTGAGGTCTTGGCTGATGCACCTACCGGAGAACTCTATCTCGTCATGGGCAGACCTGTGCCACGAGTTCATCGGTGCCTTCACCGGTGGCCACTAGGAGCCAGGCCATCCCAGCGACCTGCATCTTCTCCAGCAAAAGGAAGGAGAAACCCTCCATAAGTGTTTATAGAAATTCAGCAAAGTTCATAGAAATATTCCAAATATCCATCCAACTGCTGTTATAGCTTCCTTCCCGTCCAATGTATGCAACCGTCGGGTTCGTTCTAAGATGAACGTGCGGTTGCCCAAGACTATGAAGGAGCTGTACACTCTAGTGGATAAGTGTGCTCGGATGGAGGAGGGAAGGAAGTTGCCCGGAGAGGAAGATTGCTTCAATGTTGATTCAGAGGATCACAATGAATCAACCAGCCAAAAGAAGAACAAGAAGCGCAGTAAGAAGCGGTGGGATGGTGATGATTGTTGAAGGCTCAGGCACCCCAAGTACCAGCAAGATCGCCAAAGCTGAGGTCCCCGACAAGGAGGCTGCCGTGTGCGCTGATTGCCGGGAAGCTATGACTGCAGAGAAGGCCAGGAAGGGCGATGGGTTGTACTGCAAAATCCATCAGACCAAGGGCCACGACCTTCAAGAGTGCTATCAGGTTGAGCAGTTGGTCAAGAGACAAAGAGCTGAGTACGAGAAGCGTGACAAGGACAAAGGACAGAATGCCGCTGGCAGCAAGGGCCGAGGTGGTGAAGAAAATCACCCTGACAAACCCTTTCGGAACAAAGGAAAACCCGCCAGGGGTTAGGGGAAGGAAGCCTGTGATGATGAGCCTGATGGAGGGGATGAAGAGGAAACCAGTGAGCAAGAGTTTCAGAAAGCCACCGATGCCCTGTATGTTGACGGGGGCGCATCTCTGCACACCTCCCACAGCCAGCTCAAGCGGTGGGCGCGAGAAGTCAATGTCGTGGAACCAGCGCTAGAGGCCCGGATGCCGCTCAAATGGTCCCGTACACCCATCATCTTTGACGAGGAGGATTGATAATCCCCAAGTGCAGGGAATCATCGTAGCAATTTCCAAAGGTGGAAGTGATAAGCATGGAATGTCGAGCCCACAAGGAGCTAAAGGTAAGATCAATATTCTCTCAAGTCCTATCTGCCACTGATATGACTCTATGTACACCGAACGTTTGCTTCCAAGTAGAAACGAGAAATAGAACTATGTTGTAGGTATGAAGAGGATAACTTTGTATGGTATCGGAGAGATAAAATGTAAAAGTAGGTGATGTTATCATAAACTTAGAATATATTACTAAATATTATAAATAGCGAGTGTGGAATAATGATGGGTCGGTGTGCGGAATTATCCTAGGCAATTGTTAACAAGATCGGTAGTCGTCATTGCAATTTCATATGAGGGAGAGTCTTCTTGGATCATATGCACTTATGATTGGAGCTCTAGCAAGCATCCGCAACTACTAAAGATAATTAAGGTAGAACCCAACCATAGCATTAACATATCAAGTCCCCTTTATCCCATAGGCAACAACCCCCTTACTTGGGTTTATGCTTCTGTCACTCAAGCAACCCACTATAAGTGAATCATTAATGTATTGCAACACCCTACATAGGGTATCCCTCACACTTGTGCGACAAGGAGGGCACAATAGGACGGCACAAAAATAAAACATACAACTCATACCAATCTAGATCATCAATTAACCCAAAGACAAAGGATATCTACTCAAAACATCATAGGATGGCAACACATCATTGGATCATAATATGTGGCATAAGGCACCATGTTCAAGTAGGGATTACAGCGGGGTGCGGGAGAGTGGACCGCGTAAAAGAGATGAGGATGGTGATGATGATGGTGATGATAGGGATTACAGCAGGGTGCGGGAGAGTCACCATCTAGATCATCATCACCGACTCATGGCCTCTGGTGATGATGGCCCCCTCTGGCAGGGTGCCAGAGAGGGCCTAGATTGATTTCTCATGGCTACGGAGGCTTTTGGCGGCGGAACTTCTGATCTCTCTTCTGTTCTGGGGATTTCTAGATTTATAGGAGGGGTTGGCGTTCGTTTCACGTCAGGGGGCTCCATAGGGAGTCCACGAGGCCGGGAGGTGTGCCCTAGGAGGGGGCGCACCCTCCACCCTCGTGGTGGCCTCGGGACTCCCCTCCGGTAGCTTTTCATTCAAGTATTTTTTATATTTTCCAAAAATATTCTCCGTTGATTTTCATTGCATTCCGAGAACTTCTATTTCTGCATAAAAACGACACCGCGGTAGTTCTGCTGAAAACAGCATCAGTCCGGGTTAGTTCTAATCAAATCATACCAAAATCATGTAAAAATATTATAAACATGGCATGAATACTTCACAAATTATAGATACATTGGAGACGTCTCAGCATCCCCAAGCTTAATTCATGCTCGTCCTCGAGTAGGTAAATGATAAAAAAAATTATGAAGTGTGAATGCTAGCAAGTGCACAAGTTTGATCAATGATAATTTCAGTCACCTTTTCTAGCATCATTATATATCATAACAGTAGCTCAAGTCATAAAACTTCTCATGATAAAGTAACAAGCTATTCACATGTTAATGTATAGATCATAAACTTTCTTAAAAACTAACAAGCAATGTTTTCAGTCATCAAACAATTGCAATTCATCTTATTTTCAGGAAGGGTCTATGTAAGAGCTTCAGTTTAGCAAACTCCACATACTCAACTATCATTTGATCTTTCACAATTGCTAACACTCACGTGATATTTATGGGTTCAAAGTTTTAGTTGGACACAGAGAAAGATAGAGGCTTATAGTTTCGCCTCCCAACCTTTTACCTCAAGGGTAATGTCAACAATAATACTTTATGAAAACCTACATCCAAGTGGATATATATATATATATATATGGATCGCTCCAACACAAAGTGCTTGCCAAAGGAAAAAGTGTAAAAAGTAGAGTTGATGATCACCATGACTCCGGTATAAGGGTAGAAGGTAAAAGTAAAATATAGGCCCTTCGCAGAGGGAAGCAGAGGTTTTCATGCGCTTTTATGGTTGGATGCACAAAATCTTAATGCAATACATGTCACTTTATATTGCCGCTTGTGATAAAGACCTTTATTATGCAGTCCGTCGCCTTTATTTCTTCCATATCACAAGTTCGTATAAAGCATATTTTCTTCACATAAATCGATCATACATATTTAGGGAGCAATTTTTATTGCATGCACAGATGAAAACTTACTTAAAGGATCTTACTCAAACCATAGGTAGGGATGGTGGACTCTCATGGCAAAACTTGTTTAAGGGATGTTTGGAAGCACAAGTAGTATTTCTACTTGGTGCAAAGAATTTGTCTAGCATGAGAGGGAAATGCAAGCTCAACATGTTGGATGATCCAAGACAATATAACGTTATTCGGATATAGGAAAACATAACCCATTAAGTTGTCTTCCTTGTCCAACATCAACTTTTTAGCATGTCATATTTTAATGAGTGCTCACAATTACAAAAAGATGTCCAAGATAGTATATTTATATGTGAAATCTCTCTTCCTTCAATATTCTTTCATGAATTGTTCAAGTGACCAATTCTGCGCTTGTTAACTTTCAATAAATTTACCACCTATACTTATTATGTGTGAAGTCATTACTCCCCATGGTATAAGCATATGAAACATATATAAATTCAGATTTATGATATTCAATTCATTCAACCATTTACTCATAGAATATACATGAAGCACGTGAGTAAATGACAAACTACTTCAAAAAGGTATAAGTGAAGAACACTGAGTAGTCAAATAATTAACTAGCCATGGGAGGACTCTCTCTCATTCAAGATTTCAGATCCAATGATTTATTATTAAAGATTTCAGATCCAAAGGTTTATTCAGACAGCAAGTAAAATGAAAATACGCTCCAAGTAAAACACATATCATGTGACGAATAAAAATATAGCTCCGAGTAAGGTATACCGATGGTTTTGAAGACGAAAGAGGGGATGCCTTCCGGGGCATCCCCAAGCTTAGGTGCTCGAGTCTTCCTTGAATATTACCTTGGGGTTCCTTGTGCATCCCCAAGCTTAGGGTCTTTCCATTCCTTATTCTCCTCATATTGATATCTCACCCAAAACTTGAAAACTTCAATCACACAAAACTTAACGGAACTTCTTGAGATGGGTTAGTATGATAAAGAGTAATCATTCACTTTGGTACTGTCAAAGACAAGATTCATAATTTTTCTCACACAATTCCTACTTTACCATATCATTTATAAAATTTATATTGAGCAATATAAGCCAGAGGAACTAGAAAACAATCAAACTATGCATTGAAAACAGAATCTACCAGAAACAGAACAGTCTGTAATGATCTGAACAGAAACCATACTTATGCTACTCCAAAACTTCTGAGAAATTAAGAAGTCCTAAGAAATTTGTTTATTAATATTCTTCAACAAGAATCAGATGAAAATCGTATATCTGTGAATTATCAAAACTAATTTACTGGGTGCAAAGGTTTCTAATTTCCAGTAGGATCAACAAAACTATCACCGTAAGCTATCCTAAAGGTTTAACTTGGCACTTTATTGAAACAAAAGCTATAAAACATGATTAATACAGTATCTTAATCATGTGAACACACAAAAACAGTAAGGATAAATATTAGGTTGTCTCCCAACAAGCGCGTTTATTTAATGCCTTTTAGCTAGGCATGATGATTTCAATGATGCTCATATGAAAGATAAGAATTGAAACATAAAGAGAGCATCATGAAGAATATGACTAGCACATTTAAGTCTAGCCCACTTACTATGCCTAGGGATTTTGTGAGCACACAATTTATGGGAAAAAGAACCAACTAGCATAGGAAGGCAAAATAAGCATAACTTCAAAACTTTAAGCACATAGAGGGGAAACTTGATATTATTGGAACTCCTACAAGCATATATTCCTCCCTCATAATAATTTTCAGTAGCATCATGAATGAATTCAACAATATAACCATCACATAAAGCATTCTTTTCATGATCTACAAGCATAAAATTTTACTACTCTCCACATGAGCAAAATTCTTCTCATTCGGAATAGTGGGAGCAAACTCAACAAAATAACTATCATGTGAGGCATAATCCAATTGAAAATTAAAATCATGATGACAAGTTTCATGGTTAACTTTATTCTTAATGGCATACATCTCATCACAATAATCATCATAGATAGTAACTTTGTTTTGATAATCAATTGGAACCTCTTCCAAAATAGTGGAATCATTACTAAAGTCAAGACCTCTCCAAATACACTTTCATAAATATCATACTAAGATTCAACACCCTCGAAAATAGTGGGATCATTACTTCCTAAAGTTGACACTCTTCTGAACCCACTTTCAATGATATTATTATTCATACCCCAAAAGATATAAGTGAATTTCATGGAGCATTCTACAATTAATATAGACTAACCAATATCCACGCTCAAAATATATAAGTGAAGCACACGAAGCATTCTATAAAACCATACTCAAAAGATTTAAGTGAAGCACAAAGAGCATTCTATAAATCATACTCAAAAGATATAAGTGAAACACATGAAGCATTCTATAAATCAATCAAGGGCTATCTCATACTAGCATGGTTCTTAAAGAAAAAGAAAAACACAGAGGACACAAATCATGTGAACAAAACAAAAATCGAGGTATACCAATAATTGTTGAAGAAGAAAGATGGGATGCCAATGGGGGCATCCCCAAGCTTAGATACTTGGGTATCCTTGAAATATTTACTTGGGGTTACTTGGGAATCCCCAAGCTTGAACTCTTGTCTCTCTTAATTCTCCTCACATCTGTAACTCCTCGTTCTTCGAACACTTCATCCACACAAAAACTTTGTGATATTCGTTAGTATAATAAAGCAAATCACTACCTTTAGGTACTGTTGCAAACTCATTCCAATTTCATATTAGCATTATATCTATTGTATTCCATCTTTACCATGGTTCATACCCCCCCCCCCCCCGATACTACCCACAGATTTATCAAAATAAGCGAACAACACATAGAAAACAGAATTTGTCAAAAACAGGACAGTCTGTAGTAATCTGGAAATTTCGTATACTTCTGTAACTACACAAATTCAAAAAAATATGAATATTTAAACAAATTGTATACATGTACTGTGCGAAAAGTTTCAGACCTGTTTGACTTTCCAGTAAAAAAATGTAAATTCACGCGCTACAGCCAAAGTTTCCATTTTTGCACTGCACATAGTAAACAAGCAATCTAATCATCCTAAAACCAAATCTTTGCACATTATTTTTATAATACAATGGATATATACAAGGGGATAATTATTTCTGAGAAGCTTCCATGAAAGATTATACATTATTTCCATGAGCATGAACACAAGTGTTCAAGGTCGGCCCTCACTCCTCCAATGCATAACTTTCCAATCTCTTCTCTTCTTGAAAATCTTTTTAGGCATATGAGGCAAGTGAATCTTTTTGTATTTTCATTCTTTTAATTTTTTTATGTTTCACCCACAACTAAACTGAAACAAAAGGGAAAACAAAATGTACTTAGTGAAGAAAGCAAACAAGCATACACCAAAATATCAACCCCACGATATTGCTCCCCGGCAACGGCGCCAAAAAAGAGCTTGATAATCCCCAAGTGCAGGGAATCATCATAGAAATTTCCAAAGGTGGAAGTGATAAGCATGGAGTGTCGAACCCAAAAGGAGCTAAAGGTAAGATCAATATTCTCTCAAGTCCTATCTACCACTGATATGACTCTACGTACACCGAATGTTTGCTTCAAACTAGAAACGAGAAATAGAACTATGTTGTGGGTATGAAGAGGATAACTTTGTATGGTATCAGAGAGCTAAAAATATAAAAGTAGGTGCTGTTATCATAAAGTTAGAATATATTACTAAATATTATAAATAGCGAGTGTGGAATAATGAGGGGTCGGTGTGTGGAATTATCCTAGGCAATTGTCGACAAGATCGGTAGTCGTCATCGCAATTCAATATGAGGGAGAGGCATAAGCTAACATACTTTCTCTTCTTGGATCATATGCACTTATGATTGGAACTCTAGCAAGCATCCGCAACTACTAAAGATCATTAAGGTAGAACCCAACCATAGAATTAACATATCAAGGCCCCTTTATCCCATACGCAACAACCCCCTTACTCGGGTTTATGCTTCTGTCACTCAAGCAACCAACTATAAGTGAATCACACCCTACAGCGGGAATCCCTCACGCTTGCGCGACCCGGAGGGCACAACAGGACAACACCAAAATAAAACATACAACTCATACCAATCTAGATCATCAATCAACCCAAAGATAAAGGATATCTACTGAAAACATCATAGGATGTCAACACATCATTGGATCATAATATGTGGCATAAGGCACCATGTTCAAGTACGGATTACAGCGGGGTGCGGGAGAGCGGACCACGTTAAAGAGATGAGGATGGTGATGATGATGGTGATGTTGATGAATACGATCACCACGGCGATGATTCCCCTCCCGATGGCACTCCGACGCCACCGAGAGAGAGGAGGAGAGGTACTCCCCCTTGTGCTTCCTCCTCCATGGCCTCCCCCTGGATGGGGAGAGGTTCTCCCTCTGGTCCTTGGCCTTCATGGCGGTGATGGCCCCTCCGAGATCCTCCCCCATGGCCTCCGGTGATGATGGGCCCCTTCGGCAGGGTGCCATAGAGGACCTAGATTGGTTTCTCATGGCTACAGAGGCTTGCGGCGGCAGAACTTCTGATCTCTCTTCTGTTCTGGGGTTTTCTAGATTTATGGGAGCGTTTTGGTGTTGGTTTCACGTCAGGGGGCCCCACAAAGAGTCCACGAGGCAGGGGGCGTGCCCTAGGAGGGCGCCCTCCACCCTCTTGGTGGCCTCGGGACTCCCCTTCGGTAGCTTTTTGTTCCATTATTTTTTATATTTTCCAAAAATATTCTCCATTGATTTTCAGCGCATTCTGAAAACTTTTATTTCTGCACAAAAACAACACCACAGTAGTTCTGCTGAAAATAGCATCAGTCCGGTTTAGTTCTAATCAAATCATACCAAAATCATGTAAAAATAGTATAAACATGACATGAATACTTCATAAATTATAGATACATTGGAGACGTATCGAGGATCATCCTAGCCATACCATTGCTATAGGGTGCCTGCCATTGTTGGTCTCCCCAACAATTCGCAACCTCATCGTCACTAAGATGTTGGTGGACAGTGGGCCGGACTGAATCTGATTTCCCCAGCAGTTATCACCAAGCTTTAGATAGCAGAGGAAGAGCTAGAGGATACCGGCATGTTTCAAGGAGTTAATCCCGATAGGAGTCATCCTTAGGGGAAGATCACGTTGCCGATAACATTTGGGGGAGAACTGAACTACCGGACTGAGAAGATTGTGTTTGACATGGTTGATCTCCCCCTGCCGTACAATGTGATTCTTGGACGCCTGACTCTGGCTAAATTCATGGCAGCATCCCACTATGCCTACAATACCCTAAAGATGCCTAGGCCACTCGGGGTTATCACCATCCCATCAGATGAGAAGGATGCCATCATTTGCATGGACAAGATGTACCGGGATGCGGTCACGACAGAGGCAGCGACGACAGAAGTTCCCACCAAGGAAAGTAAAGGAAACAAGAAGGATTGTAGGACCTCTTACAAAGAGTCCGGGAAGCGTGCCCCCCACCGAGTGCATGACACCCGTTGACGACGTGCCGGAGTCTTCCAACAGCAAGAGGTCCAAGGTTGCTGCTCCACAAGTGATAAGGGTCCCGACAGGGCTGGCTAGCTTTGATGGTACTTTCACTATCAGTGCCACCCTCGATGACAAATAGCAAAGCATGCTCGTTGCCTTCCCGTGGGCGGATATCGCTGTGTTTGCATGGCAACCATCTGATATCCCCGGTGTTCCCAGGGAGGTAATTGAGCACCACCTTGATGTCTGGCCACATGCCAGACTTGTTAAATAGAAAGTCCGGAAGCAGGCCTTGAAGAGGTGACAGTTTATTGCGGAAGAGATAAAGAAGCTTGAGGCAGCTGGTTTGGTCAGAGGAGTGTTACATCCCACTTGGCTAGCAAACCCAGTGGTGGTCCGGAAGGCAAACGGGAAGTGGAGGTTGTGCATTGATTTCACAGATCTCAATAAGGCCTACCCGAAGGACATGTTTCCGTGGTCGCGTATTGATCAGATTGTGGATTCCACTTCAGGCTATGATTTGCTCTCATTCCCAGATGCCTATTCTGGATATCACCAGATCTTCTTGTCCAAAGAGGATGAAGAGAAGACCTCATTCATCACCCGGTGTGGTACATACTGCTTTATCCGCATGCCATTCGGATTAAAGAGTGTTGGGTCTACTTTTGCAAGGGCAGTCCAGATTGGTTTTGAGCCTTAGTTGCACAGAAACATTGAAGCTTATATGGACGACACTGTGATCAAAACCAAGGACAGAGTAACTCTTATCCAGGACTTGGAGGAGACATTTGCAAATTTGTGCAAGATCAACTTGAAGCTCAATCCGAAGAAGTGTGTATTTGGCGTTCCCTCCGGTAGGCTGTTTGGGTACTTTGTGTGCCACAGGGGGATCGAAGCTAATCCCAACAAGATCAAGGCAGTTGAGCAGATCCAAGCAACAAGGATAGTTAAAGATGTGAGCTGCCTGACGGGATGTGTTGCCGCGCTAAGCAGATTCATCTCCAAGTCTGCCGAGCGTGCCCTGCCATTCTTCAAAATTTTGAAGAAGGCATATCCTTTGAAGTGGACCCCGGAATGTGATGCAGCTTTGCAAGAATTGAAGGCCTGCCTATCTTTTGTGCCTACCCTGGTTGCTCCCAAAACCCAGGAGTCGCTGCTGCTATACCTGGCGGCAACAAACCAAGTGGTCAGTGCAGCCTTGGTAGCACAGTGAAAAGTGAATGAGGAAGAGAGTGAGCAGAGACCGGCAAAGTCAGACAAGGATTAGGAATGAAGTGAGCACGGCAACGAGGGCAGCCCCAAGGATGTGGCGCGGAAGAAAGTGGTGCAGCGCCTAGTGTACTTCGTTAGCTCCTTGTTACAGGGGGCTAGATCGAGGTACTCTGGTGTGCAAAAGTTGATTTTTGGTCTCATCATGTGTAACACCCACGATGCGGCTATATCTCCCACGTGTCGAAGCACGACTTAGAGGCATAACCGCATGGTGGTTTTGTCGCAAGAGGGGTCATCTTCACACAATCCCATGTAATGAACAAGAATGGGATAAGGAGAGTTGGCTTACAATCGCCACTTCACACAATACATAAATTAAGATCATACATCATTCAAATACACTCATAGACTGGCTACGGTCAAGTTCAAATGAAAATAAGACAACCCCAAATGCTAGATCCCCGATCGTCCCGACTGGGCTCCTCTACTGGTCATCTGGAAACGATACATAGTAACGACCAAGGGCCTCATCAAATTCCCACTTCAGCTCAGTTGCGCCATCTGCGCTAGTATCCTCGGCACCTGCATCTATTTTGGTAGAATCTGTGAGCCACGGGGACTCAGCAATCTCACACCTGCGAGATCAAGACTATTTAAGCTCATAGGTAGGTAATGGGTAATATGGTGGAGCTACAGCGAGCACTAAGCATATATGGTGGCTAACATACGCAAGTGAGAGCGAGAAGAGAAGCAACGCATCGGTCGAGAAGCTAGAAGTGATCAAGAAGTGATCCTGAAACTACTTACGTCAAGCATAACTCAAACTGTGTTCACTTCCCGGACTCCGCCGAGAAGAGACCATCACGGC
This sequence comes from Triticum aestivum, assembly GCF_018294505.1. Taxonomy (NCBI): domain Eukaryota; kingdom Viridiplantae; phylum Streptophyta; class Magnoliopsida; order Poales; family Poaceae; genus Triticum; species Triticum aestivum. The sequence goes on along the minus strand of NC_057810.1, from coordinate 372,438,986 downwards.
TACACACGCGGTTGATGCATTTTAAAGAGGTCAAGTGTCAAGTTATCTACAACCGGACATTAACAAATTCCCATCTGCCTCATAACCACGGGCACGGCTTTCGAAAGATTGTATACCCTGTAGGGGTGTCCCAACTCAGCCCATCACAAGCTCTCACGGTCAACGAAGGATAAACCTTCTCCCGGGAAGACCTGATCAGTCTCGGAATCCCCATTCGCAAAACATTTCGACAATGGTAAAACAAGTCCAGCAAGACCACCCGACTGTGCCGACAAATTCCGATAGGAGCTGCACATATCTCGTTCTCAGGGCACAAATGGATGAGCAGTCTGTACAACTAAAACCAGCCCTCAAGTTTCCCCGAGGTGGCGCTGCAAAGGGCTCTAGTTTGGACCAACACTCAGAGGAGCACTGGCCCGGGGGGTAATAAAGATGACCCTTGGGCTCGCGAAAACCCAAGGGAAAGGGCTTAGGTAGCAAATGGTAAAACCAAGTTTGGGCCTTGCTGGAGGAGTTTTATTCAAAGCGAACTGTTAAGGGGGTCCCATAAATCACCCAACCGTGTAAGGAACACAAAATCAAGGAACATAACACCGGTATGACGGAAACTAGGGCGGCAAGAGTGGAACAAGTCACCAGGCATAAGGCCGAGCCTTCCACCCTTTACCAAGTATATAAGGTGCATTAAATTAAACAGGAGATATTGTGATATCCCAAAATAACCACGTTTCGACCTGGAACAACCTTCATCTTCACCTGCAGCTAACAATGCTGTAAGAGGGGCTGAGCAAAAGCGGTGACATGGCCAAACAACGGTTTGCTAGGACAGGTTGGTTAGAGGTTTGACATGGCAATAGGGAGGCATGGTAAACAAAGGCAGGTAGAACTAACATAGCGATAGAGCGAGTACTAGCAAGCAAAGATAGAAGTGATATCGAAGGTATGGTCATCTTGCCTGCAAGGTTCTCAGGGTTGTCGAAGGCTGGATCCTCGTAAGCGTTCTCAACAGGTTCCTCGTGCACGTACTCGTCTCCCAGCTCTACCCAAAGCAAGAACACAAGCAAGGAACCACAATAAATCATGGTGCAATGCACAAACAACATGATGCAATACATGTCATGATATGCGAGATGTGATATGCAATGCATATGCGTGCTTCGGAAGGAAAGATGATGAACAAGGCATCCACTTGGCAAACCAAGTATGCCGCTGGAAAGATGAGATGATTTCGGTTGAAATCGATATAAAGATCACCGGAAACGGATGCACGGTTTGCAAATGGCAAGCAAGACAAGTATGGCACAAAGCTGCGATTAACAGCACGATGCTACTTTGCATGCAACAAGAAACTATGCTACAGCACCCCAACATAAAAACAAAGCATATGGCAATGATCTACAGGAGATGCTTTACAAAAGAGGAACACTGAGCTACGGCTAAATCACATCATAACAGGTTCAAACAAGCATGGAGAAAGTGCAAAAAAAAATCAGGTTGGACATGGCATAAACAACATCACGAAGCAATGTTCAGAGCAGGTTATCAACATGCTACAGGAACTTATAATAGCCAAACAAGACATGGCATGAATCTACTCAAAGCATAGATCAAAAGTCCCTTACTGACCATAAGCCAAAAAGGATCAGAAAATATGATGGCACCCACGTAAACATAGCAAGTTCCGTTAACAGATTCAGCAAACAAAGCATGGCATTGACATAATTACGAAGGCACCTTCGTGAGCTCGATGCACTCACTACAGAGCATCCCATGATAAACTAAGCATACATCCATCAAGAAGACATGTCATAGAAGCTATACATGGCAAGAAACAACATCATAGCATATCCGGACCAACTACAACAACCTTGGCCAAATTGAATAACATGTAAACAATTTGTCAGGAAACATTTTGAAGCAAAAGTAGAGCACGAAAATGACATGCTAGGCTACACCATAATTGCAACCAGGACCATGGATGGATAGAGCATAACCATGTTTTCAAAACACCCTTACTGAAGTATCTCAAATTATGCATGTATCTCTCTGTAGCAACATGTTTACATGGTATCAAAATTACAACAGAACAGGAACTAAAATCAGCATTATCACGAAGCCTAGTTTGCATGCTTGTGCTAGTCACCACATTGATCACAAAAATACATGGTAAGCACCTCTGTAAAGAAGACATAGCCTAGTTCAAAACACATTTAGGGATCAAGTCCATAGGATGCACACATCAATCATGGAAAAAATGACAAAAGAGCTCGTGTTGATAAGAATCTGAAACTAACATTATGAAGCCCTCTTCCAACAGCATTTAGGGCATCAAGATGAGCTCAAATGCAAATGATTCAATGTAATGAAATGATGTACTCTTTGAGGCGAACAATTCGGTATATTACACGCCCAAAACAGAGACACAGGTGCAAAGTTGTGATGCGATGAAGATGCAACAAATTTTAATGCAGATTATTGACTTGGTGAAAAAAAAGGGGGGGGAGAGGAAGTCAACCCTGGATTAGATCGGACCTGGGTCCGACCGCGGCTCGGACGTCGAGGACGACGCCGGAGCAGGCGGCGACAGCGGTCGGAGTCGGGGAAGCCGGAGGGGAGGAGGACGAGGCCGGGGCGGCGCTGCTCTGGCCGGATCCTCGCCGGAGGCCGGCGGCGCGGAGTGAAGGGCGCGGCTGCCGAGGACGGCGACGGCGGCGGAGGAGACCGGCGACGGGCGCGCGGGGTCGGCGACGGCCGCCGAGGCGGCCGGCGGCGGGCTGCGGCCGGAGGCGGCGCGGGACCGCGGCGGCGGGGCGCGGGGCGCGGGGCGCGGCCCGGGAACGTGTGCGGGAGGGCCCGCGGCGGGCCTCGCGGGCCGGCGGCGGGGGCTGGCGCGGCGGCGACACGTGGCGCGGCCTGATTCGTCCGGTGGCGCGGGCGGACGTGTCCGGCCGTCCGGATTTCGTCTGGTGGCGCGAGGTGAGCGGGGAGACTAGGGTTTCGTCCGGATTTCGGGGAAGGGATCTATATTTATAGGTAGAGGGAGCTAGGAGTGTCCAAATGAGGTGCGGTTTTCGCCCACACGATCGTGATCCGACGACGGAGAGCATGGAAGTGCCTTAGATGGGTTATTGGGCTGGTTTGGAGGGGTGTTGGGCTGCAACTCAAAAGAGGCCTTTGCAGATATGCGGATAACCGTTAGAGTACCAAACGAGCTCCAAATGACCCGAAACTTGACAGGTGGTCTACCAGTGCTATACCAGGGCCACTTGGCAAGGCTCGGTCCATTCCGAGAACATTCAACACCCGCACACGAAAGGAGACAAGAGGGGTGCGCCGGTGCATGTGGGAGTGTCGGATTGCGAAATGGACAACGGGGAAAATGCTTGGATGCATGAGACGAACACGTATGCAAATGAGATGCACATGATGACATGATATGATATGCATGACATAAATAAAATGCAAAACAAAAGACAAAACCCATCCACAGAGGGAAAATCATATCACATAGCCGAAAATGGCAAGAGTTGGAGATACAAAGATGGAAAGTTACATCTGGGGTGTTACAACACTCCACCACTACAAGAGGATCTCGTCCCGAGATCTAGGACTGAAAGAACTCCGGATATTCGGAACGGAGGTGATCCTCGCGCTCCCAGGTGGCTTCTCGGTCGGAATGGTGTGACCACTTCACTTCCAGGAATTTGATTGACTTGTTGCGAGTCTTGCGCTCGGTTTCTTCGAGAATAGCAACGGGGTGCTCGTGATAAGAGAGATCTTCTTGGAGGTCGATCTCTTCGAAGTTGATAGTGCGCTCAGGAGTCTTGAAGCACTTGCAAAGCTGTGACACGTGAAACACATCGTGCACGTTTGCAAAGTTGGATGGAAGCTCAAGTTGATAGGCGAGGTCGCCTCTTTTGCCAATGATCTTGAAAGGACCCACGTATCTAGGGGCAAGTTTCCCTTTGATACCGAAGTGACGAGTGCCTTTCATTGGAGAGACGCAGAGGTAGACATGGTCTTCGATTTCAAAAGCCAAGTCACGGTGCTTGCTATCATAGTAACTCTTCTGTCGCGATTGCGCGGCTTTGAGATTCTCATGAATGACTTTGCACATTTCTTCGGCTTCTATGATCAAGTCGTCACCAAGAAGTTGGCGTTCACCTGTCTCAGACCAGTTGAGAGGAGTATGGCACTTTCTGCCATAGAGAATTTCAAATGGGGCCTTGCCCGAACTCGCTTGGAAGCTGTTGTTGTAGGAGAACTCGGCATATGGAAGACAATCTTCCCACTTCATACCGAAAGAGATGACACAAGCCTTGAGCATATCTTCAAGGATTTGATTGACTCGCTCGACTTGGCCACTTGTTTGAGGATGGAAAGCTGTGCTGAAACGAATGTTGGTGCCCATGGCCGTCTGAAAGGAGTCCCAGAACTTAGAAGTGAAGATGCTTCCACGATCCGAAGATATCAATTGTGGAATGTCGTGCAAGGAGACAATTCTGGAGGTGTATAGCTCTGCCAGCTGAGCTGCTGTGATAGATTCTTTGATAGGAAGAAAATGAGCCACTTTGGTAAGCTTGTCAATGACAGCGAAGATAGCATCATTTCCACGCTTAGACTTAGGAAAACCAGTCACGAAGTCCATCTCGATATGGTCAAACTTCCATTCCAGAATAGCAAGAGGTTGGAGGAGACCAGCTGGTCTTTGGTGTTCTGCTTTCACTCTTCTGCAGACATCACATTCATTCACGAATTGAGCAATTTCTCGCTTCATTCGAGTCCACCAATATGACTGCTTGAGGTCATGGTACATCTTTGTACTTCCAGGATGAATGGATAGGGGGGAGTTGTGTGCCTCATTCATGATGACTTTTCTCAAATCACCTTTTGGAACCACAATTCGATCCTCGAAGAAAAAAGTATCTTTGTCATCCAAGCGATAGCACTTGTATTTGGGAATGCCCTTGTCAATACCACGTTTCACCTTCTTCACCATGGTATCCAGGAGTTGTGCCTCACGAATTTGATCTTCCAAAGTAGGAGAGACTATGAGGTTGGCAAGAAAGCCTTGAGGAACAACTTGAAGGTTCAGCTTGCGGAAGGCTTCACAAAAATCCGGTTGAAACGGCTTGAGAATTAGACTGTTGCAATAAGCCTTTCTGCTCAGAGCATCTGCAATCACATTCGCCTTGCCAGGAGTATATTCAATACTCGGATTGTACTCTTGAATCATTTCGACCCATCGAGTTTGCCTGAGATTAAGGTTGGGTTGAGTGAAGATATACTTGAGGCTCTTGTGATCGGTGAAAATGTCCACTTGCCTTCCCAATAAGAGATGTCTCCATGTTATCAGTGCATGGACAACTGCCGCCAACTCAAGATCGTGAGTGGGGTAGTTCTTTTCGTTGGGCTTCAACTGACGAGAGGTATAGGCCACAAATTTTTTCTCTTGCATCAACACAGCACCGAGACCTTGAAGGGAAGCATCACAGAAAACTTCGAATGGCTTGGATTCATCAGGAGGAGTCAAAACAGGAGCTGTGACTAGCTTCTCTTTGAGGGTGTTGAAAGAGACGTCACACTCAGGCGTCCAGACATACTTGACATGCTTCTGGAGGAGGTTGGAAAGAGGCTTTGCAATCTTAGAGAAGTTCTCAACGAATCTTCGGCAATAGCTTGCAAGACCGAGAAAACTGCGGAGTTGCTTGACATTCTGAGGAGGTTCCCAATTCAGAACTGCAGAAACCTTTGCGGGATTAACAGCAATGCCCTTGGCAGAGATGATATGACCAAGATAAAGAACCTCATCAAGCCAGAACTCACATTTGGAAAACTTCGCATAGAATTGATGCTCTCTGAGCTTGTCGAGCACCAATCGCAAATGTTTGGCATGATCCTGCTTATTCTTGGAGAAGACCAAAATATCATCGAGATACACCAGAACGAATTCATTGGTGTAGGGGTTGAAGATAAAGTTCATCATGCGAGAGAACGTTGGAGGAGAATTGACAAGGCCGAAAGACATGACAGTATATTCATAAGAACCATAGCTTGTTCTGAATGTTGTCTTGGGAATATCTTGTTCACGAATGCGAATCTGATGATAACCCATACGAAGGTCAAGCTTGGAGAATACTTTAGCACCTTTGAGTTGCTCGAAAAGCTCATTGATGTTGGGAAGTGGATACTTGTTATTGATTGTCTTCTTGTTCAATGGACGGTAATCGACGCAAAGTCAGTCCGTGCCATCCTTCTTCTGGACAAAAAGAACTCCACAACCCCATGGGGAAGAACTCGGTCTGATCAAACCCGGACGCTCTTGTTCATCGAGCTGTTTCTTCAATTCCTTCAGCTCCTTGGGTCCAAGCTTGTATGGACGCTTGCAAACGGGTTCAGTTCCAGGCTCAAGATTAATAACGAACTCGACTGGCCGATGAGGAGGCATACCCGGAAGCTCTTCTGGAAAGACATCTTGGTACTCACAAACGACTGGAATTTGAGAAATAGCATCCAACTCGCCCTTCTCATTGAGAGAAAACAACCGAATGGTTTCGCCACGAGTGGCATAGATGATAACATCCTCAGAAGGGTGTGTCAATTGAATTTGCCTGGCGGCACAATCAAGCTGAGCCTTGTGCTTAGAAAGCCAGTCCATCCCGAGAATTAGATCAATATCAGAGTCACCAAGAACCACTGGAGAAGACAGAAATTTATAGTCGCCCATCTTGATATCGACATTTAGACCGAAAGCTCGAGAAGTCATTTGCCGAGCTGGGGAAACAATCGACAAAGGACTCGGCAATACTTAAGTAACCAAATCATGCATAGCCACAAAAGGTCTTGAAATGAAAGAATGCGATGCACCAGTATCAAATAAGACTTTTGCAGGAATATCATTAACAGGAAGATTACCCATTATCACATCTGAAGAATCCTCTGCCTGAGCTGCATTCATCATGTTCACCTTTGCAAACTTGGAATTATGATTGACCACTGCATTGCTTGAAGATCTCACAGGAGGAGGAGGAGGAAGGCGCCTTTGATTGATGCATTTGTTCGCGTAGTGACCTTTCTGCTGGCACTTGTTGCAAGTCACTTCTGAGAGCGGACGATGATAAGGAGCATTCGACTTTGAAGCTTGAGGCTGAGACTCGTTTTGATAGCTTGGGTTGGGTGGGTGGGAAGATCCACGGCCACCTGAGTTCTTCTGTTGGTAAGGCTGACGAAACGGAGGAGGAGGAAGATAAAACTTCTGCTGCTTAGCTGCCACTTGTGAGGAAGAAGAAGATTGCACTGCATCCCTGATTCTCTTCTTAGAAGCCTCACACTTGAGCTGGGCACCTTCTTGCTTGAGTGCCATATTGTAGAATTGATCAAACTGAGTAGGCTCAATAAGAACGAGAGCTAACTGCAGATCCTCTCTAAGGCCACCTCTGAACTGATAGATCATACTTTTCTCATCTGGAACATCTTGCTTAGCGAAGCGAGCAAGTTTCTGAAACTGCTTGTTGTATTCGTACACTAACATGTTGCCTTGCTTGAGATTGCGGAACTCCTCTCGCTTGCTCTCAACAACACTGGTAGGAATATGGTGAGCTTTAAAGTCACGACAGAAGTCAGTCCAAGTAATCACTCGACCACCTCTGGAATCCTTGTATTGCTGGAACCAATCAGCTGCCTGATTCTTGAGCTGAAAAAGAAGCGAACTTGACATAGTCCTCAGGCCTGACATTGCTGCATTCAAAATGCTTGTTGATATCCACGAGCCAATCATCGGCGTCTGTGGCCTCGACATAGTAGCTGAAAGACTTGGGCTGATTTGCAAGGAATTGGTTGAGGGTAGGAAATAGAGGCTGATGATTGAACTGCCCTTGACCTTGATTCCCTTGGTTGCCTTGGCCTTGGTTGCGCTCTTGCATGAGCTGAATCATCATCTGAGCATGGGCGTTAGAGGCTGCCATCAAAGCTTGCCATGCCTCCGGAGGCGGAGGTGGAGGTGGAGGGTTCGCCTGACTCCCATCATTGTGTTCCGGATTCTGACGCGTTGGTGGAGCCATCCTGAGAGGGTGACATCCGTTAGCATCTTGATAGACATATAGACAAGTTGAATCAACAGATAGAAATTGCAACATATAGTCTTCACAATAAACATTCGAACAAAGATGAACGAATGAATTCCAAAGCAAACATCACACGTCCATAAAGGTGAGAAGCCACTTGAATAGATATTGATGAATGAAATAAACAAGGTACAACTGGAACAAATAAGTGGTAAGGATTACCCAATCACAAACCAAATATCTGCGGGAAGAAATGCTAGAGCTACTTGAATCCCACCTATAAACTCCCGAAACTTTCTGGTTATGCAATCAGGTGTTGGGGATACAGGGGAAGCAATATATCTCACCCAAACTAGCAATCCCTACATCCAGCTGTATCCATCCGTCAACACATAACCAAGAAACCTTCGGAAATCGTGTACCTCAACCTTCGAAAAGCATCCGTTATACGAGTTATGGCAATACTCCCGAGCTTGCCCCAGTACTGGGTTATCGGGGTTATCTCACCAACAACTGTACAAAAGAGATTTTCGATGTCGGCAAAGCTCAGGTATTCCAGAACTGCAACGATAAAATTGTGACGACAACAACTCGGAGCTCAACTCCCCGGGACACTGCCACAACCCCTAAATGTCAGGAGGCACCAAGAACAATGTTCTCGTCACAAAACCATCGGAACGATTCCAAGACACCCGCGTGATCCTAAAAAAAATTAGTGAAATTTGAGAAGAGGACAGTCAAAACATCTACGTCAGGAGGCCTCACCAGAGCGATGAAGGGACTGAGGAGTAAAAAGAATCCTACTCTCCGATATATATAATCCTAAGACTCAAAACATTTTTCTTCTAGACTCAACATCGCCAGAAAACAATCAAGCAGGGGGCTCCTAAGTCGGGGATGGCTCTGATACCAACTTGTAACACCCACGATGCGGCTATATCTCCCGTGTGTCGAAGCACGACTTAGAGGCATAACCGCATGGTGGTTTTGTTGCAAGAGGGGTCATCTTCACACAATCCCATGTAATGAACAAGAATGGGATAAGGAGAGTTGGCTTACAATCGCCACTTCACACAATACATAAATTAAGATCATACATCATTCAAATACACTCATAGACCGGCTACGGTCAAGTTCAAATGAAAATAAGACAACCCCAAATGCTAGATCCCCGATCGTCCCGACTAGGCTCCTCTACTGATCATCTGGAAACGATACATAGTAACGACCAAGGGCCTCATCAAATTCCCACTTCAGCTCAGTTGCGCCATCTGCACCAGTATCCTTGGCACCTGCATCTATTTTGGTAGAATCTGTGAGCCATGGGGACTCAGCAATCTCACACCCGCGAGATCAAGACTATTTAAGCTCATAGGTAGGTAATGGGTAATATGGTGGAGCTACAACGAGCACTAAGCATATATGGTGGCTAACATACGCAAGTGAGAGCGAGAACAGAAGCAACGCATAGGTCGAGAAGCTAGAAGTGATCAAGAAGTGATCCTGAAACTACTTACGTCAAGCATAACTCAAACCGTGTTCACTTCCCGGACTCCGCCGAGAAGAGACCATCACGGCTACACACGCGGTTGATGCATTTTAAAGAGGTCAAGTGTCAAGTTATCTACAACTGGACATTAACAAATTCCCATCTGCCTCATAACCGCGGGCACGGCTTTTGAAAGATTGTATACCCTGCAGGGTGTCCCAACTCAGCCCATCACAAGCTCTCACGGTCAATGAAGGATAAACCTTCTCCCGGGAAGACCCGATCAGTCTCGGAATCCCGATTCGCAAAACATTTCGACAATGGTAAAACAAGTCCAGCAAGACCACCCGACTGTGCCGACAAATCCCGATAGGAGCTGCACATATCTCGTTCTCAGTGCACAAATAGATGAGCAGTCCATACAACTAAAACCAGCCCTCAAGTTTCCCCGAGGTGGCGCTGCAAAGGGCTCTAGTTTGGACCAACACTCAGAGGAGCACTGGCCCGGGGGGGGTAATAAAGATGACCCTTGGGCTCGCGAAAACCCAAGGGAAAGGGCTTAGGTGGCAAATGGTAAAACCAAGTTTGGGCCTTGCTGGAGGAGTTTTATTCAAAGTGAACTGTTAAGGGGGTCCCATAAATCACCCAACCGTGTAAGGAACGCAAAATCAAGGAACATAACACCGGTATGACGGAAACTAGGGCGGCAAGAGTGGAACAAGTTACCAGGCATAAGGCCGAGCCTTCCACCCTTTACCAAGTATATAAGGTGCATTAAATTAAACAGGAGATATTGTGATATCCCAAAATAACCACGTTCCGACCTGGAACAACCTTCATCTTCACCTGCAGCTAACAATGCTATAAGAGGGGCTGAGCAAAAGCGGTGACATGGCCAAACAACGGTTTGCTAGGACAGGTTGGTTAGAGGTTTGACATGGCAATAGGGAGGCAAGGTAAACAAAGGCAGGTAGAACTAACATAGCGATAGAGCGAGTACTAGCAAGCAAAGATAGAAGTGATATCGAAGGTATGGTCATCTTGCCTGCAAGGTTCTCAGGGTTATCGAAGGCTGGATCCTCGTAAGCGTTCTCAACAGGTTCCTCGTGCACGTACTCGTCTCCCGACTCTACCCAAAGCAAGAACACAAGCAAGGAACCACAATAAATCACGGTGCAATGCACAAACAACATGATGCAATACATGTCATGATATGCGAGATGTGATATGCAATGCATATGCGTGCTTCGGAAGGAAAGATGATGAACAAGGCATCCACTTGGCAAACCAAGTATGCCCCTGGAAAGATGAGATGATTTCGGTTGAAATCGATATAAAGATCACCGGAAACGGATGCACGGTTTGCAAATGGCAAGCAAGACAAGTATGGCACAAAGCTGCGATTAACAGCACGATGCTACTTTGCATGCAACAAGAAACTATGCTACAGCACCCCAACATAAAAACAAAGCATATGGCAATGATCTACAGGAGATTCTTTACAAAAGAGGAACACTGAGCTATGGCTAAATCACATCATAACAGGTTCAAACAAGCATGGAGAAAGTGCAAAAAAATATCAGGTTGGACATGGCATAAACAACATCACGAAGCAATGTTCAGAGCAGGTTATCAACATGCTACAGGAACTTATAATATCCAAACAAGACATGGCATGAATCTACTCAAAGCATAGATCAAAAGTCCCTTACTGACCATAAGCCAAAAAGGATCAGAAAATATGATGGCACCAACTACAACAACCTTGGCCAAATTGAATAACATGTAAACAATCTGTCAGGAAACATTTTGAAGCAAAAGTAGAGCACAAAAATGACATGCTAGGCTACTCCATAATTGCAACCAGGACCATGGATGGATAGAGCATAACCATGTTTTCAAAACACCCTTACTGAAGTATCTCAAATTATGCATGTATCTCTCTGTAGCAACATGTTTACATGGCATCAAAATTACAGCAGAACAGGAACTAAAATCAGCATTATCATGAAGCCTAGTTTGCATGCTTGTGCTAGTCACCACATTGATCACAAAAATACATGGTAAGCACCTCTGTAAAGAAGACATAGCCTAGTTCAAAACACATTTAGGGACCAAGTCCATAGGATGCACACATCAATCATGGCAAAAATGACAAAAGAGCTCGTGCTGATAAGAATCTGAAACTAACATTATGAAGCCCTATTCCAACAGGATTTCGGGCATCAAGGTGAGCTCAAATGCAAATGATGAAATGGAATGAAATGATGTACTCTTCGAGGCGAACAATTCGGTATATTATTCGCCCAAAACGGAGACAGGGGTGCAAAGTTGTGATGCGATGAAGATGCAACAAATTTTAATGCAGATTATTGACAGTGAAACAAACGGGGGGGGGGGAAGAGGAAGTCAACCTTGGATTAGATCGGATCTAGGTCCGACCGCGGCTCGGACGTCGAGGACGATGCCGGAGCAGGCGGCAACGGCGGCCGGAGTCGGGGAAGCCGGAGGGGAGGAGGACAAGGCCGGGGCGGCGCTGCTCCGGCCGGATCCTCGCCAGAGGCCGGCGGCGTGGAGCGGAGGGCGCGGTTGCCGAGGACGGCGACGGCGGCGGAGGAGACCGGCGACGGGCGCGCGGCGACGCGGGGCCGGCGACGGCGGCCGAGGCGGCCGGCGGCGGGCTGCGGCCGGAGGCGGCGCGGGACCGCGGCGGCAGGGCGCGGGCGCGGCCCGGGAATGTGTGCGGGAGGGCCCGCGGCGGGCCTCGCGGGCCGGCGGCGGGGGCTGGCATGGCGGCGACATGTGGCGCGGCCTGATTCGTCCGGTGGCGCGGGCGGACGTGTCCGGCCGTCCGGATTTCGTCCGGCGGCGCGAGGGGAGCGGGGAGACTAGGGTTTCGTCCGGATTTCGGGGAAGGGATCTATATTTATAGGTAGAGGTAGCTAGGAGTGTCCAAATGAGGTGCGGTTTTCGCCCACACGATCGTGATCCGACGGCTGAGAGCATGGAAGTGCCTTAGATGGGTTATTGGGCTGTTTTGGAGGGGTGTTGGGCTGCAACTCAAAAGAGGCCTTTGCGGATATGCGGATAACCGTTGGAGTACCAAACGAGCTCCAAATGACCCGAAACTTGACAGGTGGTCTACCCGTGCTATACCAGGGCCACTTGGCAAGGCTCGGTCCATTCCGAGAACGTTCAACACCCGCACACGAAAGGAGACAAGAGGGGTGCGCCGGTGCATGTGGGAGTGTCGGATTGCGAAATGGACAACGAGGAAAATGCTCGGATGCATGAGACGAACACGTATGCAAATGAGATGCACATGATGACATGATATGATATGCATGACATAAATAAAATGCAAAACAAAAGACAAAACCCAACCACGGAGGGAAAATCATATCACATAGCCGAAAATGGCAAGAGTTGGAGATTCAAAGATGGAAAGTTACATCCGAGGTGTTACATCATGGCCTCGAGGAAACTGTGCCACTACTTCCAAGCCCATGAGATCACGGTTGTCACTCGTTTCCCGTTGCAACAGATACTCCGAATCCCCGAGGCCGCTCGTGGAATAGTAGGGTGGGATTTGGAGCTATCCAGCTTTGGTTTGAAGTTTGAGAGCACATCAACTATCCAGAGCAGGGTGTTGGCAGAGTTTATTGCAAAATGGACTCCAACCCCTGATGAGGAAGTGACTGAGACAGTTATCCCTAGCAGGGAATTGCCCCAAGAATGGATTATGTACTTTGATGTTGCTTTTTCCCTACAAGGTGCAGGAGCTGGCATGCTTCTTGTTGCCCCCTCCGAGGAGCACTTGAAGTATGTCGTCCAAATGCATTTCCCCCGGGAAGAAGCGATCAACAATACATCAGAGTATGAAGGGCTCCTTGCCAGGCTCAGGATTGCAGCTGAATTGGGAATTAAGAAGCTGATCATTTAAGGAGATTTATAGCTGGTGGTGAGACAAGTCAAAAAGGATTATCAAAGTCCATTGGTGGAGGCATACGTCGAGGAAGTAAGAAGATTGGAGGAGCACTTTGACAGAGTGCAAACAGAGCACGTACCCCATGCCAAAAACAGCATAGTTGATCATGTGTCAAAGTGTGTTGCGCATAAGCTTCCTGTATAACCAGGAACGTTTGTTCTCCGTCTTACTCAGCCCTCCGTATCCCCAGCAACAATGGCCTGAAAAAGAAGAAAGTTGGACACCGGTAAGCCTCTCCCAGTAGAGCCGTCCACTCACGGCGGAGACCCTGCCGGAAACAACTCCTCGCAGCCTGCTGGACCGCCCCCTCCAGTCGGGCCCATGGACCCCACGTACGAGGCTGGTGCTACTGCAGCAGAGGATGTGGCTCTAGTCCTTGTTGCCGAGCCCAGGCTCCAACTTGGGAAAGACATATTGTCCGCTTCCTCCACACCTGAGAGCTTCGAGCCGATCAAGACGAGGCAAAAAAAGTAGCCCAGAGGGCCAGTATGTATCAGTTTGTCGATGACACTTTGTACAGAAGGAGGCCCAATGGTGTGAAATTTAAGTGCGTCCGCCGGGAAGAAGGAAAGGAATTGCTGGCTGAGACACACAGAGGAATGTGCGGCTGCCACATTGGATAAAGGGCGTTAGTTGGGAAAGCATTCTGGCAAGGATTCTATTGGCCCACAGCCCTCCAAGATGCGGTTGAGCTCGTCATTACGTGTGAAACCTGCCAGTTCCATTCCAAGACCACCTGCCTACCCAAGCTCTTCAGACAATCCCTCTATCATGGCCATTTTCGGTCTGGGGGCTCGATATCCTTGGCCCCTTTCCCCGAGCAATCAGGGGCTTTGAGTTCTTATTCCTTGCCATCGACAAGTTTACAAAGTGGTCGGAAGTGACTTCCATGAGAAAGGTGGTTGCCCAATCAGCTATCAAGGTCTTGAAAGATCTGGTGTGTCGTTTTGGAGTTTCGGCAAGGATCATCGCCGACAACGGCACCCAGTTCACGAGCCGCGCCTTCCTGCAATATGTTCATGCCCTCGGATTCAAGATCTCATTCGCCTTTGTGGCACACCCCCGGAGAAATGGACAAGCTAAGAGGGCAAACATTGAAGTGCTGCATGGACTCAAGACAAGAACCTTTGATACGCTACAAAAGCACGGCAGGCGGTGGATCGAGGAGCTGTCGGTAGTTCTCTGTACCCTCAGAAAGACACCAAACCGAGCTACCGGGTAGACTTCCTTCTCCCTGTTCTACGGGGCAGAAGCAGTTATGCCCATGGAAATCATTTACAGGTCACCTTGAGTGCTTGCCTATGATAAAATAGTGCAAGATCAGCACCGGCGTGACTATGCTATGCTACTAGAGGAGAACCGTCGCCGGGCTGCTACGTGTGCTGCACGCTATCAGCAAGCCCTGCATCTCTATCATAGCCGCAGGGTTCATGCCCGGTGTTTTGAGGAAGGTGACCTCATCCTTAGGCGCGTTCAGTCCGCCAAGGGTACACACAAGTTATCACCAAAGTGGGAAGGCCCTTACTGGGTAGTACGAGTGACCAGACCTGGCGCAGTCCATCTGGAGACCAGAGATGGCACTCAGTTGAAAAACTCATGGAATATTGAGCATCTCCGCAAGTTCTACCCATAAGGCACGAGGCTGTCGGGCCCTACCCGGCAGCCACCCATTTGTACAGGCCTTGCCTCAGCTGCATGTAACCCCTTGTACAAAGCCGGGGTGATGACCCCGTGAAAGAGAAAATAAAGAAGTGCTATAGGGGGGGCCAACCTAGACTGCATGCATGCATGAGCATTCCAGATCATAGCATAAGCATTTCATGAGCATTTACATATGCATATAGATAGGATCACATCCTGCATTCATTCTCATCTGCATGAAGCTGCAGGTTCTGGTCGTGAACTTGGCTTCGACAAGGAGTTGGGAAGATTGCCCGTCGCTGCGATCCCCGGCAAGCCAAACGGATAAGTTCTACCTCTTGTCCGTTCATGTTCTGTAAGCTATAATTTATGCATTAGAAAACCTAGCTACTCTTTTTATACTTAGGTGCTCCCATTCCTGACTCGAACGTTGCTTCGGTCGGGATGGTCGCAGTGGCCTTTGGTAAAAGGAAGTTGGCAGGGGGTTGGTCCCTTTGTCTATAACCCCACAGATATGGCTGTCCAGCAGACAAAAAGGGTGCTAGCAAGGTAGCCTGCCAGGAAAAACTCATTTATTTATATTAAAGAGGCCTCTCGCCTCTACATGGACATATACATGCGCGGGTCCCTGGCAAGGTTCATCTTTTTCATTAACATGCTGATACAAGTACAAACATTACAGAACACAAACATGGACTGGAGAGATTACATTATTTGGATAAAAATTTGGCAAGTGCCTACAAGTTTAAGATTGAAAAAGATAAGTGCCCTGTGATCTCCTCTTTTCATTTTCCCTCCCCCAGGCACTGCGGTGGAAGGAGGAAAAGACGAGGAAAGCACCCGCACGAGAGCCCGTCCCGGTCTCGTCACGACCCGCCCGGAGGTGGCCGAACGAGACCGGGGCTGGTGAAGGTGTGGAGGAGAAGCGTAGGAGCAGGGCTATGCGCCCCCGGTTGCTATCGCTAGCGATAAGACCTGACTCGAGCCATGGCAGGGTCACCTTCGGAGGCTCAGTTGGGAGATCACTGGAGGAAAGACGAAGACACCAAAGAGGCATCCCTCCCCGGCCATAGCCCAAAGAGGCCGATGGTGACAGTACCAGGGAGGGAAGGAAAGGGCGAAGACGAGGCGGCAGGACACCGGTCAGAGGTGAAGGCATCCATGCCATCATAGTCTAACCTGGCCCTCCACCACCTGCTATCGCTGCCTTCCCTCGTTTTTCTCTCCATCACCACTGCTCCCGAGAAGCGCCAAGACACTAGTTCGGCGCTTTCCCGGAGAAACGACGAGCGACCAAGATGGCCAAGGGCCTTGAGGCGCGCCACTCCCCACTTGGCGGGCTGGAAGGCGCGCCTCTCGTCGACATCGACCCTGGTTCCGAGGAGAGGGACTGTGCTGGGATTTCAAACGATTCGAAACCCTTCACCTCAGACTTGGACCAAGCTCACTCCCCAGGCGGTAACACCACTACACGGCATCATGAGCCCAAAACTTAGATCAGGGAGCCAGCCCTGGGCTCTCCCTTCTAGCATATCCAAGATGAAGCAAGACATAGGAGAACAAGAGTGCAGATGAATCCCTCCACTCCTCCCCCTCTCTTCCCTTTATAGGCAAGCGGGGGGTTGGAGGCTGGTTCCGCAACAAGTAACCACCGCCCTCCTCCACCAATTCCAGGAGGCTGGGCCCCTGCCATTATGCTCTCCAACACCACGTGCCTCCGTTACCTACCCCGTGCGATGCATGCATCATACGTGGCTAATGATAAGGGCGTGTGGGAAGAGTGAATTGGCAGTTTCTACCCCGTGCGTTAATGTCATTCACGGTCCATTACTAGAGGGCCCCACCAATATTGGCTTTACACGACACGCGGGGAAACCAAAAACTGGCCCGAAATCAAGACTAATGAAGAAGCAAAGAAGATCTCAAAAGACCTACCTCTTCACCAACTCTTCATCTGCACTTATTAGGCCCTACCCCGACGACGCTTGGTAGCACATTCGGGGCAGGCCCGGGGGCTTCTGTCGGTGCAACAAACCCTGGGTCTATTGCCCTGTCTGTGCACATGCGCAAGATCAAGATTGAAGCACCAGTCCAAGACAGAGTACGAGAAAGCAGGAGATTCAAAGAAACAACCAAGCAGATCACAGAGACCAAGGCCAAGCCAAGGAAGCAAGATATCGTGAAGAAGGGCCTCCTCTGCCGGGCGAGCGAGCCCAGCAAGGGATGAGGCCGTCCCTAGAAGAAGATGACCAAGGTGTGCCGGCAGGCCCTACCGGGACTTACGAAGGCGAAATCACCTCATCGATCACTCCACCATGACTCATGTCATCGATCAGTGCGGTGTCAAGCCGCAGAGTGATTATGTGGCAGCCATTCGCCACATGGCAGCCCCTTTCCACCAAGAAAACTCACAGATGACATTTGTCCTATAATGTGTCAGACGAGCAGGTGTGGAGCCGGCGAGATAGCCCGGCAAGCCCTGACGGGCAAGCAACGACGTGACATTAAGTGGTGCATTAAATGCACCCTGACAGCCTACAGAGTTAGGTATGGTAGCACTGTTTGCTATCTTATCAGTGTCTAATGACTGATTTGCCACTGTGGTGACCCCTTAACCTATAATAGGAGGCCCATTGCAACGGTTTGTGAGGTTGGACAGTAGGAGAACTCACACCCCCATACACGCGTAGTCGCTGCCGCCCTGAGGCAACCCCTGCCGAGGAAGTGTACTATGCCTCGCCACCACATTTACACCATCAATCCACAAAAGTAGTAGTAGGCTTTTACACCTTGCGGCGCCCGAACCTGGGTAAAACTGCCCGTGAGTCCTATGTTGTGCTGCCCATGTTGGTCTGCTCTTTGTGCAACGCGACGTCCCCCTACCGAACCAGCAAGGGGCCACCCTGGTCCCATAGGTGGTTGTGGTTTCCCACGACAAAGACCCTCGCGAGGCGGACGACATCAAGACCTCCTGAAGGAGCGGCCTCTCCAGGTGGCCTCCTAAGGAGTGGAGATTTCTATGCAAGCACTCACCTCATGAGGCTGAGGTGACATCAGCCACGACGACCAAGGCGAGGCGCGCGCCAGCGGGCGTAGAGTGGCGGGTTTCCTCTTTGGTGCTAAGGAGGCAAGCAAAGGTGCAAAGTCCCAAGCAATTAGCCAAAGGTTGCCGTTTGTGTACAATAAAACTAGGACCGCCAGTACAGTATGATCGATGTCATCGTCGAGCCCACCACGACATCATGATCAGAAGCTTTGCACGCGAATACCACCTTTCGTCAGGATCAGATGTACTACTTGTCCCCTTTCAAAATTCGTCACTATGGGATCCCTTCCCGCCTAAGTTTCGAGGGAAGAGGACCGAGGCCACCATAAACATAGCCTAGCCCCACCATAGAAGGGATCGGATCCCCCGAGACCAAATACCTAGAGCTCATCACAAGGACACGCCTCCTAAGGCTGTTCTTCCCCTTGTACTAGTTCATCCTTAACCCCCGCGAGGCTAATCAACGACAAAGCAGGAGTAGGGTTTTACACCCGCAAGGTGGCCTGAAACTAGGTGAACTACTGTGTCCATTTCCTTCTTGTTCATCGAGATAGGTCATGAGAGTAGCAAGTCAATTGGCTTGAAAGGTCGAGTTCTTCACACACGCCCCTGAATTCAAACCTTTCTTGGGTCTGCAGAGCCCGGAATCCAACATTTGGTGCGCTAGGTAGGGGTGTGTCAAGGTTGCCCCTCTCGTCCTAGCCAAACCTAAGTTGTTCCATGGCAGAAGCTCCACGAGCCAGCACCGGGCAATGGGACGCACACGCCACCCAGACGGCACTACCTGGCCATGAAGTTTGTCATCATATCTTGCTTGCCACGGCTGGGGTAAGCACCGGCGATAGCCGTCAATGGCGTCGTTGGTCGTTTCCACCCCCTCCTAGTCGGCGCCGCGACCGAGCGGCAACGAGATCCTCCACCTATGCAGCAGCGTCATCACTGCACACTCCCCGGGAGCAGTCAAACGCGCGGGCCGCGCTCGTCATGGCCCGCGAGCTGCTGCATTGTAGGCTGGCTGAGGGTGGCCATGACGCAATGCTCTCCCTTGTCGTCGAGCTGCTCGATGCTGCCTGGGAGGGGACAACGCCTTTCCGCATCATGCCATCTTTGGGGACACCTCAGGAGGCTCGTGCCCACACCAGCCGCGTCTGCTCGCCCCTTCGGGAGGAGCCCGGCGGGCCCTGTGGAGGCAGCTCGGCATATGGCATCGTCCGCCCAACCCAAGGGGCACGTTCCCTGGGAGTAGCTGGGACAGGCGGCTTCCACCTCAACAGCGGCAAGGACTCGCTCTCAGGCCGGCAAGCCAGGGCCTCGGGCATGGCGGGTGGCAGAGCACAGGGCCCGAGGGCTGGTCTCGGGCCAATAGCCACCGGGACCCTAGTACAATCGATGGTGGGAGTGCCGCACGAGCAAGGGAGAAGCCTGTTCATGCTTCCTGCACTGGCCCGGGCGTCAGGAATGCCAAGGTCGTGAGGGACGGGGACCCCTCACGAGTCGGCTCAGCATCTCACCAACACCTTCGACGCCAACGACCACCATTTACAATCAACCTTTTCTGGACACGATTACGCTAACCTTGGGTCGCAGGTGAACCTTGCCACGACTATGTATCTCGAGACAATGAACCTGCCCTGGGTAGGAGGAGCGCCATGGGGGCCGCGTGGAGGGAGCCAGGCGCCAGAGCTCTCTCCATGCCTCACGGCGCAGGGCGCCACCCCAACGGTGGCGCATGTCGTCCGGAGGTAGGTCCTCCACCGGGGAAGGCGCCAACGAGCCCTTCCCCGATTGAGGGCATGCGATCGCCCGACCACCGCCAGCGTACCCCCTTGCCCCTTGGTCTCGTCCTGGTTTCCGGACACCCAAACAGTGGCAATAGGATGCGCTTCGCGGGGTTGCCGTGAGGAGCGAGGAGCGCAGGTGAAGATCCCCGCTCGTGAAACTCTCACGTAATAAGGAGTTGGGGCTGTACACGCCCCGGAGTCTCCTGAGTGCCGCCCCTGGGCCTCACGGGGGCTCCCACCCATGCCCAAGTGGAAGCACAATGCTCCGCGCTGGCCGTCCACACTATCCCCCAATGACTATGCCCACGCCCAGTGGAAGCACCTAGCTCCGTGCTAGTGAGAAGACTAGCATAGGCGCCGGACGCGGCTATTCCCCTTGCCCTTTTTCTATAACTCGATTTTCTACCTTTGAATGAATTTGGAGTTTCGTGTGCTTGTTAAAAGAAAAGGGAGGGGGGAATTTTTCGCGACTTGCAATGTTCTTTGCTCTTCGTTTTTTGCTGTGAAAGCACGGCGCCTGCTTGCTACCCCTCCTCGTGAGCGTCCCGCGAGCGGGGGCTGGGTGTGGTGTGTGCACCTAGGCAGGCCAAGGTCCCCCGGGGCCAAGGACGCCACTGCCGCATGCCTGCCTGCATACACACCTTGCAAAAATCTTTGGCATTTGGCTCCTCGCGAGCGGGCCGGCAATCACGCCAAGAAGCCCCTCCCTTGGGAGCGCCCCGGAGGGCTTGCCCGGGAGGAAGGTGCCTCCGTGATGCAAGAACTAGCCCAAGGTCGTGAACACGAAAGGTAAATCACACTAGCTACTCTAGTCAAGAGCCCCCTGGCTCAGGACAACGCATGCTGAAATTAACTCTGGAAGCATATCATCATTCCATACATTACAAGGAGACCACCCTCCCATTAAAGGAAAAATTCTTTCACCCCCATGGGGCAATGTCCAAAAATCCTTACATGAAGAACAGAGAAGTACAAGCCTAGCAAGAAGCGTTGTCGCCCATATCACCGTCGTCGCCATCATCGTTGGCTCCGTCCTCCTCGGCCGCTAGTGCAGCCACGTCGTCAGCAAGAGCAAACTCCTTAATCGGGTCGTCTACATGATTATCTAGCCAGCCCACCAGGTCGCCCTATACGACTCCGGGTAGGGGGGCTATCGCGGTCTTGAAGTCAAAATTCGAAGCCAAGTTGAGGAGGAAGCCGAAGACGCGCGAGAACGCGCGCCCAAGGAGGTCCCGGCTCTTGTCCTTGACGAGCTGGCGAGCCCTCGCGGCCCTGCTTTCTAGGCAGGTCACGACTTGAGTAAAGAAGTGCAGGTAGCCGATGTAGTCAGCTTCATGCGGGCGGGCGACACTCCCTTCGCAAATGGTGTCCAAGGTGCGGTTGGCCCTCGCCCTGAAGTCGTCAAGCATCTTGGAGTGCTCTCGAAGTAGCATTCGGCCGTGGTTCGCATTGTTCGACGCCCTCTCCAGGAGGGATGAGACACCCGCGACCTTCTACCGAAGAGAGGACAGCTCGGTTTTGGAGGCGACTTGGGCTTCTTCGGCGGCCTTCCCGTGCCGCTCTGCGCGGAAAGCTAGGCTTGGAGAGCATCGGCTTTGCCCTGCAGCTCGGCCTTCCGTTGCTTGAAGCGGGTCTCCTGAAGCCCCAACTTCCAGCGGTCATACCGTGACAAGGGATCGGTGGACCTCCACCACCTTCTGGTCGACCTCCAGCTGAATCTTCGCCTCTCGAGAAGCAAGGGCCTCCTCGGCCAAAGTTACTTGGGGCTCCATCACCTCCAATCAGTCGCGCTCCAAGCTTTGCACCAACGTCTAGAGTGCCAACGCCTCCTCGCGACCCTGAGCCTCGGTCGTGTCGGTAGGGACCTTGCCTGGCCGCACTGCAAGGGCAGCCCTGCGCGCCTAGACCTGTCACTCAAGATCAGCATTCAAGACTCGAAGCTCCCTCTCGCGCTCCTCGGCCGCCTTGCAACGCTGCTCTGTGGCCCGGGCCTCCTCCTGGGCACGGGTGCAGGCCTCCCGATAGATCCCTCGACATCCGCGCGGCTACGCTCATGCTGCAAGTGCACGAGATTGATCACGACCTTCAGCTGATGCCAATCGCACGCCAGGCAGAGGTTTTCCACCCCAAGGCGAGAGTTGACATCAGCAAGCTCCTCCTCAAGCAAGACTAGTGCACATGCCGCTACCTGCAGAAGGTTGTGGTGGATGGCGCTCCGCCCACGTGCAAGATCCAGTACTCGGTCGGGCCTCTCTTCTACGCCATGGCCCACTGAAGGGGCGCGGGATGACTTGCCAGCCCTTGGCAAGGGCTCGATGGTCGGAGCCTCTCCGGTCATCCCTCGGCCTTCGAGCTCCGCTCAGCAGGACGCGGCCCCTCCACTCGAGGACGAAGCCGCCTTGTAGGATGCCCAATCGCTCGCGAGGATCATCGGAAGGGCTCTCGGTGCGGCCTCCATGCCACAAAAGCTGCTTTGTTGGTAAGGCACTTGGAGAATAGGCTCGCGATCCTTCTCCGGCGACTTCGACTCTTGGGCTGGCACCACCTCCTGGGCGGCCGCCTGCTTCAGGGGGCTTGGGGAAAATGTCAGGAAGGAGCACGTCACGAAAGAAACTAAAGGAGCAAGGTACTTACTCATCAATGGCTACCCATATCCTCTATTTCAAGGCCCGCGGGGCGATACCGTGGCAGCTGCCAAACCTCATCTTGCGGGAGACCCCGACGGCCGGAGGAGACCCACTGGGAAGGGGCGCGCTGCCCCTGTATATGGGGGAGACGATCGCAGCTATGGACGGGGCTCCCCTTGGGCCGCCCTCAGGGCCACGGAGAGTCACCTCAGGAGCATCTGGCGGCACCTAGCCTCTGAGGGCCGTCTCAGCGGCATTAGGATGCACCCGACCTCCCGGGGCCGCCTCGGGGGCATTTGACGGCGCGTACGTTCCCACTACCGTTTGAAGGGCAAGCACGGAGCCACAACCACAGGGTTCTTGCGAGGCCCCTCGTGGCCCGCAGGGAGCAGCCCCCACTTGTCGAAGTGCGGCATCTGCCTGACGAAGGCTTCACCATTCGAGCAATGGTACAAGAGGAGGCTTCCCTCAGCAGGGAGCGCGGTAGGAGCTGGGTTGCCTCCCAGGAGCTCAAGCACGGTGCCCAGCGTCTTGGAGGGAAGTGAAGTCACCTGAATCCTCATGGGATCTTTGGGGCCCGTGAAGGTCCACATTGGGAGTAAATGGCGTTGGAGCGGTGCGATACGCCTCCGGATGAACTCCCTCGCTACCATCGGCGCCGTCACTCCTGCCTCCATCAGCATGGCCAACCTGGACCAGACGCGCCTGAGCCGGCGGTTAACCAGCTCCACATGCCCCCAGCCGGAGCTTGGGATCGCCGGTGAGCTCGGAAGAAGGAGCAGGGGGGTAAGCACGGTGGCATCCACATACACCCACCGCTTCCGGAATCCCGTGGTGTCCATGCGGAACATGAAGTCGATGCCGGAGCTAGCCGTTGCCGCCACCGCCTAGAACAACATGCACCCAGAGCGTTGCCGGTAATCGACAAGGTGGAGCAAGAAGAAGTGACGGAGAAAGGCCATGGATGAGGAAATGCCCACGAGGGCCACGCACAAGAAGGCGAAGAAGGAAAGGAGGATGATGGAGGCAGGATCCAGGTGCAATGCCTGGATTTGGTGATATGACAGCACGGCGTTGAAGAAATCGGAGAAAGGAGGGATCACGCCGGCCGGGAGGGCATGAAGATGAAGAGGAGTCTTGGTGGCTCCCATCCCAATCAAATCTTGAGAGGCAGGCCACGCCTTCACCAGCTTCTACTCATTGGAATCGGTCGCAAGGGATAGGCGGACCTTGTCAAACCCTTCCTGGTTGATCACTATCGACCGATCCATCGCAGGCCCCAACCCCGGTGAGGGATCCTAGGGCGCGCGGACTCCCCCCTTGTTCTTCGATCTTGGAGCCATGGCTGTGAAGGAAGATGGGCGGGGTGCAGCGTCTGGGGAAGGGAGCACAAGCTCACAAGGAAACAAGGGAGTAGAGGACAAGCGCGACGGACAATGATGGCAAGGTTGCGCTCGCAACAGGCGGTTATCAAATCATACGGTTGCTGAGGCACCGTGGGGAAGCAGAGGCGCCCACGTCTTATCGAGCGCCACGCGTCGACCCGGCTCGCAGGTGATTGGAGCCCGCAGCATTCCGCCCATGCCCTTTGGCTTTGCCTCAAAGCCAAGTGCGAGCGCGCCTTGGGCCCGGGGGCTACTGTCGGTGTTCTGGGAACCGGGGTACCCAGACTTGCCTGCCTGCGGCCCACGGCGTGGCTCCATCAAAGGCCTGGCATGACCCATCTTCAACCACGACAAGACAAGACCCTCACGAGGGGCCAAGCCTCATGAGGCGGATGACATCAAGACCTACTAAAGGAGCAACCTCTCTAGGTGGCCTCCTCAGGAGTGGAGATTTCTATGCAAGCACTCACCTCATGAGGCTGAGGTGACATTAGCCATGATGGCCAAGGCCAGGCGCACGCCAGCGGGTGCAGAGTGGCAGGTTTCCTCTTTGGTGCTAAGGAGGCAAGTGCAGGTGCAGAGTCCCAAGGAATCTGCCAAAGGTTGTCGTTTGCGTGCAACAAGACCAGGGCCACCAGAACGGCAGGATGGATGTCATCGTCGAGCCCACCACAATGTCACGATAAGAAGCTTTTGCAAGCGAAGTGTGGGGACCCCGACTCGTAAGTCGTGATCACCGATTGCACGTGTACAGTGATCCTAGAGATCAATGCTCACTGAACACACAGAAGCTGAATAACAAGAGTCTTACATTCATACATATCGTCTTACACAAATTATGACCATTAAGGTCAAGTCTTACATAGATAAAGCCACAAGGGCTGAATACCAA
Organism: Triticum aestivum; assembly: GCF_018294505.1. Classification (NCBI taxonomy): domain Eukaryota; kingdom Viridiplantae; phylum Streptophyta; class Magnoliopsida; order Poales; family Poaceae; genus Triticum; species Triticum aestivum. The sequence goes on along the minus strand of NC_057810.1, from coordinate 372,414,074 downwards.
ATAAACTTAAGCAGCGGAAATCTTCATCGACAAGTAGAACCCATGCCATCTGCCTTAACCCTACAGGCATTCTTACTAGGAAATGTCCTAGTTCGCATGTTCGTCTCTAAAGAACTCTTCTTCGAACTCCTGTTCTTCCATGTCTGGCCAATTAAATAACCAGTGGCTTGCCTGGCTTAGCAAAGTCTTCTGGGTCTTCAAAGTTTTCACGGTATGGTCAAAGGGTTGCTTGCCTGGCTTAGCAAAGTCTTCTGGGTCTTCAAAGTCTTCTGGTCCAACTCCTTCATTAGCAAGGCAATCTATCGTCGCAAAATAATAACGAGAAAAAAATAAGTCAATAATAAAATAGAAAAACCAAAGTGCTCAGAAAAATGTCAACTTATTTTTGATAAATACTAGGGGGAAATCAAAGAAGGGGAAAATTCCTAGTTCTGGATTTGGAGTTATAGAATAGGAGAAATGGATTTTTAGAGCGGAATATAAATGCTCAAATTTGAATTTAAATTTGAACAGTGCAGAAAAGTTTCGCGGACATTGATGAAAGTTACACCATTAAATAGGTAGGATTTTTACAAGATTTTAGGAACTGGAATTATTGCATTTGGATTAATACTTAACCCTGTGGAAATTTTGCAAGCTTAAACGAAAAGAAAAAGGGAAAGGGGCACTATGCCTGCTGGGCCAGAACAGCTGAAGCGCAGCAGGCCGAGTCAGAGAGGCGGCCCACCGCACTGGTGCACGCGCGTACGCCAGGTTTAAACCTGATGAGCGGGGCCTAGGCGTCAGCGAGAGAGAGAGAGAGGGGTGATGGAGAGGAGAGGCTGACAGGCGGGGCTCGCCTGTCATCCCTAACCCCGAGTCCAGACGGCCGGCGAGCTCACCGGCGATGATGCAGGGCACGGCGAGCTCGGGCGAGGGCACGGCTGGGCTCAGCATAGTGTCACCGTTCGGGTGGTGGTGGTTGCGGTCGCTAGAGTGGCCCGGTTCACTGGCGACGAGGAGGCACGGCGGAGGAGCTTCGAGTGGCGGCGGTTTCGGCCATTTCTGGCAGCTACAAAGAGGGGGAATAAGGGAGAAACGATCATTGGTGTTCGGGGGTTCCAGATCGGGACAGAAGAGGAGTGGGGGAGGCATGTACCTCGCGAACTCCGGTGAGCCGAAGCGGAGGAGCTCGAGCTCGATCTCGAGCTCGGGTGCTCCTGGAGGAGAGCTGAGGGCATAGGGGGCCGATTTGGAGTGGGTAGGAGCGAGTGGTGGTGAGGGAGAGGCTCGGGGAGGCCATTAAGTAGGCGAGCCACGGCTCACCGTAGACCCGTGAGCCGGCGAGGTCGTTGCCATTGCTGTGGGTCACGGGGGCGCGCGTGGGCATGTCTGGGGTGCTCGTGGGTTCGGTCCATAGCTAGGGAAAGAAGAGAGAGGGAGCAGGAGCGGCCAGAGGTGTCGCGCGTGTGAGCACGCTCACTGGTGCCCTCGGGCGGTCGTCGTGCGTGCGAGCTGGGGCGAGAGGAGGGAGAAAGAGGAGGGGGACAGTGGCGTGTCGTGTTGCGGACGTCGAGGAGCGTCGGCTGGCATGCGGGGGAGAGCCGAGGTGGCCGGAGGTGCTTGGCAGGGGGCGGCTACAGTGCGGGAGCGCACTGTAGCGCGCTCCAGAGTGCCCAAATTGCTGGCATGGCCATTTTCTATGCAATGTGGGCGCGGCCAAAGGTGTCTGGTAGCTCTAGGGGGAAGTAAAGAAGTGGGCTATGGCCTTGGATTCCCTGGGGAGCGACTGGAGTGTGGAGGGGGGTTCAGGGAGAGAGAGAGAGAAGTTGCTGTCCATGGAGGTAAATGGGGGTGCACTACTAGGAAAACCCTTACCAGTAGCGCTGGTTTTTTGGCTATTAGTAGCGCGGGCAGGCGCGCTACTGCTACGATGCTACATCTATTTTTTAGCAAGGAGGCCTTGCATTGTCCGCCCCGCGATGCTTGGCCCTTTCGCGAGGGTCTTCAGTGTTTTGTTGATGAAGACGGGACGTACTGGGCCGCCGATTGAGCCACACTACAGGCCGCAGGCAGGCAAGTCTGGGGACCCCCGTTCCCAGAACGCCGACACGGTGGTCAGCATCACTACAAAAAAAGAACATCTGTGACATTTTGGGCTAAACAAAAAAATATGTCATACTTATGACACTTCTATGACAATAATTGTGACAAAACCCGGTATCATCATAGATGTGGTGGGCTCCTACTTCTATGAAAAAAAAATCATGACCAAAAATGGGCTTTTCGTCCTGGGCGGGCCGGAGATGCAGTTGCATGACATTCTTTGGGCCGTCCATGACGGAAAAAAACTGTGGTAGAAGCAAGGGCGAGGAAAATTTTGGCGAGTTCCCGATTACGGTGGGTGGTCGGGGGCCGAGCGATGCGCGTTTCTCTCGTACATGTACGCGCGTGTGTGCGAGGCATTGGGCTATAACTGAACCCGAGCGAGGCGTTGGGCTCTAACTGAACCCGAGCGATTGCACTGCAGGCTACGCGTTACTGAACCCGAGCGGTCGATCGATGGCTGTTAACTGAACCCGATCGAGCGATTCCTTCGCTATTGCTGCTAACTGAAGCCGATTGATGCTGCCTCTGGATGAATAGTTAGCGTTGCAGGGCGGTGTTGGATGAACAGTGAGTAGTGGGGGTGGATGAACAGGACCCCGTGGTGTTGCCTCTGGATGAACAGGACCCCGATCAATCAAGCCGGTTGGGGCTGGATGAATAGGACCCCGTGGAGGGCTGTATGAATAGGACGACCCCGTGGAGGGCTGGATGAATAGTAGATGGTGGAGGGGTGGATGAGCAGTAGCCCGTAGAGGGGTGGTTGAACAGGAGCCCGTGGACAGGGGTGGTTGAACAGTAGCCGGTGGAGTAGCGCGCGGTGGAGGCTGGATGAACAGGAGCCCGTGGATGAACAGTCGCAGGTGGAGGCTGGAGGAGGTCAACGGCGGATGAACAGTAGCCCGTGGAAGCTAAAGGAGGTCGACGGTGAAGATGAACAGTATCTCGTGGAGTCCCGTTTTGCGGTACGCCACACCCCTCCCGATGAACAGGACCCTCGTTTCGACCATAGTGCTCCAACACAAGTCCGTTTCCTCCGTTTTGCGGTACGCCACACCCCTCCCGATCAACAGGACCCCATTTCGACCGTAGGAGGTCCAACACAAGTCCGTTTCCTCTGTTTTGTGGTACGCCGGACCCCTGTCAATGAACAGGATCCCGTTTCGAACATGGTCGGTCGAACACAAGGTCGTTTCCTCCGTTCTATGGTACGCTAGGCCTCGTTTCCATCGGCAGTTCCATCCAAGCCCTCCCGATGAACACGACGACGCATTCCGTTCCGACCCAGCTGGTTGGCTCCCCATGAACACGATGACGACGCTGTTTCTCCATTCCGACCCAGCCATGTACACGAGTCTTGGCCGTACGTATGCGCGAGTAGGCGTTCGAGACCCCGCCCGTATGTACATACGTGGTTGTATTTACTTTCTTGCACCCTGACCGATGTACGTACGTGTACATGCTATGTGCGCGCCTCTACTATGAAACATGCGCGCCTCTACATCGACCAGTATGTACATACACATTCGCAACCAGAATGACAATGCTACATACGCTTCGACTAGGTGAGTCCCGATTGTCAGACACTTCCTTGCGTGCGAAAATGTAGCTGGTGGGTCCCAGCAGTCAAGGGGGAATTGTTTTTTTTTGCCCGGACGCACTTCCTTGCGTGCGAAGATGTAGCTGGTGGGTCCCAGCAGTTAGGGGGGAAACGTTTTTTTTGCAAAATACGGTGGCCCGTCCGGTGGGTCCCTGCTGTCAGGTGGAGGAATAATTATTTTGCATGTAATAAGGAGGCACTTCCTTGCTGCGGCCGTGGACCCAGCTGTCAGCCTCTCCACGTACAGTCCACGTCCGATGGAAGTTGTTCCTTGACCACGTTGACCACGCTGCATTGAGAGAACCAGGGTGGTGGACGACGGTGAGGCCTAGGAAGGGGACAACGCGGAGCCGGGGAAGAAGTGGCAGTGGAAGCCCGCGCGGAGAGGAGTACGAGGGTTCACTGGTTCGGCTGCGGTGTGAGGCTGTCGTCGCCGCAGAATAACAGGGGGTGTGGGTGAGTAGAGGGATGGCCTGGCCAGCAGTGGGAGTAGTAGGGGGCGGTGAGGCCTCCGCGGCATCACAGCCGGCCACGGGAGGTAGGAGCAACGACCGGCGCTGGTTTGGGCGGCTAGAGCAAGAAGATCAGAGGTTGAAGAAGCACTACGGCCGTTGGATGAACATCGTACAGTAACAGGAGCTAGAATTGTTCATATTGACTAAGTTGACAAAGCCCTCCGTCCCCGTAAACTTGGTAGGCCCACAAGTCAGCCTCCCACTATGCTGGGTTCCAGCTCACAGGGGGAGTATTCATTTTTTTGTGCGTAATAAGGAGGCACTTCTTTGCGTGCAAAGATAGCTGGCAGGTCCGACCTGTCAGGGGGGGGCACATTTTTTCGCGAAATACAAAGGCCCTTTCAGTGGGTCCCGGATGTCAGGTGGAGGAATCATTATTTTGCGCGTAATAACGAGGCATTTCCTTGTGTGCGGCCGTGGACCCAGCTGTCAGCCTCTCCATGCACAGTCTACTTCTGTTGGTGTCGTTTGTTGACCACGTTGACCACGCCGCGCCGAGCGCATCCAAGGTGGTGGACGACGGCGAGGCCGGGGACAGCAACGAGCCAGAGATGGGAAGAGGCGGGAGTAGAGTCGCAGACGGAGAGGTGTACGAGGTTTAACTGGTTCTAGTGTGGTGTGGTTCGGTAGTCGGTGGAGAAGAACAGGAGGTGTGGAGGGGTGGAGGGATGGCCTGGCCAACGGTGGAGTAGCGCTTCACAGTGAAGCGTGCTAAGCAGAGCTGCTAGCAGCAGGAGGCGGGAGGTGGTCCCGACGGTGCTGGAGAAAGAAGACAAGAGATTGAAGATGGATGCCGGTCATTGGATGTCAATCCAACGGCTAACGATGTCAGAATCATTTGTTTACTAAGTTGACAACGACTTGCGTTGGCTTCGACCTATTGGCCTGCATTTCAGCCTCCAAAAATGTGGCACGTATTCAACCCATTTTTTCAGAATTTACAGTCTTTTCTTGCGGGGTAGAATTTATAGTCAATTTGATCTTTTTTTAATTACAGTCCGTTAGCTGGGCTGGGTGACAAATAATGTAGCGTCCATGCGGCCCATTTATTTTTTTCCTAAAAAATTACAGGACATTTGCACTTTCTCGAAATACATGATTTTGCTGGGCTGATTCTAGTTATAATGTTGGGTTGGGCCAGCTGTCGGCGTTCTGGGAACGGGGGTCCCCAGACATGCCTGCCTGCGGCCTGCGGCGTGGCTCAACCAGTGGCCCAGTACGGCCCATCTTCATCAGCCAAACACTCAAGACCCTCACGAGGGGCCAAGCCTCGCGGGGCGGACGATGCAAGGCCTCCTCATGGGCGGCCTCACCAGGCAGGCTCGCGAGGAGGCGGAGAGATCAAGGCAAGGGGTACCTCACGAGGTCTCCCATGACGCAAGCCATGACGATCAAGGCCAGGCGGGCGCCAGCCCATGCAGTGTCCTCGTTTCCCCTTTGGTGATAAAGGGGCAAGCGTAGGCGCGGAGTACCGAGGCATCAGGCAAAGGTTTCCATATCGGTGCAACAAGACCAAGACCAGCAGGACAGCAGGATGGAGGTCACCATGGAGCCCAAGACGGCATCATCACCAGCGCCTTTGGCAGACGAAGACCACCTTTAGTCAGGATAGCTTGTACTAGCTGTCCCCTTTAAAAATGGCCATTGTTGGATCCCTTCCCGCTCAATATGTGAGAAGAGGACCAGGGCCTCTAGAAATAGAGCTAGCCACCACCATAGAAGCGGATCAAATCCTTCCGAAGCAGCACACATACCAGCTCAAGAACACCTCTCCTCGCGAGGCTGTTCTTCCCTTGTACTATTCATCATCAGCCCAAGAGGCAATCCACCACCACACATAGGAGTAGGGTATTACACCACAACGGTGGCCCGAACCTGTATAAATCTTGTGTCTCTTGTGCTGTGAGTTCATCGATCTAGCTAGGGAACGCGGCGAGGCTGAAAGCGAGATTCGGTAGGAGGAAATCTTCGTGCGCACCCCAGTGTTTGAACCTTAGGATTTTGCTGGAACCCGATATCCGACATTTGGCGCGCCAGGTAGGGGTGCGCCGGAATCTTCCTTCCGCTGATCTGCGTCCCATCGCTTCGTCGCATCCATGTCCGACGCCCGCCGAGCCTGCACCAAGCGCCGGGCTGCTTTCGCCACTCGTGTCGCCCAAACAGCTCTTGTCGGCGGGCCTCCTCATTGTTCTCCATCGCTTGCCGCCAACGCCGCCACCGGCCCGGCAGGGAACGAGCAGCAAGCATCTTCGTTGCACCCCTCGGTGCGGCGGGAAGGCCGCACCGCCACTCCGTCGCTGACCCCAGCTGGTTCGTCATCCCACGCTCGTCACGCCCCCACGGACGCGCAGGCCACATTGCTCCTGGCACGTGAGCTCCTACACTACCGCCCCGTCGACGACCTCTACGAAGAGTGGCTCACTCGCATCACCGAGCTTGTCAGCGCCGCAGGGGGCTCTCCCGCGTCGTCCCTCTCGCTACCTCGCCCTCCGCCAGGCATGGGCGACGCGGCTCAGGGAGCGCCTCCACCACCTCCGCCCCAAGACGGTGCCCTGGCTCCAAGGCGCGTCGCCCCTGGACGTGACCCACCACATCCAGCGCCCGCGCGGCAAGAAAGAAGCCGCCAAGAAATCCCTCGACCTCAAGAAGGCGCTCCCGTGCTTCCTGCACCAGCACGACAAGACCGCGTCCCTGCACCGGCGTGCCAAGACCCCGTACTGCCCCTGGCGGTAGTGCACGGGTACCACCAAGAGCAAGCCCCGCGTCAGCAAAGGGCTCTAGTGACCACAGCAGGTTGTCGTGCCTTCACCACCGAGCTGCGTACGGCGCCTGGCCGAGCAAGATCAAGCCGGACCTGCCTCCTCGCTATGACGGTACCGCCGACCCCGGGGAGTTCTTGTAGCTCTACGAGTTGGGCATCGAGGCGGCCAACGGATACGAGAAGGTCATGGCGAACTGGTTTCCCATGGCGCTCAAGGATGGTGCCCGCACGTGGCTCCTGAATCTACCTCCCGGCTCGATCTCCTCCTAGGGCGAGATGCGCAGTCGCTTCATCGCCAACTTCCAGGGCACTCGCGACCGCCCCCTGGTCGCGGGTGACCTGTGACGCATCAAGCAACAGCCTGGGGAGACCCTACAGAAATACATTCAGTGCTTCAATAGCGCCCGCCTCAAGATCCCCAAGGTGACGGATGAGGACATCATCACAGCATTCTCTGATGGCGTCCGTGACGTCAAGATGAAGGAGGAGCTCGCCATCCACGAGGAGTTGTGCACATCCCTGGAGCTGTTCGACCTGGCGACTAAGTGCACAAGAGCTAAGGAAGGGCGTCTCTCCCTCCTCGAGCTTCCAACTGCTGACCCAGAAGAAAAGAAGGCCAAGGCCAAGGACGTGAAGCGCAAGGGAGCAGCCGTGCTCGCGGCAGAACCTGACACGAAGCGCGGCAGGGACCAGCCGGAGTCGTCCAAGGGTAGCCGACCGTTCACGCCTACCACAACCTCCACACTAACGAATGCCAGGAGCTCAGAGCCGTTCGAGAAGGATGCTTCAGTTGACGCCTCGAGTGCAACGACCGGGGCTACGGCCCAGGAGGAGGAGGTGGTGGAGGACGATGGGACGACTGTGGCCCTCGCCAGGAGTGGCACGACCGACCTCGTGAGGATTGCTGGCAGGACCAGTCTCGCGAGGGCGCCTGGAGGGATCAGCCTCGCGAGGACCGCCCGCAGGGCAATGCAGGCCTTCCACCTCTACCGCCACCGCCAAGAAGGAATGACGATCATCACTAGGACGAGGGGGCTGGGGGCTTCTAGGAACCGCGTGCTATCGCTTGCATCTTGGGCGGAGCTCAGGCCCCAGTCTCTCAGTGCATCTTCAAGTAGTTCGCTTGCAAGGTGAACGCAGTCCTCCCCAAACTGGAGGCCACGTGTCTGCTCAGGTGGTCCAAGTGCGCCATCACCTTCAGCTCAGCAGATCAACTCAAGTGCGCGGCTACTGCTGGCGTCCTCTCGATGCTTTGTTCCCTAGTCATCAGCAACGTGCAAGTCACCAGGGCCCTCATCGATGGCGGCGCAGGGCTTAACGTCTTGTCCGTCGAGATGTTCGACAACCTTCAAGTGCCATACGATCAGCTCCAGCTGACCAAGCCTTTCTCAGGAGTCACCGACGGTTCCACCACCCCGATAGGGCAAGTCCGACTCCCTGTCACCTTGGGCAAGCGCAACAACTACCGCACCGAGCTCATCGACTTCGACGTCGCCCACATCCACCTGCCGTACAACGCCATCCTCAGGTATCCAGCCCTGGCCAAGTTCATGGCAATGACCCACCACGGCTACAATGTCCTCAAGATGCCAAGAAGCGGCGGAGTCATCATGGTCCCCTGCGAAGAGAGAGATGCGGTGTGCTCCCTCGAGCGCGCCCTCCAAGCTGCATCAATCAAGGACCCAGACAGCAAGGGCGAGAACCCTCCCGAGGCAGTCCCCAAGAAGAAGAAGATATCGCTCAGCTCAAGGCCTCGGGAGGTTGGCATCTGAGGAGGTGTCGCGTCTGGATCAGTGCCCGTGCAAGGGGCACCTCCTTCCATCGCATAGGCAGGGGTGCCCGGCGCCCTCCTCGGGCAGGGCTCGGGGGCTCTCTTCTGGAGGGCCTCAGACTTTGCCAACATCACAAGGGAGGCCCTCGGGCACCACTTGGAGGCGTGCTTCGCGGCACGTTTCCCTCGGGAAGTCTCAGGGCGTGGAAAGCCCAACATTCAGGAGTTCATCACCAAGACCACTCAGGAGCTTTAGGAAGCAAGAGCCATGCGCGGCGACCGCCGCTTGCCTAGCGTGGCCCCCCATCCAAGCAAGGAAGGTGGGCTGCGCATTTGCATCGACGTCCCCGGGCTCAACCGATCCGCGTCTTAGGAGCGCTTCTAGCCTTCGCGCGTGGGACGCTACGAGGGTCCGCCGCACAGCTACGTTCGCATGCCTTTAGGCCTGCCGAACGCGGCTGCCACCTACCAGCGTCACCTACGGAGCATTCTCGCGGCTCAGGAGGCCAGACATCACGCGGTCCTGGCAGAGATGGAGACCGTCCTCAAGGAACCGCCCGGACCCCCAGAGCCTCCCAAGGCTCAGGGCCCCGGCAGCCCGTGAGGGTCGGCCTCTTCATCGCGCATCTCCAACTACCTCAACACCCCCATCTACAACGGTACCAGGTGACCTCTTCCAAGTTCATTTCAGCTGGGAGCGCCCTTAGGGCTGCATCATTCCCAGGCCGCATGGGTCTGTCCCTACGGCGTGTACCCCTTTTTCTTATGTCTTTAGCTTACCTTGCTGGGGGCGCCCCTCGGGCTGCATCATCCCCAAGCCACTCGGGCCTGACCCAGTGGCATGTATCCATTCTGCGTTTACCTAAGTTGATTTGCCTTTCAAGCCTAACCTGCATGTGATTATCGCATGTTCGATTGACATCTACCACGGGAGCTGCTCACGCTGGCACGGCGCTTGTCCATGGGTCTGTCCCTGCAGCGTTGATACGTCTCCAACGTATCTACTTTTCCAAACACTTTTGTCCTTGTTTTGGACTCTAATTTGCATGATTGAATGAAACTAACCCGGACTGACGTTGTTTTCAGCAGAACTGCCATGATGTTGTTTTATGTGTAGAAAAGAAAAGTTCTCGGGATATCCTGGAAATCCACAGAGGCACTTTTTGGAATTAATAAGAATTTTTGGTGAAAGAATTAGTGCCAGGGGGCCCACGGCCTGTCCACGAGACAGGGGGGCGCGGGCCCCCCTAGGGCGCGGACCCCTATCTCGTGGGCCCCTTGGACCTCCTCCGACCTCAACTCCAACTCCATATATTCCGTCTCGGGGAGAAAAAAATCAAGGAGAAAGTTTCATCGCGTTTCACGACACGGAGCCGCCGCCAAGCCCTAATCTCTCTCAGGAGGGCTGATCTGGAGTCCGTTCGAGGCTCCGGAGAGGGGGATTCGTCGCCGTCGTCATCATCAACCATCCTCCATCACCAATTTCATGATGCTCACCGCCGTGCGTGAGTAATTCCATCGTAGGCTTGCTGGACGGTGATGGGTTGGATGAGATTTACCATGTAATCAAGTTAGTTTTGTTAGGGTTTGATCCCTAGTATCCACTATGTTCTGAGATTGATGTTGCTATGACTTTGCTATGCTTAATGCTTGTCACTAGGGCCCGAGTGCCATGATTTCAGATCTGAACCTATTATGTTTTCATGAATATATGTGTGTTCTTGATCCTATCTTGCAAGTCTATAGTCACCTATTATGTGTTATGATCCGACAACCCCGAAGTGACAATAATCGGGATACTTCTCGGTGATGACCGTAGTTTGAGGAGTTCATGTATTCACTATGTGCTAATGCTTTGTTCCGGTTCTCTATTAAAAGGAGGCCTTAATATCCCTTAGTTTCCGTAAGGACCCCGCTGCAACGGGAGGGTAGGACAAAAGATGTCATACAAGTTCTTTTCCATAAGCACGTATGACTATTTACGGAATACATGCCTACATTACATTGATGAATTGGAGCTAGTTCTATATCACCCTATGTTATAACTATTGCATGAGGAATCGCATCCGGCATAATTATCCATCACTGATCCATTGCCTACGAGCTTTTCGCATATTGTTCTTTGCTTATTTACTTTTCTGTTGCTACTGTTACAACTACTACAAAAACCCAAAAACATTTATCTTTACTTTTGCTACCGTTACCTTTATTATCATACCACTTTTGCTACTAAACACTTTGCTGCAGATACTAAGTTATCCAGGTGTGGTTGAATTGACAACTCAACTGCTAATACTCAAGAATATTCTTTGGCTCCCCTTGTGTCGAATCAATAAATTTGGGTTGAATACTCTACCCTCGAAAGCTGTTGCGATCCCCTATACTTGTGGGTTATCAAGACTAATTTCTGGCGCCGTTGCCGGGGAGCATAGCTCTATTCTCTGAGTCACTTGGGATTTATATCTGTTGATCACTATGAAGAACTTGAAAGACGATCGAACTACTATTTTTCCCTCAACTACGAGGGGAGGTAAGGAACTGCCATCTAGCTCTGCACTAGATTCTCCTTCCGTTATTAGTAGGCTTGCGACACCTAAACCTGCTACTGCTATGAATTCTGATATGTCGCATGTTATTGATGATGCCACTTCTGCTATGCATGATGAAACTACTTCTGTGCGTGATACTACTGTGCCATTAGGTGAATTTCTAGATGAACAACTTGCTAGAGTTTAGGGGGAATGAAAATATTGAAGAACCTATTATTGATGATAGTGATGATGAAGGTTCCCCCAATGATTATGTATTACCTGTTGTTCCTAAGGGTTATGTTATGAATGAAACAGCTGCTATGGAAATTCTTGCTTGCAATGATAGAAATGATCTTAAGAAATTATTAGCTAAATGGAAGCAGCAGTCTCTTAATGCTAGAATGAAACCCGATCCTGCTTTTGCTACTTCACCTATCTGTGTTACTGATAAGGATTATGAATTCTCTGTTGATCCTGATATTATTACTTTAGTTGAATCTGATCCTTTTTATGGCCTTGAATCTGAAACTGTTGTGGCACATCTTACCAAGTTGAATGATATAGCCACCCTATTTACTCATGATGAGAAGTCTCGCTATTTATATATCCTTAAGATATTTCCGTTCTCATTAAAGGGTGATGCTAAGACTTGGCATAATTCTCTTACTCCTGGTTGTGTGCGTAGTCCCCAGGATATGATTTATTACTTCTCTGCTAAATATTTCCCTGCTCATAAGAAACAAGCTGCCTTGCGGGAAATATATAATTTTGTGCAAATCAAAGAAGAGAGTCTCCCACAAGCTTGGGGGAGGCTTCTCCGGTTACTTAATGCTTTGCCTGATCATCCTCTTAAGAAAAATGAAATACTTGATATCTTTTATAATGGACTAACCGATGCTTCCAAGGACTACTTGGATAGTTGTGCTGGTTGTGTTTTCAGGGAAAGAACAGTCGACGAAGCTGAAATACTATTGAATAATATGTTGACTAATGAAAATAATTGGACTCTTCCTGAGCCAGTTCCTGAAGTAATTCCTGAACCAATTGAGCCAACTCCTGAGCCTATTCCTAAACCCACTCCGAAGAAGAGAGGTGTTTTATTTCTCAGTCCTGAAGATATGCAAGAGGCAAAGAAATCAATGAAAGAAAAAGGTATTAAAGCTGAAGATGTTAAGAATTTACCTCCTATTGAAGAAATACATGGTCTTAATTTACCGCCTGAAGAACCACATTGTCTTGATAACCCGACACAGGTAGTAAAGGTAAATTCTCTCTATAGATATGATAAAGTTGAAATACCCTCTACTAAATTTCATAGCCCATGCTTAGATGAATTTGATGACTTTATGGCTAGACAAGAAAGTTTTAATGCTTATGTTGGTAGAGAGTTAAAGAATAATGCTTTCGAGATAGGACGCGTAGGTGATAATCTGGCTAGAGTTAAAGATGAACTTCACCGCGTTAGCAAATATGCTTCTATGGTTGCTACTCAAGCTGAGCAAGTACTCAAAGCTCAAAATGATTTGCTTGATGAATTGAATAATAAAAATGACTTTGTTGTTAGAGTGGCTACTAGAACTGGTAGAATGACTCAGGAACCTTTGTATCCTGAAGGCCACCCTAAGAGAATCGAGCAAGATTCTCAGAGAAATAATTTAGAGGCACCTAGTTCTTCTAAAAAGAAGAAGAAGAAAAATGATAGGACTTTGCATGCTTCTAGTGAACCTACTGTAGACACACCTGAGAATCCCAATGATATTTCTATTTCTGATGCTGAAACACAATCAGGTGATGAACATGAACCTAGTGATAATGTTAATGATAATGTTCATGTTGATGCTCAACCTAGCAAAGACAATGATGTAGAGATTGAACCTGCTGTTGATCTTGATAACCCACAATCAAAGAATCAACGTTATGATAAGAGAGATTTTGTTGCTAGGAAGCACGGTAAAGAAAGAGAACCATGGGTTCAGAAACCCATGCCCTTTCCTCCTAAACCATCCAAGTCAAAGGATGATGAGGATTTTGAGCGCTTTGCTGAAATGATTAGACCTATTTTCTTACGTATGCGCTTAACTGATATGCTGAAAGTAAATCCTTATGCTAAGTATATGAAGGATATCATCACAAATAAAAGAAAGATATCGGAAGCTGAAATTTCCACCATGCTTGCTAATTACACTTTTAAGGGTGGAATACCCAAGAAACTTGGAGATCCGGGTGTACCAACTATACCATGCTCTATTAAAAGAAATTATGTTAGAACTGCTTTATGTGATCTTGGAGCCGGTGTTAGTGTTATGCCTCTCTTTATATCGTAGACTTGAATTGAATAAGTTGACACCTACTGAAATATCTTTGCAAATGGCTGATAAATCAACTGCTATACTTGTCGGTATTTGTGAGGATGTGCCTGTTGTGGTTGCAAATGTCACTATCTTAACGGACTTTGTTATTCTTGATATTCCCGAGGACGATAGTATGTCTATTATCCTTGGTAGACCTTTTCTTAATACTGCAGGGGCTGTTATTGATTGCAACAAAGGCAATGTCACTTTTCATGTTAATGGTAATGAGCATACGGTACACTTTCCGAGGAAACAATCTCAAGTTCATAGCATCAATTCTATTGAAAAAGTTCCAACTATCATTTTTGGAGGTTTTGAATTTCCTCTCCCTACTGTCAAGAAAAAGTATGATATTCTTATTGTTGGGGATTTTCATATCCCCGTTGAGGTAACTTAGTGTTATTCGAAATTTCTCCGGTTCCGTGTTATTCGGAATGAGTTTGTTAACAAGACTTGATCAACCTTGTTAGTGGGTTCATTTTGATGATCACGAGATGGATGAAACTAGAAGGCACAACCTTCTGTACCCTCTTTTTACTTTCTGTTATTTAGAATAAATAAAGCAAAAATAGTATTATCCGTCTGTTTTCTGAATTATCCGTGCATTAAAAAATAGTCCGAAAATAAAAGTGCTCCAAATGCCCTGCAAATTTAGTATGATTTTTTCTGGAATATTTGAGGATTTTAGGCACTGAAAACACTGCAGGAGGGGCAAGCACCAGGCCACGAGAGAGGAGGGCGCCCCCCCTGTCTCGTGGGCCCCTGGTGGCTCCCCTCCACTTATGCCAGCACCCACACACTTCATCTTCTACCCAAAAAAATCCCCATCCAGCTCAAGCCGAGTTCTAGCTCGTTTTGCTGCGATTTTCGATCTCTTAGCTCAAAGCTCCATTCACAAAACTGCTTTGGGAGATTGTTGCTTGGTATGTGACTCCTCCATTGGTCCAATTAGTTTTTGTTCTAGTGCTTTATTCATTGCAAATTTTTGCTGCATAGGTGACCATGTTCTTGAGCTTGCATGTTAAATTTTTGAGGTCCCAAGCAATTCCAATGCATGATATAGGCTCTAGGCACTTGTAGGAGTAGTTGCTATCAATCTTGTTTAGTTTTATTCACTTTTATTTTGAAGTTACTAAAATTTCAGAAATTTTCAGAAAAAGAAATATGCTTAGAAGAATGTACCAAGGTGGTTCCTCGGCAAAGAAAGGGCCAAGGATTGCTATACGTGAACAAGATGTTAATTTGCCAAGGGACGCAAATGTTCGGGCTTGTGAGTGGCCATCCGATGATTTTATGGTCGAAGCAGGCTTCAAGGGGGAATTTGACGCGTATGTGCGTAATGCCGAGCTGGAGGACTTCTTACAAGATAAGTGTCCTCAATATTATCAATTGACTGATTCCTTTGTGCGGAGGTTCGAATATATTTCTGCGCGTAATTCTCCTAGTGTTATGTTTGATATTTATGATACATCTTATACCATGGATTTAGAGGATTTCACAACTGCTTGCAAACTCCCGCGGTGGGGTAATGTTAATGATCCTCCCAAATCTGAAGTTAGAGATTTTCTTGCTAGTATTACTGTGGGAGAATCTAGGGACGTAACACAAGCTACCATAGGGAGCATTCATTTTCCTGCTATACATTACTTTTCTCTCCTTATTGCTAGATGCAATAACGGCAAGGACGAGGTATGTCACATGTGTGCCCCTAATCTTAGTGTCCTCAAGAGTGCTGTGTCAGTTTATAGAGGTTATAACTTTGGGGCAATAGTTGCACGTAGGTTGCAGAATCATAGTAGAAGGGGAGATTTCTTTGGAGGAATTTATGCAACCCGTGTGACTAAGTTTCTTAATATAGCTCCATGAGAGGGGGACATGATTGTACCTCCTGTTTATTTGGATAAAGAAGCTATGTTTGATCATCATTTTCTTGAGAGGAATGAACAATTCCTCCATTATCGACTAACCTATGACAGACGCAACGTCGTCCCTGTTACTCTTCCTGCTCCCTACCTTTTTGATTATCAGGCAAAAGGAAGATATGTTGTCACCAGGGAAGAAGCAACTGAATATGAGAGGGGAATGGAGGTAGCTCGCCAACACGCTGCTGCTCAGGAGGCGGTCGCCTCTTCATCTTAGTACTACCCCAGTTTCACTTATGGATATCAGTCAGGCGGTCATTGGTATTAGACCAACTTAGGCCAAAAGCCTAAGCTTGGGGGAGTACGTATTTCTCACCGACTTTACATTCATGTTCACACACTAGTCGTCGGTGCTCATACTCTTTCATTGTATTATACATGCTAGTTTAAATTTATTTTTCTAGCTTTCTTCTTGTGTGTTTGATAAACCAGAAGAAAAACCAAAAAAATTAGTTAGTTTAATTTCCTTGCTTGTAGTAGAAATTAAAATGAAAACCCAAAAAGATTTCTCGTTCTTCTTTTACTTGTTGGGAGCTTTCCCGTGTAAATAGTTTTATTTTCTTTTCTTTCTTTTGGGGGTCGAGAAGACCATATTGAAAATGCTTAGTGGCTCTTATATGCATGATTGTTTATTTTACTTAGAGCCCATATTACTTTGTCTTCTCTCTTGAGTTGAATGCTTGCAGATTCCAGCTTAGTCCAATGCACGTGCACTCTTATTATTATACACATCGTTCGGTCGTGCAAGTGAAAGGCAATAATGACAATATATGATGGACTTATTGGGATGAAAAAAGCTGGTATGAACTCGACCTCTCTTGTTTTTGTAAATATGATGATTCATCGTTCCTGAGTCAGCTATTATGAAGTAAACATATTTGCAATGACATTTAGAGATTATAGTTACTTGTGCCATGCTTGATTAGCTATGAGTTATAATGGTTTACCTTGCGTGCCAACATGCTATTAGAATGATTATGATGTGATATGATGGGATGGTATCCTCCTTTGAATGAATTAAGTGACTCGACTTGGCACATGTTCACGCATGTAGTTGAATCAAATCAATAAAGCCTTCATGATATTTATGTTCATGGTAGATTATATCCTACTCATTCTTGTACTCGGTGTAAATTAATTTTAATGCATGTTTACGACTGTTGTCGCTCTCTCAGTTGGTCGCTTCCCAGTCTTTTGCTAGCCTTCACCTGTACTAAGCGGGAATACTGCTTGTGCATCCAAACTCCTTAAACCCCAAAGTTGTTCCACATGAGTCCACTATACCTTCCTATATGTGGTATTTACTCGCCGTTCCAAGTAAATTTTTATGTGCCAAACTCCAAACCTTCAAATGAAATTCTGTTTTGTATGCTCGAGCAGCTCATGTTTCAACTAGGGCTGCCTATATCTTCCATGCTAGGTGGGTTATTCTCAAGAGGAGTGGACTCCGCTCCTCAGTCACGAGAAAGGGCCGGTAACCGAGATGCCCAATCTCATGATCCAAAAAGATCAAAGCAAATCAAAATAATTAAACAAAACTCCCCCAGGGTTGTTGTATGTTGGAGGCACTCGTTGTTTCGAGCAAGCCATTGATTGATGCTTGTTGGTGGTTGGGGGAGTATAAACCTTTACCATTCTGTTTGGGAACTGCCTATAATGCGTGTCGTATGGAAGATACAACCATCTCATAGTTATTGTGTTGACAGCAAAAGTATGCCGCTCAAAATGTTATTCAATCTCTATTTTAAATCAAGCTCTGGAACCTCTACAATTCCCTGCTTCCCTCTGTGAAGGGCCTATCTATTTACTTTTATGTTGAGTCATCACCCTTCTTATTAAAAAGCACCCACTGGAGAGCACACTGTCATTTGCATTCATTATTATTGGTTTATATTGGGTATGACTTGACTGGATCTCTTTTACCATGAATTACAATGTTTAGTCAGTCCTTGATCTTTAAAGGTGCTCTGCATTTATGTTTTGCGGTCTCAGAAAGGGCTAGCGAGATACCATTTTGTTATATCATGTTATGATTATTTTGAGAAAGTGTTGTCATCCGAGTTTTATTATTATGGCTCGCTAGCTGATTATGTTATTGATATGAGTAATTGTGAGACCTATGTGCTATTGTTAGTATGGTTAGTTCATAATATTTGCTGAAACTTGAATGCTGGCTTTTCATGTTACAACAACAAGAGCAAACAGAGTTTGTAAAAGTTTTCTTTATCACTTTCAGTTTATCAACTGAATTGCTTGAGGACAAGCAAAGGTTTAAGCTTGGGGGAGTTGATACGTCTCCAACGTATCTACTTTTCCAAACACTTTTGCCCTTGTTTTGGACTCTAATTTGCATGATTTGAATGAAACTAACCCGGACTGACGCTGTTTTCAGCAGAACTGCCATGATGTTGTTTTATGTGTAGAAAAGAAAAGTTCTTGGAATGTCCTGGAAATCCACGGAGGCACTTTTTGGAATTAGTAAGAATTTTTGGCGAAAGAATTAGTGCCAGGGGGCCCACGGCCTGTCCACGAGATAGGGAGAGCCCCCCCCCCTAGGGTGTGGCCCCCTATCTCGTGGGCCCCCTGGACCTCCTCCGACCTCAACTCCAACTCCATATATTCCGTCTTGGGGAGAAAAAAATCAAGGAGAAAGTTTCATCGTGTTTCACGAACGGAGCCGCCGCCAAGCCCTAATCTCTCTCGGGAGGGCTGATCTGGAGTCCGTTCGGGGCTCCGGAGAGGGGGATTGATCGCCGTCGTCATCATCAACCATCCTCCATCACCAATTTCATGATGCTCACCGCCGTGCATGAGTAATTCCATCGTAGGCTTGCTGGACGGTGATGGGTTGGATGATATTTACCATGTAATCAAGTTAGTTTTGTTAGGGTTTGATCCCTAGTATCCACTATGTTCTGAGATTGATGTTGCTATGACTTTTCTATGCTTAATGCTTGTCATTAGGGCCCGAGTGTCATGATTTCAGATCTGAACCTATTATGTTTTCATGAATATATGTGTGTTCTTGATCCTATCTTGCAAGTCTATAGTCACCTATTATGTGTTATGATCCGACAACCCCGAAGTGACAATAATCGAGATACTTCTCGGTGATGACCATAGTTTGATGAGTTCATGTATTCACTATGTGCTAATGCTTTGTTCCGGTTCTCTATTAAAAGGAGGCCTTAATGATAGAGGCAAAGGTGTCCCGTCTTTCGATGAGATGATAGATATCGCTTTGGTGGAAGTCGACTTTGACGATCCGACTACGAACGTGCGAGGACGTCGCGCCTTAGCAATCGCTAAACCAACTCCGAGAGGTTATTGACCACGCCGGAGCACGATCAACCTGACCACGAGGGTCTGTTTCCTGTGAGCAAATGAAGAACAAGCAAGAAACTAAGATTGCAATCTGAATATTGCGAATATAAGATGAAAGCTTTATTGATCAAGGTGGGGTTCTGTGACGCCTTTGTCTGGTCGTTGAACACAAACGAAGTACGCGAAGTTGCAGCTATGGCGAACTTTAATCTAAACAAAAACCCAAAGTCTAAACGATGCCCTAAGGGCTGTATATATGGAGGAAGAGGGGGGGAATTTCGTGGCCCTTGGTGGAGGGGTCCGAAATCAACCCTATCTCTTGTTTCCCCACACATACAGACTCTAAAAATAGCCTATACTTATGTATTTCGAAATTACATGGGCCTGGCCCAATAATAAGGTGACGCAACACCTATAATAGCCTTGGGACGAAATTTATGAAGTGGCATCTTGTATATTTCGTCCAAGGCTTCATGCACCCATTATGGTGGCTTCAAAGTCCTGAAATCATCACTTGTAACTCCGTTCTTGTTCCCCTTGCGCATGCCATCATCTCCATGCTTGTTCTTACTCCAATGTTCATCCTTCTCCAAGCTAGGCCCTTCATTTGTAAGCAAAACAAATGTATCCAATTTAGGTAGCATCATATTCTCATGAACATTAGAATCATTACCAAGAAACGAAAGTACCTGGTAATTTAGTTGGCGTGCGCGAGCTCTAGTAATTGGTCCAGTATGTATAGCAGCAGGGGCTGTGGGTGTAACAATTGTATTGATGTCCTCATCATCCTCCCCTTCTTGCAATGAAGTCGTCCTCGACGGAAGTTCATCTTCCTCACCCAAATAAGGCTTCAAATCTGCAATGTTAAAAGTGGGACTAACCCCAAAATCTGCAGGCACCTCAAGTTTATATGCATTATCATTTATTTTCTCTAACACCTTAAAGGGACCATCAGCACGTGGCATTAACTTTGATTTGCGCAAATCAGGAAATCTATCCTTACGCAAATGTAACCAAACAAGATCTCCAGGTGCAAACACAACATGTTTTCTACCCTTATCTCCAGCAAGTTTATATTTAGCATTCATACGCTCAATGTTTTCCTTAGTTAACTCATGCATTTTTAAAATCAATTCAGCATGTTGTTTAGCATCAAAATTAATCTTCTCCAAAGATGGAAGAGGCAACAAATCAATAGGTGCACGAGGTAGGAAACCATACACAACTTCAAAAGGGCACATCTTAGTAGTAGAATGCAATGAACGATTATAAGCAAATTCAATATGAGGCGAGCATTCCTCCCACATTTTCTTATTATTCTTCAAAACAGCCCTAAGCATAGTAGACAACGTTCTATTGACTACTTCAGTTTGTCCATCAGTTTGGGGGTGACAAGTAGTACTAAAAAGCAGTTTAGTCCCCAACTTAGCCCATAAACATCTCCAAAAGTGGCTAAGAAATTTAGTATCATGATCTGAAACAATAGTATTTGGCACACCATGCAAGCGAATAATTTCACGAAAGAACAAATCAGCAACATTAACAGCATCATCGCTTTTATGACATGGTATAAAGTGTGCCATTTTCGAGAACCTATCCACGACAACAAATATGCTATCCCTCCCCTTCTTTGTTCGAGGTAAACCTAAAACAAAGTCCATAGATATATCCTCCCAAGGAACACTAGGTACAGGCAAAGGCATATATAAAGCATGAGGATTGAGTCGTGACTTAGCTTTTTGACATGTAGTGCAGCGAGCAATAAAACGCTCAACATCCCGTCTCATCTTTGGCCAAAAGAAATGTGTAGCAAGTACGTCCTCCGTCTTCTTCATGCCAAAGTGTCCCATTAATCCTCCTCCATGCGCCTCCTGCAACAACAAAAGACGAACGGAGCTAGCTGGAATGCATAGCTTGTTAGCACGAAACACAAATCCATCATTAACGACGAACTTGTTCCACATTCTTCCTTCTTTACAATTCTGCATTACATTTTTAAAATCATCATCATGCACATATTGATCTTTGATGGTCTCCAAACCAAATATTTTGAAGTCAAGTTGCGAAAGCATAGTATAGCGGCGAGACAATGCATCAGCAATAACATTTTCTTTTCCCTTCTTGTGTTTAATGACATAAGGAAAAGTCTCAATGAATTGAACCCATTTAGCATGTCTACGATTCAGTTTAGCTTGACTTTTAATATGTTTCAAAGATTCATGATCAGAATGTATAACAAATTCTTTGGGCCATAAATAATGTTGCCATGTTTCTAAAGTCCGAACAAGAGCATATAATTCTTTATCATAAGTAGAATAATTCAGACTAGGCCCACTCAATTTTTCAGAAAAGTATGCAACAGGTTTGCCATCTTGTAATAACACACCTCCTAATCCAATTCCACTAGCATCACATTCAAGCTCAAAAGTCTTATTAAAATCAGGAAGTTGGAGTAAAGGAGCATGTGTCAACTTATCTTTCAATACCGAGAAAGCTTCTTCCTGTGCGGTGCCCCAAAGAAAAGGCACATCTTTCTTTGTAAGCTCATTGAGAGGTGCAGCAATGGTGCTGAAATCTCTCACAAAACGCCTATAGAATCCAGCGAGGCCAAGAAAACTCCTCACTTGTGTGACTGTTTTGGGCTGCGGCCAACTCTCAATAGCTTCAATCTTGGCTTTATCAACTTCAATTCCCTGCGGAGTAACAACATAGCCAAGAAAAGATACTCGGTCGGTGCAAAAGGTGCACTTCCCAAGGTTACCAAACAAACGTGCATCACGTAGAGCAATAAAAACAGCACGTAAATGTTCCAAATGTTCTTCCAAAGATCTACTATAAATCAATATGTCATCAAAGTAAACTACCACAAATCGTCCAATGAAAGCACGTAAAACTTCGTTCATTAATCTCATGAAAGTACTAGGTGCATTAGTTAACCCAAAATGCATGACTAACCACTCATATAATCCAAACTTAGTTTTAAATGCTGTTTTCCATTCATCTCCCAATTTCATACGAATTTGATGGTATCCACTACGCAAATCAACTTTGGAGAATATTGTAGAGCCACTCAATTCATCAAGCATATCATCTAGCCTAGGAATAGGATGACGATAACGAATAGTAATATTATTAATGCCTCTACAATCAACACACATACATGATGTACCATCCTTTTTCGGCACTAGAATAATAGGAACAGCACAAGGACTAAGGGATTCACGTATATAACCTTTGTCGAGAAGCTCTTGTACTTGACGCATAATCTCCTTCGTCTCCTCTGGATTGGTACGGTATGGTGCACGGTTTGGCAGTGAAGCACCGGGAATTAAGTCGATCTGATGCTCAATCCCTCGAATAGGCAGTAATCCCGGTGGCACGTCTTGTGGAAAGACGTCAGCAAACTCCTGCAAAATGTTAGTGACAGCAGGAGGCAAAGAGGAAGGCACGTCCTCGAATGAAAATAATGCCTCTTTGCACACAAAAGCATAGCAAACAAATTTGCTGAAATCTAGCTCATCAATATCAGATTTGGTGGCAAATAAACATGCACTTTTCAATTTAATTTCAGAAGCAACACTAGATGGTTTATTATTAGGCTTCATTTGTTGCTCAAATTCTTTTGCCACAATCTGATTTTCACTCTTATTCGTCTCCTGTTTTGCTTTATTAGCTCTATTAATATCATCTTTCAAAATGGAATCAGGAGTCATAGGAAGCAAAGTAATATTTTTATCCTTATGAACAAGAGTATAGTGATTGTTTCTACCATGGTGTACAGAATTTTTATCAAATTGCCATGGTCTACCAAGTAATAAGGAACATGCTTGCATAGGTACCAACATCACAATCAACATAATCAGCATATGTAGAGATACTAAAATGCACACGAACGGTACATGTTACCTTAACCTTGCCGCTGTTGTTGAACCATTGGATGTAGTAAGGATGTGGATGTGGTCTTGTGGTGAGAGAAAGCTTCTCCACCATCTCCATGCTAGCCAAGTTGTTGCAGCTCCCTCCGTCTATTATGACGCGCACAGAACGTTCCTTCACAATTCCCTTGGTATGGAACAAATTGTGCCTCTGATTTTGCTCAGCTTGTGTGACCTGCACACTCAAAACACGTTGAGCAACTAAACATTCATACCTATCAGCGTCTTCAGGAGCCATGTATTGCATCTCATGATCAGAATCATCTCCACCATGTTCTTCACGTGTAATAAGAGCCAAAGTCTCATCATAGTCACTAGCGGACTCATATCCACCATCCGCGGTAGCAATCATCACACGCGGAGATTTGCATTCTCTCGCATAATGACCTCCTCCCTTACAACGACGACAAATAATATCACTTGTGTGCCCTGTTGATGCCATGGAAGAAGAAGAACTCTGTGCAGGCCCAGCAGGTGCGCTCTTGGCAGATAATGGTGGTTGTGCTTGTTTTCTTGTATCACGACTGGAGGAGGCACCTGATTGAGGTGTTGATGCAGTTGAAGTAGAAGATGCACGCGGTGTCCATGATGAAGGTCGGCCTGCGGAAAAGTTAGATCGCGCCAATGCTTGTCGATCCTGCACTTCACGTTCAGCTTTACAAGCAAGATGGAATAAACGAGTGATATTAGTATACTCCTTATAGTCTAGAATGGTCTGAATCTCTCTATTTAATCCACCCAGAAAACGTGCAAGCATAGCTTCATTCTCCTCAACAATACCACATCTAATCATGCCAGTTTGTAATTCCTGATAATATTCTTCTACAGAATTTTTCCCTTGTCTTAAACGCTGCAATTTTTGAAGCAATTCACATTGATAATATGGTGGAACCCAACGCGTAGGCATAGCAGTTTTCAAAGCAGCCCAAGTAGTTGGAATAGGATATAATCTACAATGTTCAGACCACCATACACATGCAAAACTAGTGAAAGCACAAACAGCAGCAGCAACCCGTCTCTCCTCGGGATATTGTAAACATGTAAAACGTTGTTCAGTTTCTAACTCCCAAGTAAGATATATATCAGGAACATATCTACCCTCAAATGGTGGAATATTCAATTTCAGTTTAGGAATATGGACATCATCTCGTACCTGAGGTGGTGGTGCAGGCCTACCATTACGAATATATACCTGAGGTCGACCTGCTGGTGGTGGTGCTGGTGGCTGCACGTAGTTCGGATTTTGATCAACCTCATCCTCATAATCGCCCGCATACTCATCATCCTCCTGGGTACCAGCAGCAGCAGTAGCAGGAGCCAAAGAAGCATCAATAACAGGAACAGCAGCACCAGAAGTTTGGCCATCCTCAATAGGAACACGCTTCGCTCGTCCATACTGATTCGGAAGGAGGCGTTGTTGTTGGTGTTGCAGAGGTGCGATAGGTGCAGCCGGCGGTGGTGGTGGTAAATGCGCGAGCAATTCATTAAACTTGCTATCAAGCTTTGTTTCGAACGTCTTCTCCATGCCATCTATCTTCTCCATGGCCTCGTCAAATCTGTTTAGCACATCTTGCACCTGTCCACTCATCATTTGTTGAAATTTATCATGTAGCTGTTTGTTCGTCAGGTTCTCCCAATCAGTCTCATCGGCTTGTGATCCTACCATGGTTAGCAGCAAATATAAACACACAAGAATATGATCCTACAGACTACTAAGAAGTGGTGGTGGTGTATCACAAACCCGTCAAGCAAATCTCAAATTCTTACCAGTTCTTACCCAGCAGCAGGTGGTGATCGGCAACCGTTGTAGTCAAAACTCTCAAAGTGTGGATAGAGCGATTACCAGGGAGAGTCAAACGCACGACGTAGATGTATGTGGAGCTGGGAAGGCTTATAATATGGTAGCAAAAGGGGTCAGCAAAAATCAATTCAGAGATGCAAAGTTGAATAAACGCTCAACGACGGTACTGTGCTGGTCCTAGGCTAGACCGTGCTAGAGACGCTAGCCTAGAACACTAACAAAATCACGGCGCTGCATGTAAACAAGGGAAAAGCACACTCTGGAAAAAAAATTTCGCTCTTTTTTTTGCGCTCTTTTTTTTGCGCTGCTTATTTTTTTTTGCGAAAAATCACTATAATGGCGAGTGTCTCAAAACTCTTCCTAGGTCAAACTGACAGGATGGGCACGAAATTTTTTCGACCAATTTTTTTTCGTTTTTTCGACTGCCCGGACCCAAAAACTGGAAACGGGTCAAAAAAAACTTCCTATAACGGAACCTGTCTCAAAACACTCAGAAACACCTAAAAATAGGATAGCCAGAAATTTTTTCGAAAAATGCGTTTTCGAAAAATTTTGGGCCTAAACGGAGGGTGGTTTCCAGACTCTTTTTTTTCGAAACCTACTCCAGCAAGGAAACACGAATCGGAAACTAGATGGATCTCGAAAACAAACCTAATATGACAAGAACTCGGATTGGTGGTGGATATATGGTGGTGGTATATGGCAGCGGTGGTGGTATATGGCAGCGGTGGTAATATATGGATATGGATCGGTGGTGGTATATGGATACGGATTGGTGGTGGTATATGGATACGGATTCGGAGCAGTGGTGGTAGGTGACAGGGGCGATGATGATGGTGCGGTGGCGGCATGACAACTTATGACCAGAACTCAAAATCTAAAAGACTAATGCTAAGACCAGCAACTAGACACGACGATGCAACCGCAAATTCAACAAAGCAAAACCCTAAAAAGATTATGCAAAGGCTCAGATTGGTTCGGATATGATGAACTAACCCTAATTTTTTTTTGGCTTTTTCGTGGACTGTAGGTATGAAGAACAGACTCGATCTAAACTACGAAAAACTGTAAAATCTCACCGAGCAACCTGGAAATCTGATACCACTTGATAGAGGCAAAGGTGTCCCGTCTTTCGATGAGATGATGGATATCGCTTTGGTGGAAGTCGACTTTGACGATCCGACTATGAACGTGCGAGGACGTCGCGCCTTAGCAATCGCTAAACCAACTCCGAGAGGTTATTGACCACGCCGGAGCACGATCAACCTGACCACGAGGGTCTGTTTCCTGCGAGCAAACGAAGAACAAGCAAGAAACTAAGATTGCAATCTGGATATTGCGAATATAAGATGAAAGCTTTATTGATCAAGGTGGGGTTTTGTGACACCTTTGTCTGGTCGTTGAACACAAACGAAGTACGCGAAGTTGCAGCTATGGCGAATTTTAATCTAAACAAAAACCCAAAGTCTAAACGATGCCCTAAGGGCTGTATATATGGAGGAAGAGGGGGGAATTTCGTGGCCCTTGGTGGAGGGGTCCGAAATCAACCC
Source organism: Triticum aestivum (assembly GCF_018294505.1). Lineage (NCBI taxonomy): Eukaryota > Viridiplantae > Streptophyta > Magnoliopsida > Poales > Poaceae > Triticum > Triticum aestivum. The sequence goes on along the minus strand of NC_057810.1, from coordinate 372,387,928 downwards.
TATCTCTTGTTTCCCCACACATACGGACTCTAAAAATAGCCTATACTTATGTATTTCGAAATTACATGGGCCTGGCCCAATAATAAGGTGACGCGGCACCTATAATAGCCTTGGGACGAAATTTATGAAGTGGCATCTTGTATATTTCGTCCAAGGCTTCATGCACCCATTATGGTGGCTTCAAAGTCCTGAAATCATCACTTGTAACTCTGTTCTTGTTCCCCTTGCGCATGCCATCATCTCCATGCTTGTTCTTGCTCCAATGTTCATCCTTCTCCAAGCTAGGCCCTTCATTTGTAAGCAAAACAAATGTATCCAGTTTAGGCAGCATCATATTCTCATGAACATTAGAATCATTACCAAGAAACGAAAGTACCTGGTAATTTAGTTGGCGTGCGCGAGCTCTAGTAATTGGTCCAGTATGTATAGCAGCAGGGGCTGTGGGTGTAACAATTGTATTGATGTCCTCATCACTTAATATCCCTTAGTTTCCGTAAGGACCCCGCTACAACGGGAGGGTAGGACAAAAGACGGCATACAAGTTCTTTCCCATAAGCACGTATGACTATTTACGGAATACATGCCTACATTACATTGATGAATTGGAGCTAGTTCTATATCTCCCTATGTTATAACTATTGCATGAGGAATCGCATCCGGCATAATTATCCATCACTGATCCATTGCCTACGAGCTTTTCGCATATTGTTCTTCGCTTATTTACTTTTCCGTTGCTACTGTTACAACTACTACAAAAACCCAAAAACATTTATCTTTACTTTTGCTACTGTTACCTTTATTATCATACAACTTTTTCTACTAAACACTTTGCTACAGATACTAAGTTATCTAGGTGTGGTTGAATTGACAACTCAACTGCTAATACTCAAGAATATTCTTTGGCTCCCCTTGTGTTGAATCAATAAATTTGGGTTGAATACTCTACCCTCAAAAGCTGTTGCGATCCCCTATACTTGTGGGTTATCAAACATCGACAAATCTGAGTGGTCGAGCTCTGGCCCGCGGCATCCCCGCACGCGTCACCTCACCAGGCCCTCAGTGCCCTCACCTCTCTCTCGGAGCAACCAATGGCCGGCCGACAATCATAATGGCAACCCGTGCTTCCCTCGTGCTGATTTACAGGAACCTCCTGAGGTCTACAGTGGGCGGCACCATGAGCTCTCTCTCTTTCCCATGCAATCAGCTTTCGCGTTAAAAGGGGGGGTCCTGAGCATCGCGACTCAGGAGCTCTTACTGGCTCTCTAGCCCTCACCCCCTGGCCTTGACCACGGCATCGCGACCTGGCATACCAGCAGCGGCTGAGCTCGCTCGAGGGTCGGGACCTGAGGATGTAGAGCACGAAGGAGAGTGTGGGGAAGAAAGGGAAAGCTCGCGAGGGCCTAACCTAGCTGCACCATAGCTGCCGACGTACAAGTCCGGCGCAACGCGAGGGAACGACTCCATATTACCAAGATAAGTTTCACGCCTGGAACAGCTAATTGATGCAGCGCAGAATCCTCACATGATGCGGCTCTGTGACGGCAACGTTGCCTTCCTTTCTCACCTCTCGACGGCTGCTTGCATGCTAAAGGGGACCTCCTGAGCATCGCACCTCAGGGGCTCTTACTGGACCTCAGGCCGCTCACCTCCTGGCCTTCACCACGGCATCGCGACCTGGCATACCAGCGACGGCTGCAGCCTGCCTGGGGATCGGGACCTGTCAGCATAGAGCGCTAAACCTTCGCGAGGTTAGAAAGGGGGAACCAAGCCGGGACAGGACAAGCATTCGCACAGTTTCATAATAAGGATCGCATCAGCGAAACACATCGCGGACCCTTTACATGCCCCCACGGGGTGTTTTCTCGGTTCCTCACAGGGAACAAAAGGAGAGAACTCTGAGGAGCCCTAACTACACGTGCCTCCATGGCCGACGCCATCATCAGTGGGCCACGGAAGGCCAGTGCGAACCCCATCCAGATCAGCTGTCGCGACAGCCTGATGCAGCCGCCTTGCTCCGAGCACGGCGCAAGCTCGGGGGCACATAGCTGTCATCGCTCGTCTCCGGAGTCACGAAGAACTTGGTAGAGTCGCGGGACACCCAAGCATCGTTGCTGCTGCCAGAGGAGCCATTGGGGAAGCGAACGGCAGGCCTAGCCCCTACCATGTCGATGTCCTGACTGCCTCCTCTGGGGCAGCACTCCAGGCGGCGGCCTTCTGTGTCGAAGACTTTGAAGGGCAACAAGGAGGCGCCATTGTATTCAAAATGGATCACGAGGGCGCCTCCCGTTCGGCAAGCCCAGGTGACCTCGCCCCAGCCTCGGGTCATGAAGACCTTGCCCGGGGCAACGACTTCAACCTCCACTCTGGTCGCCGGGGCGCCGCAGTCGGCGTGCTGCAGCCAAAGCTCGAGAGGCTCCTTCGGCGGCATCTCGGTGGCGAAGAACGAAGGGAAGCAGATCCAGGTACTTGGAGGCATCGCCACGTGCAGCACGAGCTCGCGAGAGGAGTCTGCGACATGAACTCCAGGAGCAACGGCACGCGCCGCCACGGCTCGTCGACCTCGCCTGTGGCGCGGGCGGCGTCGCTCGCCATCCCTTTCTCCGTAGCCCTCGGCTTGGGCATACACAGGTAGCGGGAACCCTGGAGGTGGCCGCTCGAACCAAGGCCTCATCATCTCCAGCCCCACGACTCCACCGCGGCGGTGGGACGGCCTCTTCTTCGGCGAGAGTGGATCAGGTCCCTCCCGGGGAGCCTTCCCCTTCCCTTCGGCCAAGAATTTGCGGATCGGTACCATTGGCGTCGAGAATGGAGATGGAGCAAGGGAGAAGAAGCAGACGGAGCAAGAAAGGATGGGCAAGGGGGCTCTTGCCCCTCCTCATTTATAGTCCCGGGAAGGCCAATCGTCGACCTCCACGATCGCAGGTAATGATGACTCTTTTATGCAGCAGGGACTTGTCAAATCGGGCAGTTGCCGAGACAGCGTGGGGAAACAGAGACGCCCACGCCCAATCAGTCGCCACATGGCAACCAAAGTTGTACGCTGTTGGGGCCCACAGCGCTCTGCACTTACCCTTTGGCTTCGCTGCTAAGCCAAGTCCGAGCGCGCCTTAGGCCCGGGGGCTACTATTGGTGTTCGGAGAACGGGGGTCCCCAGACTTGCCTGCCTGCGGCCTGTGATACGTCTCCAACGTATCTATAATTTATGAAGCATTCATGCTATTTTATTATCTGTTTTGAATGATTATGGGCTTTATTATACACTTATATATTACTTTTGGGACTAACCTATTAACCGGAGGCCCAGCCCATATTGCTGTTTTATTCCCTATTTCAGTGTTTCGAAGAAAAAGAATATCAAACGGAGTTCAAACGGAATGAAACCTTCGGAAAAGTTATTTTTGGAACGGAAGCAATCCAGGGAGCTTGGAGTACAAGCCAGGGAAGCTTCGAGGAGGCCAGGAGATAGGAGGGCACGCCCACCCCCTGGGCGCGTCCCCTGTCTCATGGGCCCCTCGAGGCTCCCCCGACCAACTTCTTTCACCTATATATTCCCATATACCCTAAAACCATCGAAGGCGACAATAGATCAGGAGTTCCGCCGCCGCAAGCCTCAGTAGCCACCAAAAACCTCTCGGGAGCCCGTTCCGGCGCCCTGCCGGAGGGGGATCCCTCACCGGTGGCCATCTTCATCATCCCGACGCTCTCCATGACGAGGAGGGAGTTGTTCACCCTCGGGGCTGAGGGTATGTACCAGTAGCTATGTGTTTGATCTCTCTCTCTCTCGTGTTCTCTCTATGGCACGATCTTGATGTATCGCGAGCTTTGCTATTATAGTTGGGTCTTATAATGTTTCTCCCCCTCTACTCTCTTGTGATGAATTGAGTTTTCCCTTTGAAGTTGTCTTGTCGGATTGAGTATTTAAGGATTTGAGAACACTTGATGTATGTCTTGCCGTGCTTATCTGTGGTGACAATGGAATATCACGTGATCCACTTGATGTGTGTTTTGGTGATCAACTTGCGGTTTCCGCCCATGAACCTATGCATAGGGTTGGCACACGTTTTCGTCTTGAATCTCCGGTAGGAACTTTGGGGCACTCTTTGAAGTACTTTGTGTTGGTTGAATAGATGAATTTGAGATTGTGTGATGCATATCGTATAATCATGCCCACGGATACTTGAGGTGACAATGGAGTATCTAGGTGACATTAGGGTTTCAGTTGATTTGTGTCTTAAGGTGTTATTCTAGTATGAACTCTATGATAGATTGAATGGAAAGAATAGCTTCATGTTATTTTACTACGGACTCTTGAATAGATAGAACAAAAAGGATAATTTTGAGGTGGTTTCGTACCCTACCATAATCTCTTCGTTTGTTCTCCGCTATTAGTGGCTTTGGGGTGACTCTTTGTTGCATCTTGAGGGATAGTTATATGATCCAATTATGTTATTATTGTTGAGAGAACTTGCACTAGTGAAAGTATGAACCTTAGGCCTTGTTTCCTACCATTGCAATACCGTTTACGCTCACTTTTATCATTAGTTACCTTGCTGTTTTTTTATTTTCAGATTACAAAAACCTATATCTACCATCCATATTGCACTTGTATCACCATCTCTTCACCGAACTAGTGCACCTGTACAATTTACCATTGTATTGGGTGTGTTGGGGATACAAGAGACTCTTTGTTATTTGGTTGCGGGGTTGCTTGAGAGAAACCATCTTCATCCTATGCCTCCCACAGATTGATAAACCTTAGGTCATCCACTTGAGGGAAATTTGCTACTATCCTACAAACCTCTGCACTTGGAGGCCGAACAACATCTACAAGAATAAGGTTGTGTAGTAGACATCAAGCTCTTTTCTGGCACCGTTGCCGGGGAGGCTAGGTAAGCGGCACTCACACCCCGTCAACTAAGCTCTTTTCTGGCGCCGTTGCCGGGGAGGTGAGTGCTTGAAGGTATATCTTTAGATCTTGCAATTGAGTCTTTTGGTTTCTTGTTTTATCACTAGATTAGTTTATAAAAGAAAATTACAAAAAATGGATTTGAGTTTGTCTCATACGCTTCATCTTTTCAATATCTTTTGTGAGTATGATGGAAAGGAAAATTGTGCTCAATTGCTAGAAGAAGAATGCATTAAAATGTTTGGCACTAACTATTTGAATGATGAGCATGATTGCAATATGTTAGTATGAATTCCTTGAATATCCATGGTGCTAATGATATGCAAAGCCACAAGCTTGGGGAAGCTATGTTTTATGAAGATGATATGTTTAGTCCCACAAGTTTTGATGAGAATATTTACTATGATAAAAGCATGCCTTCTATTTATGATGATTATAATGATGAAAGTGAGTTTGGAAGAGTGTCAACTTTAGGAAGTAATGATCCCACTATTTTGGAGGATGTTGAATATTATTGTGATAATTATGAAAGTGGATTTGGAGAGGTCGTGACTTTATTTAGTGATGAATCCACTATTTTGGAAGAGATTCCAATTGATTATGAGAACAAAGTTGCTATCTATGATGATTATTGTCATGACTTGTATGCTATTAAGAATGATGATAACTGATACGTCTCCGTCGTATCTATAATTTTTGATTGTTCCATGCCAATATTATTCAATTTTATATACTTTTTGGCAATTTTTTATACTATTTTTGGGACTAACATATTGACCCAGTGCCTAGTGCCAGTTCCTGTCTGTTGCATGTTTTTTGTTTCGCAGAAACCCAATATCATACGGAGTCCAAACGGGATAAAAATAGACAGAGATATTTTTTGGAATATTTATGATTTTATGGAAGTAAAATCAACACGAAACGGTGTCCAAGGTGGTCACGAGGTAGGGGGCGCGCCCTACCCCCCCCCCAGGCGCGCCCGTGACCCTCATGGTCCACCCGTAAGGCGATTGATGCTCTCCTTCTGGCGCATGAAAGCTAATTTTACAAGGAAGATCTGAGCGAAAGATTCACCCCAATCGGAGTTACGGATCTCCGGATATAAAAGAAACGGTGAAGGGGTAGAATCTGCCAACGCGGAGAACGCAGAAACAGAGAGATAGATCCAATCTTGGAGGGGCTCTCGCCCCTCCCAAGCCATGGGAGCCAAGGACCAGAGGGGAAACCCTTCTCCCATCTAGGGATAAGGTCAAGGAAGAAGAGGAAGGGGGGCTCTCTCCCCCTTGCTTCCGGTGGCGCTGGAACGCTGCCGGAGGCCATCACCAACACCGCTGCGATCTTCACCAACACCGCTGTCATCTTCACCAACATCTCCATCACCTTCCCCCTTCTATATCCAGCGGTCCACTCTCCCGCAACCCGCTTTACCCTCTACTTGAACATGGTGCTTTATGCTTCATATTATTATCCAATGATGTGTTGCCATCCTATGATGTCTGAGTAGATTCCTATTGTCCTATCGGTGATTGATGAATTGCTATGATTGGTTTGAGTTGAATGTTTTATTATTGGTGCTGTCCTATTGTGCCCTCCATGTCGCGCAAGCGTGAGGGATTCCCTCTGTAGGGTTTGCAATATGTTTATGATTTGCTTATGGTGGGTGGCGTGAGTGTCAGAAGCACAGACCCGAGTAAGTAGGTTGTTTGCGTATGGGATAAAGGGGACTTGATGCTTTAATGCTATGGTTGGGTTTTACCTTAATGAATCTTTAGTAGTTGCGGATGCTTTCTAGAGTTCCAATCATAAGTGCATATGATCCAAGTAGAGAAAGTATGTTAGCTTATGCCTCTCCCTCAAATAGAATTGCAATAGTGATTACCGATCTAGTAACATAGTCAGTTGCTTAGGGACAATTCCACAACTCCTATCACCACTTTTCCACACTCGCTATATCTACTTTATTGCATCTTTATCTAAACAGCCCCTAGTTTTTATTTACGTGTTATTTATTATCTTGCAAACCTATCCTATCACACCTACAAAGTACTTCTAGTTTCATACTTGTTCTAGGTAAAGCGAACGTCAAGCGTGCGTAGAGTCGTATCAGTGGCTGATAGGACTTGAGAGAGTATTTGTTCTACCTTTAGCTCCTCGTTGGGTTCGACACTCTTACTTATCAAAAGAGGCTACAACTATCCCGTATACTTGCGGGTTATCAAGACCTTTTTCTGGTGCTGTTGCCGGGGAGCAATAGCGTGGGGTGAATATTCTCGTGTGTGCTTGTTTGCTTTGTCACTAAGTAATTTTTATTTGTTGTTCTTAGTTGTTCTTTATCTTTAGTTATGGATATGGAACATGAAATACCAACAAAATAGGTGTACTTGCTACTCATGGAGATGGGGAACCTCCTAAAACCCTCGATGTTGGTTATGTGAAAGATATTATGTGCTACTTTGATAATCCTGAGAAAACCCCATTCAACTATGTAATGGGAGTAACGTTGGATCAACGTGAATACTTTAGGGATTATCGCTTGACACAAAAAGGGAAACTATTATGGGATCAAATTCATATATTGAAGTGGTATGCTTGGCAACTATGCGTGGAATATGATTATACTTGTTGCTCTAGGATGAATTCTCCGCACCTTCCCTTTTCATGCAAATTTAATGATAATAAAACCTTAGCTTCTTATGCTAATGGCATATATGATTACTATGATGTGGAACAAATAGAAGAATTTGTTGCTTTTATGGGTGCTTATGAAATTGAAGCTATGTGTAAAGAGTTTGAGGATTTTGATGATGATGTTTATAGATCTGAAAATTTAGCTATCCTCAAATATTGCTATGAGAATTATAAATACAATTATGAAATTAATGCACTTATTAAGAAAGTCTCCGTTGTCCAAGAAGAGACTAATATTTTGCAGGAATCTATGGAAGAGGAAATTGATGAAACTGTGAGATAATTGGATGAAAAAGATGATGAGGAGAGCGAAGAACAAAAGGAGGAAGAGCGGATTGATCACCCGTGCCCACCTTCTAATGAGAGTAACTCTTCAACTCATACATTTTTTAATTCCCCTTCGTGCTTACCGAAGGATGATTGCTATGATGATTGCGTTGATTCTTTTGAAATATCCCTTTTTGATGATGCTTGCTATGCTTGTGGCCAAGATGCCAATATGAATTATGCTTATGGAGATGAACTTGCTATAGTTCCTTATGTTAAACATGAAATTGTTGCTATTGCACCCATGCATGATAGTCCTATTATCTTTTTGAATTCTCCAAACTACACTATATCGGAGAAGTTTGTGCTTATTAAGGATTATATTGATGGGTTGCCTTTTACCATTGCACATGATGATTTTGATAGATATAATATGCATGTGCTTGCTGCTCCTACTTGCAATTATTATGAGAGAGGAACTATATCTCCACCTCTCTATGTTTCCCACACGATAAAATTGCAAGAAACTGTTTATACTATGCATTGGCCTTTACTATGTGTGCATGAATTGTTCTTTTATGACATGCTGATGCATAGGAAGAGAGTTAGACTTCGTCATTACATGATTTATGTTACTTTGTGCTCACTGCTAAATTACAAATCATTGTTAATTAAAATTGGCTTTGATATACCTTGGGATCTGGGTGGATTCATTACTTGAGCACTATATGCCTAGCTTAATGGCTTTAAAGAAAGCGCTGCCGGGGAGATAACCCAGAAGTTTTAGAGAGTCATTTATTTCTGTTGAGTGCTTCCATATAGTTTAAAAAGCAAAAACAAAATAAAGAGGGGAACCTAAAACTTTTCAAAAAGGAAAGTGAAAGTGAGAGAGACAAGCATTGTTGAAGTGGGAGAGCTCCTTGAACTTTGTTCATGCTCACCAAAACTTTGTGAATCTTAATTACAGAAACTTTTCATAAAAAATAATTATCCCCTTGTACAATTCCGTTGTATTATAAAAATAATGTGCCAAGGTTTGCCTTTAGGATGTTTACAATGCTTGTTGGTTTGTACGGTGCAGGACAGAAACTTTGGCTGTAGTGCGCAATTTTACATTTTTAACTGGAACGTCAATTGGTTCTGATTCCTTTTGTACTGTCTTTCTATACAACTTTTTTATTTTTCCTAATTTTGGTAGAATTTTTGGCGTAACAGAAGTATGGTGGATGTTCAGATTGCTACAGACTGTTCTGTTTTTGACAGATTCTGTTTTTGATGCATAGTTTGCTTGTTTTGATGAATCTATCAATTTATATCAATGGATTAAGCCATAAAAAATTTACGTTACAGTAGACACAATGCAAAAACAAAATATGAATTGGTTTGCAACATTACTTAGAGTGGTGATTTGCTTTATTATACTAACGGATATTACCGAGTTTTCTGTTGAAGTTTTGTGTGGATGTAGTGTCTAATCGAGGATGTCTCGATATGAGGAAAAGGAAGAGAGGCAAGAGCTCAAGCTTGGGGATGCCCGAGGCACCCCAAGTAAATATTCAAGGATACACAAGCGTCTAAGCTTGGGGATGCCCGGCAGGCATCCCCTCTTTCTTCAACAAGTATCGGTATGTTTTCGAATTCGTTTCGTTTATGCATTATGTGCAAGTCTTGGAGCGTCTTTTGCAATTAGGTTTTTCTTTTTCTTTTATGCACCATGCTGGTATGAGATAGTCCTTGGTTGATTTATAGAATGCTTGTTGCACTTCACTTAAATCTTTTGAGTGTGGCTTTATAGAATGCTTCATGTGCTTCACTTATATCATTTGAAGTTTGGATTGCCTGTTTCCCTTTACATAGAAAACCGCCGTTTGTAGAATGCTCTTTTTCTTCACTTATACTTGTTAGAGCGTGGGCATATCTTTTGTAGAAAGAATTAAACTCTCTTGCTTCACTTATATCTATTTAGGGAGATGTCAGGAATTGGTCATTCACATGGTTAGTCATAAAATCCTATATAAACTTGTAGATAGCTGAATATGATATGTTTGATTCCTTGCAATAGTTTTGCGATATAAAGATGGTGATATTAGAGTTATGCTAGTGGGTGGTTGTGGATCGTAGAGACACTTGTGTTGAGGTTTGCAAGTCTCGTAGCATGCACGTATGGTAACCGTTGTGTGACAAATTTGAAGCATGGGGTGTTTCTTTGATTGTCTTCCTTATGAGTGGCGGTCGGGGACGAGCGATGGTATTTTCCTACCAATCTATCCCGCTAATAAACTTTTACCTTTCTGACTAATGTGAGTCCATGGATTATATGCACTTTTACCTTTCCATCATTGCTAGCCTCTTCGGTACCATGCATTGCCCTTTCTCACCTCGAGAGTTGGTGCAAACTTCGCTGGTGCATCCAAGCCCCATGATACAATATGCTCTATCACACATAAACGTCCTTATATCTTCCTCAAAACAGCCACCATACCTACCTATCATGGCATTTCCATAGCCATTCCGAGATATATTGCCATGCAACTTTCATCATCATCATATTCATGACTTGAGCATTCATTGTCATATTGCTTTGCATGATCATAACATAGCTAGCATGATGTTTTCATGGCTTGTCTGTTTTTTGATGTCATTGCTATGCTAGATCATTGCACATCCCGGTACACCGCCGGAAGCATTCATATAGAGTCATATCTTTGTTCTAGTATCGAGTTGTAATATCGAGTTGTAAGTAAATAAAAGTGTGATGATCATCATTACAGAACATTGCCCAAAAAAGGAAAGGTCAAAGAAGCCTAAATAAAAAAGGGGGCCAAAGAAGCCCAGCAAAAGAAAAAAGGGGGGCAATGTTACTATCTCTTTTTCCACACTTGTGCTTCAAAGTAGCACCATGTTCTTCATATAGATTGTCTCCTATGTTGTCACTTTCATATACTAGTGGGAATTTTCATTATAGAACTTGGCTTGTATAATCCAACGATGGGCTTCCTCAAATGCCCTAGGTCTCCATGAGCAAGCAAGTTGGATGCACACCCACTTAGTTTCTTTTGTTGAGCTTTCATACACTTATAGCTCTTAGTGCATCCGTTGCATGGCAATCCCTACTCCTCACATTGATATCTATTAATGGGCATCTCCATAGCCCGTTGATACGCCTAGTTGATGTGAGACTTTCTCCTTTTTCGTCTTCTCCACCTAACCTCCATCATTATATTCTATTCCACCTATAGTGCTATATCCATGGCTTGCGCTCATGTATTGCGTGAGGGTTGAAAAAGCTGAAGCGCGTTAAAAAGTATGAACTAATGCTCGGCTTGTCATCGGGGTTGTGCATGATGGGGGCACTTTGTGTGACGAAAATGAAGCATGGCCAAACTGTATGATTTTGTAGGGATAAGCTTGCTTTTACCTTGTTGTTTTGAAAAGACATGATTGCTTTATTGGTATGCTCGAAGTATTATTGTTTTTATGTCAAATGATAGACTATTGCTTTGAATCACTCATGTCTTAATATTCATGTCATGATTAGACATATGATCAAGATTATGCTAGGTAGCATTCCACATCAAAAATTATTCTTTTTTATCATTTACCTACTCGAGGACAAGCAGGAATTAAGCTTGGGGATGCTGATACGTCTCCGTCGTATCTATAATTTTTGATTGTTCCATGCCAATATTATTCACTTTCATATACTTTTTGGCAATTTTTTATACTATTTTTGGGACTAACATATTGACCCAGTGCCCAGTGCCAGTTCCTGTCTGTTGCATGTTTTTTGTTTCGCAGAAACCCAATATCAAACGGAGTCCAAACGGGATAAAAACGGAAGGAGATCTTTTTTGGAATATTTATGATTTTATGGAAGTAAAATCAACACGAAACGGTGTCCAAGGTGGTCACGAGGTAGGGGGCGCGCCCTACCCCTCCCCCCCCCCAGGCGCGCCCCTGACCCTCGTGGTCCACCCGTAAGGCGGTTGATGCTCTCCTTCTGGCGCATGAAAGCTAATTTTACAAGGAAGGTCTGAGTGAAAGATTCACCCCAATCGGAGTTATGGATCTCCGGATATAAAAAAACGGTGAAGGGGTAGAATCTGCCAACGCGGAAAACGCAGAAACAGAGAGATAGATCCAATCTCGGAGGGGCTCTCTCCCCTCCCAAGCCATGGGAGCCAAGGACCAGAGGGGAAACCCTTCTCCCATCTAGGGAGAAGGTCAAGGAAGAAGAAGAATAAGGGGGGCTCTCTCCCCCTTGCTTCTGGTGGCGCCGGAACACCGCCGGAGGCCATCATCATCACCGCGATCTTCACCAACACCGCCGTCATATTCACCAACATCTCCATCACCTTCCCCCTTCTATATCCAGCGGTCCACCCTCCCGCAACCCGCTGTACCCTCTACTTGAACATGGTGCTTTATGCTTCATATTATTATCCAATGATGTGTTGCCATCCTATGATGTCTGAGTAGATTCCTATTGTCCTATCGGTGATTGATGAATTGCTATGATTGGTTTGAGTTACATGTTTTATTATTGGTGCTGTCCTATTGTGCTCTCCGTGTCGCACAAGTGTGAGGGATTCCCGCTGTAGGGTTTGCAATATGTTTATGATTTGCTTATGGTGGGTGGCGTGAGTGACAGAAGCACAGACCCGAGTAAGTAGGTTGTTTGCGTATGGGATAAAGGGGACTTGATGCTTTAATGTTATGGTTGGGTTTTACCTTAATGAATCTTTAGTAGTTTCGGATGCTTGCTAGAGTTCCAATCATAAGTGCATATGATCCAAGTAGAGAAAGTATGTTAGCTTATGCCTCTCCCTCAAATAGAATTGCAATAGTGATTACCGGTCTAGTAACATAGTCAGTTGCTTAGGGACAATTCCACAACTCCTATCACCACTTTTCCACACTCGCTATATCTACTTTATTGCATCTTTATCTAAACAGCCCCTAGTTTTTATTTACATGTTATTTATTATCTAAGTACTTCTCGTTTCATACTTGTTCTAGGTAAAGCGAACGTCAAGCATGCGTAGAGTCGTATCAGTGGCCGATAGGACTTGAGAGAGTATTTGTTCTACCTTTAGCTCCTCGTTGGGTTCGACACTCTTACTTATCGAAAGAGGCTACAACTATCCCATATACTTGCGGGTTATCAATAACCATGAAACTTGTCATCATGATTTTAGTTTTCAATTGGATTATGCCGCACATGATAATTATTTTGTTGAGTTTGCTCCCACTACTATTGATGAGAATAAATTTGCTTATGTGGAGAGTAGTAAATTTTCTATGCTTGTTGATCATGAAAAGAATGCTCTAGGTGCTGGTTATATTGTTGAATTCATTCATGATGCTACTGAAAATTATTATGAGGGGGGAACATATGCTTGTAGGAATTTCAATAATGTCAAGTTTCCTCTCTATGTGCTTCAAATTTCAAACTTATGCATGTTTTGCCTTCCTGTGCTAGTTTATTATTGTTCCCATAAGTTGTTTGCTCACAAAATCCCTATGCATAGGAAGTGGGTTAGGCTTAAATGTCCTAGTCATATGCTTCATGTTGCTCCCGTTATGTTTCAATCCTTATCTTTTATGTGAGCATCATTGTCATCATTGTGCCTAGCTAGAAAGGCATTAAATAAAAGCGCTTGTTGGGAGACAACCCAATATTTATCCTTACTGTTTTTGTGTGTTCACATGATTATGCTACTGTAGTAATCATGTTTTATAGATTTTGTTTCAATAAAGTGCCAAGTAAGACCTTTTAGGGTAGCTTACAGTGATAGTTGTGTTGATCCTGCTGAAATCAGAAACTTTTGCACTCAGTAAATTAGTTTTGATAATTCACAGGAACGTGCTTATGATCTGATTATTTTTGCTATAGATTTGTACACAAATTTCTTAGGACTTCCTAATTTGGTAGGATTTTTGGAGTTCCATAAGTATAAGTTTGATACAAATTACTACAGACTGTTTTGTTTTTGACAGATTCTGTTTTCTATGTATTGTTTGCTTATTTTGATGAATCTATGAGTAGTATCGGAGGGTATGAACCATAGATAAGTTGGAATACAGTAGATATTACAGCAATATGAATTTAGAATGAGTTCACTACAGTACCTAAGTGGTGGTTTTATTTTCTTATACTAACGGAGCTTACGAGTTTTCTGTTGAGTTTTGTGTTATGATGTTTTCAAGTTTTGGGTAAAGATTCGATGGATTATGGAATAAGGAGTGGCAAGAGCCTAAACTTGGGGATTCCAAAGGCACCCCAAGGTAATATTCAAGGACAACCAAGAGCCTAAGCTTGGGGATGCCCCAGATGGCATCCCCTCTTTCGTCTTCGTCCATTGGTAACTTTACTTGCAACTATATTTTTATTCACCATATGATATGTGTTTTGCTTGGAGCGTCATTTGATTTTGTTAGTATTTTCTTGCTGTTATTTAGAATAATGTTTTGCATCTTTAGTTTCAATAAAAATGTCAAGGATAGCTTTTACCATGCTTATTTTGCAAGTATACATGTTGCTGTTTGAAAACAGAAAGTTTACCGTTGTTGCAAAATTTCCCTAGAAAAGTCGGAGAATGGTATAATGTTGAAACTTTTTGCATATTGATATCTTATAAAACTTCTACGGTGAGGTATTTTTTAATAATTTTTGGAGTTAGGAAAGTATGATGAATCTTGCATTCTTTACAGACTATACTGTTTTGGCAGATTGCTGTTATGTTTGCATTGTTTGCATATGTTTGCTTGTTTAATGATTCTATTTGAGGATAGGAGTATTAAATATGCAGAGGAATTTAGTATGCAATGTTGAATAATAATTTTAGTGATTTGTTACAGTAGAAAATGATAAGGTTTTGCATTGGTTTATACTAACCTATCTCACGAGTTCTTGTTGAGTTTGGTGTGGATGAAGCTTTTTGGTAAAAAGAGAAACCATGATATGAGAGGAATTAAGGAGACACAAAAGTTCAAGCTTGGGGATGCCCAAGGCATCCCAAGATAATATTTCAAGAAGTCTCAAGCATCTAAGCTTGGGGATGCCCCAGTAGGCATCCCACCTTTCTTCTTCAACAACTATCGGTTAGTATCGGTTGAGCCTAAGTTTTTGCTTCTTCACATGAGTTGTGCTATCCTTGCAATATCTTTTTATTTTGCTTTGTTTGCTGTTTTACCAAGATCTGAAATTCTGAAATGAGAGAGAGTCTTCACATAGTTACATAATTATTTAGCTACTCACTTATCTTCACTTACATATTTTTGGAGTAGTCTGTCATTTACTCGTGTGCTTCACTTTTATCCTATGAGTAAATGGTTGAATGATTTGAATGTCATAAATCTGAAATTATATATGTTTCATTTGCTTATCCCATGGGGAGTAATGACTTCACATCTAAGAAGTAGAGGTTGTAAATTTATTGAAGGTTAGCAAGCATTGTATTGGTCATTTGAACAATTCATGAAGGAATATTGAAGGAAGAGAGATTTCACATATAAATATACTATCCTAGACATCTTTTATAATTGTGAGCACTCATTAAGTATGACATGCTAAAGAGTTGATGTTGGACAAGGAAGACAACGTAATGGTTTATGTTTTCTCACATCTCAGTTAAAGTATATTGTCATGGATCATTCAAACATGTTGAGCTTGCCTTTCCCTCTCATGCTAGCCAAATTCCTTGCACCAAGTAGAGATACTACTTGTGCTTCCAAATATCCTTAAACCCAGTTTTGCCATTAGAGTCCACCATACCTACCTATGGATTGAGTAAGATCCTTCAAGTAAGTTGTCATCGGTGCAAGCAATAAAAATTGCTCTCTAAATATGTATGATCTATTAGTGTGAAGAAAATAAGCTTTATACGATCTTGTTATGGAAGAAATAAAAGCGACAGACTGCATAACAAAGGTCCATATACAAGTGGCAATATAAAGTGACGTTCTTTTGCATTAAGATTTTGTGCATCCAACCATAAAAGCGCATGAAAACCTCTGCTTCCCTCTACGAAGGGCCTATCTTTTACTTTTATGCAAGAGTCAAGGTGATCTTCACCTTTCCCTTTTCCATTTTATCCTTCCTCGTGTTGGAAAGATCTTGATATATATATCCAATTGGATGTAAGTTAGCATGAACTATTATTGTTGACATCACCCAAAGGTAAATACGTTGGGAGGTAACACTATAAGCCCCTATCTTTCTCAGTGTCTGATTAAAACTCCATAACCATTAGTATTGCGTGAGTGTTAGCAATTGTAGAACACTATATGATGGTTGAGTATGTGAAGTTTGCTAAATCAAAGCTCTGACATAGACCCTTCCTGAAAGTAAGATCAATTGCAATTGTTTGATGACTAAGAATGAAGTTTGTTAGTTTCCAAGAAAGTTTATGGTCTATGCTTTAACATGTGAATTGCTTGTTACTTGTTCGTGAGAAGTTTTATGAGATGAACTACTGTTATGACATATAATCATGTTTCTCCCCTCTACTCTCTTGTGATGAATTGAGTTTTCCCTTTGAAGTTGTCTTGTCGGATTGAGTCTTTAAGGATTTGAGAACACTTGATGTACATCTTGTCGTGCTTATCTGTGGTGACAATGGGATATCACGTGATCCACTTGATGTGTGTTTTGGTGATCAACTTGCGGGTTCCGCCCATGAACCTATGCATAGGGGTTGGCACACGTTTTCGTCTTGACTCTCTGGTAGGAACTTTGGGGCACTCTTTGAAGTACTTTGTGTTGGTTGAATAGATGAATTTGAGATTGTGTGATGCATATCGTATAATCATGCCCACGGATACTTGAGGTGACAATGGAGTATCTAGGTGACATTAGGGTTTTGGTTGATTTGTGTCTTAAGGTGTTATTCTAGTATGAACTCTATGATAGATTGAACGGAGAGAATAGCTTCATGTTATTTTACTACGGACTCTTGAATAGATAGAACAGAAAGGATAACTTCAAGGTGGTTTCGTACCCTACCATAATCTCTTTGTTTGTTCTCCGCTAGTAGTGGCTTTGGGGTGACTCTTTGTTGCATGTTGAGGAATAGTTATATGATCCAATTATGTTATTATTGTTGAGAGAACTTGCACTAGTGAAATTATGAACCTTAGGCCTTGTTTCCTACCATTGCAATACCGTTTACGCTCACTTTTATCATTAGTTACCTTGCTGTTTTTATATTTTCAGATTACAAAAACCTATATCTACCATCCATATTGCACCTGTATCACCATCTCTTCGCCGAACTAGTGCACCTATACAATTTACCATTGTATTGGGTGTGTTGGGGACACAAGAGACTCTTTGTTATTTGGTTGCAGGGTTGCTTGAGAGAAACAATCTTCATCCTACGCCTCCCACGGATTGATAAACCTTAGGTCATCCACTTGAGGGAAATTTGCTACTATCCTACAAACCTCTGCACTTGGAGGCCCAACAACGTCTACAAGAAGAAGGTTGTGTAGTAGACATCAGCCTGCGGTGTGGCTCAACCAGTGGCCCAGTACGGCCCATCTTCATCAGCCAAACACTCAAGACCATCGCGAGGGGCCAAGCCTCGCGGGGTGAATGATGCAAGGCCTCCTCAGGGGCGGCCTCACCAGGCAGGCTCGCAAGTAGGCGGAGAGATCAAGGCAAGGGGTACCTCGCGAGGTCTCCCATGATGCAAGCCATGACGATCAAGGCCAGGCGGGCGCCAGCTGCACAGTGTCCTCGTTTCCCCTTTGGTGCTAAAGGGGCAAGCGCAGGTGCGGAGTACCGAGGCTTCAGGCAAAGGTTTCCATATCGGTGCAACAAGACCAATACCAGCAGGACGGCAGGACGGAAGTCACCATGGAGCCCAAGACGGCGTCATCACCAGCGCCTTTGGCAAACGAAGATCACCTTTAGTCAGGATAGCTTGTACTAGTTGTCCCCTTTCAAAATGGCCGTTGTTGGATCCCTTCCCGCTCAATATTTGGGAAGAGGACCAGGGCCTCTATAAATAGAGCTAGGCACCACCATAGAAGGGGATTGAATCCTTCCAAAGCAGCACACCATACCAGCTCAAGAACACCTCTCCTCGCGAGGCTGTTCTTCCCTTGTACTGTTCATCATCAGCCCAAGAGGCAATCCACCACCACACACAGGAGTAGAGTATGACACCACAACGGTGGCCCGAACCTGTATAAATCTTGTGTCTCTTATCCTGTGAGTTCATCGATCTAGCTTAGGGATTGCGGCGAGGTTGAGAGCGAGATTCGGTAGGAGGAAAACTTCGTGTGCACCCCAGTGTTCGAACCTTAAGGGTTTTGCCGGAACACGATATCCGACACCAGCAATGTTATCAAAAAATAAACAGGGGCTGAGCATTTTGTTATAAATATATTTAAATAATAAGTGATATTATTACATTCGTCCTTAAATCTTACCAAGTTTTTGTAAACAATCACTAGGATTTTCGTGCCAAAACAATCCAGGATTTTATTTTTAAGAAATTATTTTTATAAGTTAATAAGATGTGGGATATTGTTTTCTTACATATGTAAGTATCTGTTAAATATATGATGACAATAAAAATAATATATAATAACATATAAATAATTTAAATATATATAATATAGTTAGAAGGGAAACATAAGTTGGACGAGGCGTTCCTATTCTTATATAGAAAAGTTGAACAGACCTCTGCGTTTTCTTCAAAAAAATACATAAATTGGGCTGCCGATATTTTAGGAAAAATAAAACCTCGGATGGGAGGTCCATAGGCCGGTCGATACATGATGGCCCTCAAGAAAATACAAACATGCCTATGGACCTCCCATCCGAGGTCGTGGGCTGCGCATGTTAAAAAAGAAAGCCTAGACGGGGCTGCCCAAAACCCAGCTGATACTTGCTGCCTCAGTGATAATAAATGATACCTGCTAGCTCCCCAACTTCGTTGTGAATTTATCTCCTATAGTAACTACGTTGAAGCACCTAAAAATGTAACTATGTTGACAAACCCGTGAGCCCCAACGTCAGTATAGCATTAGGAGGAAGTATTTTTTCGATGAGGCACTTGCTTGCGTACGACCATAGACCTGGTGGGTCCCCACTGTCCGCCTCTCCACGTACAGTCCTCTCAAGATTCCTCTCGTTTGTTAAGAATGTTCACAACGGCAGATAGCGGCGTCGCAGCGAGCGCACAAAGGCGCAGGAGGGGATCCGACCACCTGAGGAAGTGCCTTATTATTAACGAAACTACTGAACTAGCCTAGTGGCCAAGTGACACTACCCGACAGCTGTTCCGCCCGGGTTCGATTCCACCTGTGCAGGGAAAATATCTCCAAATTTTTTGCCTCCGCCTTTATTGACATGTGGGTCCCCATTGTCATCTACACACACCACGTCCAACACTTGCCTAAACTTCGTCCCTCGTTTTCTTTGTGTTTCGCACACTCGACATTGTGTGGGCATTTTGAAAATAGCATATCTTTTTGACTGTGCATCATATGAAGAAGTACTATGCATGAATGTTGATCAGCATGATGTTAACTGGCTGGTAGTTCCATTTTCGACCATGAATAAAACTTCCATCATGATGTTAACCCTGTTTGAAAAGGCTGTGTTAATATAAATGCTCTGCCTCTGAAAGTTGCAGTTTTTTATTTGAAACTAAACTTGCAATTTCTTATCTGAAATTGAACTTGCAGTTTCTTATCTGAAACTGAAACTTGCAGTTTCTTCTCTGAGAATCACATTGTCTGCACTTTTATACTGCTATGAAACTACATTTTTTTAAGTGCTAAAAATAGATCTCTAGAATTCATAAAATACTTCATATGCTCAATACTGCAAATCTGAAATTCAAAAGACATTCATATCTGAAAGTACTCTCAAAATACACAACACAAAACACAATTCACAACCTGCAAATACTGACAACCCTAAGCTCCTCCTGACAATTCACAACCTGCCTGACTATTGGGCTGGGGGGGCAGTCCCCTCCGATTCCTCGGCGGCAGACAACCGCCTTGTGAGACGATGTGAACGGCGAGGGAGAGGATGGTGGGGAAGCATTGTCGGGCCAACTGCTTTTCTCCTCTTGCAGTTGGGTTCAGTCGACGAAGACTCCACCAGCTCACTCTGGCAGGACACCCTCACAAACGGCACCCTGTAGATGCTCGATCCTTCAATCTCTGGTGGATGCTCCATCTGGGATCAATACTCCCACCACCGCTCCCTCACGATCGGGTTTGGTGAATCTATTTGCTCCATGGCCCAGAGGAGCAGCTCTATGTACTCCCGCGCGACTCCCTCCAGGAGTATCGCCACCTTTTTGCTCTGTTGCAGATATTTGGCCATGGATGTCGCCGTTGCCGCTAGTTGGTCCTTGTTGTCAAACCAAGACTGCATCTCCAACATCCTAGCTAGCTTCACAGGGTCGCCGTCTGCGAACCTCACGTATCGGTTGTACTCATCCATTGATCTACTTCTCCACAGCACCTTCACTCACCGGCGGTGGTTTTTGAATGGAAGAGGAGAGGAGCAGCACTGGTTTTGGATTAGAACCGGAGAGGTGCGATGCTGGTTTAGAACTGGAGCGGGAGAGGAGGGGCGGTGGCTTTGGAATGGAAGAGGAGAGGAGTGGCGCTGGATTTAGATTGGAACAGGAGAGGAGCGACAGTGGTTTAAGAGGAGAAGAGCGGAAGAGCGGTGCTGGTCTTGGAAGTATTTTTGTGTTTTGAGTATTTTTGGGTCAAAGTTTGACCACGTACTGTATTTGACAAGCAGAATGTGAATGCATGTCACCAAAAATTGTATCGTTTGGTTCGTATCTGGATGTACTTTCAAATTATATTATTTTTGTAATGTATAACATATATTTTATTTGCAAAAATCATGGTCAATTATGACCCAGAATAAAAGGGAGACTAGTTAATATGGGGTCGCTTTCTTAATTGAAGGGTAAATTGATTTTCATTTTGATCCAGTCACAGCGCGTCGGCCCTCTCGTCCAATCCTAAATTGTTGCCACACGCTCCTCTCCCTCTTCTCCATGGCAAAACCACCTCCTCTCCTCTCCATCATATCCATTCCAAAACCACTGTCTCGCCTCTTCCTCTTCTCCATTGCAAAACCGCCTCCTCTCCTCTCCATCATCTCCATTCCAAAACCACCATCTCGCCTCTACCTCTTCTCTGTTGCAAGACCACCGTCTCTCCTCCCATCTTCCAAAGCTAGCACCGGACCACTCAGAAGGACATCTATGGAGAGGATGCAGCAGCGAATCAGGCAGATCGCCGGCGGCAACCAGGCAAAGTTAGCCAGGTTGAAGGAGATCCTTACTTGGTTTGACAATAAGTGGGAGATTTCAAGGACGGTGAGGGCCATGTGGCAATGTATGCGAAAGAGCAAGACGGTGGCGATGTACATGTACTCCTCGGCGGCAGTCACGCTGCAGTCCTCCGAGTTCATTGAGTATCTCCTCTGGGCGATGGAGCAGACAGATTCGCCCGAGGCGACAGTCAGGCGGAGGTGGTGGGCGTACAGGTCGAAGGTCGAGCACCCAGAGGATAACGAATCGATCGAGTATGGTGTGCTGTTTGTGAGGGTGCAGAGCCAGCCGGAGCCACAGGAGTATTTGTTCTCCCACCACAAGAGGAGGTCGGATGGTGCGACATCGCTTCCCCACCGTTCTCCACGGTTCCCTCGATGCTCGCCTCATTTCAACGGCGGCGGTAGTGTTTAAGGTAAGCTTCGCACTAACCTAATCTTCCACCTGCTCATGCTTACAATCAGTGTGACAGCTAATGAAAATCATGCTTACAATCAGTCTCCGAGTACTACGCCAATCACCCTAAAATAGCTCTGGACCTTTGGGTCAAAGTTGTGACACAGTGTACAAATAAAGAAAAATAGATTGGTGCTTCTTTCAGAAAAGAGTACTCCCTAGAAAACTGCCAATATAAGCTACTAGATTTGGTTAGAGGATTTGCTGCCGAGAAAGATCCGTCCACAGAGAGCGCCACACATCCCACTGGTGGTGGATGCCAATGCGTGCATGGAGCATGGTCGGTGTCGGTAATTTTTACTTGGCACACCTCGCACTCTGCATATATGCCGGTTCCATACGTACAGTTGTGCAGTTCCACCAAAATGCAGTTGAATAACCCTGTTTGCACAGATAATGAAAAAGCATGATTACATTATAGTGGCACTAGTTGATGAAACACACAAAAAAATAGAAGAAAATATTGCGATAGTATCATAGTATGCCATGCTGCGAGGGCGAGATGGGCCCTGCGACGCCTCATACGGTACACCTCATACTGGAAATCGTCCCAAGTCTCCCAGATACACCTTCTGCCAGTGATGAACATCAGTGTACAGAGGTAGTACAAGGAGGCACCTTGAGACATTCAAATCTCTATTTTTGTACAGATCAACTAAAATTAAGCACCCCAGTTTGCAGAAACACTTAAACATTAACAATGGGACTAGTTGATGAAACATACATTAACAAAGAGAAGCACTTTCTTTATCTACGTTGGAAATGAAATGATAGAGAGGACACTCGCTCTATTTTAACTGTATTATTACTTCATTTTATCAGTGACACTAGGATCGAGCAGGTGGCAAACAAGGTGTACCGTGCGTCACAAGGATGGAGGCCGGGGGTGCTTAGACTGGGATGCTGAAGCTGGCTCTTTCAGTCACCAACATGGATGATTCAATTCATGGGACATTTTGGTGCAGTTCACCTAAAATGAAGCAATGTCCCGTGAGCTAGCAGCTTCTTCTTCAATTTTTTTTGAGAAAAGGGCTCCAGCCCCAATTCCATTTCCATCAGAAAGCGAAACCCACAGAGCTTCTTCTTCAATAGTTGCAATAAAATTGAGCAACATCAAGGTTGGTTGTGAAGCTCCTAGAATGTTCAACTATAATTTGGATATCATTTGTGCAGTTAAACTAAGATCGAGCATGAAATGTATATTTCTGTTTGCACAAAAAAGGTGGAAAGGAGGGCGCTAACAAGTGATGAAACATGCATCAAATGAAAAGAAGCATGTTCCTTATCTGAATGGCAATCCTACAAGGATAGTAGCAATTTCTAAAGCAGTGGCATTGCTAGATATTAGTGTGGCCATTAGGATTAACTATGACAACCGTTAAATACGACATTACTTTGGGCATGGGAGAGTAGGCAGACCAGGACAGTTGCATTTCTAACGAAAAGAAGCAACTTATCTTAATGGGAAATTTAGCAAGACATGTAAAAAAGTGCCATTGATTCATATTACTGGAGGCATTACATTGAAAACAACATTGGTTTAACGTGTCCCTACTTTTAACAGTGCGACTGCTACATTTTACCAGTGGCATTACATAAGAGTTGCTCGGGGCAACAAACATCAAAACAGGATATCTGGGTTGGTCCCATTTTTGTTCGGTATAGCCACCTTATACTGTGTGAGGCTAGCAAATCTAGTGCTGGACTTACTCTATTGACTTGTCCCCCAGTCCCCACTTTCTTTCCTTTTTCAACCAATATATCAGGTTTATATTGAGTTTGTATTGCGTTTCCCTTTATTTCCCTATTAGACCTAGAGACCAGTTGGATAGCCAGTCTCTGCTACTTTTCGCCACCATTATCTCCTCTTTCGACCAAGTCCTAGATTCAGGTAACAAATCTTACCCCACCCCCACCCCCTTTCTTTCTTGTTTGAACCAAGTAGTACTAGATTCGAGTGCATGAACTAGTTTTACCTCTTAACCATAAAAAATTAGGTGGTTTTCAAACAGCCGATCGATCGTATCTACGAGGGGCCTGTGAAATAGTAAAAGATAGAAATGCAGCAACGTCGGGAGCTCGGGAAGTAGAGCAAGGCCGGTTTCCAAGGAAGTTATACCTGATGGTCGCCGGGATGTCGCTAGGTGGGCGGCGAGAGGCCGGATCTGCCCACACTACGGCAACGAGGAAGAAGGGGTCGGAGGCCCTCCCTCGCCAATGGTGCTTGGGAGAGAATGGCAAGGCACGCCATTCAGGACGCACCGGTAGTGGGTAAGAGCCGTTGCCGAGGACGACCGCGTGAACGTTGCACCTTCTCACCTTCCTTGGCGGAGAGGATCCGGCTGGATCTGTGCCAGCGGTGAGCAGAGAGAGAGAAAGTGTGTGGCCACCACTGTCGTGTTTAGATCTGGAGAGGACGAGACAGTGTGAAGAGAGCAACACTAGAAAGCAAGCGCGGAGGCTCCTGCCTATATAGTGGAGTACTAGTTTTCTTTTGTCTACTGGAGCCGGCTTGACCTCGTCAATGACTGTCGAGAAGTCTTCATGCATGTGGCCCGGAGGCGCAGTTGTCGTCATTTTGATCTAAAGCACCAGATTATAACATATAACACGAAAAAATGCCACATGACAAGAAATCATAACCTCACTGCCCAAAGGAGACAACATGAATCCCGACGGACAAACTAGACGAGGATCAAAACTCAAATTAAAGATAAACTCGTAGAAAAGGGGTTCGTCGATAGATGTCCTAATTAACATAGCTGGCTTGACCTAGATGGCAGCTGAGTAGTCTTCGTGCATGTGCCCCCAATGACTAGCCCAACTCAGGTGTCGTTGTTTAACCCTCGCAGTGATCCGAAGCACATGACACCTAATTTTGCGAGATGACAAGAAACCTTTTTTTAGATTTCTCACCAGAACTACAACCCTGTACAACACAGCCTGCATGATATGTAGACGATAGCCAATCCAGGCGTGTCTACTGGAGTCTGGTCACATGCATGGACGAACTGATCTTCCATGTCTTGCAGGGATCGTCCAGGCACCAACGTAGTGCTTCCAACGTCTAGGTGAGTAAGTCATCTTAGGTTGTGCACCATGACCAAGAAGGAGGGGAAAATGAGAGAACTTAATCTTTATTTGCTAATTAATAGCATTGCATGCAATGAACTGACCACTGCATGTTGTGTTTGGTAGTCTCAAGTCATTAAAAGCATGCACACCCCAAATCTCTAATTAGTTGATATGTCAAGAAACAAGAAACGAGGTAGAAGTTAATGCACCACGCCTAAGTGTTTTGGGATTATTTGGTTTTCGCAAGATGACTTACACACCTAGACGGAGGGAGTATAACACTTCTCTAGTACTATTGCTCGTCTCTCTCTTCTATTAAGTCACCCGACTTGCGGGGCCGGGGAGTGTGCCTATGGTCGGTTCTCAATTGCGGTCTCACATGTGTGTGCAAACGCAATATGACGCGCGTTCCATTCGGAGAGTAGCGTGCCAGACCGACTGGCCGTCTAGGGTGCGACGTGAACGCGACGGGTGTGCTGTATACTCCATACATGCGTACCGCCGTTTTCTTGAGGCTTTGCTCCATGGTGCAATCCATGGATACAATTAGTATACTGTACTATTTAAAAGTCAAGGGCGGGGCTTTTCCTGTGAGGTAGGCGGGGCAGTTCCACCTAGTCGGTTCGACAAAGACGCGAGAAGATGAGGGAGTAGGCTGCTGCAAACGTAGGGTTGTGTGATTTGATAGCGAGTTACTGCTAGATAGGTGGGGCCCCGTGATTTGACTTGCCATTATCATTTTAACTGCGGCGCTACAACCGACGTGAGTCTCCCGATTCCTGACCACCTCCATACAGGTGCCTCTCCCAATGCTCCACCATGTAGAGGCTCGCTCTTGCATGAGAGCCCACTTCTCCACCTTTTCCTTGCCTCTTTTCTCCACATATGCAAAAATGCCATGTAAAGCGCACTATTGTACTTACTTGCTCCTACAGGTGCTAAGCTTGCCACATAGGCATAAAGTCTGATGTGGCAAGTTAACTAAGAAGAGAGAGACTAGTTTGGTGACCCAAGGAAGAAACGGTGCTAAGCGCGTGTACCTAGGTGAAAAGACAATTTTGAGTCTATAGCTAATTAAATGAAGCAAACTTAGCAACAAAAAACTAAGCACCTATGCATTGGGGACTTGATTGCTACGCCATTTAATGCCCTTAGCGCCTCATCTAAGCACCATTTCATTGGAAGAGGTCACTCCTTGGCAAATGCAATAAATACTACAAAGAAAGACATAGAGAGAAGTGAAAAAATACACTTATGGCCAACCTTATAACCTTGTTATAGTATGAGTGACTAAGTGATGACATGCCAACATCAGATAGCCTAACGCACCGTGTTAAATCTCCAAGGGCACGACCGCGCGAGCGACGCGACGGTCGTGGTAGGCGCAACCATGATACCGGTTATTGGCAGCCCTTGGATCTAAGATCGAACGGTCGCATGCTAAGTTGCTGAAAATTTATAGAATAACCCTCCAGGATAGGATATTCACCCATAGGTCTAGAATCACGCCATGCAACTGTTCGATCTCAGATCCAAGGGCTCTCGGAAGCCCGTATCATGGGAGAATGGAAAGCCACTACCCTGCTATTCGCACGCTGGCAGTTCGCTCCTACTCGTCCCTGCACGTCCTTTAATATTATGGCGGTTCCCTCCTAGTCGTCCCGTCCTTTCACATTACGGCAGTTCCACTAATCCTAACCCTCCTCCCAAATCCAAGGCGTCCCAAATATCCATGATCGGCGGTGAGTACAAGGTTAGAACCATCACCGGCGATGAGTTCGACGTCATCTACACCCGTTCTTCCACGACGGTGAAAGGATGCCTTGCTCGCTTCAGAGGCATGTTCGGAAACTCATATGATGAGTGGGTCGCTGGGCTAGATGTTGAGTACACCACAGTCCTAGGACAAGAGAAGGATCTAAAGTAGGAAGAAAGGAAGAAGCCCGCCGTGATCCAGGTTTGCGTGCATGACTTATGCTTGGTCTACCACATATGCCATGCCGACATTGAATGCCAGGATTTTAAGAACTTCCTCAAGAGCGACCTAGTCAAATCATTACTGTAGACTTTAGAATGACAAAAGAGTCCAGGGTCAGATAGGCCTCGTTGTAGGCAACCCCTTTGACCTCCAGAAGAATCGGCTGCTGCCCTCCGGTGGTCAGCCTTCAATGCTGACCCTGGCAGGAGCCATGGTTCATCCTTCGTACGGTAAACTGGAGAAACCTCATTACACATTTCATATCATGCATGGTAGCAGAATGTACTAGATATAGACCACATCCACTACACTGCAATGGATGGCTACCTTTGTTTCAATATCTACAAGGGTTGGATGAAGAGCAAGAGCCAAGTGTGTGGTTCAAGCAAAGAAGTATCGGCCAAGAGGAAGAGGGACAAGGACGAAGTCGAGGACATGGACGAGGACTCCGAGTAAGGTGGCAGTGTCGTTGCTCATGGTGGTTCTAATGCAGTGTCTACCAGATTAGTTGCATAGTTTAATTTTAGGTGTGATTAGTTTAATTTGAGGGGTGTGTCATGCTGAGCCCCAGCAGAACTATGTTATGTTTCTTCTTGTTACTTTAACTCTTCAGTACGTACACACTAGTATTTCTTACATTTCATCTTTTAGTTGGTATAGTACTACCACTTGTTTCTTCACATTATATACGTACAATATATATGGCCAACATCATATAGCCAGCTGTTTAGTTGTCAAAGAATTTCAGGGTGCTTAGTTTTGTCAAAGAATTCCATGATGCTTAGTTTTATTTGAGGGGTGGATTGTGCTGGACACCGTTATTGTGACTAGCCTTTTTAATAGTACTATATGCATAATTTGGCGACGAGCACTCTCTATATGCACCACCTTTTTTTAGTTTCAAGTTTTGCTCCATGGCGCAATCCATCGATACTACTACTGTACAAAAGTATACATTTTTTAAAAGGCTAGAGGGCGGGGCAGTCTAGCTTGGTCGGTTTCACGAGCGGCGAGGGCCTTTGTGATTTGACGGCTTATTACTGCTGGAAGGCGGGGCCTTGTGATTTGACTGCTCGTATAAATGTGCCAACGAACTGAGGAGGAGCAAAGAACCATGCGGTATACTCAAGTTTTCCACTGGAGTAGTACTACGACGGAGGAGCATGAAACACGACAGCCTAGTGCCATATGGCGATAAAAAATGATCTAATTTGCTAGTCATCTCATTGTTAGCATTGTTCTATTCATGCCTCGCAGAGAACATGACACGTGCGGCAAAACACCCGAAGCAAAAGATGAAACACGAGAGCAAAAGAAGAAGGAAGATTATCACCCCAGATGATCTAATTCACCGCGGAGTCGTAACTGCTTCTTCATCGCCTCCACGACCTCCATCTCCTCGCACGTCTCCTCCACCATCTTCTTCATTCTGTCCATGACGCGAGATTTCTCGACGCGAGCCTTCATCATCTTTTCCACGATCGCATTACGTACCTTGACAGCAGTCGGGTGCTCGATGCGGAGCTTCGGCAACTCCTCCTTCTGTTCCATGACGAGGGCCTGCAGTATCTTCATCGAGGAAGTACTTTCTCATGCAGCTTCTTCCAGCCGGCGTTCTTCTCCTTCAACAGGTCGAGCTCGTGGCAGAGCTTCGCCTTGTCCTCCCGAAGTTGCAGGACTTCACTGATCGCCTTCTTCTCTGAGGCAATGCTCTTCTTCAGCAGCATCACCAAGCCGGCGGTCAACCCCCCCCCCTGCTTATTGAGCTCAGCGGGCATGTCGTCGAGGCTCTCCTTCAGCAGCTCCACCAAGCCGTGGATGAACTCCTTCTGCTTATTGAGGTGCTTATTGAGCTGATCGGGCATGCCGTCGAGGGAAAACGACTCCAGCGCCGCCAGATCAGCATGTTCGCCTCCACGGCTAGGGTGCTCCTGGGAGCCATCGCCTTCCCGTGAGAGATCTTTTGAGGTCTCTGCGTGGCGGCGAGCCCTATTTTTTTCGCAGCCTTGGTTGCCGCTCCCTTGTTACGAGTAGTACTCGACCTAGAGCTCTGCTCACCGGCCATGGCAAAGACAGACGAAGAAGAAGCACTTATGAGGAGGAAAGGTAGAGTAATTTTCGGTTAGGTAGTTCCCCTTTTTATAACCTAAGTACTAGCACTAGTACTAATACCTGCATAGTGGGAACACGTTCAGGTTTGGTACGTACTAGTAGGTGTGAGCAGGCTTTCGAATGGGATGGGAACAAGGTAAAGGTTAATTGATGGTTTTGGTTTCGAGGCCTAAAACGGCTCCCGATGAGTTTAGTGGAACATAAATTTCAAGTAGACTACACTGCTCAAATGCGTAAATATTATGTTACTATCAAAAATTGGCACAAAATACGAAGGAGACCAATGGAAGTACTACTAGCAACCCATGATTTAACTACTCGCATGCGCACAGTGGAGTAGTAATGTCTTTCTTCCGCCCTCACGTCCACTCAATTTGCATGCACTATATTAATTGACCATCAATGAAGTGAACGACTTTACACGCGTCAAATTATCACATGGGGTGGATCTTGGTACAAAAGCGTCCGCCCGTGTACCCGTGTGTGCGTGCAAGGGAATGAGTGTGTGCATGGCGTGCGTGCACATCTTCGCTTCGTGCATGTACCGACAGTATGGCTCAGGGAGGACGAGTACATTCTTCTGGAACCAGCAGCACATCACTGTGATCAATCCACACAAGGAGATTGCGACAACTCCTCCACAAGTGCCACGTGGCTTCATGAACTGTAAGAGAGACACTGTGTAGCATGCCATTGGAATTCTAATTTACGTGTTTTGCACATACTCGAAGTACTAGTAAGGTACACGTGCATTGCACGCATCAGATTTTGCAACCAAATTATGAATAAATACCACACTATAGCATGTAAGCTCTGAGTCATATATGCCTGATGTAGACCTTTGTTTAATTATTATAGTTCATCTCATTCAAAATCAATTAGTTTTTATAAAAGAGCTAGGGCCTCTTGGATTCGTAGGATTTCGAAAATGCGGGAATAGGAAAAGCATGGGATTATAGTGGAATGTCATCTTGAATCCTACAGGATTGTATGAGTGTTTGATTGTGCATAGAAAAAAAAGCAAAATTCTTTCGAAGAGGTTTGAGTGGATGGGATGTTTCCTATGAAATCTATTGCAAATGAATCATATGGAAAAATTCCTATTGTTTACAATCCTATGAATCAAACAACCAAAATAGGAAAAATTCCTAAGGATTAGAATCCTCCAAAATTCCTTTGAGAATCCTTTGAATCAAAGAAGCCCTTAATCTATTTTATGATTCATGGAATTGTGCATTGTAAATAATAAAGTAAAAACAAATAATGGCAATTCAACTAGAAAAAAAGTTTGGGCAGTTATGATACGGAAGATTCTAGAACAAAGGAGAACCACTATTGTTTTGAGATTTGTGCATTATGCTTAAGTTCAAATATGGAGTCTGCCAGATTGTACATGTGGCAAATCCGGTGGGGGGCTAGAAGATGGTGCGAGGGGCCGAGTGGAGGGAGATTATGAAGGAGTGCACAAGTGCGAGATCGATATTTAGAGAGAGCGGGCGAGAACGTGCACTATTCGCGCAGTGGCGGAGCCATGAAAAATAAATGAGCTAGGGGGCCAAGCATTGCTAATCCTTTACGAGGAGGGCCAATTCATGAACTTAAACCATTTTTAGCAGCAACTGTCTAATGATCACATTCATATTAGCCTCGATATATAGTGATGTTTGGGGGGGGCAGGGCCCTTGCTGCCCCCTGTCTTCGCCATTGTGCGTGCGTCTGAGAGATGAAGTGGAAGGCATGGATGATGAGAGGGGGATGTTGTATATATAATAAATGTGGGCGTATTGGCTATATATGTAGGGGTTGTTTGGTTCTAGGCCTAGGAGTGACACACTTTGCCATACAATGTTGCCAAACTTGCCTAAGGTTAGTTCTTCAAAATGACAGTCACAAGTTGGCAAGCCTAAGGGAATCTTGCCACACTTGTTGTGTGTATGTGACGTGGGACCATAGTGTGGCTTGCCTAAGATGTGGCTTGAACCATACACACACCTAAGTTGGTCAAATTTGCCTAACCTTAGGTGCGACAAGCTTTGGCAAACTTAGTCTCAAACCAAACAACCCTGTGATCCTATATAGATAGGTATAGATTAACGATGTGGACGTGGGAAAGAGGGTGAGACCTCACTGGATATATCGATTGATCGGTTTGTGTGGAAAACTATGAGAGACCTAGCTATACACACACACACATAGAGGAACATCGATCGTTGCGCATGCACGTGTGAGAGACAAAGAATGCCCGATATGATGGAGAGGGGGATGTGTGTGGGTGTGTGCCTTCATGGGAGACCGACCTGAAGAAAAAGATTGCATGTGTGCAATGGATAATGCCGACTGGTAATGTGTGTGCATGCATGCACGAGAGAAAGTTAGTGGTACAATTCTAAAGAGAAGACGACTGTGTGGGTGTAAAAGACTAGGTGAGGTCATAATCAATGTAAAGTTGAATTCAAATATTTGAACAAGAGATCATGATGTTTGAAACCCATGCATGCATGAATATAATGGAGATTTGCGCGTTGTGGTTTGGAAACGAGCATGTTGTAATGTATACACATTGAACAAGGTCAGACTGATTTGAATTTGAGATACTGATGGCAGACATCCTTTGGCCACATTGCATCTGTGCATGGGCACACTATTCTAATTGGAGATGATGGGTGGCTTTTGCATCACATATCTATATCTATACCCCTATATATATTATATTATATTATATATTTTTTATATTGTGTGCGGGTTGGATGAGGCGAATCCGATGGTGCAGAGATGGCAAATTTGAGCACTACTAGCCGTTGGATATTATCTAGATTCCACCAGATTTCGCCACATGTACAATCTAGAAGACTCTATGGTTGAACTTCAGCATAATGCACAAACCTCAAAACACAAGCACTTCTTCTTTGTTCTAGAATCTTCCGTACCAGAATTGCCCAAATGTTTTTCTACATGATTTGCCATTATTTGTTTTTTACTTTATGTCTTACAACGCACAATTCCATGAATCTTAAAATAGATTAGCTTGCTTATAAAAACTAGATGATTTTGAATCAAATGAACTATAAGAATTAAACGAATATCTACATCATGCATATATGACTCAAAGCTTACATGCTACAATGTGGTATTTATTCATAATTTGGTTGCCAAATCTCATGCGTACAATGCACGTGTACCTTAGTAGTCTAAATGGTGTTTGTGTGTGTGTTGTGCGTGTTGAGGTGCAAGTTGTCTTTTTTGGTACACGTTAAGCTTGTTCTCCCGAAATTTCAAGCCGCGCCTTGTTATGCCGAAATTTCAAGCTAGCGTCTCTGTCTATCATGCTGCGAAACTCCCGCATCTTCAACCCGCACCTTGTTACCCCGAAATATTTAAGATATATCTTTGTCTCGTTGTGCTCCGACAACTCCCTCCATCTCAACTCGCACCTTGCTATTCCAAAATTACAACGTGTGCGGAAACTCCCACCTCCTGTGAAATCCAGACACGCAAAATGCCCGTGGTACCCCTGAACTAAAAGAACCGCCTCAAATCGGTGGGGGTACTTTCATAACTTACCCCACATTTCGGACAAGTGTGTCTCTAAGCCATGGTTCCCCACTCCCATCCCATCCGCCCACCCATTCATGCACCGAGGCCGTGAAAACCCGCGAAGCCCCACACCCTCCTCCATTCGCCACCCATCCGGAGCCTCTTCCACGACGACGTCGTCCACATCAACACCTCGACGTCCCTCATCCACCGTACCGGATGAGGATCCGTCGTCGATCTTGTTATCCTGCCGGTTCAGCCACCCCATCCTCCACCTCCAAGGAGCTGCCCCAACGTTCCCCTCGTCTTTCGCGCCACCTCCATTCCCACACCGCCATCTTCACCTGCACCACCGGAAGAGCATCATCATCACCGTTTCCTCAGATGAAGCTGCGGCATAATCGGCGCCACCAAAGAGGTTGTACACTAATCACCGCATTTTCTTCTTGATTCAATCTCATGATGCTGCCGGTGCTTGGTCCTGAGCCGACACGGCGCGGCTCCATCCACGGCGGCATCGCCAGCCACTTCCTCCACGGCGTCGCTCCCTCGGCGGCGACGTCTACATTAGTAGGAGCTGCTGTTGCTTTAGCTCCCGCTCGCACTGCTGCTCTGCTCTTGCTCTCGTTCCCCTGCCTGGTCTGCTCTTGTTATTGCTCTTGCTCGCTCTGCTGCTCTCGCTCTTGCTCCTGCTTGCAATGCTGCTCCGATTTAGCTACACTTCAGTCGACTGAATCGACTTTTGGGTCAGTTAATTTTCAGGGGGTGGGGGGGGGCTCGCCGGAGTGAAGGAAGGACCAGCCGCAGCGGAGAGGGGGGATCGCCGGAGAGGTACCCACTTTCTATCTTAGGGTT
The DNA here is from genome assembly GCF_018294505.1 of Triticum aestivum. Lineage (NCBI taxonomy): Eukaryota > Viridiplantae > Streptophyta > Magnoliopsida > Poales > Poaceae > Triticum > Triticum aestivum. Next base: position 372,354,729 of record NC_057810.1, on the reverse strand, counting down.
CAGGGTGGGGGAGGTGGTCGGTGGCGGTGGTGGGGCGGTGGCATGGGGATTGCCGGAGAAAAAGCTCGGCACGGGGGGGGGGGGGCTAGAGGGATGGCAGGGGCGGCGGCGGACCGGCGGTGGGGAGTGTTTTCGGGGCGGGCGGGGTGGCGCACCGTCGGCCGCGGGCGGCGGGGGACTACTGTTTGGCCGGTGGTGGCCGGCGGCTCAGGGGGGTGGAGGTTGAAGATGAACTGCAGGCCCTTGATTTCATATCCAACGGCTGCAAAATCGACTGAACACAGATGAAAAAGTCAGTCGACTGACGTGTAGCCTCACCTTGCTAGTGCGTTCAGTTTCGACAGTAAAATTCAGTTTCGACAGCAAAATTCAGTTTCGACAGTTAAGTTCAGTTTCGATAGTTAAATTCAGTTTCGACAGTTAAGTTCAGAGATGAGCGGCTAGTTATTTTACATCTAGCACCTTGTGGTTATGTATTTTACGTCATCTATTGGAGATGCTATTATAATTCACTTAGGTTAACATTGTCTCTCTTGTCCTGCTTCAGTCTCGGCGTCGTACAACTCATCGGAGCTACTCCAACGATGAAACCCTCCATCACAGCGGAGCAGTTTCTCGGGCTCCATCTCCAGACGCCTAAGATCTTCTTCCCCTCCTCCGACAGCCAAGTCATCCGGAGCATCCTCACTGGCCAACCCAATCACGTTGAGATCGACATGGCTTCGCCAAGGAGGTTGTACACTTGTTGCATCTCTTTTTTACTCTACATGTTATATATATTGTCCACTTAGCACACGTAGTAAGGTGAAATACGATTATTTTATCCTACTATATGACAAGCAGTGACCAGGAAACTTAGCTATCCATGATGGACTCTCTTGAACACCATCATTATTTATCTCTGCGCGTTTGAGCTGTGCATTTGTCGATGGGCCTGGGAGTTGAGCTAGTAGGGCAGTGGCCTGGGTCCAAAGTAATAGAAGTAGCACAAAAACATTTTTTTAGTGTAGGATTTTCCTTGCTCAAGCCTGCCTACTAGAATCGCTAGTGCTTGAAAGGAAAAGTGAATGAAAAACATAGGAATTGGAAAGTTTCCTATGGTACTACTTTTCATGAATTTGGTGCAAAGGAATGGAGCAAAGGAAAACTGTAGGATTTGTTCCTTTAGAGTCTCCTTGAAAGAAAATCCGTAGGAATTCTAATTTCCACTTGTCCTCCTTTTCATATTCCTATTCATGAAGCACATGACTAAGAGATAGTAGCATAATAGCATTATAACCATACATTTTCTTCTGGTTTGACTTAATCTCACCATGCTTTTTTTCATCCTGTGATCTTCCAATTCTTGTGAATCAAACACCCAGATTGGCAAAAATCCTGTGTTTTTAAATTCTCTGTTTTGCATGTGCATTCCTATCCTATTCCTGTCTACTTCCTATCCCTGCATTCATAGAATCCTCAAATTCAAACAAGCCCTTACACAATTACTTCTGTTACAGATATGTGTCAAAGAAAACCTTGTGTGGTTTGTCCTGCTCCTGCGGTGTTGTGTTCCACCCCAGCTCAGCTGCTCCAACGATGGAAGGGTTCACCACAGCAGGGATCCGCTCTGTAGACTGTCTTTCGCCGCCTCAGATCTTCTTCCCCGCCGCCGGTAGCCACGACAACTGCATTACCATCATCAACTAAGCAGATGACCTTGAGGACTACACGGGTCCGCAAGAGAGGTCGCACTCTTCCGTGTCTGCTTACGTTATGCATCGCTTAATATGATCACATGCTACATTATCGTCGTGTTCACCTATTAGACTCCGAGTCAGGTACAAACTAATGCTAAAACTTGAGTTTTTTAAATGGTTGTGGGGTACATATTGGGGCAGCAATCAGTACTATCTGTCTACTATCTGGTTAATCTCGGGTGCCTATTATGAGTTTCATGTTGGGTGCAAACAAACATTAAAGGAGCCATTATCTGTATTTTTTAACTAAAGTTATTATCTACCTGCTATCATTGGTTCTGGGTCTATCCACAGTTTGCTACCATCACTCTGGATTTGTGCATGCACTCCTTACATAATCTCACTATGTTTTATTCCTATGCATGCCAGTTATTGTACACAATAGAACTGATCATGTAGAGCAAAAGAGACGGGCCTTGCATGGCAATAAAATTTCATGCAGACGTCGCTCCATGGTGGGCGCAAAGGCAGCCCCCCTCCACCCATTTCGGATCATAATCAAGAGGAAGATAACTGTTCTAAGGGGGATTCAGAAGGAGAAGACCACTCCTATTTACCCCATGAGGTCTTCGCTCTAACTTGGCATGTTGATGTTGGTAATATCATGCATATGGTGCCTTCCATTGCTTATTGTATACATCAAAGATGTCATCTGCTTAGTTTAGACATGCTTTGTGTCAATGCCATTTGTTTAGTTTCTTCATCGTATATGTGAATCATGCAATGCCATCTTGTTTAGCCAGGCATCATATATGTGAATTTTGCAATGCCACCCTGGTTAGCCAGTCATCTTATATGTGAATTATATCATGCCATCATTTTTTTATTACGTGTTAAAAAATTTCTCAACAATTTTAGTACATTCAATTACTCTTCTTGTGCATCAGCCATTCGACACGGGCATGGAAAAATCTGGAGTGGAAACAAGGTCTTCAGAGCAGACAATGCTATCTGACGAAGCGCATGTCTTGCTAGTTACAGATAGCTCCTCAGAGGAGGATTCAGAGACAGATGACCAGTCCTATCCCCCCCCTCCCGAGGTGCATGCTCTAACTTGGCAGGGTTATGTTGCTCATATCGTGCGTATGGTATCTTGCATTGCTATGTCATTTGCTTAGTTTAGACATGCTTTGTGTGAATGCCACCTGTTTAGTGTCTAATTACCATATATGTGAATTATGCAATGCCATCTTGTTGCAAGACATTATATATGTGAATTATGCAATGTTATCTTGTTGCAAGGCATTATATATGTGAATTATGCAATGTCATGCTATTTAGGCAAGCGTCATATATGTGAATTATATCATGCCGTCCTTTTTTTGTATTTCTCATTGCTTTTGTCGACAATGTTTGTATATTCAACTGCTCTTCCTGTGCATCAGCCATTTGAATTGGTGATGGAGAAATCTGGAGTGAAAACAAAGTCTTCAGAGCAGACAATGCTACCTGCTGAAGCAGATATCTTGCTGGTTACAAATAGCTCTTCAGAGGAGGATTCAGAGGCAGATGACCAGTCCTATTATCCCCCTGAGGTGTATGCTCAAACTTGGCAAGGTTATATTACTCATATCATGCATATGTTGTATTGCAATGCTTAGTTTTTACATCATATACACAATATTGAATGCCATGTCCTTAGTTGACACATCATATATGCAATTGCCCTCTGCTCACTTCCTTAGTATATAAATCATATATTTGAATTATATCATGCCATGGTGTTTACACAGACAACATGTATCTGAATTATGGCATGCCAACCCATTTTATAAAGACATAATATAGTTATATCATCTCATCCTGTTTACATAGTCATCATATTTTAAATTATGTCATTCTATCTGTGAATTATATCATGCCATCATGTTTCCATCGACGGCATGTTTGTGATTTATGGCATGCCAACCACTTTAATAGACACATCGTATAGTTATATCATGTCATCCTGTTTACATAGTCATCATATTTTGAAGTATGTCATTCTATCCTGTTTAGTTAGCCATCATACATGTGAAATTGTGTCATGTTATCTTGTTTAATTAGCCATCATATATGTGAAATTATGTCCTGCTATTCTATTTGGTTAGACAACATAAATGTGAATTAATTCATGCCCTGTTTTCTTCCCTACTATCCATTGCACCTGTCTATCTTACAATGTCTGTACATTCAATTATTTTTCTTGTTTATTAGCCATTTCAATTGGAGAGGGTGATGGCAATATCTGTGGGAGTAAAAACACGGGCTTCAGAAAAGATCGTGCTACCTGTCGATGCAGATAGAACCACAATTGTACTTGCCCAAGAACCAGCCCCACCACACATAACCCAGACTCACGCAGATTGTACCCCTACCCAGTTGGACAGAGAACCAGCTACACCCCTTCTAACCCCAACCCCAGCAGATAGTAACCGAGTTCCCGTTGACACAACACCGTCTCCACCATAGAGCACCCAAACACGACCAATTAGTAAGGCAACTACAGTGCCCAAAGCACGAGGACCACCACTCCGAACCCCAAGTCAACGCTTAAAGCAGAAGAAGAATTGTTCTCACGTCATGTTCCGTAGCTATGGTTCATACTACTTTGCTCTTGCATCACTGTATTTACTCATACCAACTAATTTCAAATTTGAAGGATGCAATTGAAACTCCAATGGCGCAACAGGTATGTTTTAAACCTGTTTCTTTAACGTGTTTACTATTGTAACTTGCTCTATGTTGATTTCAGTTTCAATTGAATAAACAGTTATGTTCTCCTGCCATGCACATTACAAGTGTTGTTATTGCTGTGTAGTTTCCCACACTTATATTCTGTCTATGCTTAGATATGATTCGAACTGTATCTATCTTGATTTGGCAACATAAACTAGAATGATATAGACCATACAGTGACCATACTACATAGATATATTTGTTTCATGCTATTATCCTGTCCACCTTACTACTGAACTAGTTTACCAAAATGAGTTTCATATACTACATTGTAAACATGTGATGTGTTTGTTTGTTTCTCTTCTAGAACGCGGATAAAATATTGGAGAAGAGTACCCCGTTATGAAATGGTAAAGGACGTAATGCAGATAAGGTTCAAGATAGTGAGACATCCCTGTTGGTCTCCAAGAAAGCTGATAAAAACTATATTAAAGACACTGAGACAACCCCAAAGTCCTGTGTTGATGTAGTGTTCGAGTTACTGGCTACTACTGCTGGCACCAGCTCTTCGAACTCGTTGCCTGGATCAGTTCGGCTTCTTGAGTCTCAACTTCAAGTTGAAAGACATCAATCAGATGTTATGTGACAGGAAGCCGAAGGACCGAGGAAGTCCCTGCAGAATTCAAATGCATACTTTCTGGTGCAACAACAAGTGCTGGAGGATTTAAGCGCCAAACAAGAGAAAGTTAATAAGCTTGCTAAGCATCTTGCTAGCATTATGGGTACCCAGGATATTGTTTCTTGAGCTCTTCTGAAGTGGTTTCAGTTCTGGACTTGTTTTGCTGTGGCGTTTATATGCTGATGTGTTCCCTATATTTGCACTGGTGGCGAACTTTGATGCCCACTAGATGTAATATGTGTAATAGCCGTGATAGCCTAGCATAAGTTGCTTGCTTATTTATTTCCTTATTGTCTTGTTTATTTCTTTGCTTGTAGTCAGTGCAGTTCTTTTTCCGTGGTTTGCTAGTGGCCGCAATAACCTATTTTTTAAAACTAGGCCACAATAACCATGGGCTACATATTTACTGTAGTTACCATTTCCCTCCTACAGGCAGTAGAAACAATGGGCCTTCTACGTGTCGTCGAAACAATGGGCCTTATACGGGTCGTAGACACAATGGGCCTTCTACGGGCTGTATCATCAATGGGCCTTCTACGGGCCGTATGACCGGTTGGCCAAACATGGGCCAATAACAGACTGCATTATGGTCGTAAACGGGCTAGAGTTGGAATCGTCTGTTCATGGGCCGACCATAACAAGCCGTCGTTGTCCGTATTTGATGACGCTATGAAAACGGCCCAACATATTAACGGGCCACAAACGGGTCGACTGTAACCTCGGGCTGAATTTAGCCCACAAGCAGAAAATGATAGTAACGGGCCGTAAGTAAACGAATGCTGGAAATGAGCCCAAGAATAAATGAGCTCTGAGAAGGCCGAAAGATAACATGGCCTGAAATGGCCCAACAGAATAACAGGCCGTTAATGGGTATAAAGTGATACACTGTTCATTATGGGCAAGTTTCACCACGGGCCATTAACGGGTATAAAGTCATACACTGTTCATTACGGGTCAGTTTCACCATGGGTCGTTAATGCGCCAAGAGTTACAAAGGGCCTCATATGGGCCGAAAGACGTCATGGGCCATACATGGGCCAGAAGTGAAAACGGGTTGGGATCATATTGGATGGCCTAGATGATGCTACTGGGCCTAATTCGGATAGGGCATAACGGGCCCTGGGTTAGCGGGCTGTAAATGGGCTATATGCGAACAGGCTGTTAACAGGCTTTCCATGGGCAGGCCCGCCATCTTTTGACCAAGTCAAACGGGCCGGCCTTTTCACAGGAATGGGCCTCTGTTGGGTCGTGCCATGTGTCAATGTATCATAGGCGCCTTCTGTCCAATGAGTGGATGACATCTGTCCCAACGGTGAGCCGACACGTGTTTCCTCCAGCCAATGATGATTTTAAACATAGAAAATCCCCATTGGTCGGGGCTGTTAACGGGTTATCGGATCCAAAACCGGACCCGATAGCTTAACAGCGCTCCGTTATGGTGGATGCCACATGTCGGTCACCCTTGACGAAAGCACTTCTGTGACACGCGATTTATCGTCATGAAAGTGGACACTTTCATGATGATAATTTTGGTAATGTCATGGAACACTTCTATGACAGCACATGTATGACTATCTTGATTCTGTCATAAAATCGGCATGGATGTACATGCATGACAGAAAACGTGACCTACTGTGACAAACACGTATCATCATGGAAGTGTATTTTTTTTGTAGTGTGTTGATGACGACCAGCGCTGCCAAGCTCGACCTACTCCGGACCAATGTCGCCGCGAAGAAGAGGAACACCGACCTGGCTTTCCTGATGGGAGGGGCGAACATGTCGACCATGGACGATCGGGTCAAGGCGTGGTTCCTGGCGGGGCGTGGCCTCATCTTGAACCAGATGCCGTCGACGGCGGTGCCAACTCCCACGCTGACCCCAACGCCGCTACCAAGCCCCAGCAACGCCTCCACGACGCCCAGCACAGAAGCCGCGCCGACGCCGACTAGCCCGCACACGCCGACTCCCGCCAGTCCGACGACGGAGGACGTCGCCATCGTTTGATGCAGTGCGCCGACTAGCCCATGCTCACAGTCCTTTCTTTTGAACGTTGAACTTTCAAGTTTATTGATCACCAAACTGTGGCATGGTGATTGCTGGACTTGTGGCGTTGATCGCCTGACTTGTGGCATTGATCGCATTTTTTTGGTAGGCAGGAAACGTATGTTTGAATTTAACCGTCTTGGGAGCCGATCCCTGGGGGCGTGGCTGGGACCTAAATCGCACCCAGGGCCTGAAAAGCGTCGGGCGATGGGGCGAAATAGCGTCGGCCGCTGTGCTGGGGGCGGAACGACTCCAGCCGTTTGCCCCCCCCCAGGGGGCTCGAAAATCGCCACCTGGAGCGAACCGGCGCTAAAATCGGCCCGGGGCCGATCGGGGTCCCAACCACCACCCCCAGGGTCGCCCCCAGACGCCTATTATAAACTTTTTTAAAAAGGAATTCGGCTAAATTTCGGCAAGCAGGACATTAACTTCAGCGACTTAAAGCAGTTTTTACATAGCAAACTTAAAATTTACTAAAAAAACAAAGGCCGCGACTACAGGCCGAAGAACTCGCTGAACACAGCATAGTCGCCGTTGTCATCGCCGTCGGTGTTGTCCTTCTCCTCCTTCACACGGACGCCACAGCTGGACCCCTGTTCGGGGTTGCTATAGCGGACCGGCGGCGGTGAGTCGCCGTCACTGTCATCGAGAACGACGACGCCTCCTCGTCGCGGCCCCGACACCGAGTGGCGATCTCCACTATGGCGCGGCTCTGGCGCTCCAACTCCAGCCGCGCCCAGTCCTCCCGCGCCCACTTCATGGCCACCGCGTCATCGAGCCCCAACTCTGTCTTGACACCGGCGAGACCTGGCTCCGTCTTCACGGCGGCGAGCCCCGGTCATTCTTCGGCTTGATGAGGCGGGGAGGAGCCGAGGAGGAGGAGGCGCGTCCGCCCTCGTTGATGATGATGTCGGCGCTACGGGCGCGCCGGCCGAGCGGCGTCTCCGTTGGCTCGGCCTTGACGCTGAAGAGCACCGGTGACCTGGAGGAGTGGAAGGAGGAGCGGGACGAGCAGGAAGAGGAGCTGGTCCTCCTCGGCATCCATTGGCCACCGCTCTGGCGGGGGACCAGAGCGGCAAGGTACGTCAACGGCGGCTCGTTTCCGCCCTCGAGGTGCTAGAGGGCGGCGTGGAGCATGCGGCCGGGGGCGCCCCACCACAGGCGGTGGCCGTCGATGTTCCTGGTGCCCCGCACCAGAGGTGCGTTGTTGGTAGAGGCCAACCGCGCCGCCTGCCGGCGCCCGAAGTACGCTGCCCATGCCTCGTGGTTGCCGGCGGCGTACTAAGGGAGGGGCAGCTGCTCCTCCTTCAGTGACGCCCACACGCGCTCGACCTCGTTGTTGAAGTAGTCGGGGCGCGTCACGTCGGGCAGCGGGGGCACGGGGACGCCCCCGACGCTGAGCCTCCACCGCCCCGGCGCGCGCATGTCGGGAGGCGCCGGGATGTTGGCTTCAAACAGGAGGTGGGCTTCCCACTCGTGCCGCGAGCGGCAGCCGAAGCCATTGGCGTCGCCCCATCATCGGGGAACCTCTCGCCCATCGTCTGCGTCGGCTTTGAACGGGGAGAGGGAGGAAAGAGTTCGTCAGCGGTGGCTGTGCACGGGGAGAGAGGGGCTACGGGCGGGTGTGTCCTCCGGCGAGGGAGATGCTGCTTATATAGTGGCAGGGGGAGGGGGCGGCGGCGTTGTGTGTACACGTGGCGCGAGGGGGCGCGTCGCTGCACCGTGCCGGCCCGTGGCGAATCAATGGAAGGTTGACCGGCGTCAGCCTTGGCATTGATTCCCTGTGGGAAACCGAGGCATTGTGAGGACGACGAGGCAGGGATCGCTGACTCGGCGGGCCCGCTATTCGCTCGTGCCAAAAACGATAGCCCCGGTGCCCCCGAGCGCTCCCAGCATGCCGGGTTTGGCCTGGGTCCGCCGGCACCAATTACGGGCCTAAGAGCAACTCCAACGGGCCGACCCAAACGGACGACGCATTTGTCCGCTTTATGTCCGTTTAGGTCGGCCGCCCGCCTGGCGTCCGCCCTGTTTTGCATTTAGGTCGGTAGTGCGCCCAACGCGCTGACCCATTTTTATGTCCGCACTCAATTTTTAAAAAAGGCCTGCGGCCATAGATCATGCCAGGGGCCATGTCTCATGCCGACACCATGCGAGCGCCGGCATACATTGTTGGCTTCAAAAAATATCACCACACAGTTCATGCTGGCGCACTCGCCAGCGGCCGGCACATATGCCAGCACACAAAATGGGTGGGACTTGAGTTCGACCACGCCATCACGACCCCGTGGTCATGCCAGCGCACAAGTCGACATACAAAAAAGAAGGCGCTCGCGGCCATGAGATCACTCGTCAGTGAACTTGAGCTTATCGGCCTGCATTTTCTCGAACCACGGCCTCTTCCTTGGCGACACGGTGTTGAGATCCACCTTCATGATCTCCATCCCGGTCGTCATGCTTGTGAGAGCCACTTCTCTGGCCTTGGTCTTGGCATTGGCGGCCTGGATCTCAAGCATCTTGGCTTGCTTCTCCGCCTCCAACTCAAGCATCTTCGCTTGCTTCTCCGCGTCCATCTTTAGCCTCCTCCTTTGGATCTCCATGAAGGCGTTCATTTGCTCCTCTTTGAAACGCCGACGCTCCTCCTCTCTTGGGTCCTTCTTGTTCATCATGCCCTCCACGCTTGCGATCAAGGCGTTCAATGCCGCATCCCGCTTGTCCTCCTTCTTGGACTTGGTCTTCCCCCGCGGCCGAGCCGACTCGCCATCCCCAGCCTCCTCCACGTCTTCCTTCCCCCTGCGCGACTTGAGGGCGGCATATTGCACCTTGAACTTCTCCTCGTCTTTGATGACCCTATAGCAATGGGAGAGGTTGAAGCACTTCCCGTTGTGTTGGACCTTGAATGCCTCCAAAGCTTGAAATGCCTACAAATGTTTTCATGCAAGCATGTTGGCACAAATGGTATGCAAATGAACACGCAAGCATGAACTTGATGACACAAAAGAGGGCGGCTTGCTACCATACCATGTCTTGCACGTCGATGCCGCTCACGGGGTGGGCCTTGACGCTCTCAAGAGTGGCACAAAACTTGTTGCACTCTTGTTGGATCACTCTCTATCGCTCCGAGATGAACACCCACCCACGTGTGCTCACAATTTGGTAAGGAGGAAACTTCTAGCGCTCATGAAACTCCCGGTGGGCACGAATCCAAAAAGTTGAATGCTTTTGTTTGGCGCCGGTCTTGGGGTATTGTCCAATGTCTCTCCAACACTCGCAAAGAAGCCTGTGCTCGACGCCGTGTATGACTTCGTGCGCTTGCTCTTGCACTTCGGCTTCGGCCCGGCGGCTTGGTTGGCGAGCTCGTCCTCAAACAAAGGCTCCACTTCGATGTCGCACTCGTCTTCTTTCTCTTGACCGTAGTCGTCCGAAAACTCGTGGTCAAGTGGGAAGCCGTCTAGGTCCATGCCGACCTAATCACGCATGAAGGCCGACTGATCATAGCCAGCGCCCGACATGAACACCCCGCGGCCGTCCTCGCTTTGTGTCTCGTCGGGGTCGTAGCCAGTAGCCGGCGCACCGTCCTCGAAGATGAGGTTCTTCATGTAGTCCTTGTCGTCGGCGACCGGCATTTAGTCGAACAGGTTGCGGGCGTCCGGTAGCACGTCGACTGGCATCTGGCGCGCATGTTTCCTCACGCCTCCGGATGACGAGCCACCGGCTACCGGTGTGGTGTTGAGGTCGATGGGCGCGGGCGCGGGCGTGGAAGGCGCCACCACGCTCACGTTGGACGAGCACTCCTCGAAGAAGCGGGAGGCCCGCGGGTACATGTGGAAGTCGGGTATCGGGGTGCAAGCCGATGCACGGGGTGAGTCGGGCAGCACCATCCGAGGGAATGCAGACGACCCGGTGCTGGCCGCGGCGGCCACGGCGGCGTTGACGAGGCCGTGCTGGCTAGGGTTTAACTCTAGCATATAGAACGCCTCCCTCATTTCCGCCGCGACGCGGGCGTTGGTGACCTCCTGCTGCGCGGCGGCGGCGACGGCGGCAGCCACGACGGCTTCACCCCTCGCGTCCGCGGTGTGCCTCCGACTCTTCCTCTTGGCCGACTCCGCCGCCCGCTGTTCAGGCGTCAGCGTCTTCTTTGGCTTGGTTGCATCAGCGGTCCTCGCTGGGCACGAGGCTTGCCTTTACCGAAGGGGGCGGTCTTCATGCCGGACGAGGCGAGGGAGGCAAGGCCAGCGGTGGCATCGAGGTCGAGGTCATTGTCCATGGCGGGTATGGGGCGGGAGCGCGCGCGGGCGGGAGGGTTTTGGGGAAAATGGGGGAAATGATGCTTGCTGCCACCGACCGCCGGGCCCGGGGAGAGGAGTAGGCGTGCACACGTTCATCTCGTGTCCACGCCGACGCAAATTCGGCTAAAAAATGGGCCAAGAATGGGTCGCCCGCGGACAAAAAGCAGACGCGCGTCCGTTTGGGTTGGCGCGTTAGGCCGTCTTTTATGTCCGTGCCGACCCAAACGGACGGCGGCGAACGAAATGGGTCGCCCCATTGGAGTTGCTCTAACCGGCGAAAACCGAGCTCTCGGGCCCCTGGGGCGCGGCTGGAGTTGCTCTTAGGCCAACTCCACCGCACGACCCCATCCTGTCCGCGCGCGTTCGTTTGGGATAAAACGGACGAACTAGACGACCTAGCGCGCGGGAACAAACATACTTTTGTCCGTTTTGTGTCCGCTTCCGACCCATCCCCGACCCAAGTTTGCGCCAATTTTTGGGTGAAATGGACAGCGCGCGGACAGGCGGGACGCGCGCGCTTGTCCGCCCCTGGCCGGCCTGTCGGTCGCACAAAGCAACCCCCCCCCCCCCGCACCCCATTTGGTGCCATTCCCCCAAACCCTCCCACGTCCCGCCGCCTCCTCCCTCCCCCGTCCATGGCCGACGCCCAGCCGAATTCCGGCGGCCTGGCCGTCAACCCGCCCGGAATGGTCAAGAAGAAGAAGGCCAAGGCGCCAAGGAAGCCGCGGTCGAAGTGCACGCCGGAGGAGATCGCCAAGTTGGACGCAGAATCGGCGAAGAGGAGGAACCGGGGGGCGGTCGTCAAGGACAATGCCACCGCGCCCAAGTTTGCCGCCGAGCGCGACGCGATGGAGGCCGGCGCTGCGCAAGGCCGAGGTCAAGGAGAAGGAGGCCATCGTCAACAAAGCGCACGCCCTCCTCATGCTTGGCATTTGTCGTCCGGCAGGTTTCTCTGTAGCGGCCGTCGGCCCGGCGAGCACATGCTCGTCGGTCGCCCGGCCTCCGCACTGCCAGTCGCCGGCGTCGCGGACCACGCCTATGTCGCCCGACTTTCCCCCGCCAAGGCACGACGGCCAGACCCGTTTCTCGGGGTCGCCGGACGTGGGCGTGATCATGCCGTCCACCCGGAGTCCCTGGGTCCAGCAGCGGCGGCCGGCTGTCCGTCGAGATGCAAAGAAAGCAAGCACGACCGTCGTTTACGGGCACCATGCCGTCCCCCCGCGTCTTGTTCAACGGAACTCCAAGGTGGACGACATACGTGATGCCTTATCCATGGCCTTGCATGAGACTTTGCATGTCATGATGTCTCAAAAGGACGTGAGGGACGAGAAGAAGCGGCAAAGTAAGGACGAGCAAATGAAGCAATACCTAGAGTTTCAAAGGAAGAAACTTGAGATGGAGGAGGCGGCCAAGAATAGGAAGATCGACATGGAGGAGGCAGCTCGGCAAAGGCAGCTCGACATCGAGGCCGCCAATGTCAAGGCCAGGCAGAGGCAGCTCGACATCGAGGCCACCAATGCCGCAACGAAAGCGAAGGAAGTGGCCCTTGCGATCATGAGCGTGGACTTGACCAAGATGAACGAGAAGACGAGGAGCTGGTTTAAGGCCAGCCAGAAGGAGATGTTCGACGCCGATGGCCTGAATTAGGTTGTCCGATCTGCCGTGGCCGTTTTTTTTGTAGGCTGGCATGGGTGCCGCCCGCTGGGCCGCTGGCTGTGTGCCGGCGAGAAACAGTTTATTTTGGAGGCTGGCTGTGTTGCCGGCCGTTGGCTGTGTTGCCAGTGAACAAAACTATTCATTTTGGAGGCTGGCTGTGTTGCAGGCGAGGGCGTGTAGGCCGCTGGCTTTGTTGCCGGCGTGAACTAGGGCCGCTGGCGTGAAATAGGGCCATTGGTATTTGAAACGTTGTTCTCTTTGGAGGCGGACAAGACGAAACCAAGCGGGATCCCAGGACACGCCCGGACACGACCCCATCGTCCTAATCAAACGGACCGAATTCGGATAAAACGGAAGTCCGTCTGGGGTCGCGTGGTGGAATTGGCCTTAGGCGCGGAACAACGCAACACCAAAATTCCCGCACCAGCTGGCAGCGCAGCGTGTCCGCGTCTAGGGTTGTAGCCTCCACCCACCGAAGCACCGAACCGTTCTTGCACCACCGCGACGGCGCTGCTCGGCGACGCTCTGCGGCAGGCCATCATGCCGCGGGGTGAGTACGAGGCGCTGCGGGACGAGGAGCGCGCGCTGCCGCTAGCAGCGGCGGCTGCCGCCTGCGTCGCCTTCGCTACCGTTGCCGCGGTGGGGATCAGCCTCGGGATCGTGTTTCCCGCCGAGCCCGCGGACCGGCCCTTCTGCCGGGAGCGCCGCATGCTGGAGGCGCTCCCGGCAGCTGCTAGCAGCCGGGAGGAGGAGCCCGAGGCGTATCGGTACCGAGGCGGGGCTTTCTACATGACCACGGCCGAGGCTGCCGACTTCTACTGGATGGTCGTCTTGGTGCCATCCGCTGTCCTCTTCGCCGCATCCGCCGCTTACCTCGTATCAGGTGAGTCAGTGCTCGTGCTGTTTGTCGTAATGCTCAGATTTAGCTGTTTACAGTGTTAATTTTCTTACCCGGTTATCTGTATTTGACGATTGGTGATCCCACTGCTTCACCGCTCTTTAGGAATTCCAAAAATCATGAAACACCTCCCGTATTGGAGATTGTGTTGTTGCATGCGAACGATTTTAGTGGTAAAACGAGGTATCTCTGGAACTCTGGATGCAGTGGCGGAGCTTGACAAAAATCTATGTGTGTGTGTGTGTGGGGGGGGGGGGGGGGGGCAATAGTAAAAAAGAAAATTAAAGAACCACAACAAAACAGAACTTGTGGCCTCCTGACAAATTTATCAGTTTAATATCCTTTTGAGTCCCAAATTAAGACTCAAGAGAACAAATCTGCGATGCAAGAAACAAAACAAATCCCCAATTAGATCAGATGAATAGGCATCCTAATTACTCCCTCTTTAGTGGTCTAAATGAACTTGTATTTCTTTACCGAGGTAGTACTAAATTTTAGTGTTTCCCCAACACTTTCCCCAATTTCACTGTCATACTCTAATATGCATCACTACACACAGGGACGGGATCCAAATTCTAATAGTTTAAGGTGGGTACAGGGGACTAACAAATTCGTATGGGCCGGAGCGGCCGGTGACGATGGGTAGCCGGCCGGCCAGCTGACATAGACGACCACCGGACCGGGCAGGCCAGTGGCAAAGAGCCGAAGAGGAGCGGCCGGCCTCAACATGCTTCGTCGGGATGTTTGCCGCCGCCGGCGCACGGATCAGGGTGAGCTTCTAGTCGGCGTCGGTGTCAAGGGAGTGGCGGCAGCGCAGCTTGTTGCCTGGTTCATGGATGGAGGCGAGCAGACATGCGTGAGCGTGGTTGCCTGGTTGGGAAACAGAGACGAAGCAGCAGCCGAGCCTGGAAGTGTGTGTGGCTGCGTGCGTGATGATGCCAAGATGGCTTGTGCGTGCTTGTGGAGGCATGATGGGCCATTACTACTAAGTACCTAGTGAAAAAAATTCTAATTTGGGCTGGGGGGGGGGGGATGGCTCCCTCAAGGTTCTACGTAGCTCCGCCGTTGTCTGGATGCACAAAGTGGTTGAATCTTCATCTTGCAGTGCGCTATAAGCTTGGCTAATACTTTATGATGCTGGGTCATATGTGCATTTTACCATAAATGGGCACCCGAAGACTGTTTTTTGTTTATGAAACACGTTTTGCTGGTGACATGTGTAAACCATTTCTTTGAATTGCATGATTGAGTGATGCGCTATAGCTATGAATAGAAGTGCAATCTTGGGATAGTACACTTGCAAAACAAATATTATGGCTAGGACAGGGAGAAATGGAAGACATAAGGTTTTGGGGATCTAAGGCGACATGGAAGAAGAAGAATCAACCAGGTAGGATTATAATATTAAGATGATATTCTAGGTAAGCAGACCAATCACTTTTAGCACTACCGCAACACCAAAGGAGTCTTTCCTGCTTGATGATTGCCTTGGTCTTTTAGCACTGCGTGACTTCTCTGTTCAAGACCCTGCTACTACGTTCTTTCTAACTTATTCAAGTGACGAGCATTACAATTACAGGAGTATTGAACCTCCTTTTCTTGATGATGAACATTCTGGCTGCTTTGAGATTGAATTAACCGAAAAAGATGAAATTTGATGATGCTGTTATATTGTATTTCTAGTTATGATTTAGAAGGTACATATACATTAAGCAGAGACAACTAGTTAATAGAAGAAATTTCCAAAGATTAAGTTTTGGTAACATCTGCTTACTATACCAATATACCGTCTCACGTATTTGCTTTTACTCTCACGATCTCATCACATCGCGATGTGGTTATCACTTGGTTTCGTAAGCCCTTATTTTTAAGGGACAAAACCCTTTTCTAGTGTCCTAAAAATCATAGTTCAAAAAAGCGCTAGGCGTTAATTGTGCATTTTGCCACCGCCTTGCACTTTACTGACCAAAGCGCATGCTTATGCGCAGTTATGCACAGATTAAGCGTAGTTATGCGCAATGCGTTTTGCCAACGCCTAGAGCTTAGGTGCGCTTAAGCGCTCGCTTAGGTGCGCCTTTTTTAACTATGCTAAAAATGCATAAATGATTGGTGGGTAGCAGGTGGTACGCAGTGTCTGTTCAGACGAGGTGGGAGGATAGTGCTTAGCGCCTATGCATGTTAAGTGGCTGTTTTTACAACAGTGGTATTTATATCTCTACTTCAGGATTCTTAGCTGCTCAGGGGAATATATGTTGATGGAGCAACGACCTTTAAATAGAATAATGTGACAAATAATGATGAGATCTGTGCTGCTCTGACTGATCAATAAACCACCCTGATTGTTTTCCTCTTTACACATGTTTTCTGCCTATTAATGAATGTAGTAATTCACATGGATCTACGGTAGTACTTGTTACAACCAGAAAACTCCAGTGTGGAATTCTCTTGCAGTGACCTTATCTAATGTGCTGCGTAAATTGTATGTTTTTAGTTACCACCAAATCACGAACCTGTAAACTTTGTAGGGCCGGAATATTGTGCAACCCCCCTCCCCCTAAGAGTTGCAGCAGAATTATTCTACACCCCCAATAAACAATTCCTCCCCTGTCTTGTTTCTTTTCCTGAAGGGAGCGAGTTAGCTCTGTTTTGCTCTTGGCTGCAGCGATGCCATGCTCGGCCTTCCCCACGTCAGCGACCGTGTGCTTCCCCTCCGCCTGGTTCCAGGCGAGCAGCCCCATCCCTCACCTCCCCATCCTTCTTCCTCGTTTTTGACCACCGCACCCTATCTCGTATCACCAACGCCAGCCAAAAAAACCCCCTAGCCGCCCTCCTTCTTCCTCCCCACTCCCCCTGTGCTCCAGATCCACTCCCCGTGCCTCCCACGCACCGGTCGAGCGCCACCTCCAACACCTCCCCAGACCATGCGATGTTGGCGGATCCGGTTGCCCTCCCCTCCCTTGCCACCATTGTCCCGTAAACGCGCGACGGCCAGCCTTCGGCCTCTAGCACTCCTTCCCCATTGTGTCTGGGGTCCAGTTGACCCATGTCACCGCCCGCCATTGGCCGTCTTCGCCCTGCTACCCAGCGAGTAGGAGCACCACGGGCTGGTGGCGCCTTTCACGAGCCGCGACGCTCCTGGCTGCCATCTGCCTTGTTATTGCTCACCTTGGGTCTCTGACCGCGGACCGCAGCATCCTGAGGCGTTGGTCCAACAGAAAATGGAAGAAGAGCTAACCAACAGAAAAAATGCTGCCAAGAATTCGGCTGTCATGGCAGCCGAAAACCGTTGCCATGGCACGCTAAATCAACTGTGTGCCTTGCGCTTATTTAGCTAAGGGGCGGGGTGACTAGATTATGCTAACAAGCGTGACCCAGATAAAAAGTGAACGAAGCAAAATATTAGTATCTTTGATGCCGGCAGTTAGCTTAGTCATCCCCTGGCAGTTAACGTGTTCCGGTAGCACTCCAGGCATAAAAGGTCTGACAATGCCGTTAGTTTTTCAAAACTGCTCTTAGCCCGTAGGGAATTTCGGAAAGTGTTCTACACGAAAAAAGTTTCGCCTAATCAATATCTTTCCAATGGTATATTGTCTGCCTTATTCCAACAAACAATTTTTTTGATCAAAATACAGTGCATTGGGTTAGCAGGGAGGCGAGCTGGAGCAACTTGGGATATGGCTGACGTTGACCGGGAGCCGTGTGGGACCTCCATATGAGTTTTTAAGGTCACGGTGAGGCTTTGGAGGCCTCGTGCAGGAGGGATATAGCCCGTCAATCCGTGGTCAAATTCGACGCATCAAATATAAAGGGCAGCCCGGTGCATCGTAGCTCCCGCTTGCGTAGGTCCAGGGAAGGACCAACCACTTTGGGTCAAATTCAATGCATCACACGACCAAAAAAAACTATGGCCATGTGGATAGCGTGGTTGCGTGGTACCTCGTGCAGCTTTTCCCTTGGGGAATATAGATGATGCATATCCTCCATGGAAAGAGATCTAGTTCATAGAACATATCCTGAATGGAAAGAGATCTATTTTTTTAAAATAATACATTTTTTATTAATTTACAGAAATAATGCATGGTTTAGATATATTACACAAATAATACGGCGCCGTCTTGGGGCAAGACAACTAGAACTAATCGTCCTCCTGCAAGATGATTAGTCCTAGTCGTCCTCCCTCAAGATGATTACCACTAGTTGTCCTCCCTCAAGATGATTACCACTAGTCGTCCTCCCTCAAGACGATTGGAACTAGTTGTCTTCCCTCAAGACGATTGGAACTAGTCATCCTTCCTCAAGATGATTGGTTCTAGGAAAGTTGCACTCTTATGCTGTTGCTTCTTCCACCTTCGATGCAACGTGAGAAGTTCTTTCCGTATTGTCGGATTCAGGGCTCTGCAGGCCCAAGAAGGTTCGAACTCTGGGGCGTGTGCGAAGATCTCAACCTCTCAAGGTACGAGCTCATCGCCCCACAGCCTAGCCTTGCCGGATTCACGTGAACTGGGAAGATGAACACAACAGTTTACCCAGGTTCGGGCCACCTTGCGGTGTAAAACCCTACTCCTGCTTTGTGGTGGATTGGCCTCATGCGGGGCTAAGGATGAACAAGTGCAGTGGATGAACAGCCTCGCGAGGGCTATGGTTGTGAGGGTGGAAAGGGTTTGATCCCTCTCTACGGTGGTGGCTAACCTATATTTATAGTGGCCTTGGTCCTCTTCCCTCAAAACTTAGGCGGGAAGGGATCCCACAACGGCCAATTCGAAAGGGGACAAGTAGTACATCTGATCCTGACGAAAGGTGGCCTTCGCCTGCAAAGCTTCTGGTTGTGACGCAATGGTGGGCCCGGTGATGACATCCGTCCTGCCGAGCCCGTGGTCTTGGTCTTGTAGCACTGGAATGGAAACCTTTGGGAGATTCCTCGGGAACCCACGCCCGTCCTTGCCTCCTTAGCACCAAAGAGGAAACTGCCTCCTCTGTGCCCACTAGCGCCCGCCTGGCCTTGGTCTTCATGGCTCACGTCATCGTAACCTCGTGAGGCTGGGTACCTGCATAGAAATCTCCGCTCCTCAGGAGGCCGCTCCCTCTGGAGGTCTTGGTGTCATGCCCTCGCGAGGGTCTCGTCTTGGTGGTCTTGCAGATGGGCCGTACCAAGCCGTCGAGGGAGCCACGCCGTGGGCCGCAGGCAGGCAAGTCTGGGTACCCTGGTTCCCAGAATGCTGACAGTAGCCCCCGGGCCCAAGGCACTCGGGCTGGCTTCGAGGCAAAGCCAAGGGGCAAGGATGAAGCGCCGCGGGCCCCAACCGCCTGCGGGCCAGGCTCACGCGTGGCGCTTGACGGGACGAGGACGCCTTTGCTTCCCCACGTCGCCTCGGCAACCGCTTCGAGTTGACAACAGCCTGGTGCATGCAGCAGGCCATCATCACTCGGAACGTGGAGGGACGCCGGTTGTCCTTCCTCCGCCTATAAATGAGCGAGGGGAGCGGAGCCCCCTGGCCCATCTTCGTCTTCTTGCCTTCTCGCCCTCCTATCTCCGCCGCGTCTCCCACCTTGCCGAAGCGACCATGGCGCCAGCAGGGAGGTTCTAGGCAGAAGAGAAGGGCAAGGCCTCTCAGGCGGGATTGGAGGCGCCGCCACCCGAGAGGGCGTGACCGTCCTCGCAAATCCGCGGCCGCCCCGGCAATGTCTTCACGGGGGCGCGGGCGTCCGCCTTTGGCGGCTCGCGATGGCTCCAACAGCCGGGGGAGGGGCCTCCCCCGCGGGGGCGGTCACGTGGGCCGTAGAAGCCATGGCCGGGGGGAAGGCGTGCCGCCGCCAGCCGACCACCACGTTCGCGCGCCCGCTCGAGCGACTCGGCCTGCGAATTCGTCGTGCGGGTGGAGGGCCCTCCGGGCACTTGGCTTCTGCTTCCAAGCTCCTTCGCGGAGGAACTAGGGATGGCAGTTTTGCCCATGGGTATGGGTACCCGCGGGTACCCTACCCGAATAAAATGGGCATGGGCAAGACATGAAGAGGTTTTGTACCCATGGGTAATGGGTATCCATACCCGCAAAATATATGGGTAGGGCATGGGTATGAAATTGCACCCATGGATAACCCAATGGATACCCACAAAAAATCAATAAATCAAAATAAGTCCTATGAGATGTGGTGTCAACATTCAACTCCCATGGCCCATCCCTAAATCTTGTATTCCCTAAACCGGCCATAGCTCATATGCTCACACGCGCTTTCTCGCCACTCCCCCTACATCATATATGTCTCCTCGAAAAGATGAAATCTTGAATTCTCGTCGTCGAAAACTCCTGTCCATCTCTCGATCCAGCGATCCCCAATTCCCACAGCCGTCTCCCACTACGTCGAGATTCCACCAACCGTTGCTCATACTCGCTTGATTTCTCCCAGAGTCCACCCACCGGAGGAGGCCGTGTCGGTGCTATACTACTCGCTTATCATCACTTGAATTTTAGACTCATTTCTCTACTTTTTATAAATTTAAATACCATAGATTGTACCCATTGGATACCCATTGGGTATAGGACACACGATGGGTATGCGCATGGGTATTGATTTATACCCATGGGTATTGTAGTGGGTGGGTATAGAAGGTTTCTATGGGTATGGGTTTGGGCAGAAGGAGGTTGTACCCGCCCATACCCTACCCATTGCCATCCTTAGGAGGAACTGCTGGCAGCGGGACCCGTTGGGCTGTGGCTGCAGCCTGACGGTTGCTGCAACGGGTCCTCGTGGGCGGAGGTCGAGGTCAACTCCATCTCCATGTGTTCTTGACCTGCAGATGGCAGTCGTTCGCCAGCGCACGCGATCTGAAAGGGAGGCGCACCCTCCACTTCAAGTATGACGGGGCGGCAACGCTCTTTGCCAGGGTCTTCGGGGAGGACGGCAGCCGCCTGGGGTGCTGCTCGGAGGGCGACGACGATAGCGACCACCCTTGGACGACGATGGCCGGCGTGGCGGCGGCGTCCTCGGCGATGAACTTGCCCTTGGCCGCCGCACCTCCAGCAGCAATGACGACGTCTCCTCTAGGGGAAGCTCGAGTGGCGACGACTACGACGAGCCGCCTCGTCGCCGCGCCTGGACCCAGGAGGGCGGCAAGCCGCCACACCGCCTTGCTCCCGCTCAGGGGAATGCCGAGCCGTCTCACCACCACGCCCCTGTCAAGCAGGAGGAAGACTCCGACTGAGTACGGGTGGTGATGGAGCCAAGCCACATGCGCGGCGGTCCTCGGGAGGCCGCTTGTTTTGCTTCACCCTTTTTTTATTTTCCTGCATCAAGAGTTTGCGAAGAGCCCTGCAGGGCGTGTAATGAAATGCGGCGCTTGCGCCTTCATATTAGTGTTTCTTGCTCACACTCCAACATTGTATTACCGTTAATCGAAAGGCCGCTGCCTCGCGTAATTAGAATAACTTAGCTTGGTGCGTTCGTGACCCTTAGCGGGTCCCCTTGTGGGGGGGGGGGTTTCGTTCCTCTGGAGCTTCTCCTGGTGATGGTGCGGTTAGGGCGCCAGAGCGACCTAAGGGGGTAGGGGCCACTTGATGAGCTTCGGAGCCTTGAATGGTACGCCACCCGCGAGGCCTCTGGGGAACCCACGAGGGTCCAGAGCCATCGGGGTGCAATTTGCGTAGGGTTCCTTGGCATGGGGGCCTTGCATAGGCCTTTGGAACTCCTGAGCGAGGGCCGACCGCCATCAGCGCGCCGGGCACAATGCTTGTCAGGGCCAGGAGGTGAACACTCATGAGGCCGAGGGGCCAGTGGCTCGCTCAAGAGCGTAGCGCGAGGATCTTGCCAAGGTTTTGACAAGGTGTATGCATGAGCAGGCCTGTCGCCAGCATGGTCTAGGCCGGTTCAGACATATACACCGTCTCCAGCCCTCGCTCGCGGGACACGACAGAGGGAGCTAGGGGCAGCTGCCACACTTCTCAAAGACGAAACTTAAGAGAGGAAACACTACTGGAAGAAGAAAGAGAAGAAAATCCCCCCGTTTTTTGAATAAAGACGCGAGAACTGCAAGTTTCATTCGAAGAAGTAGCAAATGGGTTACAAAAGCAAAGCAAAAGAACAGCCGCGTCTGGCACCTACGCTAGTCTTCTAGTCTTCCCACCAGCGCGGAGCATGGGGCTTCCACTAGGTGTGGGCATAGTCGCTGATTGGCCGTGTCGTTCGCCAGCGCGGAGCATGGGGCTTCCACTTGGGCGTGGGTGGGAGCCCACGTGAGGCCCAGGGGTGACACAGGAGACTCCGGGGCGTGTACAACCCCATTCATTAGGAACACCGAATCGGCTCACGAGGCCCTTGATGAACTTAACGGCCGAGCCAGCGGGGATGGTGCGTACGGGCTTCACTTCTGCCCATTTGGTGAACTTGTCGATGGCGATGTAGAGGTAGCAGTATCCACCGGCCGCTCGAGGGAACGGTCCCAGGATGTCCAACCCCCAGACCGCGAACGACCATGAGAGCGGGATGGTCTGGAGACCTTGCGCGGGCTGGTGAATCTGCTTGGCGTGAAATTGGCAAGCCTCGCAGGATCGCACCAGCTCGGCAGCGTCATCGAGCGCCGTCGGCCAGTAGAAACCGCTACTGAACATCTTGCCCACGAGGGTGCGGCGAGGAGTGGTGCCCGCAGTCCCCGCCGTGGATGTCAGCCAGCAACTCGCGCCCTTGCTCTTCGGATATGCACCACAGCGAGACGTCGTTGGGGCGTTGCCGGTACAGCTCGCCGTCCTGCAAGCAATAAGCAGTGGCCTGGCGGACCACGCATTCCGCGTCCTCCTCCTCCGGCAAGGTGCCATGGAGCAGGTACGCCTTGAACACCTCAGTCTAGCAGCCCGCCTGAGGTTCCAACGCCAGGAGCAAGCAAGCTCCTGAGGTCGGGCCACGGGCCGGGGCTCCTGAGGTCGGGGCCGGCGGCAGCTCCTCCCTGGGCAACGCCGAATCCGCGGCCGGGGGTGCCGCGGACGGCTTGTGGAGCCTCTCAAAGACGCCAGGCCTCTGGGGCTCATGGCGAGACGCCCTCTTGGTGATGTCGTCTGCTTCCTTGTTCGCGCCCCACGGGATGTGCTGCAATTCCAAGCCCAGGAAGCGTTTCTTGATTTTACGTACCTCTTCTAGGTAAGCCTCCATGTGCTCGTCCTTCGGCTTGTACTCTTTGTTGGAGAAGTTGACGAGGAGTTGGGAGTCGCCCTTGATGGCGAGACGCTTGATTCCCAGGCCTGCCGTGGCCCTGAGGCCAGCAATCAAGCCCTCGTACTCTGCGATGTTGTTGGAGACCTTCTCGCCGCGCTGGAAGCAGAGTTGTACGGCATAGTAGAGCTTGTCCTTGGTTGGCGAGACGAGCACGACTCCAGCCCCCGCGCCCTGCCGCGCAAAGGCACCATCGAAGTGCATGACCCATTTGTTGGGTGCTTTGTCGCCGGGCGCGAGGGATCGGCCCTCGTCCAGCCCCCGATCAGGAGCGTCGGTCCACTCCGCCACGAAGTCGGCCAAGGCCGCCCCCTTGATGACCCTGGTCGTGCTAAACTCCAGCTGGAAAGCTTGCAACTCGATGTTTTATTCTGCAACCCTCCTGACGGCGTTTTATTCTGCAACCCTCCTTGTTGGCCCTTAGAAAGCCTAGCAACGCCTCCTATTGATCCTGAGGAAGGCCCGCGCCAATGGTGAAAGTGGCGCCCGAGCCCCCGACGTTGACAGGCACCAGCTTTGTCTCGGTCCGATCATGAGAGACCAACTGCTTTTTCTTTGCAGGCGCGGCCTCCTGAGACTCCGCGGCGCCCGTGGTGGCAGGGCACAAAGCGGCCGTGGCCCTGTAGGCGAGCCTGAGGACCCGGACTGCGTCCTTCGTGTCCCCGACCACCGTGATAACGCCGCTGCTGCCCGGCATCTTGACGACGTTGTTGCCCGGATGGGTCGCCGCCATGAACTTGGCGAGGGCCGGATACCCCAGGATGGCGTTGTGCGGGAGGCCGATGTGGGCGACGTCGAAGTCGATGAGCTCGGTGTGGTAGTTGTCGCGCGTGCCAAAGGTGACGGGGAGGCGTATCTGCCCCAGCGGAGTGGCCGAGCCCTTGACCACCCCCGAGAAAGGCTAGGTGGGGAGGAGTTGGTCGTACGACACTTGAAGAGGTCGAAGGCTTCCACTGAGAGTATGTTCAGGCCGACGCCTTTGTCGATGAGGGTCTTGGTCACCGCGACGTTGCTGATGGTCGGCGTGCACAGCGTGGGGAGACCGCCCGCCGTGGTCGTGGCCTTGGGGTTGTCTCCGGAATCGAAGGTGACGGCGGTTTCGGGCCCGATGCCGCCCTACACAGCCCCGCGCTGCGGCTGGGCAGCACCTTGCCGACGGAGAAACTGCTTGATGTGACGGCCAGAGGCAGGCGCCTGCGGCCCGTCGATGATGCACGCGACCGCATGGGGCGCCGGAGCCGCGAAGCGTGCGACGAACTGGTTGCAGAGTTCCTCCCAAGAGGAGATCGAGGCATGCGGGAGGCCGCTGAGCCAGGACCGAGGGGCCTCCATGAGAGCCAGGGGGAACCAGTTCGCCATGGCCTTGTCGTCGCCGCCTGCTGCCTCGATGGCATGCGCGTATGATCGGAGGAACTCTTCGGGGTCCGCAGCGCCGTCGTACCGTGGGGCATCGACGGCCTGAACTTTGCAGGCCACTGCACCCGACGCAGGCCAGGGGTGAAGGCAGGATGACCCGCGGTGATCCCGAGGGCGTCCCGTGGCCAGGTTGGTGAAACGGCGTCCGCCATGGGAACAACGAGGCGAGGGCGGAGCGCAGAGGCGAAGCTTTGACACGCCCTACATGGCGCGCCAAATGTCGGATTCAGGGCTTCGCAGACCCAATAAGGTTCGAACTCTTGGGCGTGTGTGAAGATCTCAACCTCTTGAGCTACGAGCTCGTCGCCCCACAACCTAGCCTTGCAGGATTCACGTGAACTGAGAACAAGATGAACACGGCAGTTTACCCAGGTTCGGGCCACCTTGCGGTGTAAAACCCTACTCCTCCTGCTTTGTGGTGGATTGGCCTCACGAGGGGCTGAGGATGAACAAGTACAGTGGATGAACAGCCTCGCGAGGGCTATGGTGGTGAGGGTGGAAAGGGTTTGATCCCTCTCTATGGTGGTGGCTAACCTGTATTTATAGTGGCCTTGGTCCTCTTCCCTCAAAACTTAGGCGGGAAGGGATCTCAGTACTTCTGGTCGTGACGTAGCGGTGGGCTCGGTGATGACATCCATCCTGCCGAGCCCGTGGTCTTGGTCTTGTAGCACTGGAATGAAACCTTTGGGAGATTCCTTGGGAACCCACGCCTGTCCTTGCCTCCTTAGCACCAAAGAGGAAACCGCCTCCTTGCGCCCGCCTGGCCTCGGTCGTCATGGCTCACGTCATCGTAGCCTCGTGAGGCTGGGTACCTGCATAGAAATCTCCGCTCTGGAGGCCGCTCCCTCTGGAGGTCTTGGTGTCGTCCGCCTCTGGAGGTCTTGTCTTGGTGGTCTTGCAGATGGGCCGTACCAGGCCGTCGAGGGAGCCACGCCGTGGGCCACAGGCAGGCAAGTCTAGGTACGCTGGTTCCCAGAACGCCGACGCGTATCTCCTCAAAGGTCCTTGCAGGCCACCCACACCTACTTAATGCGTGACCCAACTCATTTAGTATGGTGTCACTACTGATGAGTTCGTCCCATTGAACTATCCTATTGTCTATCCTGAAATTGATGGCTAACCTCAAAAGACATTTCGACATACTCAGGTGGAAACTACGATCGAAAGGATAATCGGACATCTTGACGAGACTACAATGCACTGCTTACCAACCTTTCTATAGGGGGGGGTTGTTATACGCCGAGAAGAGAAGGATGGCGGGAAAGAAGATGGTGGGAACAAAAGGGTTGGCGGGAAAGAAGATGGCGGAAAAGGGATGGCGGGAAAGGAAGGGTTGGCGGGAAAGAAGATGGCAGGAAAGGGTTGGCGGGAACATATTATGAAAAATTGTTGCGGAAAATTAGTCCAGGCTGGAGTGAGGACCAATCATCTTGAGGCGGGATGACTAGTTCCAATCATCTTTAGGGAAGACGACTAGTTCCAATCATCTTGAGGGAGGATGACTAGTGGTAATTGTTAGGGATGCAACTTGTATTATTAGGAGGTCGAAGCCAGCATATATACACATACATGAGGATGCCAAAAGGCTACAAGAGGATGCCAAGAGACTAGAATGAAAGGCCAAAAGCCATGACTAATATAAAACACCCCCCCCCTCCTCAAACTCATGGTGGATCCACAACACTGAGTTTGGAGAGGTAAAATCCATGTTGCGCTCCAGTCTGGGCATTCGTGAAGAGGTCTGCAAGCTGTAACTCAGAAGGCACATACTGAAGAGCAATAACATGATCCTGCACAGCAGCACGCACATAATAAGCATCAACACCAATATGCTTGGTAAGCTCGTGCTTCATGGGATCTCGCGCAATACTGATAGCACTTGTACTGTCTGACAAAAGGGTGGTAGGTTTAGTAACATAAACACCAAAATCCTTCAGTAACCATCGTAACCATGTCACCTCTGCCTTTAGAAGAGCCATAGCTCGTAACTCAGCCTTTGCACTCGAACGGGAAACCGTGGTCTGTTTCTTCGTCTTCCAGGCAAATGAGAGAACCACCAAGAAAAACACAGTAAGCAGAAAGTGAACGGCGATCCGTAGGATCACTAGCCCACTTAGCATCTGAATAGGCCTGGAGCTGTAACGAGCTAGAACGAGGAAAAACAGACGATGAGAGATCATGCCACAAAGATATCGTAGAATACGAAAAAGATGACTATAGTGCACTAAAGTGGGAGCAGAAACAAACTGACTCAAAATGTGGATAGGATAGGAATATCTGGACGAGTGACAACAAGATGACGATAACGCGTCGGATCAGACAAGGGCTCACCATCAGAAGCGCGAAGTTGAACATAGAGCTTCATAGGAGTCTCAACAATGCGCTCATCACTAAGAGCCGCACGAGTAAGAAGATCCTGAATATACTTTTCTTGGGAAATAAAAAAGCCATCAGAGGTGGAAGAAACCTCAATCCCAAGAAAGTAACAAAGAGGACCAAGATCAGACATAAGAAACTGCTCACTTAGACGGGACTTGACAAAGGCAATGTACTCAGAATCGTCGCTAGTGATGATCATGTCATCAACATATAGAAGAAGAGTGCGGCCACGAGCAGAAAGGTGTACAAACAACGCCGGATCATGAGCGCTCGCTGAAAAGCCAGCGACAGTCACCAGAGAGGCAAAACGCTCGAACCAGGCGCGAGGGGCATGCTTAAGGCCATAGGGGGAGCGACGAAGACGACAAACCATGCCATCAGGAACAGAATACCCAGGTGGTGGCTGCATGTAAACCTCCTCACGTAGCTCACCATTAAGAAAGGCATTCTTAACATCATGCTGAGATACAGACCAGTGACGAACAGAGGCCACAACAAGAAATGTGTGAACAGTGGTCATATGGACCACAGGAGCAAAAGTCTCATCGTAATAACGCTCAAGAGAACCATCAGAGAGAGTCTTAACCTCGTAGACCCACTTACAAGTGATGGGACGAACACCAGGAGGAGGAGAAACAAGATCCCATGTGTCGGTGTGCTCAAGAGCAGCAAGCTCCTCGGCCATCGCAAACTGCCATTCGGGATGAACAATAGCATCGTGATAAGAGGTAGGCTCAAGTATAGCCGAAAGACCATATTGGGAAGGGGAATAGCGGTCAGGAGGAGGACAGGGCCGAGGTCGAAGACCATAAGTCGGCTAAGATGAGGAAGAAGGTACACCAGAAGTACATGGCGCATCAGTGGACCCATCCATAACACGTGGACGGCGAGTGTAATGGAAAGGAAAAGAGGGACGGGTAGGAATCACCGGAGATGGAGATGGGGAAGACATTGGTGCTGATGGGGAAGGAATCGTTGATGAAGATGGAGATGAAGGTATCGGGGATGAAGGTGGAGAGTCATGCGACGAGGGAGGAGAAGAAACTGTGGAAGAGGATGGCGCCGTATCTGCAACAACGGGGGAAGGAGTAGGAATATGGGGCACAAAGGGAGGTGTATCGCGAAATGTGAGAAAAGAGATGTCCTCCACAGAAAAGGTCGAGGAGGATGGTCGTGGGTAGAAAGGACGAGACTCATCAAAAGTCACATCCTGGAAAATACGCATCCGACGACCGACAGGATCCCAACACCGACAACCCTTATGCTCATCGTTGTATCCTACAAAGACACACTCAACAGACTGAGCGGTTAGCTTGGTGCGTTCACGTGGGGAAAGAAGAACATAGCAAACACAACCAAACAAACGAAGCGCCGAATAATCAGGAGAACGATTGGAAAGACGTTCGAAAGGAATACCACCCTGCAAGGCAGCAGATGGTTGAATATTGATGAGATATGTGGAGGTGGAAATGGCCTCAGCCCAAAAGTGAGGTGGAAAAGAGGTAGCAATCATCATTGCACGCGCCGTCTCAAGAAGGTGACGATGCTTGCGCTCAGCCACACCATTCTGAGCATGAGCACCAGGACAAGAGAACTGGGGAAGAGTACCCTGTTCAGCAAGAAATCCTCGCAATGCACGAGAGATACACTCACCGGTAGAATCTGCGCGAAAAACATGAATGGGAGTGGAGAATTGAGTATGAACCATGGCAGCAAATTTTTTGTATATAGATAAGACCTTGCTATGAGAAGACATGAAATAGATCCTGAGGTAGCGAGTAAAATCGTCTATAAAGAAAATATAGTAGCGATGACCCCCTTTCGAAGCGAAGGGAGCAGGGCCCCAAACATCTGAGTGAACCAGATCAAAAGGACGCTTAGACACCGACTCACTGTGAGGATAGGGTAGCTGAATTTGCTTACCAAGCCTACAACCTAGACAATCCAATGAAGCATTGCCGGAGACAGACCATAGAAAACCACGATGAACTAAAGATGAGAGACGAGAACCACATAAATGGCCAAGACGATGATGCCACTGCTGAAAAGAGCTAGCAGATGCAGCAACAGGGGCCACGAGACTGGCGGCGGTGGCATCGGAGGGAAGACGAAGCCAGTCAAGCTCCCAAAGACCATGATGGCGTCGAGGGCCAGCACCAAGCAGAGCACCTGTGCGACGATCCTGAACGGAACATGAATCAAAGTCGAGATTGACCCTATCAACAATCTGACTACCTGAAAATAGGGCTGCGTGAAAAGTTCGAGGCTCGTGAGCCGCTCGAGATCGACTCGTTTTTTGGCTCGACTCGAGATCGACTCAAAAAGAAATGAGCCGAGTTTAAACACTTTATGTAGCTCGACCGAGAAACATGACGATCTTGAGCCAATACTGGCTCACTCAATGTTAGCTCGATAGCTTGACATAATACCATTATGTTAAATGATCACGCCATATATTAAATGAATAAAATAATTTGTTACTACCACATATGATGTGCGTGATTTGTCTCCATTTTATTTACCAGCAAACATGGAAGCTTAATTAAGTGTAGAGAAGATTTAGGTTTAATTATGGTACGTGGTCGACTTCGTCTTAAATTTCCTGTTGTTTTGGACAAAAATTACCCAGCATATGCACCTTTGTTTTCTTGTTTTTCGTCCACGAAGACCATCATCTCTTGCTAGTTCGCCCAAGAGACCAAGATGAGCTCTTGCCCTACAAAATTGTGTCGTGTTGTGTCTTTATCTAGTTGGAATAATCACCATAGATTTATAATTTTTACCGTCTCATTTAGCTCGAAACTAGCTCGAGATCGACTCGAGATCGTTATAAGCTGAGCACGAGTCATGTTCTAGAGCTCGATCTTGAGCTTCACTTAGTTTGAGCTCGCCAAACTTTAATATGAGTTGAGCTGAGCCAACTCCAACTCGCTCGAACTCGACTTGTTTGCAGCCCTACCTGAAAAGAGTTGCATGCTAAGTCGATGAACATGAGTAACCGAGGGAACAAGAAAAGAAGATGTGCTAAGAGTGCCTCGTCTAGCGACTGGGAGGGGAGTACCATCAGTAGTATGAACACGAACAAGAGACTCGATAGGTCGAACGGATGTCAAAGTGGAGGAATCATAAGTCATATGAAAAGATACTCCAGTATCAAAAATCCATGAGGAGGTACCTGAATGAGTAGAAGGTGGTCTCTTAGTGCCCGAAAACTTAGGCGCAGAACCAGCAGAACCTATTGGTGAAGAATCCCAAGTATCAAGAAGGCATCAAAGTTGCGCAATCTCATGTGCAGACAGAGACACAGTGGTAGACGTCGAGGTAGAACCATCTGCTGACGAAGAGCGGTTGCCACCACCTGTGAAAGCCGTGTGTAGAGTTGACTGAGAGTAGCAAGTCGACGTAGAGCGGTCACCGACGCGCGGAAGCGGCAAGGGTAGTCGGTGTAGAGCAGGCACCACCACCACTGGCAGAAGCCGCTAGAAGAGTCGACGAATAACGACCATCACCGCCTGCTGAAGACGTCATAGAGGGCAACATGAGAGGCGGGTAAGCACCGAGCGGCGGCGCATATGCGAGACGAGATCAATATAGGGAACACCATCGGTAGACTGCGAGCAGCGACGGAAATGCAGGCCCGACGGAAACGACATTTCTCTTTTTTTTACTCTCTCTTTTCTCTCTCTTTCTTTTTTAGAAGAACAACCAACAGATCTGGATCACGACCAGACGTGAACCAGCAGCAACAGTTTCAGGCAACACCGCGTGACCCGTGAGCGCTCGCGAGCAGCCAGCAGCACAACCGTGCGGATGGCAGGACCGGACGGGTGACTGGCGGCGGACGAGGCCGGCGACCGGCAGCGACACCCTGGGGACGCCCGGCGGCGACAGGCGGCGGCAGCCTGGGAAGTCAACCGGCGGCCGGCCTGAACGCAGCTTCGTCCAGGCTCTGGAGGTGGCAGAATCCTGCAGTTAGCGGCAGGATGCAACAGAGATCGGCGGCTGGAGGCTTGATTCGGGAAGAAGAGTGGCTTGTTCAGATTTGTAGTGGCGAAGGCGAGCAAGAGCAGCACACGACGTGGAGCAGCACAGCCGGAGAAAGGAGGAACGCAGCGGCGCAATTGGATCGGAGCACAAGTTGCGGTGTGCGATTTTTTTTTGCCTAATGTTGAGATGAGAGGGGGAGTACCTACAGAGAGGAGGGCCGGTGGTGTCTTGTGACCTCAGAGTGGTTCCTCTTGTGTCTGGCGGCTCACACTGGGGCAGGGGGAAGAGGGGCTCCTCTTCTAGGTCAGCACCTCTCATGGGCTTGGGCCCAAGAGACAGATCTTGATGGGCTAGGGCCCATACCGGTTCAACACTCCCCCTCAAGATGGGTGGTAGATATCTATCATCCCCATCTTGTCACACGCCAAGTTACAGTCCTTTGTTCCCAGTCCCTTTGTCAAGCAATCTGCAAACTGCTGCCCAGAGCTGACATGAGTAAGGCTGATGATCCCAGCATCAAGTTTCTCTTTAATGAAGAAGCGATCAATTTCCACATGCTTCGTCCTATCATGTTGAACTGGGTTATTAGCAATGGCTATAGCTGACTGATTGTCACACCACACCCTTAAGGGTCCCTTCCTCAAGAGTTTCAACTCGCATAGTAGGTGCTTCACCCAGAGCATATCACACAACCCTTGAGATAATGCTCTATATTCAGCTTCTGCTGTTGATCTAGACACAACATTCTGTTTCTTGCTTCTCCATGACACCAAATTTCCTCCCACAAACACACAGTAACCTGAAGTTGATCGTCTATCATCTTGACAGCTAGCCCAATCAGAGTCACTATAGCCATCCACCTCAAGATGTCCACTCTTCGCAAACCACAACCCTTTACCCGGAGTCCCCTTCAAGTATCTCAGGATTCTGTGAACAATATCAAGATGCCCTCTCCTTGGTTCATGCATGTATCTGCTCACCACCCCCACGGCATACGTAATGTCAGGCCTAGTATGACACAAGTACAATAACCTCCCAACCAGCTTTTGATAATCTTCCTTATTCACTAGCTCACCTGATTGTGCTGTTACTTGATGATTTTGTTCAATTGGAGTAGGGGCTGCACGACATCCCATCATGCCCATGTCACTCAAAAGATCCAAGGTGTATTTTCGTTGGCACAAAGATATTCCCTTCTCTGTCCGGGCCACTTCTATGCCAAGGAAGTACTTTAGATTTCCTAAGTCTTTTACCTCAAACTCCTTGCTCAGACACCCCTTCACTCTCTTTATTTCCTCCTCATCATCTCCAGTGATGATGATATCATCAACATACACTGCAACAATGGTGATCTTCTTATTAGTGTGTCTATAAAACACCGTGTGGTCACCATTACATTGGCCATACCCCATATTCCAAACAGCTCGTCTGAACCTATCAAACCATGCCCTCGGCGATTGCTTCAGACCATACAAGGATTTCTTCAGCCTGCATACCTTCCCCGTAGTCTGTTCTGTGCCAAAACCTGGCGGTATCTCCATGTATACCTCTTCTTTCAAGTCACCATGTAAGAAGGCATTCTTGACATCTAACTGGTGCAATTTCCACCCAAAGTTTGCAGCACACGAGACCAATACCCGTACCGTGTTCATCTTTGTAACTGGAGCAAATGTCTCATCATAGTCAATTCCATAAGTTTGACTATATCCTCTGGCAACCAATCTAGCCTTATACCGTTCCACCTTGCCCTCAGGATTCTGCTTCACAGTAAAAATCCACTTACAACTCACTGCTTTCTTTCCTGCCGGCAATGTGGTTAGCACCCATGTCTTGTTTTTTTTTCAATGCTTCTAACTCCTCTATCATCGATTCACGCCACTTTGGATCTTGCTTTGCAGCCTTCCAATCCCTAGGGATAGACACAGTTTGCAGAGAGGCAACAAACGCCTTATATGAAGGTGACAAAGCCTTGTAAGACACAAAATTGCCAATATCAAGGTCATCACAAGCATCATCCTTTGGCAGAGCCTTCCTTGCTACCTCACCCTTCCTTGCCGCTTCACGTGTAGGTTTTCGCAACGCAATGGGCAGCTCCACTGTGTCAGATGAGCTTGCCTCACTGCCTTGCTGCTCCCCCTGCACTCTTGCCTCACTGCCTTGCTGCTCCCCCTGCACTTGTGGTTGCCGCCGAGAGTACACCAGGGTATTCGTCTGCCATCGATCCCGAACAGGAACCTGGAGAGCACCAATCTTAAGTGTATCGACAGTTGGCTCGACATGAGCCCGCACATCATCATCAGTGATGGTACTAACCGGAATTGTACCCACTATTGGTTGAACCTGAGCCTGCACATCATTTTCAGTGTTAATGTCCACAGGATCACCGTGAGTATGAGACACATCCTTCTCCCCCTCTTGACCATCATGCACAGGGTGTAGGTGGTCAAGCTCTGCAAACAACAGACTGAGATCAGTCGGCTCACCATAGAATGGCTCAGACTCCCTGAATGTAACGTCCATACTTACAAACCTGCGTTTTTCAGAGGGACACCAACATTTATACCCCTGCTGACTAGACGAATATCCCAGAAAGACACACTTCACTGCCCGAGGATCAAGCTTGCCAACAGATGGTCGGTGATCACGAACAAAGCAGGTACTGCCAAACAACTTTGGGGGAACAACAAACTTATTATCTCCAATGATCAACTCAGACGGAGATTTCATGCCAAGTATCCTGGAAGGTGTTCGGTTGATCAAGTATGTGGCTGTCATAACTGCATCATCCCACAAGAACTTAGGCACATTCATGGTAAACATCAACGACCGAGCAACCTCAAGAACATGACGATTCTTCCGTTCGGCCACTCCATTCTGAGGGGGGGTGTCCGGACACGAAGTTTGATGAAGAATCCCATGGTCAGCCATGAAAGCCCCAAAAATGTTGTTCACATACTCCGTTCCATTGTCCGTCCTGAGCACCTTGACCTGTACCTGAAACTGGTTCTTTACAAGAGCATGGAAGTTCTGAAAACAGCTAAACACCTCATCCTTGTGACGCATCAAGTAAATCCAAGTCATGCGAGAATAGCAGTCAATAAAGGTAGCAAAATACTTCTTCCCATTCATTGACACCACTGGGCTAGTCCATACATCCGAATGAATAAGCATAAAAGGAGATATGCTCCTGAGCCCCTTACTCACATATGAGGCCCGTGTGTGTTTTGCATATTCACAAGCATCACATGTCAGCTTGCCTTTGCCTATTCCACACATAACATCCGGAAATATTCTACTCATCTTATCAAAAGATACATGCCCCATCCTACAATGATGGATCATCGCCTGCTTCTCCTTATCCTCCATGGCCGCAGCACACACCAAGTCCGGCTGCACCTCCTGGTCCATGTACCAGAGCCCCCTACGCCTGGTGCCAGTCCCAACCGTCTGGCTCGTCTGTCGCTCCTGAATCAAGCAACCGAACTTGTCAAGGATCACACGACAGTCCATTTGATCAATGAGTGCACTGAAAGAGACCAAATTGACAGGAAAGGCTGGCACATGTAAAACTGACGATAGGGAAATGGTCGGAGTACACTTTACTGTACCAACCCCTATGACTGGTTGTTTTCTGCCATCAGCCGTTTGTATAGTGCCCGTGTGAGAGGGAGGATGCTTAGTGTAAGATTCGAACACACATGAGTTACTAGCAACATGCTTAGACGCTCCAGAGTCAAGAACCCACTCTAGAGCACTCTCATTAGTAGCAAGAGATGCTCTTTCCGGATTACCTTCATCGGTGGAGGCCCAGTGAGCAAAGTCTCCATAGGCAACATCATCTACATCTTTGCCTTTGGACGTCCCAGTGTCTCCTGCAACGGCCATGTGAGCCCTCTGACCCCCTGAGTGTCCTGAGTAGCCACCTCTACCTCTAGAAGCCTGGCTCCATGAGGTCTCTGAGTATCCACCTCTGCCTCTAGCACTTCTACCTCTGCCTGCTCCCCCTCTGTTATATCCCCTGCCTCTGCCACGAGTTGGACATCCTCTCTTCCAGTGACCTACCTCCCCACAGATATGACATTTGGTGGGATCTCCCCACTCCATGCGCTCAGTGACTGCAAATGTCGAAGCTGGCACAACCTTCATGTCTGCATGCTAGGGATAGGCGCACCTCCTCTTGAGTCATCGCTGCAATAGCCTCAGGAATGGTAGGCAGACTAGGTTGGTGCAACAGGGAAGCCTTCCTGCCATCAAAGCAACCTTTGAGGCCAGCCAAAAATTTCAGCACACGCCTGCGTGCCATCCACTTATGCCCTGACTCGATTGAAGCCGCATCATAGAGTTCCAAGGGATCACAGTTATCCTGGTCAGCCCACAGAGCCTGCAGTTCTGCCACGTATGTCATCACTGACATGCCATCATCTTGACGCAGCAACCTAATCTTGTCCTCAATCTGAGCAATGAGCATGACATTGCCCTTGCCAGAGTATTGAGTGGACAGAATCTTCCATATCTCAGCAGGTGAGGATAGCCCCTCCACAGAGCGTCCAATGGAGGGCACCACGGAGTTCAACAACCACACCATAAGTACAGAGTGGATGACCTTCCACCTCTTGCCCTCTGCACTACTCGTGTCCCTTGGTTCTACAACGGTGCCCAACAAATATCCATCAAGCTCCTTCTGCTCCACAGCCCACAAAGCCCTTCTGGACCAGCTCAAATAATTTGTTGCCCCCTCTAGCTTCATGTCCAGGGGCGACATTTCAAGCTTTTGAGCCACTTCCTGTCGAGGAACGATGGCCCCAGAGTTGGACTCCGCGAGGATCTTAGCGAGCTTCTCCAAAGCCTCGGCAAGACCAGTTGGTTCAGCCATTGTTTGGCGGGATAAGCAGCAACAGCAAAACTCAGCAACACCTCTTCTTCTCTTTCCAACCAGCAGCAGCTCCTCGCAGGAATAAGCTCCAGCACCTCCTCTTCCTTCTCCCCCTCAGCAGCACCAGCAGTAGCAGCAACAGAGTCGGCAGCAGCAAACACGCAGCCTCCAGGACCACAGCGCCCAGCAACAGCTCCTCTCCTCTCGACCACTCCCCTTTCTACTCTCCGCTCAGCAGCACCACAGCGCACGCAGGACGCACGCACTCCTTCTCTCCACTAGTGCCCCTCCTCTGCTCCTCTGCCTGCTGCCGCTCAGCACACGCACGCCAACAACCACCCCGCCAGCAACCACCCCGAGCAGCTCCTCTTCCTCTGCAGCCGCCCGAGGACGAGGAAGAGCCCGAGCAGGGGCTCTACCTCCGGTCCAAGAAGCAGCAGCAGCAGCCGCCCGCGC
Organism: Triticum aestivum; assembly: GCF_018294505.1. Lineage (NCBI taxonomy): Eukaryota > Viridiplantae > Streptophyta > Magnoliopsida > Poales > Poaceae > Triticum > Triticum aestivum. The sequence goes on along the minus strand of NC_057810.1, from coordinate 372,318,461 downwards.
AGCTCTGCCGGGCCGCTCCCCGCGTCTCTCGTGCGTGCAGCTCTCCTCAGCCTCCCGCGCGCGCGCCAGATCCGCCGCCACCTCGCCGGACGTCGCCGCCGTCTCCTTAGGCCCCGCCGTCGCTGGGCTCTGATACCATGTTGAGATGAGAGGGGGAGTACCTACAGAGAGGAGGGCCGGTGGTGTCTTGTGACGTCAGAGTGGTTCCTCTTGTGTCTGGCGGCTCACACTGGGGCAGGGGGAGGAGGGGCTCCTCTTCTAGGTCAGCACCTCTCATGGGCTTGGGCCCAAGAGCCAGATCTTGATGGGCTAGGGCCCATACCGGTTCAACACCTAAAGCTCTAATACCATGTTAGGAATGCAACTTGTATTATTAGGAGGTCAAAGCCAGCATATATACACATACATGAGGATGCCAAAAGGCTACAAGAGGATGCCAAGAGACTAGAGTGAAAGGCCAAAAGACATGACTAATATAACTCTTGACAGTAATCATCTTGAGGGAGGATGACTAGGACTAATCATCTTACAGGAGGACGATTAGTTCCAGTCGTCTTGCCCCAAGACGCCGCCGTATTTTTTGTGTAATATATCTGAACCATGCATTATTTCTGTAAATTAATTAAAAAATGTATTATTAAAAAAAATTTAGCTACAATTTTTAGAGGTTGTGGTACATTTTTAGATTTTCTGTTGTACTATAATTCGAGTATCTATAGATGATGCACATCGATTTTACGTCGTGAATTCCTTCTTTTTTCCAGCTTTTATATGTAACTACAGTTTTCTCTGCAAACAAAATATTTATGTATATTTTGCATTAGGCAATATATCTTTCTTTGTGCTGTGTCCATTTTTCTCTGGACTCTGGTACAAAGTCTTCTTTCCTGCTCTTTAATGCTCTTTAATATTAAACTAATATATATTTTTTCAGGAATATCTGTTGCATATGCTGCTCCAAGGAGGCATCCGTTCATTTGCACTGTCGAGAATAACTTCTGTGCTTCTAGAAGAGGTGAGTTTTCTTTTTCTGACATTAGCTTGTGATAACCGTTACATCATTGATAAGGAGAGAAATCTTTGATGATATTTCAGTCCTTCAGATATCTCTTTACTGATTCCTTCCGTGTTAAGTTTGGTTTACCTTGACCTCTCTTGACATTATCAGTACACGTTAACCGTCTGCTACCCACTTCTAGAAAGCCTGTGCTGTATATGCCCAAACTAACTCTGTGCATTTGGTTTATATGGTTTGGTTTATACGGTTTTCATTTTGTATGGTATTAATACTTCGATAAGTATGGTATGGATTTAAGATACGGTTTGATTTTGGTATATACCAAATTATTTCGTATGGTTTGGGTATGTACCATATAACGCAAATTTAAAAATGACATACACCCTCCGATCCATATTACTTGTCTTAGATTTGTCTAGATACAGATGTACATAAATTTATGACTTAAAACACATACCTTTTTATGCAAACAAACAATATATAAGTATATATGCATGTGCTTAGCATTATTTTAAGAGAAAAATGAATACGCTACAAGAAAATGGACCTGCTTAGCAGGGAATCTGGCTCCTGTACAAGAAGAATGACTACTTGTATGGTTGTTCACCTCAAGAAATATAAATATATTTTTTACTTCGGTTAACTGTTCGATTTTTCGGTATATACCATAAAAACCGAAATTCAAAACCGTATGAAAAGTTCATACCATACTGAAACCAGAAACCATAAAAACCGTAAAATTGTTTCGGTTTCGTTTATTTTTGATATGGTTTTCGGTTCGGTTTTAAAATGCACAAGTGAGCCCAAGCCATCTCAAACGATGTTGGACGAGCTTCTCTTCAATCGGTGCCACATCAACGATCGCATATATCATCAATTTGGACCCGATCCTTTCTTGTGCGGCCACATATCCATCACAATATGCGCATCTCTGCCACACCTAGCTGTTGGATATGTCACATTTTAGTTGGTCAACATTCAACGCCATACAACATCGCATGTCGAATCGCCGTCCTATAGAATCTGTCTTTTAGCTTTTGTGGCACACTCTTACCACAAAGAACACCAGAAGCTTGGCACCACTTCATCCATCCAACTTTGATTCAATGGTTCACATCTTCATCGATACCACCATCCTTCTGCAGCATTGATCCCAAATATTGAAAGGTGTCCTTCTGAGGTACCACCGACATCAAGGTTAACTTCCTTCTCCTCGCGCCTAGTAGTACACGTCATGTACTCAGTTTTAGTTCTACTAAGGCTAAAACCTTTTGATTCTAAAGTCATGTCTCCACAGCCCTAACTTTCTATTAACCCTCGTACGACTATCGTCGACTAGCAGCACATCATCCGCAAAGAGCATACACCATGGGATTTCTCCTTGTATATCCCTTATGACCTCACCCACTACCAAAGCAAAAAGATAGGGGCTGAAAGCTAACACTTGGTGTAATCCTATTTCGATGGGGAAGTCATCAGTGTTGCCATCACTTAGAACACTTGTCGCAACATTATCGTACATGTCCTTGATGAGGGTAATGTACTTTGTTGGGACATTGTGTTTCTCCAAGGCCCACCACATGACATTCCGTGGTATCTTATTGTAGGCCTTCTCCAAGTTGATGAATACCATATGCAAGTCCTTCTTTTGCTCCCTTTATCTCTCCATAAATTGTCGTACCAAGAGCATGGCTTCCATGGTTGACCTCCCACGCATGAAACCAAACTGATTTTTGGTCACACTTGTCATTCTTCTTAAGCGGTGCTCAATGACTCCCTCCCATAGCTTCATTGTATGGCCCATCATCTTAATTCCACAGTAATTAGTAGAACTTTGAACATCCCCTTGTTCTTGAAGATTGGTACTAATATACCCCGCCTCCATTCTTCGAGCATCTTGTCTGACCAAAAAATGAGATTGAAAAGTTTAGTTAGCCATACCATCGCTGGGAAATACACATGAGCTCCTTACCCCTATATAACTATTAAATTTAAAAAATACCAAGAAAATAAAAAGAACCTTGCAGTTTTGGGATTAAACTGGTGTAGATTTGGCGCCTAGGTTTGATATCCCAAAATTCCAGTTTCTTTTTGAAATTCTCATGTTTTTTTTTGAATTTAATACTCATATAGGAGGGTTGGAGCGCACCTGAGTGCTCCAAATCCTCTTCCTACTATCGCTATGCCCCCAAGGCCTCTACACACCTTAATGGGGATACAATCAGGGCCCATTGCCTTGCCTCCTTTCATCCTTTTTAAAGTCTCCCAAACCTCGGGCTCCTAGATTTGTCGCACAAAACGTCTCTTCGTATTGTCGAAGGAGTCGTCCAACTTAATGGTAGTGGTAGGAACTGGATCCCTACCAGGGCGTGGTCTCAGGTTGTAGGGGTGGAAGGAGGGATGGCGTGGTCGCCGGCGCTGGGGCGCCGTCGTTGCATGCGCGCGTGAGAGAGAGAGAGAGAGAGCGCAGCGGCGGCTAGGGTTAGGTCTCCCGGCTCCCTAAGGAAGCCAAGCAAATATGATTGCTTCTTGCTTAATCCCAAAACAGGTCCTTACACGAGTTTATATAATCCTCCTAATAAGATAATTGGGCTAAGCCCCTAATAACGATAAGATAAACTGTGCCACAACTAACTGGGCTAAGTCCCTAATATGCCGGTCATAACATCTCTCCCCGCCTGCACAAACAGCTCGTCCTCGAGCTAGAAGGCGGGGCAGATCAACGGTCGCCAAACACCTCCGCGCCAACTGGGGCGGGCTGGTCGCCGAGCCCGGCGGCAGCGGGGTCCTCCTCAATGTAGTCTGCAGCCTCCAGGTAGAAGAGTCGTGGGCAGACATGGCCCGGTACGTAGGGCTCGTCGTAGTTGAAGGACAACCCTTGGCGGCGACGCTCGAGTTGCTCGGCCGGGGTGAGCCGGCGGAACGGGCGTGCCGCAGCCGCGGTGATGTGCGCCACGGAAGCCTGGGCAGGCAGACCCTGCGTGGGAACTTTCGTCCAGGGTGGCGGCCCGGGGCGGTGGCCCCTGCTGGATGGCCGCCGCGCGACGCTCGAACGCGCGGGCCTAGTACATGGCCCTCTGGAGGTCCTGTGGCCCGCGCATCTCCACATCCACACGAATGTGGTCCGGTAGGCCGCCGACAAAGAGCTCAGCCCGCTGACGAGCCGAAACGCCAGGGGCGTGGCACGCCAGTGCCTGGAAGCGGTCGGCGAAGTCTTGCACCGAGGTTAGGAACGAAAGACGCCCAAGCTCCGCCAGACGGCTCCCGCGTATAGGCGGACCGAAGCGCAAGAGGCACAATTCGCGGAAGCGCTCCCATGGTGGCATGCCGCCCTCGTCCTATTCGAGGGTGTAGTACCACGTCTGCGCAGCTCCTCGGATATGATACGAGGCGATCCAGGTGCGGTCGGACGCGAGCATGCGTTGTCCCTGAAAAATTGGTCGCATTGGTTGAGCCAATTCAGGGGGTTGACGGTGCCGTCGTAGGTCGTGAACTCCAGCTTGGAGAATCTCGGCGGCGTCTGGACATGGACGACGGGCGGGTGCACTTCGTCAGCACGGCGCAACGAGGATGACGATGCCGAGTAGGCGGGCATCAGGGTGCCGCCTTGGAACAGGGGCCCGTCGATGCTGGCGAAGGGCTCGACGTAGCCCGAGGACCTCCCAAACTGCATGGCTGGGTGCGTCACCGGCGGAGGCAGCACGTGCGGCCGACCGAGGCCGTCGTGTAGACCGGTGCAAGGGACCCAGCGAGCCAGACCGGTAACGGAGACGGCGACGGGGGAACCGGACCTGGTGGATGGGCACCGCCGGGCCCGTCGTCGGGATGCCCAGGGCCGCGGTCGCCCGTGGCGGCAGCTGCAGCTGTTGCCCCTGCTGGGGTTCGTCGTTGGTGGCGGCTGCCACGGCAGCTGCTGCATGGCGGCGGCGACGGGGGTCGCCGAGGACGACGGCTACCACGGCGGCGGCTGCGGTGGCGGGATGATGGCGAAGGGCACAGGCGGCTGTGGCCCATAGGATCTCGCGAGGAACGTGTAGATGCCCGTGACCGCCTGGGTGAGATCCCGGATGGTAGCTGTCATCTGCTCCGGGGTGAAGACGACCGGGACAGGCGCGGCGGAGGTGACCGGCACCGGCAAGAGCGGGGCGCTGGCCGTGGTGGCCATCGGGGCGGTCGTCGCGATCGGCAGTGGAAGGGTCGGGGTGGGTGGCGGCGAGGACATGATCGCACCGAAGCTCTCTGATACCAAATTGGTAGGAACCGGATCCCTACCAGGGCGTGGTCTTAGGTTGTAGGGGTGGAAGGAGGGATGGCGTGGAGGAAGGCGTGGTCGCCGGCGCTGGGGCGCCGTTGTTGCGCGCGCGCGCGCGAGAGAGAGAGAGAGAGAGAGAGAGAGAGAGAGAGAGAGAGAGAGAGAGCAGCGGCAGCTAGGGTTAGGTCTCTCGGCTCCCTAAGGAAGCCGAGAAAATATGATTGCTTCTTGCTTAATCCCAAAACGGGTCCATGAGTTTATATAATCCTCCTAATAAGATAATTGGGCTAAGCCCCTAATAACGATAAGATAAACTGGGCCACAACTAACTGGGCTAAGCTCCTAATATGCCGGTCTTAACAGGTAGAGCTCTCATTCTCTCCATTGAACAACTTGTCGAAGTACTCTCGCCATATATGCTTGATCTCCTTGTCCTTCACCAGAAGTCGATATGCTCCGTCTTTGATGCATTTGATTTAGTTGACGGCCCTCGTCTTCCTCTCTTAGATTTTGGCCATCTTATAGATGTCCATTTCCTCTTCCTTCGTGTTTAAACGCTGGTGGAGGTCCTCGTACGCCCGACCCCTTGCTTCACTTACAACTCGCTTTGCAGTCTTCTTCACCGCCTTGTACTTCTCTATCTTGTCTACACTCCTATTTAGGTGTAGGTGTCTGAAACAATCTTTCTTCTTAATAGCCTTCTGGACATCATCGTTCCACCACCAGGTATCTTTAGCTTCGCTTGTACTACCCTTGGTCAACCCAAACTCCTCTGTAGCTACCTTTCGAATGCAAGTCGCCATCTTCATCCGCATATTGTTTGCATCACCTCCTTCCTCCCTCTCCTTGAAAGCCTGAGCTGCCTCCCCCTTGAGCTTCCGCTACTTCGTTCTAGCGACTTTGGTGCGCTTATCCTGTTGGAACGAATTCGAAAGCGAAAGTCTATGTTGAGGGACAACACTCTCTCCAGGTTCCACCTTACAATCTAGGCAAGTACGTCTGTCTTCTCTTCTCTCTTCTCGAGAGGAGGAAATCAATCTGACTAGAGTGTTGTCCACTACTAAAAGTCACTAGATGGGATTCTCTCTTTCTAAAAAGGGTGTTAGCTACGATCATGTCGTAAGCTAAAGCGAAGCTTAATACATCCTCTCCTTGATTCCCGCTGCCATATCCAATGCCCCCATGTGTCCCTTCAAAACCTATGTTAGATGTAGCCACATGGCCATTAAGGTTTCCTCTTATGAAGAACTTCTCGCCAATAGGTACACTCCTAACCATGTCCTCCAAGCTTCCCGACCTTATCCAGTGCAGCGACCCGACCTGATCCGCTCCAGGTCGCCCGCCCCGCGCTCCAGGCTCCCAACCCGATTCGCTCGCCATGACGCTCGCGCTGGTCAACGCCTCGTCCCGCCGCCCTCCAGATCAGGCTGCGCTGCCTCACTTCGCCGGATCCTCGCCCCATCCGCCGGATTCCACCCTCAGCCGCCCGGAGGCTGCTAGGGCCTGATCCGGCCGCCTCTACTCCAGCTTGACGACCTGCGCGCTGGCCACCGCCGTTGCCACTGCGTGCTGCTCCCGACGTGCCACCCGATGCCCACTGCCTCTGCGCTCTCCCGTCCAGATCCAGCTGTGCTGGTTCCACGTGTTTGCGTCGCCCCTAAGGGTCAATGCTCCTGACCAGGCCAGGAGCGGCTGCACGTGTCCAGGTCTTCCGCCCTGCAGGTCTCTTGCTGGAGGTCTCCCCACTGGACCAGGTCGCCCTTCAGGTCGACCAGCTCATGCTCGCTCTGGTCCGCTGCTTTGCCTGCAGATCAACGCCTGGTTGTGTGGCGTCTGAGTGCTGCTGGTTTGACTGCCGCTCGTCTCAGTGCTGCGTGCTGCTGGCGTCCTTCCCACGCCAGTCCTCCGTGTCGGTCCATAATCAAGTTGTAATGTGGGTGGTGGTGGGTGGGGTGTGTGTGTGTTTGTGGGGGCTCTCTGGAAGAGCGACTACCCTGCTTATTCCTGACTTCATTCCATCCCTCCTCCTTTCGATGAGCTGTTTGAGAGGATGGGATTTGGTGCAACCACAATTGACGATAGCCTTGAAAGATAGAGCACCTTGATCTGCGACGACCTGCTTCCCTCTGAGGTCAGACACCATGCCATACACCTCGGCCATAGGGCGCCTCCTAGAGTCAACCGACTCCGGGCAGAAAGCACCAAGTCTTTGCCCGCCGATCCAAGCAGCACTGTGGCAAAGTCAAAGGACACGCTCACGGGGGGTAGTCGGTGTGAGTAGGCTTGGGGAAGGTGGAGCGGAACGAGTTAGTTTGTGGAGGGAGGTGGCAGCAGGCACCGGGATCGGCTCCGACATGGGACTGGAAGTGCAAGATTTTGTTTGAGAACCCTGTACAACTGACTTGAGAAGGGCTTCTTACTCTCCAGCCCATAAAAACCTCTCATTCCACTCCTTAATCCTCCGATTCACTCAGATCAACTAGGCACAGAAGGCAGTCAGTTCTGTCCTTGCCCACTGTAGCTGGCAACCGCAAGTATCTGTCATTAAGTGCCTCAGTCGTAACGTTCAGGGTTCTACAAATATGCCCCTTAACACCACTTCAGTATTGGGGCTGAAGATAAAACACTGGATATTTCAATGCTCACCCTCTGGCCGTCCTCGCAACAAGACTCGAGCAGAGATTTTGAACACTCCACATTCTGGTTATGGGCTTTCATAAGAATCATGGAATCATCCGCAAACAAGAGATTTCTGATATCCTGAGCATTCTGACATACCCTAATACCATGCAAATTCCCATTTTCTTCTTCGTGGGATAATAACAGTCAGTCCCTCTGTGCTCTGTGCATAGCAGGAAGAGGTAGGGTGACAAGGGATCTCCCTGCCTCAGTACCCTGTAGGTTAAAAACTCGTGGTCTCATAGTTGAAACGATCACGGTGCTCCATTGTTGAGACGCAATGCATCATGAGATTGACCCAATTCTCATGGAATTCCAGTTTCAACATTATCTCCTTTAAGAATGTTTACTCAATTCGATCATAGGCTTTGTGCTTATCCAGTTTTAAAGCACACAATCCTTTCCCTTCCCTCTTATTCTTAATGGTGTGATAGCTTTTGTAGGCCACCAGGACATTATCTGTAATCAGTCGCCCTGGCATGAATGCAATCTGTGTCGGGCTGATCACCTGTGGCAGATCTGTGTCGGACTGATCACCTCTGGCAAGATTAGCTTCAAACTGCCCCCTACCATCTTAGGAAGTACTCCCTCCGTAAACTAATATAAGAGCGTTTAGAATACTAAAGTAGTGAACTAAACACTCTTATATTAGCTTACAGAGGGAGTACTTTATAAACAGCGTTGCATAGACTTATCGGCCTGAATTGCGTCACCTTTTCTGGGAGTTCACCTTTGGTATCATCACAATCGCCATGTCATTCCAGCCGTAAGGTGAGTTACGTTAACAAATCCTTCTCTGCTTAACAGTAGTATTAACTACTCCCTCCGTCCCATAATATAAGAGCATTTTTGACACCCTCCACCCCATAATATAAGATTGTTTTTGACACTAGTTTAGTATAAAAACACTCTTATATTATTGGACGGAAGGAGTATTAAACACAGTTATAAGTGGAGAAAATCTATATCTCTGGATTTGCACCTACTAGATTTTGCTATTAGTTTGCAACAGTTACTCTGGCAATGACAAGTCTCAGAGATTGTTCACTCTCGTGAACATCACTTCCATTGCTTTGTAAAGGCAGAGATTCCACAAGATCATGAGGAGCTTGAATGAAGAAATACTCATATATTTATACTAATTGCATTGGCATGTCGTAAGAATGGGGAGCCAACTGTTTTTGATGACTCTGTCTCTTGAATCTTTTGTACCATCCGATGGCCATGATCATGTTGCAGATTTGTTCTGATCAAATATAAAACGACTTATCACCACATCAGTTATAAATTGACATAATTTCATATGGCTGATAATTTCATATAGCTGTGCTTTACACTTTCTAATGCAGCTTGGTAGTATTAGTTCCATATCAGTTTGTGTAGGACCTATTACGCACACATAACCATACTTGTCATAGATAATTAATATCAACTTTGAACTGCAGGTGGTATGCGTTGCCTGGCTATAGTGAATGCAGCTTTCGCCCTCATATTTGGTCTCATGGCAATAGTCTTTGGATCAATGCTTCTGGCCCTTGGAAGTAGTTGCTCGATTCCTCTCTTCTGGTGCTACGAAATTGCAGCATGGGGTTTAGTTATCCTTTACGGTGGTACAGCCTTCTTCTTGAGAAGGAAAGCGGCAGCGGAGGGCGATTATGCTAGCCATATTGTGGGCCTTGAGATGCTCGAGACCACAATTGAGGTGACCTCAGAGGCGCAGAGGCGTGTAAACGATGGCTTCAAAACATGGATGGGGCCATCGCTTCTATCTTCAGACGATGAGGAGGAAGCTTTGGATGACTATATAGAGCACAATGCTCCTGCCCCGAAAGCTTCAGTTCAGCACAGGAAGGAAAATGATTTACAAGAGCTGACTTAATGTATAAACAAATGTACATAGTTCACTTATTCCTTGAGGTTTGGTGATGTTGTAAATGCGTGGCTCGAGTTCCACGGCTTAAAGTGTGTTATTTCGTTCGTTTTCCACTGGAGAGCAACGAAAAGAGGGGTTAGTTAGCAAGCCAAATACAGGGATCCTTCTTTCGATCACTTACTATTCGTCCATTTCAATCCAGGGACGAAATACTCCCTCTGTCCGAAAAAAGTTGCCCCTCTAGCATTAATACATTCATTTGAGGGACAAGCTTTTCCGGACGGATGGAGTAGTAAATAGGAATGCAGTCCCTATCTTATGCGCATTGTTATTTTACTTTGTACCCATGTCGGTGGAATATGTTGAGTTTTTCCCACAACGGGTTGATGGGACGAGATGCTCTTGTAGCGGGCCCATGTCGCATTTGGGTTGGAAAAGCTGAATAGCAGACCTGAGATTGCCTCACAGTGATATAACAGTGACATAAGAGCGCAAATTTGCAGAAGTAAAACAGGACATATAAAAATTTACATCTCCAAAAGGTGGTTTTTGCATCTTCAAAAAAGTGCCAACTCTTACATCTGCAAAAGGTGCTTTTTGCATCTTCAAAAAATGCCAACTTCAACAGGTGATGCAAAACGGAGAAGTAAATGCCTTGCCAGCTGGGATATGATTTGCAAGCCAAAAAATCAAGGAGGCCTTGGTGTACTGAATTTGAGAGAACAAAACAAAGTCCTCCTTATCAAACATCTCTACAAATTCTACAATAAGATGGATATTCCATGGGTCAAATTAATTTGGGAGGCACATTATCAGAATAATGAAGCTCCTCATACAAACCCCAATAAAGGATCAATTAGTGGAAAGACTGCATGAAAATGTCAGACCTATTTAAAGAGATGATAGCATGTGTGTGATCAAAGCAGGAAACTCATCCATGCCGTGGGATAACAAATAGAATGGAGAGATCATGAAGTTGAAATACCTTGAGCTTCACTCTTTCTGCCTTTAGGAGAAAATATCTATTGGGGCAGCCAAAGGTACTGAAAATCTTTACAATTTGTTCCAGCTGCCTTTGTCCATTACTGCACACCAGCAATTTCATCTTCTATCTGACCAACTAGCATCAGATTGAATAATGATCATGATATATGAAATTTCTCTTGGAGCAACAGTATAAATATGACCAAGAGGATTTATAATTTCTTAATGAGAAATGAGGATGCCAATGTGACCTTCAAATGGATATGGAAAACTTGCTGCCTACCAAAACATAAATTCTTTTGTTAGCTCCTACTTCATGACAGAATAAACACATGTAATCTCCTGACCAGGAAGAATATGCATCTTGATTCCACTCATTGTGTATTATGTAATGCTGAGGATATGGAAGACAGAATGCATCTGTTATTTTCCTGCCCATTTAGCCAGGGATTTTGGTGGAACATTGGTTTTGAATGGAACACTGATCTGAGCATTCATGATATGATAATCGAAGCACAACAAAGATATCATCTTCAATACTTCATGGAAATTATGATTGTGGGTTGCTGGAGTATATGGAATCAAAGAAATGGCCTGATATTTGATGGAATCCCATGATCAATCAATGAATGCAGATATGACTTTATCAGATCTTTCAAATTAACAATGCCGAGAGCTAAACCCAGTCTCAAGGAGGGCATGTCATCTTGGATTGACAATATTTAATTTTCTTCATTTCTCACTATGTAATTTAATAAGTCCTTGGTTGCCTCCCCATCAACCATTGTAAAGACTATGTTACTTTCTGTTTATTTATATGAAAATGGCACATAGTAGGGCTTTTGCCTTACTGTTTTATGGTAAAAAAACGGAGAAGTAAAAACCAAAAGGTGCTTTTTGCATCTTCAAAAAATGCCAACTCTAACAGGTGATGCAGAACGGAGAAGTAAAAACGAAGAAGTAAAAGTGCAACTCCAATAAAAGATGCAAACTGATGTAATACCGGCCGGCGGTACAGCTGCATTTGCACATAATTTTCATAATTCTACCAATAAAAAGTGCATCATCAACCATAGTTTTAAATCCTACAAGCAAAATTTTACGAAGAAGTAAAAGTGCAACTCCAATAGAAGATGCAAACTGATTGTAAGTGCATCTAGTGCCCCTTAGTGATTTTGGTGTATTGAAGACTTATAGGTTAAGGGACTAATGTGTTTATGAGTGTACACATGTCTATAAGTCTATGAGGAGTTTGATATTTACAGAGAAAGTCGACCCCTAAAAATGAATATCTTCGACTGAAGATTTTGGTATTCCTGAAGACTTTCATGAAGACTTTGAAAGTGAAGAAATTGGTGTGTCCGTGAAGACTTGATATTCATGCAAGGAATATGAAGCTTGAAGACTTTCGTTTTCATAGTTTTGTTTTTCTCCTTCTTGAGCCATAGGAAACACCGTACTGTTAAAGGAGGTCGAGGAAATACTAAGGAAAAATTTCCATATGATGCTCAACTCAAAATCCCACACCTACCAATCCCTTCGAGTGAAGCCATTGGAAATCTCATACAGTTCAGTCAATTTCTTCAGTGACAGAGACGAAGTTCTTCTGGTCGCTGAGGAATTTATTCTGACTGAGGAGTTAGGAATTCGCCAGTGCGGATTGCCTACACAGTGAGGAACATGATAGCCCTGAGGAATTTGAGAGTCAAAATTCCGACCGTTGCTATGCTGCGCGCTAGCTGTCCCAAAATATCTTATCCACCTAACGGTCATATCATCAAAGGGCATTTATGTCTTATCATGTCGGGCTGCTCCCTAGGCTATAAATAGCCGCCCCCTACAACCACTAGCTGGTTGGCTGCTCCGAGAGAAACTGACACTTGTCATTTGAGAGCAACCCATCCTCCGAGGACTTTGAGCGAAAATTATCGAGTGAGGAAAACCCCAAACCCAAACACCTACAAACCCAAAGTGATTGAGCATCATTGAAGAGATTGATCCTGCGTGGATCCGACGCTTGTTACCTTTGAAGACTATGCTTCTTCCAGACGGTTAGGCGTCATGGTCTAGAGCATCCAAGAGAAATTGTGGATCGCCGAGTGACCGAAGTCTGTGAAGGTTTGGAAGTCGCCTAAAGACTTACCACGAGTGATTGGACGAGGTCTGTGTGACCTTAGTTCAAGGAGAATACGGTGAGGACTTGGTGTCCTGAGCTGCGTGCTCAGCGACTGGGTGTCTGGGACTGTGTGTCCTCGAGTTTAAATACTCAGCCGCTCCAACCAGACGTACAACTGAGACATCAGTTGGAACTGGTCTACCAAATCATTGTCTTCACCAACCTTACTGGTTCTATTTCCTCAACTCTTTCATTTCTTCATTACTATGTTGAGTGATTGTTCATATCTGTGTTTGAAGACTTTGACTAAAGACTTTCTCAATTTCCTCAGTTCAATTTCTTCAGTCTGTTTGTCTTCATCTTGTGTTATCCTGTGTTTACGCTTTCTGTACTCTGCGTTTGTCTTCATTTCATTATGATGACTACGTGTGTATTCCGTCATGCTTACTTCTGAGTACTTATTCCGCTGCAAGTAGTTCTTCGCTAAGGAATTTCCTCACCGGCAAATTCCTCAGTGAAGAATTCATAAAAATCGCCTATTCACCCCCCTCTAGTCGATATAACGCACTTTCAATTGGTATCAGAGCAAGGTACTCCCTTGTTCTATGTGATTTTGGTTTAACCACCTGGAGTTCTAGTTATGTCGACTGCAGGATCGAGGAACGTTTCCTACCCCATCTTTGACGGTCATGAGTATCCTCGGTGGAAGGCCATGATGAAAAAGCGACTCATGGCTATGGGCACCGAACTGTGGACCGTCACCAAGATCGGTCTTACCGATCTATGCAAGATGGCTGAGGCTGATGACATTCGCAAGTACACACTGCTTAACCTCACAGCAAAGGATGTCATCTGCTCTAGTCTGTCCCGAAATCAGTTCAAGAACGTCATGCATCTCAATCACGCGAAGCTAATCTGGGACCGTCTCTCTGAGGTCTATGAAGGTCATCGGACTCGTCATGATCCTTGGTTTGAGGATTACAAGGAATCTCTCAATGCGATGACATTCGAACCAGAATCATCATCGTCTACCCCCTGCCTTATGGCAAACAGTGCTGAGGTAACCGAATCCTACCTATCCGAATCTAGTGATGATGAATCTGGCGATGAATTTGGACCTAGCTATGTCAAACTTGCTTCCCTTGCCACTAAACAACAAAGGGCCTTGGAAAAAGTTCAATACATGCTAAATAAGAGCGATGATATGTTGGGTGAAGAAATGGATCAGTCAAAAGCCTTGGCTGAAAGTCTTCAGGGACTCCATTCCAAGTTTGATGACCTTCAAGGTCATCATAACGCTCTCTTATATGATCACGAGAAGCTTTCTCTTGAACTTCTTCAAAGAAAGCAAGATCTTGAGAAGCTAAGAGTGAGTTATGAAGATCTTCAGAAGGAGCGCGATTCATTACTTGCTCAACAAATCAGCGCTACTCAGGAAGAATTTGATCATCCATGCTTAAAGTGCATTGAACGTGAATCTGCTAATTCTTCACCTGAATGTTCAAATGCTTCAAATGTTACAAATTCTTCACCTGCCTCTGCTATCACTAATTCCTCATCTGAGGACATTGCTAGTATCACTGACGATGCAGGGCTGAAGGAATTGTATATGACAGGCATGTACAAAAGCCTCAAAGGGAATCAGACTCTTTGTGATGTGCTTAAAAAGCAGATCCTCAACAGAAACCCTAGGAAAGAGGGTATTGCTTTTGAGAGGAAACTCAATGCTGATGGAACATATTGGAAGCCTGAGCAGTACCCCAAAACCTCATGGGTTGCTGCAAAGGGACCTCAAGTTGATCCATCTAACTTATCTGGCTTTACATGTGAATCTCCTCATTCTTCTAATGAGTCATTTGACTCCAACTATAAACTGTTCAAAAATCAGAATGGTGAAGTATTTGCTAGATATGTTGGCACTAATTGCAGGAACGGTTCCCCTATGAAGAAAATCTGGGTTCCCAAAAGTTATGTTGAAAGTCTTCAAGTGAATGTCCTCATGACACCACCAGTGAAGAATAGGAACCCCAGATCAAACTCTTCATATGGACCAAATTCTTCATATGGATCCAAGTCCTCATACGGACAAAATTCCTCACGTAGATCAAATTCCACAAATGGATCAAAGTCCTCATATGAACATCATCGTGCTAACCCTTCTGTTTCGCAGGGTAGAGCTGAGGGCTATGAATATGTGCATTATTCTTCAAATCATTATGTTCATAAGTCCTCGAAGAATTTCTCTGCTTATTCATATGCTTACCCTAACCCCTCTTATGTGAAGCGAAGTGGACTAGCTTCTATGCCACCTTTCTCATATGGTGCTCTCAGAGTGATGAATTCTTTGCCACCCCTTCAGATGTGGGTGGTGAAGAAAAAGAACTAACTTCTTCCGCAGGGTCAGGTCTCCAGACGTGCTTTAACGTCTGAAGAATTTGCTGGGGGCCTGACAAACTGCCTGAAAGGACGCAGGCGAATCATGATGAAATGAACTTTCATTTCACACGTCCTCACACTGCTTATTTGTGCTATTGATTGATGAAATTGAACTGATGAAATTGACGTCATATTCTTCACTAATGAAGTATATGAGTTCGTAAGATGCACTAATTCATGTGCAGGATGATCAGCCCAAAGCAAACGAGTGGGTCCTCGATAGTGGATGTACAAATCACATGACTGATGACAAGAACCTATTGATGGATGCTCCCTTAACACCGTCACATCTGAAGCATATCATCTTCGCTGACAAAGGAAAAAGTCAGGTATTGGGTCTAGGTAAGGTTGCGATCTCAAAGGATCGACACATGGACAAAGTCATGCTTGTCGAGTCCTTAGGATACAACCTCATGTCTATCTCAATGCTTTGTGATCTCGATATGGTTGTTGTCTTTGGAAGATATCGTTGTGTTGTGATCATGGAAGCTGACCATTCCAAAGTCTTTGAAGGCTTTAGGAGAGGAGATATGTATATTGTTGATTTCTCTACAGGACCACAACCAGCCGTGTGCTTACTGGCAAAAGCTTCAGAAGGCTAGCTATGGCATCGATGACTTGGTCACGCAGGCATGAGGAATTTGCACACGCTTGCGAAGAAGAAGCATGTCATTGGCATTGAGAATGTCAAATTCCTCAAGGATCACTTGTGTGGTGCCTGTGAAGCTGGAAAAATGACCAAGGCCAAGCATCCAGCGAAGACTATCATGACCACTACTCGTCCATTCGAATTGCTTCACATGGACCTCTTTGGTCCTAATCATTACTTAGTAGTCACTAATGATGCATCTTTATATGGCTTTGTTATTGTTGATGATTACTCTCGTTACACATGGGTACACATTGTCACTTACAAACATGAAGTGCAGGAAGTCTTCAAACGATTTTCCTCGACAGCTTCAACCAACTTTGGTGTGAAGATCAAGCACATCAGGAGTGACAATGGAACTAAGTTCAAGAATTCCGGTCTTAATGACTATCTTGATGAACTTGGTATTACTCATGAGTTATCTGCTCCTTATACTCCTCAGCAAAATGGCATCGTGGAGCGCGAGAACAGAACTCTTGCTGAGATGGCTCGCACTATGCTTGATGAATACAAAACGCCTCGTCGTTTTTGGATTGATGCAATTGATACCGCGTGCCACATCATCAACAGAGTATATCTTCACAAATTCTTCAAGAAGACTGCCTATGAACTCCTCACTGACAAGAAACCCAATGTGAGTTATTTCAAAGTCTTCGGTGCTAAATGTTGGATTAGGGATCCTCATCACAATGCTAAATTCGCACCGAAAGCACATGAAGGTTTTGTGCTTGGTTACGGAAAGGACTTGCACACCTACAGAGTCTTCAACAACGCTCTTCACAAGGTTGTTGAAACTGTAGATGTGCGGTTCGATGAAACTAATGGCTCACAAAGAGAGCACCTACCTTCTATGATAGATGAACCAGCACCTGAGGATTCTATAAAGTTCAAGGCTACTGAGGATATCATTCCTACCGAAGAATCTATTGAAGAATTCATTCCAGAACGTGAAGATCGTCGAGCTAATGCACCTGAGGAAAATGCTAAAGAAAATGGTGCTGAAGAAAATGCTGATCAAGTTCCTCGACGACAACCAGCTCATCCTCGCGTTGCAAAAGAAGTGCAAGTTGAAAAGATCATCGATGACATTGAAGCACCAGGTCCTCTCACCCGCTCAAAAGCTTCACATTTATCTAACTTTTGTGGGCACTATGCTTTTGTCTCCATCACAGAGCCCACTAAGGTAGATGAAGCATTTCTAGAGCCTGAGTGGATTCAGGCCATGCAAGAAGAATTACACCAGTTCGAGCTCAACAATGTCTGGGAACTGGTCAAACATCCAGATCCTCGCAAACATAATATCATTGGCACAAAGTGGATCTACCGCAACAAGCAAGATGAAAATGGCCTTGTGGTGAGGAATAAGGCACGACTTGTAGCTCAAGGCTACACACAGGTTGAAGGAATTGATTTCGATGAAACTTTTGCACCTGTTGCTAGACTTGAGGCTATTCGCATATTACTTGCTTATGCTAACCATCATGATATCACTTTATATCAAATGGATGTGAAAAGTGCATTCCTCAATGGTAAGCTTGAGGAAGAAGTATATGTTGCTCAACCCCCAGGTTTTGAAGATCCAAAGAATCCCGACAAAGTCTTCAGACTCAACAAGGCCCTCTATGGCCTCAAGCAGGCCCCTCGGGCGTGGTATGATACTTTGAAGGAATTCTTCGCGAAGAATGGCGTCACACCCGGTTCACTCGGCCCTAGTCTCTTTACTAAATCTTATGATGGTGAACTGTTTGTGTGCCAAATATACGTTGATGATATTATCTTTGGCTGTACTAACCAACGTTATAGTGATGAATTTGCCTATATGATGAGTGAAGAATATCAAATGTCTATGATGGGAGAGTTGAAATTCTTCTTAGGTCTTCAAATTCGTCAATAGCACAATGGCATATTCGTATCTCAGGAGAAATACCTCAAGGATGTTCTGAGGAAATTCAGCATGCAAGATTGCAAAGGAGTCAAAATTCCTATGCCCACAAATGGCCATCTATGCACTGATGAAAATGGTATTGACTTCGATCACAAGGTATACCGCTCCATGATTGCTTCTTTATTGTACTTATGTGCATCTAGGCCAGATATAATGCTTAGTGTTTGCATGTGTGCCCGATTTCAAGCTACACCGAAGGAATCACACCATAAGGCCGTGAAGCATATTCTTTGATATCTAGCTCACACACCAACTCTAGGACTATGGTACCCCAAGGGCTCTACTTTTGATCTCATTGGATATTCTGACTCTGACTATGCTGGTGATCGTGTGGACCGCAAGTCAACATCTGGTACTTGTCATTTCCTCGGACGATCTTTAGTCTGTTGGTCCTCGAAGAAACAGAACTGCATATCACTATCTACTGCGGAAGCTGAGTACATTGCTGCTGGGTCTTGCTGTGCTCAATTGCTGTGGATGAAGCAAACTCTCAAGGACTACGGCATCAACGTGAAGAATGTGCCTCTCTACTGTGACAATGAGAGTGCCATCAAGATTGCTCACAACCCAGTTCAGCACTCGAAGACAAAGCACATTCAGATTCGTCATCATTTTCTTTGCGATCATGTGTTGAAGGGCGACATCTTTATTAATCATGTGAAGACTGAAGATCAGCTAGTCGATATCTTCACAAAGCCCTTGGATGAGAAGAGATTTAGCAAGTTGCGGTGTGAGCTAAATATCTTACAGTCTTCGAATGTTCTTTGAAAAAGGACACTCATCCTAACACTTATGCAAAATTGATGACTTAGATGTGCAACACATGAAGAAACGTTTTTCTTCAATCAATGAAGAATAACACTCTAAGTGTGAAGAAATCAATGAAGACTTTGATTCTCAGAACCCTGCGACAATTGTACACGGTGTCTGAAATCATCATTCTTATACGGTGGGTCACGCCACCACCAAAGTTGAAAATCTTTATTTTTGAAATTCTTCAGTTTTTTTAAATTCTTCAACTTTGCAAAATCTTCACTGTTTTCGTCGTTTTTCTTCATTGGCTATATATATATGAGTTTATGTCCTATACAACATTCACTTATGGCTATTTCTTCAAGTTGCATTTTCTGCTAAGTGAATGTGATCGGACCCTTCCCCTCTATGCTATACTCAACCCAATCTATTCACAAGTTCTTCATGTGCGTTCTATTTTAAACTCGTTCAAAATCTTCACTGTGTCCTTGTCAGCTGAAGAAATTGCGAACGAAACTTAAAATCTTATCTTATCCAAATTTTTGGTTTTGCCGCTCAAACCGTCCCGTATCCCACGATAGAATTATCTATTCACCCACGATCTCCACTTTTCTGTTCATGGGTGACACATGTCAAGTGAATGATAAGGGTCAGGGGCACGTTCGTCCTAAATCTTCGGGCAAACAGTTTCTCACTGCGACTATAAATACCCCCCTCACCCCTTCCTCACTTCCTTTACTCCGCTCGACCGCTCTCTCTATCACTCGAGCTTCTCAAACCCTAGCGCCGCCGCTACTCCATCATCGCCGGTGAGGAAGAGCTTCACTGCCTCGACCTCGTCGCCGTCGTACTCGCGCCGTCCGGGGAAATCTTCACTCCGCCGCCGCCATAGCTGTCTTCCTCCGCCAAGTTAGGGCGTGGAAGATCTGAACTGACGAGCTTCAAATCTACACTTCTCAGTTCGTCGTGTTCTTCATCAGGGTAATTAAAAGTTACTTTTACTGCCCTCTTTGATTCAAATTTTCTCAACAATATCTTCAAAGGTGTTTTATTCTTCAAATCCTCACACACAAAACACCTCACTAATCATCTGCTCTTGATTCGTTTCTCTAAGCATCATTTATCTTCAAGATTCCTCAATTGTGTGGATCCTCAATCTATACAACTCTGGAACCTAAGACGAAGAACGCTTAGTGAAATTCTTCAAGACTCATCTGGTCAAATTCCTCAAACTTGTTCTTTTTGAAAACCTTCTGAGTATGCATATGACCTCTTCAAATTCCTCGCAACTATACTCTGTTCATAGGTACTCATGTCCGCTGCTGAATCACTAGGTTCTCATCAACTTAACTCATTTGCAGCGTTCCTCGAAGAAAAGTTGCATACTTCTTCAGAGAATTCGATTGTTCAAATCCCTCAACTGAAGAATATGGCAGACGGTAAGAAACCACAGAAAGGAGGAAAGAGGCCTAAGGTCATGACTGCGTTTGAAATACCTGAGGACATCTATGCTGACTATTGCACACCTGATGAGGCTAAGTTCAGAAAGGAGAACAAAAATCAGCACAAGGTGCGCATACAGAGGATTGAAAGGAGATGGGCAAGAGAATGGAGGGAGTACAGATATGTAACTCCAAAGTATATGAAGAAATTCGCACTAAATCTTCCATGCCCAAGAGCTCCATTGGCACCTGGCCAAGAAGCTGACCCCACCAGCATCAAGCGTGGTGAGGATTTCCCTGAAGAATGGGCCAAACGCCAAGCCAAGTTGGCAAGACAAGCCAAAGAAGCAGTGAGGAAATTCAATGAAGACTCTGCTACTGCTGCTGCCACTGAGGCCTCTGTCAGGCCTAGAAAATCAATGGCAAAGAAGCCCGCTCACAAGCCAAGTGCTTCACCAACAGTGCCCTCACGACCAGTTCCTCATGCTGCTCCTGCTCCTCCAAAGTCCTCAGCTCCTCCCCCAAAGTCCTCAGTTGCTCCGGCAAAGTCCTCAACACCTGTACATCTGGCCACGTGCCAAAGGACTGCAGGCATCTCTATTGCCTCTGGTGTCTCAGCGAGTTCCTCAGTTGCACCAAACTCTTCATCAGGCCCCACTCTGCTGAAGACAAAGGCAACAACAGGTCGAGGTCCTCGGCCAAATCTGAAGAAGAAACAGGTTGCCTTCCAAGTGCCATCTGACGATGAAGCTGATGATGATGAACTTGCAGAAATCATCAGAGATAGGCAAGAAAGGGTCGCTAGAGCCAAAGGCACAAATGTGCCACTGCTTTTGGATCCAAAGGCGATCCTCGACTACATTGATCTCTGGCACAAGGACCCAAACACTCCTATGCCTGATTTTCATTTGACTCCTGGCCAAAGTCACATGCTGACCCATTTAATCACTGAAGAGAAATGGAAATTTGAGAAGGCTAGACAAATCAAGAAGGCTCAGTTCAGGAAAGAGAAGTTCTTGAGGAAAAACGTTGTCAAAATGACAACTGATGAACTCCTCAAGATCCAGTCTGAAATCAAAGCCCTCAACGATGATTTCAATGCTTATTATGCTGATTGGCAAGGAGCCAAAGTCAGGTTCGTTAAACTGACTGAGAAGTTTACCAATGTTGCAGCCCCATCGCAACAAGAAATTCCTCAAGCTGAAGCCTCTACTCAGCAAACTGAAGAACATGCCAGCACCGCTGATGACTTTCAGGCCGCTGATGAAAATGCTAGTTCTAGGGCTGATGACTCCATTCCAACCGCTGAAGACATTGCCAGGGCATCCACTAGTGGTGCGCCTGAAGAAAATGAAGAAGTCAGGGCAACTGCATCAGTTGTGCCTGAGGAAATTCAAATAGATTCCTCAGCTCCTCCTGCACCTACACCAACTCCTACCCTTCCATCTGCATCAGATGTGAGGAAGACCAAGGCTGCAGAGAGAGCTGCAGTGAAGAAAAGGAAAGCATCATCTGCTTTAGATTCTTCAGCTCCGAAGAAAATGAAGCCTATGACCAGCTCACTTGAAAATCCAATTGATGCTGTTCCGATTTGCACCCTGCCATCAAAGGACCTTGTTCCATTTGGTGAAGAATATATGATCCCTAGCAGATCTGATGAAGAAAATCATTCTGCTGCTTCGTCAGAGCAGATTGATGAAGAAATTGAAGTGGATGCGATCCCTTCAACGCCTGTTGCTTCCTCGCCAATGCCTCAGTTCACAGCTGAAGAGGCTGGCGTTGAAGAAATTGAAGATGAAGACGTGGATATTGGATGCACTACGCCTGTGATGAATGATGACTTTTGGGAAAGTCAGCATCCCAATTCTCCACTCTTCACCCCATTACAATAAATACCTCAGTCCCCTGCACCAACCGTTCAAATGGGCTCTGAAGAAACTCATCCTACCTTGTCTGCGCATGAAGAAATTCCAGCCACTAGTGCTGAAGAAACCGCTGCTGCTGATCCTTTGAACATGCAGACTGCCACTGAAGAGGAACCAGAAATTCCTCAGCCTGAAGAACTGGAGATTGCGATTCTTGAGGTTGTGATGCAACTCACTGACACTCCTCTGCCCAAGCCAAAGGATCCATTCTCAAAGAAGCAAAAGTTCAAGGCTGAAGATTTCTTCAACGAGCATGTGTTCTTCACTGCTACAATCCCTATGATTCTGCTCGCATAAGGAAGAGGCATTTCTAGACTGCTAGTCAAGCCAATTTCTATTCCTCAGTGCTATTTAACAAAGACAAAGTCTTCGATCATGAACACATTCCTCACGTGGACATGGAATCTCTGCCAGGCTTCGAGCCAATCCTCAGTTTTCTTCACGATGTTGGATTTCTGAATTTCTGCACTGACATCTGTGATTGGAATGAAGAACTCATTCTTCAATTCTATGCAACGCTGCACATCACAGGAAATTCTGAAGATGTGAACTCATGGGTGCTGGACTGGATGTCAGAAAATACTCACTACAAGGCACCAGCAACTGAATTGCTTCGTGCCCTCCCACTCAGTCCTCCCCTTGAAGGTTCTCGTTGCATCTACAATGAACCTGAGCTTACAAATCATTACATGCAAGTGCTGATGAAGCCCTTGAAGCCAGGGCAAGCCCCTCGAACCAAATTCCTCGTCAAGGAATTACTGTATGTGCCACGGACTGTCTATTGCATTCTGAGGAAGACAATGAGTCCTATCAAAGGCCAGGACTCAAATGATGAAGAAGTCGTTGGCATCATGAAGAATATGCTTTTCAATATCATTCATGGCGTTCCCGTCAACTTCCATGATTTCTTCATGAGGACTCTGGTGGATATTGCTATGTCACCATTTGAGCTGAAGCCTTATGCACCATGGATTATGAGGTTCATCAGGACAAGGTCTTCACTCAGTTACAAGGCTGATACTCTGAACCACGACAGCTACTTGCCTCCAATTGAAGTCCTCAAATGGACATTTTCCTCAGTTGATGACAAAGGCAAGGCAACTGCTGTGATAAATGAAGGCATTCGTCCATTGGATGGTCAACTTCACAAGGCTGCATCCTACTCCACCAATGATGACTCTGCCGCCAACACCTGTGCCAAGCAAATTCCTCAAGCCACAACACCCAGGGTGATGACTGATCGTGAGTTACTCCTCAGTCTTCATCAGAAAGTTGATCGCAATCATAAATGGGTCAAGCGTCAGTTTGGTTCAATTCTTCACAACATGACCTCCACACACAATGCAGTGAAGAAACACCACTACTACCTCCATGAAACCTTCAACCATACCTGGGATGTTCTATCTCATGTCTACGGCGCAGAAGATCTAAAGAGAATGGGTCTCAAAGAAGAATTTGACTGGTCTGCACCTCCACCTAAGAAATTCAAGAAGGTCAAGGTTCCTTCCTTGGTGGCCAGCTCCTATTCTTCATCGCACGACACTGATGAAAATGAAGACTTGGATGACACTGCGGTAGGCCCTACTATGACAACCGACCCATACAACACTGACGCTCCTCCATCAACTTGATATCCTTCAGGGACGTTAGTCCTCAGTTTCGATCCTTTTGGTCATTCGATGCAAAGGGGGAGAAATCTTAGTTAGTATTCAAGCGGGTCTATTATATGGGCGTTTTTTTGCTAAGTTACAAGTCTCGCTCTTCTGAAACTTTTATTGGATTGAGTTGTAATCTTAAAACCGATGGTGCTCTGATACTTTTGATGCACTGTGCTCTGATACTTTGATGCGTTATTCTGCATGCTTGTTCCTCGTTAATATTATTGCACGCATGCTGAATTTCTTCAGGCACCATATTTCATCATGCATTTCAAATTCTTCATATTATATGTCAAATGCATGTATGAATTACAAGATATAGGGGGAGATCTCCATGATTCAACTCTTCAAGTGTGCATTGCTTCAAAAGCAAATTCCTCACTATGCACATCTTTAGGGGGAGTTCTTCTATATCTTGCAATCAAATTCCTCAATATCAGTACTTACACTTCATATGTTTATCTCCGTTGAAAACTTAACCTATATTGTCATCAATCACCAAAAAGGGGGAGATTGTAAGTGCATCTAGTGCCCCTTAGTGATTTTGGTGTATTGAAGACTTATAGGTTAAGGGACTAATGTGTTTATGAGTGTACATAGGTCTATAAGTCTATGAGGAGTTTGATATTTACAGAGAAAGTCGACCCCTAAAAATGAACATCTTCGACTGAAGATTTTGGTATTCCTGAAGACTTTCATGAAGACTTTGAAAGTGAAGAAATTGGTGTGTCCGTGAAGACTTGATATTCATGCAAGGAATAGGAAGCTTGAAGACTTTCATTTTCATAGTTTTGTTTTTCTCCTTCTTGAGTCATAGGAAACACCGTACTGTTAAAGGGGGTCGAGGAAATACTAAGGAAAAATTTCCATGTGATGCTCAACTCAAAATCCTACACCTACCAATCCCTTCGAGTGAAGCCATTGGAAATCTTATACAATTCTGTCAATTTCTTCAGTGATAGAGACGAAGTTCTTCTGGTCGCTGAGGAATTTGTTCTGACTGAGGAGTTAGGAATTCGCCAGTGCGGAATGCCTACACAGTGAGAAACATGATAGCCCTGAGGAATTTGAGAGTCAAAATTCTGACTGTTGCTTGCTGCGTGCCAGCTGTCCCAAAATATCTTATCCACCTAACGGTCATATCATCGAAGGGCATTTATGTCTTATCATGTCGGGCTGCTCCCTAGGCTATAAATAGCCGCCCCCTACAACCATTAGCTGGTTGGCTGCTCCGAGAGAAACTGACACTTGTTATTTGAGAGCAACCCATCCTCTGAGGACTTTGAGCGAAAATCATCGAGTGAGGAAAAACCCAAACCCAAACACCTACAAACCCAAAGTGACTGAGCATCACTGAAGAGAATGATCCTGCATGGATCCGACGCTTGTTACCTTTGAAGACTGTGCTTCTTCCAGACGGTTAGGCGTCATGGTCTAGAGCATCCAAGAGGAATTGTGGATCGCCGAGTGACCGAAGTTTGTGAAGGTTTGGAAGTCGCCTAAAGACTTACCACGAGTGATTGGACGAGGTCTGTGTGACCTTAGTTCAAGGAGAATACGGTGAGGACTTGGTGTCCTGAGCTGCGTGCTCAGCGACTGGGTGTCCGGGACTGTGTGTCCTCGAGTTTAAATACTCAGCCGCTCCAACCAGACGTACAACTGAGACAACAGTTGGAACTGGTCTACCAAATCATTGTCTTCACCAACCTTACTGGTTCTATTTCCTCAACTCTTTCATTTCTTCATTACCGTGTTGAGTGATTGTTCATATCTGTGTTTGAAGATTTTGACTGAAGACTTTCTCAATTTCCTCAGTTCAATTTCTTCAGTCTGTTTGTCTTCATCTTGTGTAATCCTGTGTTTACGCTTTCTGTACTCTGCGTTTGTCTTCATTTCATCATGATGACTATGTGTGTATTCTGTCATGCTTACTTCTGAGTACTTATTCCGCTGCAAGTAGTTCTTCGCTAAGGAATTTCCTCACCGGCAAATTCCTTAGTGAAGAATTCATAAAAATCGCCTATTCACCCCCCTCTAGTCGATATAACGCACTTTCACTGATGTAATACCGGCCGGCGGTACAACTGGATTTGCACATAATTTTCATAATTCTAGCAATAAAAAGTGCATCATCAACCATAGTTTTAAATCCTACAAGCAAAAGTCAATTGTCTCGAACGAAGCTCTTGGTCCAATAAATTAAAATGCAAATAGACATCATATAGTTTGCGTCCTCTACGTTGTGACTAGTGCCATTATGGACAGAGGTATGATCATCATCAATGGCTTCTTTGTCGACATTTTCTTGCGTTGAAGTCTCATTGCCGCGTACTACACCGAAAGCACCTTCATTGCCACCTCCCATGCCGCTCATGTTGCCATCGAAGCCATCTCTTATGCCACTCATCTTGTTGCTGCCGAAGCCACCTCCCATGCCACTCATCATGTTGCCACCAAAGCCACCTCCCATGTTGCCACAAAATGCACCATTCATGGCACCTCCCATCATGTTCATGTACCCACCAATTCCACCTCCCATTCCTCCGCCCATGGCACCTCCCATTCCTCCCATGGGGCCTCCCATTCCTCCTCCCATCATGCTTCTCATGAGCATTTGCTTCTTCATGAGTATTTCATCACGACAAAGTTTGACATACGCCTTTGCCTTGGCATCAAGAGTAGATAAGTCCATGAACATAAACTTGAGTGCTTTCTCCTCCACTATCTTCATCTCCTTGGCCACCGCCTTTCTCTCTTTAAGCTCAACCTTTCTCTCCTCGTCCGCCGCCAACCTCTCTTCGGCCACGTCCTCTGTCGCCCGGCTTCATTTCTCTCCTCCATTTCTTTGAGTTTCAACAATCTTTTTTCTTCTGCATAATCTTTCCTCGCCATGACAATGACATCAAATCCTTCTTTCAGATCATTGTCTCCGGCCTTGGTTCCCTTCACTTTCTTAGTTCCATCGGGCCTATCGATTTAGTCGCCAAGTGTGGGGTGGGGCTCCTTTTCTTATCACCGGGGCCATCTTCATCCTCCACCACCACACTTTTCTTCTTCGAAGCATCAAAAACTTCTCTAATTTTCCACTTCTCCTCATCCTTGAGCTCTTTCTAGCAATGATGAAAAGTGAAAGCTCTTCCTTTCTTCTTCCTCTCCTCTCCTTTGTTGTTCTTATCTCAAAATAATCCTCGCGCAATCATTTTTTAGAAAAAAACTACCAAAATGTCATCATCAAATTGGTCAACATTTCAAGAATTGCAGAAAGTAGAGAAAGCACACAAGAGCAAATGATTATTACCAAGTCACTATCACCGCAACCACTCGGGTTCATGCGATCAACATTTGCCAAGCAACCAGCCCACTTTTGACATTCGGTGTTGATGGTGTCCCAGTATTGACGAAGGGAGTCACTTGAGCGATAGTGGCCGCTAGTGTTGCGCTCATTGAAGTACTCCTTGATGCGTTGCCAATAAGTGTTGTCGGATTGGTCGGTCCTAACGGTTGCATCTTGATAGACTTTCTTCCATACGATGCAAATCAACACATCTTTGATGTTGGTGTAATTTGTGGTTCTTCCCTTCATAACGAGGCCCTCATCATCCATGTCGAGATATTCATCACAATATTGCTGAGTTTCATATTCTTGAGATGCATATCATGTGAATAATCATCATTTGTAACATTTGTTGCGTGCATGAAAGGTTCATCATCAAGACTATAAATGGACGTACATGTAATCAACTCCACATTCTATGGGAATTGATAATTGAAACAACAAACAAATACACAAACGATTCTTTTACCTTTGCAACGTATCGTCAAACACGTTGGATGCGGTTGCCGTTGGTGATGTCAGCGGAGGTGGATGAGGAGTTCCGTGCTGGAGGAGGATGCCAAGGTCGATAGCGGTTGGAAATTGCCCACCGTAGCCACGTTCGGCTTCGAGATTTTGGCCGACCGAGGTTGGTTCCCCGTCAGGTTGCGGCTCTACGTTGTTGAAAGTGCAACTAATCCCTGGGTGGTTTTGGTAATTCTTAACAACATATAGTCCATTGAACTAATGCTCTTTCAAGATGATCATTTCAGAAAGTTCAATGATTGGCATGGGATGGACTAGAGATGTGAACCCCTTAAAATGCTAAGGACACATATTGGCAACAAACTCAAGACTCTACATTTTCATTTAAGTGATCCTAGATCACATTGAGTCAATAGGAAAGCCAATACTATTAAAAGGGGATGAGGTGTTGCTTAATGGCTTACTTGCTCAAAATGCTTAGTGATATGCTCCAAAACACTCAACCACTTTCTCATTTCCACATATGTCCTAAACCTAAAAGTCAAATTCGACCCCACCGATTTGATCTATCTAGCGCCACCGAGTTTCATTTGACATAGCCACTGCCACAAACCCTAGTCACTTCGGTCTCACCGATAGGGATCTCGGTCTCACCGATATGGGATTGCAAACTCACTATTTCTTTTTTGTAACATTTCGGTCCCACCAAAATGAGCGAATCGGTCCCACCGAGTCTGCAATGCAAATTCATTGTTTCCTGTTCGTAACACTTCGGTCCCACCAAAGAGAGCGAATGGTCCCATCGAGTTTGCCTGACCAATTCTCTATGTGCCTATTACTGAAATCGGTCCCATCGAGTTTATGTAATCGGTCACACCGAGATTACGTTATGCCCTAATCCTAGCATATCGGTCCCACCGAGATGACTGTGTCGGTCACTGAAAAGCCTAACGTTCATATTTTGACCTGAATCAGGCTGACCAAGTTTTACCATTCGGTCTCACCGAGGTTGGGAATCTGTGTGTAACGGTTAGATTTTGTGTGGAGGCTATATATACCCCTCCACCCACTCTTCATTCGTGGAGAGAGCCATCACAACGTGCCTACACTTCTAGCATTCATTTTCTGAGAGAGAACCACCTACTCATGTGTTGAGACCAAGATATTCCAATCCAACCACAAGGATCTTGATCTCTAGCCTTCCCCAAGTTGCTTTACACTCAAATCATCTTTCCACCATAGCCAAATCTGATAGAGAGAGTTGAGTGTTGGGGAGACTATCATTTGAAGCACAAGAGCAAGGAGTTCATCATCAACACACCATCTATTACCTTTTGGAGAGTGGTGTATCCTATATTGGTTAGGTGTCACTTGGGAGCCTCCGTCAAGATTGTGGAGTTGAACCAAGGAGTTTGTAAGGGCAAGGAGATCGCCTACTCCGTGAAGATCTACCCTAGTGAGGCAAGTCCTTCGTGGGCGATGGCCATGGTGGGATACACAAGGTTGCTTCTTTGTGAAACCTTCCTGGGTGGAGCCCTCCGTGGACTCACGCAACCGTTACCCTTCGTGGGTTGAAGTCTCCATCAACGTGGATGTACGATATCACCACCTATCGGAACCACGCCAAAAATCTCCGTGTCAACATTGCGTTTGCTCCCTCCAAACTCCTCCCATTTACCTTCTTGCAAGTTGCATGCTTTACTTTCCGCTGCTCATATACTCTTTGCATGCTTACTTGAATTGTATTGAGATTGCTTCATTTGTGCTAAGTTGCTAAAATCTGCCAAGAACTAAAATTTTGAAAAGGTTAAGTTTTTATTTGGTCAAGTAGTCTAATCACCCCCCTCTAGACATACTTTCGATCCTACAAGTGGTATCAGAGCTTTGGTCTCCATTTGCCTTGATTTCCATAGCTTTGGTGATCATAGCCTTGGTTTCACAACCTAGGAGAGTATGGCGTCTAGCGAGGGAAATTACCACCATAGAGGTACTTACTTTGATGGTACTAATTTTGCTAGTTGGAAACATAAGATGAGAATGCATATTCTTGGACATAACCCCACCGTTTGGGCTATTGTGTGTACTGGTTTGCAAGGTGAGTTCTTCGATGGGAGAGAACCAAATCATGAAGCTACCACGAAAGAATTGAAGATGTTGCAATACAATGCTCAAGCTTGCGATATCCTCTTCACCGGATTGTGCCCCGAAGAATTCAACAAAATCAGCCGTCTTGAGAATGCAAAGGAAATTTGGGATACTTTGATTGATATGCACGAAGGTACCGACTCGTCAAGGAATCCAAGTTGGATGTGCTTCAAAGTCAACTTGACAAGTTCAAAATGAAGGATGGTGAAGGTGTCACTAAAATGTAGTCTAGGCTTGCTCTCATCACAAATGAGATTGCTGGCTTAGGAAGTGAAGAGATGACCGACAACTTCATCATCAAAAAGATCTTGAGAGCCTTGGATGGAAAATATGATACCGTGTGCACTTTGATCCAAATGATGCCAAACTACAAACATCTCAAGCCAACCGAAGTCAATGGAAGAATTGTTGCTCATGAGATGTCACTCAAGGATAAGGAAGAGCTTCACAACAAGTCTAGTGGTGCTTACAAAGCATCATGTGATGCTCTTACATCATCAAATGAGAAACAAGCCTTCAATGAAGAATTGAGCTTAATGATGAAGAACATCAACAAATTCTACAAGAGTAGAAGCAAGGAAAGAAGCTCCAAGTCAAGGTCCTACAATGACAAAAGATCTTCTTGTCGTGAGCGAAATTACTACAATTGTGGAAGACCCGAACACTACTCCAATAAGTGTACGGCTCCCTACAGAAGAAGAGAAGACTCACCTAAAAGGAGAAGCAAAAGGGAAGAATCACCTCCAAGAGAGAGAAGGAGTAGAGATGATCGCTATGAACGAAGAACCTCTCGAAGAAGCAAGGATTTGGAAAGGAAGGACAAGTCATCAAAGAGTTACAAAAAACAAAGATATCAAGCTCATGTTGGTGAATGGGTATCCGGCTCCGACTCCGACCACCACTCCGAGAGAAGTTATCACTCCGACTCCAAATATACTCAAGATGAAGGTGTTGCCGGTCTAGCACTTGTGTCAACCAACTCCTATGACATATTTGATTCACCGAATGAAGGGATTGGGAGATGCTTCATGGCTAAAGGCCCCAAGGTAACACACCCCGAGTATGTTGACTTCAATAGTGATGAAGATGACTTGCTAGGTGATGATGATTTACTTGTTGACAACTCTAGTGATGAATACTATGATGAAAATACCATTAATCATGCTAATCAAGATGAAACGAATGACAATGATGAGAAGGAGATTGAGCTTCTAACTAAAGAACTAAACACTCTTAAGTTAGCTCATGAAACTACTTTAGAAGATCATCGAGAACTTTTAAAAAATCATGAGAAATTATGCTTCGAGAAGCTCAATCTTGAGCAAGAACATGGGTTCTTAAAAGCCATCAATGATGATCTTCGGAAGAAAAGCTCTTCTTACATTGCCAAGCATTTACTCTTGTCTACTTACATGCCACAAGTAAAATCTAGCAACAAGAACAAGAAATATTCTTCTTCTAGTAGTAACAATAATCATGCTAAATCCAATATTGTTGCTTCTAGTAGTTCTCTTGATTCCACTAATGATTCTCTTAGCCAAGTTACACTTGAGCAAGAAAATAGCTTATTGAAGGGTATTATAGAGAAATGTGTTTACATGAGCCTTGCCGAAAGTAAGCAATTTGAGGAAATTGTACGCAAGCAAGGAAGGCATCGAAAGAATCAAGGTGTTGGTTTTGAACGAAAGTTCAATGCTAATGGAGTTGAGTGGGAAGAAGATCAATACTCCAAGATGAAGTTTGTTCCTCAACAAGTGAAGTATGATCCTACTTCCTTCAAGGAGACACAAGCTCAAGATGATCTTCCACCACAAGACCACAAGATAAAAGGCAAGGACAAGCTTCAAGAGGAGATTGATGCATTTGAAGATGCTCCAAGGGCCTTGGTCAAGTGGGTTCCCAAGACTACATCAAGTTCTACTTCATCAAGTACATCTACAACTCCAAGGATTCCCATCAAGATGATGTGGATCCCGAAGAATAAGAACTAGAGAGTTCTTGAGGGTGACTCCGCCAACACACTTCACTCATATTCATTTTGGCAAGGACAAGTGCAAACAACTTCCACATCTTGCACTAGTTAAAGGAGTCACAAACCCTCTTGTTGGTAAGACAAGGGACAAGGTAACCTAATGCTTTCATGGACATCATCATGTGCTTCACTCTATGTCTATGGATATCCTTGTTTGTTCCTTGTGGGACTAACCCATGTAGGTATCGAAAGTGCAACTCACTCCAATGGATTGCCTCAAATGATCTACATCAACAATGAGCATACACATCTTCAACATCTACATGAAGTCATCATCGACAAAACCCAAGGTAGTTTAACCCTCTTAGGGGGGATATCACATCTAGGGGGAGCTTTACTCTAAGAATTGAGCTAAAACAACTCTAATGGTGTGAACACAACAATGCTTTATGTAAAAATGGTAACCCCACTTGTGCTTAAACGATGAATATGACCTATGATCAAATGTTCATTTGATGCCTAAGTCAATATACTCATATATAGATGACCTAGTCATCGCCAATTGCTTGGTAGATGCTAGAGTGATTGTGCATGCTTTGCCACATATTTCATTTGCCATTTTATTTTGTGAGCATGTTGGTTGCATACTTTTCTCATTCGAGGACATCCATTTGTTGCTTTGATTGTTTGGATTTTCTTATTTTGCCAAATGGATGACAAGAATGCCCAAGAACTTCCTCTAGCTATCTTTGCTTTTCTCTTCTCAAACTCTATTCATGCTACATCACAAAGTTTGATCTAAGTCAAATTCAAACCCTCTGTGTCAGGAGCACTAGGAGTCCCGTTTTGTCATAGACTTAAAACTTCCAAAACCTCTTTGTGTATTTTGGTCTGACCGACTCCTCCATTTCAGTCACACCGAGTTCACTGGGTTGATCAAGTTTTCAATCTCGGTGCAGCCGATTAGAACTTTTTGGTCTCATCGAGTTGCAGTAACCGCTTGCGATTCTGCATCTCGGTGCCATCGAGTTGTTCCACTCGGTCACGCCGACAGTACCGGGATATATATACCGACGGGTCAAACTTTGGAAATCTCTCCAAAACCACTTCACCCGCGCGTGTCCTGCTCTGCCGCCTCGGGTCTCCAGATCATCTCCTTGTTGCTAGCGACCTCCTGCCGCTGGTCTCCGCCGCCGTCAACGGAAATACTCCCATTCGTTGCTGTCATAGTGAGCTCATCGCCAAGCTAGGGTATGAGCTCAAGTCTTTGTGCTATCTTTTAACTCCGAATCCTAGCACAAAGGCAATGCCATGGTTCTTTCCAAGTATGAGATTGATCCATCCACAGAAATCATCCTTTAGATCAGATTTGATTTGAAAATTTAGGGTTAGGTTCCCGCCGGACTCATCTCGGACCGACCGAATTGTAGGAATCGATCTCACCGATTTGGCTTAGGCCAGTGCACATGTGATTTTCGGTCTGACCGAAAGTTGCAAATCGGTGTGACTGATACCAGGACTTAGTGAAACCCTAGCAAACTCGGAGTCACCAAACTCTGTCTCGGTCTAACCGAATCCACATGTTTAGACTCCAAATTTGCTTCGGTGTCACCGAGTTTTACAAAATGGTAGCTCCGAAATGCTTCCTGTAGAAAACTAAAACTAAGTTTTTAAGTTATTCTTTTTGCAAAAACCCTGCACTTTGTGATGCTCATCTACTCTATCTCATCTACAACTATTCACAGGGTCAGCCCTCAGTTTGCCATGCAGAATGTCTGATCAAAGTGATAGTCAGAACAAGTCAGAGGAATAGATGGACTTGAGTGCGGGCACTAGTCCCTTTGGAAGCTATGATGAAGGTAGCAGGAGGACACCAAGCAATCTTCCTAAGGCTCAGACTAGGCAAAGGAAGAAGAAAACTTCAGACTCTGAGGATGAAGGCTTTGAGATTGAGGAAGTCAGCTCAAAGAAGAAAGTGCTAAAGAAGGAATATGGTGATGCTGCTTCCACCAAGCCAGGACAACACAAGAAGGCACACTTTGTTGCCCAAATTAGAAGATCATAGGATTATCAGAGGCCATTCCATCAATCTTCTTCAGGTGTTTGATTTGCCACAAAAGTTCAAGGTCATGAGTCTAATTGTAGAGACAATCAAGAGGACAGTTGCTGACCAGAAGAGGTCATGTGGGTATGCTCCACACATTCAAATGCTGATCAACTCCAAGATGACCAAGGGAGTGTACTTGTTGGACAAAGAGCATCTGCCTTTGCAGCCAGACTTTGAGGACAACACTATTGTCATGACAACTGAGGATCCAACTTCCCTAGAGGAACAAGAAAAGAGACAAAAATCCAAAGCAGGGAAAGCAGCAAAAATGCCCAGTGCAGCAGAAGCTTCAGAAGTGTTCCTTAAGTCAAAGCAAGACCAGCTTGGATTTCTGATTCAAGCAACCTTGAGAATTGAGAAAGGACTGGCCACCCTGACTCAGAATCAAGAGAGCTTGGAGAGGATCATTGAAACCAAATTCTATGATCTTGACTTGAAGGTGACTGATATTCAGACAACAGTTGAAGAGCTCCAGGAAGAAGCAGAAGAGAGGAAGGGCAAAGAAACTACATAGGTGTTCCAGAGAGTGCCTAGAGGACAGAGGTCTACGGTAGTGGCAGTGCCAGACACAAGAGCAACAACTTCAACACCTGTAGCCACAGCTCCCATAGCTCCAGTTGCCCCTCCAGTGGCAACTGCACAAGCTCCAACATCTTCCACTGATGCTTTTGTCCTTGGAGTCATCTCAACACCTCCTCCTGAAGATCAAGCCTAGAGAGACGCATAGCACTATGCATTTTCAAGCTTTTTGGTAACTTGTTGCCAAAGGGGGAGAAAGTGTATAGATCATAGGCTTCGGAGAGAGAGATTTGCTTCTTTTTGCTACTCATTTTCTTTGTTTGCTTGTGTGAGATACTTTATGTCTGTGTGTGTGGGATACTTTATATGATCATGTGCTTGATCATATTATGCTTAATGTCTGTGCTTGAATGATGACACTATCTATCTCTTATATGATCATTCACTTTGCCTTGGTGATGAGTGCTTGTTCTTATTTTTTATCATTTTGAGTGCTCCACCAAGATGTATGTCACATGGAAGAGTAACCCATGATCCTATTTATTTGTGCATTTGCATTCAAAAGCAAATTTTAAATAATGCAAAAATTTAGGGGGAGCTCTTACTTATCACATACTTCTCAAAGCGACGATGTATTTCACTCTTATATCATTTGTCGAAGCTTTGATCTATATGTTGTAATCAATTACCAAAAAGGGGGAGATTGAAAGTGCAACTAATCCCTGGGTGGTTTTGGTAATTCTTAACAACATATAGTCCATTGAACTAATGCTCTTTCAAGATGATCATTTCAGAAAGTTCAATGATTGGCATGGCATGGACTAGAGATGTGGACCCCTCAAAATGCTAAGGACACATATTGGCAACAAACTGAAGACTCTACATTTTCATTTAAGTGATCCAAGATCACATTGAGTCAATAGGAAAGCCAATGCTATTAAAAGGGGATGAGGTGTTTCTTAATGGCTTACTTGCTCAAAATGCTTAGTGATATGCTCCAAAACCCTCAACCACTTTCTCATTTCCACATATGTCCTAAACCTAATAGTCAAATTCGGCCCCACAAATTTGATCTATCCGGCGCCACCGAGTTTCATTTGACATAGCCACTGCCACAAACCCTAGTCACTTCGGTCTCATCGATAGGGATCTCGGTCTCACCGAGATGGGATTGCAAACTCACTGTTTCCTCTTTGTAAGATTTCGGTCCCACCGAAATGAGCGAGTCGGTCCCACCGAGTCTGCAATGCAAATTCACCGTTTCCTCTTCATAACACTTTGGTCCCACCGAAGAGAGAATTGGTCCCACCGAGTTTGCCTGACCAACTCTCTATGTGCCTATTACTAAAATCGGTCCCACCGAGTTTATTTAATCGGTCACACCGAGATTATGTTATGCCCCAACCCTAGCATATCAGTCCCACTGAGATGACTGTGTCGGTCACATCGAAAAGCCTAACGTTCATATTTTGACCTGAACCGGTCTGACCGAGTTTGGGAATCTATGTGTAATGGTTAGATTTTGTGTGGAGGCTATATATACCCCTCCACCCACTCTTCATTCATGGAGAGAGCCATCAGAACGTGCCTACACTTCCAGCATTCATTTTCGGAGAGAGAACCACCTACTCATGTGTTAAGACCAAGATATTCCAATCCAACCACAAGAATCTTGATATCTAGCCTTCCCCAAGTTTCTTTCCACTCAAATCATCTTTCCACCATAGGCAAATCTGAGAGAGAGAGAGAGAGAGTTGAGTGTGGGGGATACTGTCATTTGAAGCACAAGATCAAGGAGTTCATCATCAACACACCATCTATTACCTTTTGGAGAGTGGTGTCTCCTAGATTGGTTAGGTGTCACTTGGGAGCCTCCGTCAAGATTGTGGAGTTGAACCAAGGAGTTTGTAAGGTCAAGCAGATCGCCTACTTTGTGAAGATCTACCCGAGTGAGGCAAGTCCTTTGTAGGCGATGGCCATGGTGGGATAGACAAGGTTGCTTCTTCGTGGACCCTTCGTGGGTGGAGCCCTCCGTAGACTCGCGCAACCGTTACCCTTCGTGGTTTGAAGTCTCCATCAATGTGGATGTACGATAGCACCACCTATCGGAACCACGCCAAAATCTCCGTGTCAACATTGCGTTTGCTCCCTCCAAACTCCCCCCATTTACCTTCTTGCAAGTTGCATGCTTTACTTTCCGCTGCTCATATACTCTTTGCATGCTTTCTGAATTGTATTGAGATTGCTTGACTTGTGCTAAGTTGCTAAAATCTGCCAAGAACTAAAATTGGGAAAAGGTTAAGTTTTTATTTGTTCAAGTAGTCTAATCACCCCCTCTAGACATACTTTCAATCCTACAACCTGAAAGGATCGATATAGTTGACTAGAGGGGGGGGGGGTGAATAGGCAACTAACAATTTTTTTAGCTTTTCTTTACCAAATTAAACTTTGCATCAAAGTAGGTTGTCTAGATATGCAACTAGGTGAACAACCTATATGATGCAACGACAACAAGCACACGAGCAAGCAAGGGATACAACACAAGTAAGCTTGCAAAAGTAAAGGCACGAGATAACCAAGAGTGGAGCCGGTGGAGACGAGGATGTGTTACCGAAGTTCCTTCCTTTTGAGGGGAAGTACGTCTCTGTTGGAGCGGTGTGGAGGCACAATGCTCCCCAAGAATCCACTAGGGCCACCGTATTCTCCTCACGCCCTCACACAATGCGAGATGCCATGATTCCACTATTGGCGCCCTTGAAGGCGGCGACTGAACCTTTACAAACAAGGTTGGGGCAATCTCCACAACCTAATTGGAGGCTCCCAACGACACCATGAAGCTTCACCACAATGGAGTATGGCTCCAAGGTGACCTCAACCATCTAGGGTGCTCAAACACCCAAGAGTAACAAGATCCGCTAGGGATAAGTGGGGGGAATCAAATCTCTCTTGGTGGAAGTGTAGATCGAGGCCTTCTCAACTAATCCCAAGCTAATCAACAAGTTTGATTGGCTAGGGAGAGAGATCGGGCGAAAATGGAGCTTGGAGCAACAATGGAGCTTAGAGGTGGAAGAGGTAGTCAACTAGAGGTAGGAGACGCCACTTTTATAGCTATGGAAAAGATCCAACCGTTATCCACATGGCCAGCCCGCAACATGCGGTACTACCGCTCCAGGGGCGCGGTACTACTGCAAGGCCCCGCGGTACTACCGTGAGGGACCATGGTACTTCCGCGGCAGCAGCAGAGACTAGGACCTGCCTGACTGAGAGCAGTACTTCCACGGGCACGGTACTACCGCTCCCCCTTGCGGTACTACCGCAAGGCAGGAAAGTCCTAGCCTACGAAGAGCGCGGATGAATAAAAATACATCCGTGCCTACTTCCGCTGGAAACGAAACAGTGCGAATATCCGACGCGGTACTACCGGTAAGATGCGCTACTACCATAACCCAGCTCAACCAGGCCGCGCGTGGTACTACCGCGCACGAAGCGCGGTACTACCATGGAGGCATGAACGTAAAAAATTACATCCGCTCCTACTACCGCGACATAGCGGTACTAGGCATGAGGGCCACGGTACTACGACTCCAGGGGAGCAGTACTACCGTGGGCACCCGTGGTACTACCACGCGGGACGTGCGGTACTACCGTGTGGGCGCGGATGTAAAAAATTACATCCGCCCCTACTACCATACCGGAGCGGCACTAGGCCTGGGAGCCACGGTACTAAGACTCCAGAGGAGCGGTACTACCGTGGGCTCCAGCGGTACTACCGCAGGTGCTTGCGGTACTACCGCTCCAGAGAGCAGTACTACCGCAAGTTCAGCAGTAGTCGCCAGACTAAGCACAAAGAGGATAACCGAGGGAAGCTCCAAAGTGCAAGGGAAAGGTGGAGGCAAGGAGGGAAACATGTACGTGATGATTCCACCCGAACCTTTCCGACGTGGACCCCCTCTTAATAGTACGTCTCTCCTACGACTCAAATTCACCAAAAAGAAACGTAAAACAACGCCGTCTTCAATAGTCTTCGAGGGGCACCGAATCGTCTCGTGCCTAGCGATGAAGCGTCTGAGAAACTCAAGGCACACGATTAGTCCGCAAAAGCATTGTCATCAATCACCAAAACACCTTAGGGATAAATATGCCCTTACAATCTCCGCCTTTTTGGTGGATTGATGACAATATGGGATTTGCACAAAAGGAGATAATATTGAGCAAAGGCAAACCCCTCCTCTCTAGAATATAGACGGGCTCCCCCTAGATGTGTGCAATCTAGATGGATGCTTTGGACTGCATAGCACACAAACTAGGATCAACACTCCCCCTATATTTTAGAGACAAAGGCATGATAACTAACATCTAAGCAAGAGCATAGCACAAAGGTAGCACAATATACCACAAGCTCGCTAAGATAGATAGAGTGCATATGTCTTACACCATATGAAGTAAAGCAACCCAAAGCAACTGAAACGAGGTTCAAACAAGGTTCAAACGAGAAAGCAAACACACCGAACATGAACAACGACACACGACTCGCAAATCCCTACACTCTCTCCCCCTTTGGCATCGATACGCCAAAAAGGCAGAGAGGACACCTACACACAAGGGGTGGCTCAAGCAGGGAACTGATCCCAACGATCCTCGTCAGACTCCTCGGCGGCATGGATGGTCTCCTCGATGTCCTCCCCAGAATCAGTCCACCTGTAGCCTTGCTTCTCTATCCACTCGGTCTCTGGAGTGATGCGATCCTCAGAACCGCCAGACACGTCCTCGCCATACAGCTGCAAGATCTTCTTGTCCTGGCGGCGACTCTCCTTAGATGCCACGTGAGTCCTATACTGCCCCTTAGCTTGCATGCAGAAAAGAGTCTTCATCTTGTCCTTCAGCTTCTTGGCCCACGAGGGCATAGAGGAACTATGGGAAGACCTAGCAGCACGGTCCTCAGCAACATCCTCTGCGCCAGCCTCCTCCTCATCAACAGCCCCCCTAGCAGCAGACGCCTTAGCACGAGTAGTAGTGTTGGCCCAGTTGGGCTTGACACGGAGACATATGGTGTCATGTCGAATCCAGTCTTGAGCAAGGAACTCATCACCAGGGAACATCTTCTCCCAAGTCTTCGAGATCAGCAGAAACAGATAGGGCCCATAGATAGGCACCTTGCAGTTGAACACCGCAAACCGAAGCTCACACCACATGATGTGTGAGACATCAAGTGGCTGAGTCTGAGACACACGAGCCTCCTCGCATAGGAGCATCATATCCACCATATAGGCATGAACCTTGTCCTTGTCACCAATGCGAGGGAACAAGGAGTTGCGGAAGATGCGATACATGATATCTAGAAAAGAGTTGAGCACCCACGCCGACTTGCCATTGGCAAGCGCCTTCTCAACATAGTATGGCTGAAGCTTGTCCTTGTTGGCAGACTCAGAATTTGCATGGGGGCGAATACCCACGGGAGTGTCGAGCCCGTCATCAGGAACCTGGAGCAGATCCATGAACTCCTTCTAGGTAGCAGTCAACTTACGGCCATTGGTCATCCAGGTCATCCTTCGCTCCTCATCAGGGTGAAAGTATACTGAGGCAAATAACTGACAGATAAGCTCAGGGTCATAGTCAATGTGAAAAGAGATCACATGTTCAATACCAAACTGCTCCACCAAGTCCAGAGCTTCTCCAAAGTACTCACAGAACTTGTCCTTCCTTAGGTGATGCATTTCAATCCATTTCACATCCACGTAGGTATTCTGCTTGTTCTTGATGACATCCAGATAAGTGAGAGTCTGTTGCTTGTTCCAAAACAGTTCACAACCTCTGACAGTAGCACGAGGATTCACATACGGGTTGAGCTTCCTGAGACGGACGAACTCAGATTGGGGTATCTCATCCATGCCCTTAGTGGGTTCCTTGTGCTTACTAGCGGATGTCTTGACATGGCGCTTGGGGGCAGTGGAGCCCTCTGGTGCTTCACCTGGATTGCGTAGACGCTTAGAGCCAGTGTCACGACTGGGATTGGAACGGCGAGAGCCACCACCTGAGACACAAAACGCAAAAACA
The DNA here is from genome assembly GCF_018294505.1 of Triticum aestivum. Classification (NCBI taxonomy): domain Eukaryota; kingdom Viridiplantae; phylum Streptophyta; class Magnoliopsida; order Poales; family Poaceae; genus Triticum; species Triticum aestivum. Next base: position 372,278,135 of record NC_057810.1, on the reverse strand, counting down.
CCCACAACAAGCAAAAAGGATCAATGCAAATACCACGACAAAGCACAAGAAAAGACATAGAAAGTATACATGAAAGTTGCCATGAGATAGATTGGATCCATGGTAGTACTGCCGTATCCTGCGGTACTAAAATTTTAGTACCACTCCAAGTCGCGGTAGTACCGTGCGAGGTCACGGTAGTACCGGGTGGGAGCGGTAGTAAAATTTTAGTGCTGCAGCGAGTGCAGTAGTACCGCGCCAGACGGGCGGTAGTACTGGACAAGCGGTAGTACCGCGCCTGATGGGCGGTAGTACCGCACCGCGTCAGATCCGAACGAAAGTTTGAATCTGAGAAGAACCGTGAAACCACGGCGGTGCTACGGTGATCAAATCTAGCACAGGACAAAAAGACAAGTATAATCCCTACGCAATACTACTCTCCTACATCCTACTCTTGCATAGATTTAGCCTAAAAATCTCAAGAACACACAAGTCTTCCCCACAAACCTAGAGGCAAAGAAAACAACAAAAATGAGAGGGAGTTGGGGAAAGACCTTGGTCCATGGCAAGAGCACGTGGTGGGGAACGATCCCACCGGACGGTATCGCAGGAGAGCAGCCGGAGGCGGAGATCCGGCGAAGGACGCCGGCCCCGTTCTTGAGCGAGAGCGAGAGAGAGAGAGAGAGACGAAGTGGGGAAACTGACGAATGGGTATGGGGGAGTTAGAACTCCCCTAGCCCATCCTTATCCCCACGCGTCTATGACGGTGCGGTAGTACCACATATCATCGCGGTAGTACCGCTTGGGCAGAAGTACCGCACCGAAGCGGTAGTACCGCTCTCCCAGGCGGCAGTAAAAAATTACTGCCACATGGGGGCAGTAGTACCGTGCTCTCCACACGCGGTAGTACCGTAGCTGGCTGCGGTAGTACCGTGAGCTCAAGAAAAAGCAGGTTTCAACACACAAAAGAGGTCTTTGCAAGGAAACTTTTAGCACAAGAGACACCACAAGAACACGCGCAACCCAAAGGCAGAAAGACAACAAGAAGCAACCACGCGACACTACCTCTCAAAAGGAGAGGGCGGTGGCCGGAGCCACCTATGTTTGAGTTAGTTGGTATGGCACCGCAAAGAATTATCCTTGGACCCATGACCAAAACTCGTGTTTGAAGCACAAGTACGATAAAAAATGGCTAATGTGAAAGAGTTGATTGATTTATGCATAATGGGGGGATGGAGAGTTCATTGAGAGAACAACACTCCCCTATGTCCATGCCTACACCTAAACTAGACAACAAGTTGAGTGTGGTGGGAGGTGCAAGGGTTCAAGTCACATTGCTTGAATCAATGATATTTAGCTCATGCCTTAACTCGCGAAATCATGCTTCATCCAAGGGCTTCGTGAAAATATCTGCAAGGCTATCATGAGTGCTGACATACTTGAGCTTGATCTCCCCTCGCCTAATGTGATCCCGAATGAAGTGATACCGGATCTCAATATGCTTCGTCTTGAAGTGTTGCACCGGGTTGAGAGAAATCTTGATGGCACTTTCATTATCACACCAAAGAGGCACTTTGTCACAAATGACACCGTACTCCTTTAAAGTTTGCCTCATCCATAAGAGTTGTGCACAACTACTACCGGCCGCCACATATTCTGCTTCGATGGACGAGAGAGACACACAACTTTGCTTCTTGGAAGACCAACTCACCAAAGAGCAACCAAGAAATTGGCACCCTCTGGAGGTGGACTTCCTATCCACTTTGTCACCCGCCCAATCGGAATCCGTATATCCTTCAAGCTTGAAGTTTGCCCCTCTTGGGTACCATAAGCCAAAGTTTGGGGTATGGGCCAAATATCGATAGATTCGCTTGACCGCCACATAGTGACTTTCCTTCGGTGCGGCTTGAAACCGTGCACACATTCCCACACTCAACATGATATCCGGTCTAGATGCACAAAGGTAAAGCAAGGAGCCAATCATGGAGCGATATACCTTTTGATCCACTTCTTTACCATTGGGATCAATGTCAAGTTGGCACTTGGTAGGCATTGGAGTAGAAGCCGGCTTGACATCACTTAGCTTGAATCTTTTTAGCATTTCTTGAGTGTATTTGGCTTGGTTGATGAAGGTACCTTCTCTTCTTTGTTTGATATCAAAACCAAGAAAGAACTTCAACGCTCCCATCGAAAACATCTTGAACTTGGAGGTCATGAGAGCGGAAAATTCCTCATTGAAAGCTTTGTTAGGGGAACCAAAGATAATATCATCAACATATAGTTGGCATACAAACAACTCCCCTTTGACCTTCTTAGTAAAAAGAGTGGGATCGATTTGCCCCACCTCAAATCCACGATCTTGTAACAACTCGGTAAGGTGGTCATACCATGCACGTGGGGCTTGTTTACGGCCATAGAGTGCCTTATCAAGTTGATACGCATGATCCGGGAAGTAGGGATCCTCGAACCCGGGGGGTTGCTTGACATAGACCAACTCATTAATAGGACCATTAAGAAAAGCACTTTTCACATCCATTTGTTGCAACTTAAAGTTGTGATGGGAAGCATAAGCAATCAACAAACGTATGGATTCAAGGCGAGCAACGGGAGCAAAGGTTTCACCGTAGTCGATACCCTCGACTTGGGAGTAGCCTTGTGCTACCAATCTTGCCTTGTTATGCATGATGTTCCCATGAGCATCTTGCTTGTTCTTGAAAATCCACTTGGTTCCAATGACGTTGTGGTTCCCCGATGGCCTTGGCACCAATATCCACACCTTGTTGTATTCGAAGTTGTTGAGTTCTTCATGCATGGCATTGAGCTAATCCGAGTCTTCGAGCGCCTCATAGACCTTTTGGGGTTCAACACAAGAGACAAACGCGTGATGTTCACAATAGTTGCTAATTGTCTATGAGTGCTTACCCCCTTTCTTAGGCTTCCAACCACATTTTCCATGAGATGGCCTTTAGTGGTGAGCTTGGAAGCAATCTTCACGGCACGATGCTCTAATTCCTCCTCGGATGTGGAAGGAGGAGGGTTAACTTGATTATCTTGAGCGCCGTCTTGAGCTTGTTCTTGATCTTGAGCTTGCTCATGATCTTGAACTTGCTCGAGGGGGAGAACTTGACCTTGGGCATCATTTGGAGGTTCACCACCATCTTGAGATTGATCTTGCCCTTGGTCTTGTTCACGAGGTTGAGGGCCTTCACTTTGTTCTTCGGAAGCGTGTGGGTCTTGGGGAGGTGATGGCTCCACTTGAGTGGAGCATTGTCCTTCTCCTTCAGCCACAAGGGGTTCCTCAATGGGTAGAATATGACCAATACCCATTCTTCTTATGGCTTGGGGAGGAATTTCATCACCTACATCACAAGTACCACTTTGCTCCACTTGGGAGCCGTTATTTTCGTCAAACTCCATGTTACACGTCTCCTCAATGAGTCCGGTGGACTTGTTGAGAACACGGTAAGCATGAGAGTTTGTAGCATAACCAACAAATATGCCCTCATAAGCTCTAGCCTCAAATTTAGACAAACGAACACCTTTCTTGAGAATGAAACACTTACACCCGAACACCCGGAAGTACTTGAGATTGGGCTTGTTACCGGTGAGTATCTCATAAGGAGTCTTGTTCAAGCCTTTGCGGAGATAGAGCCGATTGGATGCATGACACGCTGTGTTGATGGATTCGGCCCAAAAGTTGTATGGAGACTTGAACTCCGCCATCATGGTCCTTGCCGCATCCATCAACGTACGGTTCTTTCTCTCCGCTACACCATTTTGTTGAGGGGTATATGGTGCAGCATATTGATGCTTGATCCCCTCATCACTAAGAAACTCATCCAAGGTGTAGTTCTTGAACTTGGTGCCGTTGTCACTTCTTATTGTCAAGATCTTTGCATCATGTTGATGTTGAGCTTCATTTGCAAAGTCAATGACGGTTTGTTGAGTCTCACTCTTCCTCTTGAAGGAGTATACCCAAGTGTATCTTGAATAGTCATCCACAATCACCAAGCAATACTTTGTACCTCCAAGACTATCAAAAGATGGGGGCCCAAAGAGATCCATGTGAAGGAGCTCCAAGGGTCTCTTCGAGTAGATGATGGTCGTGGGAGGGTGAGCCTTCTCATGAAGCTTTCCTTCAATACAAGCACCGCAAGCACGATCTTTGGCAAAACTAACATTTGTTAGTCCACGGACATGGTCCCCTTGAGAAGACTTTGCAAAGATCTCATATTGACGTGAGCTAAACGGCGATGCCAAAGCCATCCCACGTCAACTTTAGCCATTAGGCATGTCGCGGTCTTAGTGGGTCTCTCCGAAAAGTTTATCACATAGAGACCATTCTCGACATGCCCAACAAAGGCTACTTTAAGAGTCTTGCTCCACAAGAGGGCCATGGTATCAATGTCAAAGAAAGTGGCAAAGCCCATGAGTGCAAGTTGACAAACATAAAGTAAGTTGTATGCAAGGGGCTCAACAAGCATGACTTTCTCGATCGTTAGATCATGAGAAATGACAACCTTGCCAAGACCCAATACCTTAGAATGTGAGGCATCACCCCACTCGGCATTGGTGGGCATAGATGGAATCTTTTGCACATCCACCACCAAGTCCTTGCTCCCGGTCATATGATTTGTTGCTCCACTATCGAGCAACCATGATCCCCCACCGGAAGCAAACACCTACAAGAGATCAATGCTTAGTTTTAGGTACCCATTTAGTAATGGGTCCTTTGATGTTAGTAACAAGGGTCTTAGGGACCCAAATAGACCATTCAATGTACTCATAAGGAGAACCAACAAATTTAGCATAAACATGTCCATCACTAGCACGACACAACACATATGACGGGTTAAAGTCGCCGGCTTTGTTGGAGGAGATGGTTTTGCCCTTTTTGACATCAACGCCCTTCACTTTTTCCTTATTCTCCTTAGGATCACCCTCTCCCTCTTTCACAAAAGTTTGCTTGAGAGGAGGAGGACGTTTGGTCTTGTCGTTCTTCTTCTTATTCTTGGACTTGGGTGTAAACCCAATTCCCTTCTTGGCCACAACTTCCTTCACAAGGCCTTTCTCAAGTTGATCCTTTAACTTGGCATTCTCCTCCACAAGATGCACATGCTCACAACAGGGGTTAGTAGCATATGCATTATCAATTAATACCATATGAGGGAAGGTGGCCTTTTCCTTGGTTAGCTTAACTTGGAGTTGAGCATGAGACTCCTTGAGGTTAGCGTGAGCACCCTTCAAGACCTTGTGGGCCTTGTCAAGTACCTCAAACTCCTCCTTGAGTCTAGCATGATCAACCCCAAGTTTAGCCTTCTCGGTAGTTAGCACATGAGGCACGCCAAGAGCATGATCAAGATCTTTCTTTAACTTAGCATGGTCATCGTTGTATGACTCCTCAAGAGTCAAACGATGCCCAAGCTCTTCCTCAAGAGCATTAGAGAGATCCGATATCTCATCGGCATAGTCACGACTATGACCTTCCATCTTAGAGATGGTTTCTTCGTGAGCCTCGATCATGTCATTGGCTTCACCAAGTTGTCCCAAGAGAGCAACAAAGTGCTTCTTGGATTTGCCCTTGAGCTTAATCATAAATGACTCAAATTCATTCACTTCATCATTAGACCCATCATGTTCATCAATGCAATCCTCCAAAGAGGGATTAGTAATGATGGTGGTTTTGATGTTGGGGGTTATCTTGTTAGAAGCTTTAGCCATGAGGCACTTGGCGGTGATGTTCTCGTTGGGTGAATCAAAGAGAGACACCCGGGGAGTGGTAGCAATGGCAACGGATGCCATGGCCATTGCTTCTCCATTTTCATCATCATAGTCATACTCATGGTATTCTTCTTGAACCACCAACCCGCAAGTAGGAGTCTTCTTGGTGAAGTTGTTCTTGTTGGGGAAGGACTTGGCTTTGTCTTTTCGGATGAACTTGCCACCATTGTCTTCCCACTTCTCATAAGGACAATCCGCAACGAAATGGCTCACATTGCCACAGTTGAAACAAGTTCTAACTCGTTGCTTGCCCTTGAAGCCACTTGAGTTGTTCTTGTTGAAGTTGGGTCTTGAATTCTTCTTGCTCCAAAATTGTCTTGAAGCAAGAGCCATGTGCTCATGATAATCATATTTCGTGTCTTCGGGGTTGTTCTCCTCATCTTCCTCTTCTTCCTCTAATTCCACAATAACCTTGGCCTTCAAGGAAAGGTTGGGCTTCTTTGCCCTTTGAGAACGGAGCACCGCATTGTCGGCGGTCTTGTCCAAGATGCTCATTGCAACGAACTCACCCAACACTTCACTTGAGGTCATGGAGTGGAAGTCCGGTCTTTGACGAATGACGGAGGACATGGCCTTATTGTAGGGCATCATGGCCTTGAGAAACTTGCGTTTGATCCAATTGTCATCCGTGTCCTTGCTCCCATGATCTCGAAGTGAGACCGCGAGTTTGGTCACTCTTTGAAAGAGCTCACGAGGTTCTTCATCTTTTTTCATTGCAAACTCATCGGCTTCATCTTGCACCACTTCATAGTTGGAGCGTTGAATGCTAGCACTTCCTCGATAGAGAGACACAACGCATTGCCATGCGTCTTTTAGCATGGCATGAGGTCAAAGATGAGGGAGATCTTCGGGAAGGATTGCATCTTGGATGATGAAGAGAGCATTCTCATTGAATTGATTATCCACCACTTCTCTCGGGGTGAAGTTGCTTCGGTCATGTGGATTCTTCAATGATTCTCCAAAGATTAGTATTCACATGATTTAAATGATGCTTGAAGCGATACACCCAAGAATCAAAATCCTCATTTTTCACAATCTTAGGAGGAGGACCGGCATGATTTAAATGAGTAGAGGGAATCGGTCCTCCATAAATTGGAGGTTCCACATGGGCAAAGATGCCGGTGCCATTTCTACCACTAGTAGAAGGACCCTTCTCACTATTAGCTTACCCCTTGTCGGAGTTAGCATCCGTCACCTTGTTAGTGGGATCACCCACTTTCAACGACGAGGTAGGTAGTTTAAGTCCTTCTAAGAATTTATTAAACATGCTTTCAACCGTGGTTGTCATGGATGTTTTCAATGTGTCCAAGGCCACATTGAATTCCTCACGGGACACCGCAGTTTCCCCATTACCTGTAGACGAGATCGGATTCACACCAGAGTTCTCCTCCTCCCCACCGTCTACGGTGTCAACCATACTCTTCGGACGGCAAAGTCCTTAATAAAGAGACGAGGCTCTGATACCAATTGAAAGGATCGATATAGTTGACTAGAGGGGGGGGGGGTGAATAGGGAACTAACAATTTTTAGCTTTTCTTTAACAAATTAAACTTTGCATCAAAGTAGGTTGTCTAGATATGCAACTAGGTGAACAACCTATATGATGCAACGACAATAAGCACATGAGCAAGCAAGGGATACAACACAAGTAAGCTTGCAAAAGTAAAGGCATGAGATAACCAAGAGTGGAGTCGGTGGAGACGAGGATGTGTTACCGAAGTTCCTTCCTTTTGAGGGGAAGTACGTCTCCGTTGGAGTGGTGTGGAGGCACAATGCTCCCCAAGAAGCCACTAGGGCCACCGTATTCTCCTCACGCCCTCACACAATGCGAGATGCTGTGATTCCACTATTGGTGCCCTTGAAGGCGGCGACCGAACCTTTACAAACAAGGTTGGGGAAATCTCCACAACTTAATTGGAGGCTCCCAACGACACCACGAAGCTTCACCACAATGGGGTATGGCTCCGAGGTGACCTGAACCATCTAGGGTCCTCAAACACCCAAGAGTAACAAGATCCGCTAGGGATAAGTGGGGGGAATCAAATCTCTCTTGGTGGAAGTGTAGATCGAGGCCTTCTCAACTAATCCCGAGCAAATCAACAAGCTTGATTGGCTAGGGAGAGAGATCGGGGGAAAATGGAGCTTGGAGCAACAATGGAGCTTAGAGGTGGAAGAGGTAGTCAACTAGAGGTAGGAGACGCCCCTTTTATAGGTATGGAAAAGATCCAACCGTTATCCACATGTCTAGCCCGCAACATGCGGTACTACCGCTCCAGGGGCGTGCTACTATCGCAAGGCCCCGCGGTACTACCGTGAGGGACCACCGTACTTCCGCGGCAGCAGCAGAGACTAGGACCTGCCTGACTGAGAGCAGTACTTCCGCGGGCGCGGTACTACCGCTCCCCCTTGCGGTACTATCGCAAGGCAGGAAAGTCCTAGCCTACGAAGAGCGCGGATGAATAAAAATACATCCGTGCCTACTTCCGCTGGAAACGAAACAATGCGAATATCCGACGCGGTGCTACCGCTAAGATGCGGTACTACCGTAACCCAGCTGAACCAGGCCGCGCGTGGTACTACCGCGCATGAAGCGCGGTACTACCGTGGAGGCGCGGATGTAAAAAATTACATCCGCTCTTACTACCACGACGCAGCGGTACTAGGCATGAGGGCTACGATACTACGACTCCAGTGGAGCAGTACTACCGTGGACACCCGCGGTACTACCGCGCGGGACATGCGGTACTACCGTGTGGGCGCAGATGTAAAAAATTACATCCGCCCCTACTACCGTACCAGAGCGGCACTAGGCCTGGGAGCCACGGTACTAAGACTCCAGAGGAGCGGTACTACCATGGGCTCCAGCGGTACTACCGCAGGTGCTTGCGGTACTACCGCTCCAGAGAGCTGTACTACCGCAAGTTCAGTAGTAGTCGCCAGAATAAGCACAAAGAGGATAATCGAGGGAAGCTCCAAAGTGCAAGGGAAAGGTAGAGGCAAGGAGGGAAACGTGTACGTGATGATTCCACCCGAACATTTCCGACGCGGACCCCCTCTTAATAGTACAGCTCTCCTACGACTAAAATTCACCAAAAAGAAACGTAGAACAACGCCGTCTTCAATAGTCTTCGAGGGGCACCGAATCGTCTCGTGCCTAGCGATGAAGCGTCTAAGAAACTCAAGGTACACGATTAGTCCGCAAAAGCATTGTCATCAATCACCAAAACACCTTAGGGATAAATATGCCCTTACACAGCCGTTGGCCGCTTCACGCCTCCACGGTGTGGCTTGATGGCCCGCTGCTTCTTTGCAAGCGCCTTTGGCGCGACGTCGACCGGCCGGGGTGGGGATGATACGTCTCCAACGTATCTATAGTTTTTTGATTGTTCCACGCTGTTAGATTATCATTCTTGGATGTTTTACAGTCATTTTATATCACTATTTGGTACTAACCTATTGACACAATGCCCAGTGCAAGTTGCTGTTTTCTGCTTGTTTTTTTACATCGCAGGAAATCAATACCAAATGGAGGCCAAACGCAGAGAAACTTTTTGTGGATTTTTTCTAGACCAGAAGACACATGATGGGCGGAAGAAGTACCATAGGGGTGCCCCGAGGGGGGCACAACCCACCAGGGCGCGCTTGGGGCCCAGGCGCGCCCAGGTGGGCTATGCCCATGTTGGTGGCCTCCCGCACCACCTCTTTGCTCTATAAATACCCCAATATTACAGAAACCCTAGGTGAGTCGACGAAAATCAATTCCAGCCGCCGCAAGTTCCAGAACCACCAGATCCAATCTAAACACCATCACGGAAGGGTTCATCATCCTCATTGGTGCCTCTTCGATGATGTGTGAGTAGTTCATTGTAGACCTACCTGTCCGTAGTTAGTAGCTAGACAGCTTCCTCTCTCTCGTTTGATTCTCAACAGAATGGTCTCTTGGAGATCCATATGATGTAACTCTTTTTACGGTGTGTTTGTTGGGATCCGATGAACTTTGAGTTTATGATCAGATCTATGTTTTTATCCATGAAAGTTATTTGAGTCTTCATTGATCTCTTATATGCATGATTGCTTATAGCCTCGTATTTCTTCTCTGATATTTGGGTTTTGTTTGGCAACTTGATCTATTTATCTTGCAATGGGAAGAGGTGCTTTGTGATGGGTCCGATCTTACGGTGCTTGATCCCAGTGATAGAAGGGGAACCGACACATATGTATCTTTGCTATTAAGGATAACAAGGTGGGGCATATTTCTACATAAATAGATCTTGTCTACATCATGTCATTGTTCTTATTGCATTACTCCGTTTTCCATGAACTTAATACACTAGATGCATGCTGGATAGCGGTCGATGTGTGGAGTAATAGTAGTAGATGTAGGCAGGAGTCGGTCTACTAATCTTGGAAGTGATGCCTATATAATGATCATTGCCTGGATATCGTCATGAGTACTTGAAGTTCTATCAATTTCCCAACAGTAATTTGTTTACCCACATATGCTATTTTTCTCGAGAGAAGCCACTAGTGAAATCTACGGCCCCAAGTCTCTTATTTAATATATTTGCCTTTGCGATCTATTATTATTTGCTTTTATTTTCAGATCTATTAATACAAAAATACAAAAATACCTTGCTGCAATTTTTAGTAATTTATTTTATCTCGCATTCCCGCGAGATCTATTTATCCAATCTACTACAATTTTGCGTATCTTTTTACCCGTGAGGGATTGAGAACCCCTCTCTTACGTCGGGTCGCAAGTATTTGTTCTGTGTGTGCAAGAGATGTTTACATGGTGTTGCATGGTTCTCCTACTGGTTCAATAACCTTGGTCTCATCACTGAGGTAAATACCTACCGTAGTTGTGCTACATCATCCCTTCCTCTTTGGGGAAATACCGACGTAGTTCAAGCAAACATAAAAAGGAATTTCTGGCGTCGCTGCTGGGGAGGATCACGTCAAGATAGTCTCCCGTCAACGTGCAAATTTCTAGCGCCGTTGCCAAGGAGACATCATCAACATCAAACAAGTTCCTAATCACAAATGTCATCTCCTTGCAATTTACTTTATTTGCCATTTGCCTCTCGTTTTCCTCTCCCCCACTTCAAATTTTTTTTGCCGTTTTATTCGCCCTCTTTTTTGTTCATCGTTTTCTCATCAGATCTATTTTTGAGTGCAATCTTGTTGTGTAGTCACCGTGACTCAAGAGAACACCAAGTTGTGTGATTTCTCAAATACCAACAATAATTATTTTTTAGCACTCTGATTACTCCTCCCGCCACTAATGCAGAGTCTTGTGATATTAATACTGCTTTGCTGAATCTTGTTATGAAAGATCAATTTTTCGGTACTCCTAATGAGGATGCCGCATCCCATCTTAACACATTCGTGAAATTATGCGATATGCAAAAGGAAAAAGATGTGGACAATGATGTTGCGAAGTTGAAATTATTTCCATTTTCTTTGCGAGATCATGCAAAATTTGGTTTTCTTCTTTGCCTCGCAATAGTGTTGATTCTTGGAATAAGTGCAAGGATGCTTTTATTACTAAGTATTTTCCTCCCACAAAAATCATTACCCTTAGAACCCAGATCATGAATTTCAAGCAACTTGAACATGAGCATGTTGCACAATCTTGGGAAAGGATGAAATTGATGCTAAGGAACTGCCCAACTCATGGGTTAAATCTTTGGATGATCATACAAATTTTTTATGCGGGGTTGAATTTTGTTTATCGTAATCTTTTAGATTCCACCGCAGGGGGTACTTTTATGGAAATTACTTGTGGTGAAGCTACTAAATTGCTTGATAATATTATGTCAAATTATTCACAATGGCATACCAAAAGATCTCCTACTAGTAAAAAAGTCAATTCGGTAGAAGAAATAAATTCTTTGAGTGAAAAAGTTGATGCTCTTATGAAGTTGGTTGCTAATAAAAATGCTCCTATTGATTTTAATGATGTTCCTTTGTCTACTTTTATTGAGCAAAATAGTGATGCCATAGATGTGAATTTTATCTCGCGAAACAATTTCAATAACAATGCTTATAGAGGTAATTTTAATCCTAGGACTTTTCCTAGTAATTCCTCTAATAAGTATGGTAATTCCTACGGTAATCCTTCTTATAATAATAATAGAAACATCTCTGATCTTGAGAATAATATTAAATAATTTATCAATACTCAAAAAGTTTTCAATGCTACGATAGAAGAAAAGCTGAATAAAGTTGATGATATGTCTAGAAGTATTGATAGAATTTCTCATGATGTAGAAACTCTCAAGATGAATTTTTTTGTGCCTAAGGTTAAAGAATCAATTAAAGTTCTTTATGTTTCTATGGATGAAAGTAAGAAGAGAACCACTATTCTTAGAGCTAAAAGAGAACTTTCGAAAGAAGTGAGTGTGAGGAGAGTAGAACTTGATGAGGTAGTTCTATCTTCTCTAGAATTGGAAAGTAGCACACCAGGGAGAATCGTTTTCGTGACGCCTACACCAACTTGAGAGGAGGCTAATGATGATGATCATGAAACTTCACATCAAGTTGCTACTGAACTTCGTAGGTCGACCAGAACACGTTCCGCAGCAGAGTGGTATAGTAATCTTGTCCTGGAAGTCATGTTATTAGACCTCAACGAACCTACGAACTATGAAGAAGTTATGATGAGCCATGATTCCGATAAATGGCTTGAGGCCATGAAATTTGAGATAGGATCCAAAAGTGCATAGATCAAGGCCTACACTCGCCATGATTGGGGCACAGGATATCATTACAACATACCATGCACTAAATAGATGAGAATACAAGATAAAGGCTTACACTCGCCACAAGTTACAACATTCATACAACATTCATACAACAATACATCTATACATAGCAATCATCATACAGAAGAGCAGGATCCGACTATGGATGAAATCAAACAAAAAAGAAGAACGACATCCACCCTGCTAGCCCAGGCTCCCAACCTGGAACCTAAATCCCTTGATCAAATAAGAAGCAGAAGAAGAACTCCAAACAAGCAAGCATCACACTCGCGTCAGATCATCGCATTACCTATACCTGCAACTGTTGTTGTAGTAATCTGTGAGCCACGAGGACTTAGCAATCCCATTACCATGGGTATAAAGACTAGCAAAGCTTAATGTGCCAGGACCCCGATTCTATGCCACACCGATCTAGCATGTAACACCTCATATCAGTTTGCGGCCTCACGCACAGTATTCCCACGGGTGTCGCCTTACCATGCCCGGGAACGTTTGCGCCTTTTGGCACACGTATATGATAGTGTCGCTAGCATCCATATGAACCCAAAGTGGCACTAACTTACAGGGACACGCATACATGACCCATCAACGAATGTGTCGGTCATCAGCGAGTGAATCCGGGCTGTAGCAGCTGGGCTAACAGGACTCCGACGAATCCGTACTGTAGCAGGATAACAGGACTCTGGTAGACACCGCATGACATTTCCCCGAAGGGATAGACACAGGAATGAAGAAGGACACATGCCGGCCAACCTAAGTGTTCCGGAGCAGTAGCAAGCTACCAGGGCTCAGTGGAAGCACTAGGAAACATTTCCCGGTAAGAGAGGCTACTAAGGATAAACAACTAGATAGTCAGATCCCACACATAGCAATACACATTACACGTACGCATAACATACAAGTATGTGCTTTACAACATGGCATCACAACATAACTCAACAACTCATATAGATAAAGGCTCAGAAGAGCCATCATAGCATTTATTACAAGCAGGGGTCACATGACCCAACATTCAGAGCAAACAAGCAACAATCGGAAGCATTACATGTCTGAGTACAGACATCTATAAATGAAAAAGGCTGAAGAGCCTGACTATCTACAACATCCGATCAAGATCGTAGCTGAGGTACAAGCTACTTGTCGAAGCCCACGAGAACACTAGTAAGACCGAAGTCTTCACTGCAAAAACATAAATAAAGCAACATGAGTACAAAGGTACTCAACAAGACTTACATCAGATCCTATCATACATGCATTTGTATCAAGAGGATAATGTGGGGTTTACTTGCAGCAAGCCAGCTTTGACTCAGTGGCTATCCTGTTCTACGACTACGAGAACTTCTTTGAGGTGAGATGGCGCACACGAGTCCACTAATCACCACACAATACACTACTATGTATTCATCCCCGTCTCCCTAAGATAAGGCCATCCATAGCACTCACACTTGTATTGAGCATTTTATAGCATGCACTTCAAGTTGTCTATGTACCATGTAAGCATCCAAGTAGTCCATAACCGCGGACCCGACTATTCGAATAGATCATGTTAACCCTGTAGGGGTGTACTTCTTCACACACGCTCTCGCCACTTACTGCCATGTACACATCATGTATCTCGGCAACCTTCAAGCGGAAGCCTGGTGAGGGTGTCGGCCATGACCTGACTAACCACACAAGACTCTAGTCCAGGTTCATCGCCTATTCAGGTTCCATCCGTAAGGAGATCCGGCCGGGGTTTCACTCACGGCCCCAAACGATGTGTGCAGGTTTCCCAAGCCCACCTCGCCGGATGGATCTATGCTTGGTACACCGTGCCACTTGTGCCTAGTCTGTCCCAAGCCCACCTACCCGGGTGCCCCTTGGTAGACTACTAACACTACCTACAAACACCAGAAACTAGTTGCGACTCCGGGATAGAGATCAAGTTGGTTAATAAGTCGAGAGGGGTCGAGTTACCGGAACCGAATGTGTGGTAGTATCGAGTCATTGGACGACATACATAGAACTCAGTGCTTAAGGACGGTTCTAGTGAGACAACCCACCATGTACTCCTACATGGCCTCTCACCGCTACCTTTACCAAATCGTGTTTACACACTTCATTCTCAGCATCAGAACATAGAGCACTGCACTCCAATTCATTTCCAATGAATCAGACCTGACACACTCTAAGCAATAACAAGCATGGCATGGTAGGAACACAACATGGCATCAATCAACTCCTACACATGCTAGTGGGTTTCAACTATTTACTATGGCAATGACAGGTCAGGCAAAGGAATGGGTTCAACTACCAGAGCACAAAGTAGCAATTGAATCGTTGTTGTCCTAATGCAATAACTGAGAGTAGGAGTGAGAGAGTAGGATTGTATCGGAATGAACAAGGGGGTTTGCTTGCCTGGTAGATCAACAGGGGGCACTGCTCCTCAGACAGGTACTCTGGAACACTCTCCGGAGCAGGACTTATCGAGAAGGAATGGTGTCGGCAATCAGAACACAAGCATATGCAACAATATGATGCATGATCATGGCATGAATATGTGATGCTGATTGAGCTAATGCAACTAGCTTTTATTTGGATGAAGTCCATTTGAAGCAAAGGTTCAAATGCAACTCCAAAATAAGCTCTTATAAATGCCATTTATATGTTTTCACTTATACAATAGGTATAAGTTGGTTTGTCATGCATGAAACTAGTACAAACATGCATGGAACTAGTACAGATGGATAGACTGAATTTTTTTGATAATTTTTCATATATAAATTATTTCATTTTGAGTTATAGATTATTTTCTATGAATTTTAGAAGTTTTAGCTATTTTCTGGAATTCCTGAATTATATTAAATCCAGAAAATGACTCATTGCATAAGCAGTGCGTCAGGGTGATGTCAGCGAGTCAACCGTGGTTGACCAAGTCAAACCTAATGCTGGGACCCACATGTAATGGGCGCTGTACTAACAGAGAGTTAGTTTTTGTTAAACAAAATTAGCCAGGGGTTAGTTTAGCGGGTGGGGCCTGGTGTCAGTGGGTGTGGGTTTAATTAGTGGCGCCATTAGCCGCTAATGGCGCTGCCATGTCGATACGGCCGGAGTTAAGCCACCGGCGAGTCAACGATGGCGGAACGGCTCGGGTTTCGCCCTCCGGCGACCAAACGCCGCGCGGAGAGGTTCTTTGGGTTCCTGGCGCTCATGTGCATCCGGAGGAGGCGACGGGAGGATATGGGGTGGTCAGAGCTCACCAGAAACGAGCTCGGGGCGGCGACCGGAGCACAGCCAGGTACGCGCGGGGTGCTACGGGGCACGTCAGGAGCTGTGGGCTGCGGCGTTGGTCTTCTGGGAGGTTGCTGAGTGCGGTGACGTGCGCAGGTGTGAGCTGCGGTGGCCCTAGCCATGGCGGCGACATGGCCGGCAGCGTGGCGCTCGCGGGTTTGACGGTTAGCAGGGCTACGGCACGAAATCGAGCACGGGGAAGGAGGGGAAACAGAGGAGAGCTCACAACGGTCTTGATGGCGTCGTGCGCGAACTCGGGGATGCACTGGTGCGGCCAGAACGACGACGACGATCTCGGGCGGCCGGAGGTGAACGACGATGGTGGCGGCGATGCAGCGTGTCCCTGGTTGCTTGGCTCGTCGAGGATGATGCAGGCGACGAGGCGGAGCACCCGGACTCGAAGAGAGGGCGAGGGGAAGGCGGTGGCTACGCGGGCAGCGAGCAGCGGCGACGAGCTCCGCTCGGTCCAGCGAGAGAGAGAGCAGCAGGGGAGGGGACAAGGACGGGAGAGAGGGGAAAGGGGCCTGGGCGGGTGCGTGGCGTCCTCAGCCAACTCCGAACGGTCGGCGGCAAGCAGGAGGTGGCAATGCGCGTGCACGTGCGCCGCGGACACACGCCCCTGTCCTCCTGGCGAGAGGAGAGGGACGACTCGTGTCAGCCAGTCAGGTGGGCCGGTTGCTGGGCCAGAGCAGATGGGCCGCCAGGTAAGGTTTTTTTTCCATTTTGTTTTCTATTTTTCTGACTTTTGTTTCTGATTTAGTAAAATACTAAACCAATTTATTTTCTTCTGAAAATTATTGTGGGAACTAATTGGATTATTCCAAAGCCCCATAGTAAAAATCAGAATTATAGGACATATATAATATATATAACATATATATATCCTATGCAAATATTTACTGGATTAACTCAAATGGCCAAAAATAAATACTTCTGAGCTCCCAAAAATATTGGTTGGAATTTTACCTCTGACCAATATTTTTAGAGGAAAATAGGAACATTTTCTTGGGCCAAATTGAAGCAATTTTACCTTGATCATTATCAAAAAGGTTTATGAGGCTTTCACAAATCCCCATTTCAAATTTAAATGAAATTTAAACATGATGCACACATGGCTAGCTAGTCTAGGTCATACCAGAACTAGGGATGTGACAACTCGCCCCCACTTGAAAGAATCTCGTCCCAAGATTCAGGGGTCGACGGAAAGAAGGTGGGGTACTCCAGTCGAAGATGATCTTCTCGCTCCCAAGTAGCTTCTCTCTCGGAATGATGAGACCACTAAACCTTGAGAAACTTGATGTTCCGACGTCGGGTAACACGCTCTGCTTGATCAAGAATGCGAATCGGGTCCTCTCGGTAAGTGAGGTTATCTTGGAGATCAAGCGTTTTGTGGTCCGCTCCGCAGATGGGATCCGAGAAGCAACGCCTGAGTTGAGAGATGTGGAAGACATCATGCACTCTGGAAAGATGTGAGGGTAGTTCCAACTGGTAGGCAACCTCTCCTTGTTTAGCGAGAATGCGAAAAGGACCAATGTAACGAGGAGCCAACTTGCCCTTGATACCAAAATGATGGGTACCGTTCAAAGGAGTAACCCGAAGGTAAGCCTTGTCGCCAACTTCATAAGCCACTTCCTTATGACGATGGTCATACTGGCTCTTTTGACGAGATTGGGCTGTTTTCAAATTCTCATGAATGATGCGAACTTGCTCTTCTGCCTCCTGGATCATGTCCAGTCCAAAGAATTGTCTTTCACCGGTTTTTGACCAGTTCAAGGGTGTTCAACATCTTCATCCATAGAGAATCTCAAAAGGATCTTTCTTGAGACTGGATTTGTAGCTATTGTTATAAGCAAACTCAGCGAAAGGAAGAAATTTCTCCCAATCCATACCGAATGAGATAACACAAGCTCTAAGCATGTCTTCGAGAATTTGATTGACCTGTTCCACCTGACCACTTGACTGAGGGTGGAAAGTGGTACTAAAGGAAAGATGGGTTCCCATGGCAGTTTGGAAACTCTCCCAAAAATGAGAACTGAAAAGACTACCACGGTCTGAATTGATCTCTAGTGGAACACCATGAAGTGACACTATTCGAGAAATATATAAATTAGCAAGCTGACTAGCAGTGATACTCTCTCGAACAGGTAGGAAGTGCGCCACTTTGGAGAGACGATCAATGACTATGAAGATAGCATTATTCCTTCTTTTTGTCCTGGGAAAACTGGTAATGAAGTCCAGACCAACTTTATCCCATTTCCACTCAGGAATAGCTAAAGGCTGAAGGGTGCCAGCAGGTCTCTGATGCTCTGCCTTAACGCGACGGCAAACGTCACAGTTAGCAATAAACTGAGCGATTTCTCTCTTCATCCTAGTCCACCAGAATCTCTGGCGTAGGTCCTGATACATCTTAGTACTATGGGGATGAATCATGAGAGGAGATTCATGCACCTCCTTAAGGATCAGTTGTCGAAGATGTTGCTTCTTGGGGACCACCAGGCGGTTCCCAAAGAAAACGACACCTCGATCATCTATAGAGAAGCTACTAGCAATACCCTTGGCAATGTTTCTCTTGATCCGGGTAATCCCCGTATCATGCTTCTGGGCTTCTATGATATGATCCACAAGAGTAGGTTTCGCCATCAAGGTAGAAAGGAATCCGTGAGGAGCAATGTGAAGGTTAAGCTTACAGAATTCCTCATGGAGAAGTGGTTGGCCCTGCCGCAACATAAGATTGTTGCAATAGAATTTACGACTTAGCGCATCAGCCATAACATTGGCTTTGCCTGGAGTGTAGGTAATCCCTAGATCATAATCTGAGATCACCTCCAACCAACGTCTTTGCCTAAGGTTCAAATCTGGTTGGGTGAAGATATACTTGAGACTCTGGTGATCGGTGTAGATCTTGCAACGTTTACCAAGAAGGTAATGTCGCCAGGTCTTGAGTGCATAGACTACGGCTACAAGCTCTAGATCATGTGTAGGATAATTCTCCTCATGTGGATGCAACTGTCGAGATGCATAGGCAATCACATGATGATCATGCATAAGAATGCAACCTAGTCCCTGTCGTGAGGCGTCGCAGTAGATAACAAAGTCTTTAGTGAAATCCGGTGGCACAAGTATGGGAGCAGAAGTCAGGCGTCTTTTCAGTTCCTGAAAACTGTACTCACACTGTGGGGATCACTCAAACTTTTGATCTTTCTTGAGAAGTTCCATGAGGGGTTTGGCTACTTTGGAAAAGTTTTCAACAAAGCGGCGACAATAACTGGCTAGACCAAGGAAACTCCTAACTTGTTTAACCGTTTCAGGTGGAGTCCAATCAAGAACGGCTTGAACTCTCTCGGGATTGACAACAATGCCCTTACCAGATTACGTGGCCTAGGTAGGTCACTTCTGGCAACCAAAATTCACACTTGGAGAACTTGGCATAAAGGCGGTGCTCTCTGAGTTTCTCTAACACAAGTCTAAGATGTTCGGCATGCTCTTCCTCGTTCTTTGAGTAAATAAGAATATCATCGAGGTAAACCATGACGAACTTATCTAAGTACTCCATGAAGATCGAGTTCATCAAGCGGGAGAATGTAGCTGGAGCGTTGGTTAGACCAAAGGACATGACGGTGTACTCGTACTGACCATAACGAGTGACAAATGCCGTCTTGGGAATGGCCCCATTTTTGATCTTGATTTGGTGGTAGCCTAACCTCAAATCCATCTTGGAGAAGACTGAGGATCCAGCGAGCTGATCATACAGGTCGTTGATCCCGGGGAGCGGATATTTGTTCTTTATCATGACCAAATTAACGGGACGATAATCTACAACCATCCGGTCCGTACCATCCTTCTTCTTGACGAAGAGGACAGGGCAAGCCCAAGGAGAAGAACTAGGACGGATGAAACCCTTTTGCAAGGACTCATCAAGTTGTTTCTTAAGCTCGGCTAGTTCTAAAGGTGCCATTTTGTAAGGTCTCCTAGAGATTGAAGTGGTTCCTGGGATAAGATCTATGATGAACTCTACATCTCTGTCAGGTGGAACACCTGGCAGTTCCCCTGGAAAGACATCCAGAAAGTCACGGACTACCGGGATATCTTCAAGGTCTGGAAGAGGGCTGGCATTAAGAGAATAGAGCTCACGCCTTGCAACTCTAGTGGAGACAGTGACTATCTTGCCAGATGGGTGTGTAAGCTGAACAGACCTAGTGAAACAATCAATCTTGGCATGATGAGCTGTCATCCAGTTCATACCCAAGATGATGTTGATATCCGAAGACTTGAGAGATATCAAGGAGGCAAGGAATACAAGTCTGTTAACATGGATTTCATTGCCATAGCTTATCCTAGAAGTTTGCCACTTGGATCCAGGAGTTTGAATAAGTAGCGGGGAGGGCATATCACAAAATGACATGTCGTGCAAGCGGGCATAGCTTTCAGAAATGAAGGAATGAGACGCTCCAGTATCGAACAGAACCGATGTTGGATGACAGTTGACAAGGAGTGTACCAAGAACGAGATCTGGATCATCATGAGCGTCTTTAGCTGAGACGTGATGCACACGTCCATCTTTAGGGTGAGCTGACTTGGCACTGATCATCTTGCATGATGGCTTACCATGGCCAACAGACTTCTCGGGCTGGGGTGGAGCAACACTGGTCTGAGTGCAAATACGGGTAATATGGCCTGGCTCTCCGCACTTGTAACAAATCTTGGAGGTAGAACGTGGACCCACATTGGCAGGCGGTCCACCAATAGGCCTAGGTGGAGCACACTACTGAACTGGATGAGGTTCCACATAAGATGGCCTCGGTACATATCTGGGTGGAAGAGCGGAGTTCCGAACCCAAATCCGGCGCTTCTGAGAACTAGAACCGGAGGAAGAACCCAAATCATGGTTGTGCTTATGAGACTCCTCATAAGTGAGCTGAGTTGTCTCTGCATTAATGGCCTTGTTCACTAGAGCCTGGAATGTATTGCAATGGTGCAAGTGGAGATCACGACGCAACTTGGGGTTGAGACCCTTCCGGAACCTAGCCTGCTTCTTGGCGTCCGTGGACACCTGTTCTGAAGCATAGCGGGCAAGGTTCTCAAACTCTCTACTATAAGCATCAACAACCATCTTACTCTGGGTGAAACTATAAAACTCTTCTCTCTTGCGATCGATGAGGGCCTGGGGAATGTGCTGCTCGCGAAAAGCCTCAATGAAATCCCTCCAGGTAGGAATCTGGCCAGCTGGAAGCATAGCCTCATAGTTCTACCACCAAAGACTAGCAGGACCTTCCAGGTGGTATGTGGCATAGGAGACCTTGTCATTTTCAGCTACGTTCGCGGAACGCAGCTTATGAGTGATGCTACGGAGCCAGTCATCTGCATCGAGTGGCTCAATGGAATGATGAAAGGTAGGTGGGTACAAGCGAATGAAGTCATGAATGGTTGCAGACCGTTTGAACTGATGTGCGATGTTCTCCTTGATACGTGCCAACAAGCGGTTAGACTCACGCTTGTTCCTCTCCATCTCTAACATGAACTCTGCCAACGAAGGCTGGTCAGGAGGATCCTCATCCCTACCATCTCTATGGTTCTGGCTACGAGCAACAGAACTTCACTTAACTGATGACATCCCGAGAAATGAAGCCAAGGACGGAATCAACATCAACTATAGACTATAGAATGTAGGACAAGGAAATTAGTAACTCTCGAACTCCTAGGGCGATTCCGGCAGCATAACGACAGTAAAATGCCTAGAATGAGACATCCTAGCAAAATGGGATAGTACAGCAACTCAACATCACCACTCAAGGTTCTGGGATAGTACTAAATAGACTACACTGGAAGTACTCGAAACTGGGATATGACTCTGACCAACCAATCCTATGGGACTCTGGAATAGTAACACGTGATCCTGATAGACGGAAGAGAAGCCTAGTTCCTTAACCCCGTAGGAAGATAGGATGACTCAGATCAGAAGGCCATGAGGTATAAAGAGTAAAAAGAGCCTTACGTTCCTTCCCACAATCAACTCCCCTAAATAACTAGAGAATTTCTAGACTCAACTTCGACCAGTTTGGCTTGGTAATCCTACAGGCAGTCAGGCTCAGATACCAAAGCAGTCAGGACGCCGATTCTATGCCACACCGATCTAGCATGTAACACCTCATATCACATTGTGGCCTCACGCACGGTATTCCCACGGGTGTCACCTTACCATGCCCGGGACCGTTTGCGCCTTTTGGCACACGTATATGATAGTGTCGCTAGCATCCATATGACAAAGAACCCGGGCTGACATGGCTAGTTGTGAACCCAAAGTGGCACTAACTTACAGGGACAAGCATACATGAGCCAGCAACGAATGTGTCGGTCATCAACAAGTGAATCCGGGTTGTAGCAGCTGGGCTAACAGGACTCCGGCGAATCCGGGCTGTAGCAGGCTAACAGGACTCTGGTAGACACCGCGTGACATTTCCTCGAAGGGACAGACACAAGAATGAAGAAGGACACATGCCGGCCAGCCTAAGTGTTCCGGAGCAATAGCAAGCTACCAGGACTCAGTGGAAGCACTAGGAGACATTTCTCGGTAAGAGAGGCTACTAAGGATAAACAACTAGATAGTCAGATCCCACACATAGCAATACACATTACACGTACGCGTAACATGCAAGTATGTGTTGTACAACATGGCATCACAACATAACTCAACAACTCATATAGATAAAGGCTCAGAAGACCCATCATAGCATTTATTACAAGCAGGGGTCACATGACCCAACATTCAGAGCAAACAAGCAACAAGCGGACGCATTACATGTCTGAGTACAGACATCTATAAATTAAAAGGGCTGAAGAGCTTGACTATCTACACATCCAATCAAGATGGTAGCTGAGGTACAAGCTAATTGTCGAAGCCCGCGAGAACACTAGTAAGACCGAAGTCTCCACTGCAAAAACATAAATAAAGCAACATGAGTACAAAGGTACTCAGCAAGACATACATCAGATCCTATCATACATGCATTTGTATCAAGAGGATAATGTGGGGTTTAGTTGCAGCAAGCCAGCTTTGACTCAGTGGCTATCCTGTTCTACGACTACGAGAACTTCTTTGAGGTGAGATGGCGCACAAGAGTCCACTAATCACCACACAATACACTACTATGGATTCATCCCCGTCTCCCTACGAGAAGGCCATCCATAGCACTCACACTTGTCTTGAGCATTTTATAGCATCCACTTCAAGTTGTCTATGTACCATGTAAGCATCCAAGAAGTCCATAACCGCGGACCCGGCTATTCGAATAGATCATGTTAACCCTGCAGGGGTGTACTTCTTCACACAAGCTCTCGCCACTTACCGCCATGTACACGTCATGTATCTCGGCAACCTTCAAGTGGAAGCCTGGCAAGGGTGTCTTCCACGACCTGACTAACCACACAAGACTCTAGTCCAGGTTCATCGCCTATTCAGGTTCCATCCGTCAGGAGATCCGGCCAGGGTTTCACTCACGGCCCCAAACGATGTGTGCAGGTTTCCCAAGCCCACCTCACCGGATGGATCTACGCTTGGTACACCATGCCACTCGTGCCTATTCTGTCCCAAGCCCACCTGGCCGGGTGCCACTTGGCAGACTACTAACACTAGCTACAAACACCAGAAACTAGTTGCAACTCCTAGACAGAGATCAAGTTGGTTAATAAGTCGAGAGGGGTCGAGTTACCGGAACCCAATGTGCGGTAGTATCAAGTCATTGGACGACATACATAGAACTCAGTGCTTAAGGACAGTTCAAGTGAGACAACCCACCATGTACTCCTACATGGCCTCTCACCGCTACCTTTACCAAATCGTGTTTACACACTTCACTCTCAGCATCAGAACATAGAGCACTGCACTCCAATTCATTCCCAATGAATCAGACCTGACACACTCTAAGCAATAGCAAGCATGGCATGGTAGGAACACAACATGGCTTCAATCAACTCCTACACATGCTAGTGGGTTTCAACTATTTACTGTGGCAATGACAGGTCATGCAGAGGAATGGGTTCAACTACCGCAGCATAAGGTAGCAATTGAATCGTTGTTCTCCTAATGCATTAACTGAGAGCAGGAGCGAGAGAGTAGGATTGTATCGGAATGAACAAGGGGGTTTGCTTGCCTGGTAGATCAACAGGGGGGCACTGCTCCTCAGACAGGTACTCTGGAACACACTCCGGAGCAGGACCTATCGAGAAGGAATGGTGTCAGCAATCAGAACACAAGCATATGCAACAATATGATGCATGATGATGGCATGAATATGTGATGTTGATTCAGCTAATGCAACTAGCTTTTATTTGGATGAAGTCCATTTGAACCAAAGTTTCAAATGCAATTCCAAAATAAACTCTTATAAATGCCATTTATATGTTTTCACTTATACAGTAGGTATAAGTTGGTTTGTCATGCATGAAACTAGTACATATGGATAGATTGAATTTTTTTGATAATTTTTCATATATAAATTATTTCATTCTGAGTTATAGATTATTTTCTATGAATTTTAGAAGTTTTAGCTATTTTCTGGAATTCCTGAATTATATTAAATCCAAAAAATGACATATTGCGTCAGCAGTGCATCATGGTGACATCAGCGAGTCAACCGTGGCTGACCAGGTCAAACCTGACGCTCGGACCCACATGTCATGGGTTCTGTACTAACAGAGATTTAGTTTTTGTTAAACTAAATTAGCCAGGGGTTAGTTTAGCGGGTGGGGCCCGGTGTCAGTGGGTGTGGGTTTAATTAGTGGCACCATTAGCCGCTAATGATGGTGCCATGTCGATACGGCCGGAGTTAAGCCGCCGGCAAGGTCAACGACGGCGGAACGGCCCGGGTATCGCCCTCCAGCGACCAAACACCACGCGGAGAGGCTTTGTGGGTTCTTGGCGCTCATGGGCATCCGGAGGAGGCGACAGGAGGATGCGGGGTGGTCAGAGCTTGCCGGAAACGAGCTCAGGGCGGCGACCGGAGCACGGCGAGGTACGCACGGGGTGATACGGGGCACGACAGAAGCTGTGGGCGGCGGTGATAGTCTTCTGGGAGGTTGCTGAGTGCGGTGACGTGCGCGGGTGTGAGCCGCGGTGGCCCTGGCCACGGCGGCGACATGGCCAGCGGCGTGGCGCTCACGGGTTCGACGATTAGCAGGGCTACAGTATCAAATCGTGCTCGGGGAAGGAGGGGAAACAGAGGAGAGCTCACAACGGTCTTGATGGCGTCGTGCGCGAGCTCGGGGATGCACTGGTGCGGCCGGAACAACGACGGCGATCTCGGGCGGCCGGAGGTGAAGACGACGATGGTGGCGGCGATGCAGCGCATCCCTGGTCGCTTGGCTCGTTGAGGATGATGCAGGCGACGAGGCGGAGCACCCGGACTCGAAGAGAGGGCGAGGGGAAGGCAGTGGCTACGCGGGCAGGGAGCAGCGGCGACGAGCTCCGCTCGGTCCAGCGAGAGAGAGAGAGCAGCAGGGAAGGGGACAAGGACGGGAGAGAGCGAGAGGGGCCTGGGCAGGTGCGTGGCGTCCTCAACCAACTCCGAACGGTCGGCGGCAAGTAGGAGGCGGCGATGCGCATGCACGCGCGCCATGGACACACGCCCCTGTCCTTCTAGCGAGAGGAGAGGGACGACTAGCGTCGGCCAGTCAGCTGGGCCAATTGCTGGGCCGAAGCAGATGGGCCGCCAGGTAAGGTTTTTTTCATTTTGTTTTCTATTTTTCTGACATTTGTTTCTGATTTAGTAAAATACTAAACCATTTTATTTTCTTCTGAAAATTATTGTGGGAACTAATTGGATTATTCCAAAGCCCCACAGTAAAAATCAGAATTACCGGACATATATGATATATATAACATATATATATCCCATGCAAACATTTACTGGATTAACTCAAATTGCCAAAAATAAATACTTCTGAGCTCCCAAAAATATTGGTTAGAATTTTACCTCTGACCAATATTTTTAGAGGAAAACAGGAATATTTTCTTGGGCCAAATTGAAGCAATTTTACCTTGATCATTTTTAAAAAGATTTTGGAGGCTTTCACAAATCCCCATTTCAAATTTAAATGAAATTTAAACATGATGCACACATGACTAGCTAGTCTAGGACATGCCAGAACTAGGGATGTGACATAATGGGTATGGAATGAATAAGTGGTGAGGTTGCAGCAAGCGGCTAAGCATTGTATGGTGGCTAACTTACGAGTACAAGAGTAATATGAGAAACTACGCAAGCGGTCGCCAACTAGTAATGATCAAGAACTGATCCTGAACTACTTACATTCAAACATAACCCCACCGTGTTCTCTTCTCGAACTTATCCAAAAAGAGACCATCACGGTTACACACGCGGTTGGTGTATTTTAATTCGAATTTGGTGTCAAGTTCTCTACAACCAGACATTAAAAACTCACATCTGCCACATAACCACGGGCACGACTCTCGAAAGTTCAAAACCCTACAGGGGTGTCCCAACTTAGCGCATGACAAGCTCATGATCCGCGGAGACAATCCTCCATCGCGGGACATCCGATCAGACTCGGGATCCCGGTGCACAAGACATTTCGACAATGGTAAAACAAAACTAGCAAGGCCTCCTGACATGCCGGCACCCTGATAGTAGCCGCGCGTATCTCATCTCAGGGCACGACGGACGAGCGACGCGTACAGGTGCCAAGATAACCCAGGTTGCCCCAGGGCAGGCCCGCACAGTGCTCTAGTTTGGACTAACACTCATGAGGAGCATCGGCCCGGGGGTTGATTAAGAATCCTCGGGTGCTAGCCGGTCCCTATGCAAGTTTTAGTTGTTATTAGGCAAATGGTAAAACCAATGTTGGGCCTTGCTGGAAGAGTTTTATTCAAAGCGAACTGTCAAGAGGGGCCCATAAATCATCATCGTGTTAGGGACACAAAATCAAGGAATATAACACCAATATGACGGAAACTAGGGCGGCAATAGTGGAACAAAACACCAGGCATAAGGCCGAGCCTTCCACCCTTTACCAAGTATATAGATGCATTAATTAAATAAGAGATATTGTGATATTCCAAGATATCCATGTTCCAACATGGAACAACCTGAAACTGCACCTGCAACTAGCAACGCTATAAACATAGCCAAACCACGGTTTGCTAGGATGGTGGAAAAGGTTAGAGGCTGTTTCATGGCATAATGGGAGGCTTGATAAACAAGTGGTAGGAAGGGCGACATAGCGATAGCATTGAGACAACTAGCATAGCAAATATAGTAGTGAGATCCAAGGTGACAGTCATCTTGCCTGAAATCCCGCTAGGAAGAAGACCGAATCCATGAAGTAGACAAACCAACATAGTCAAACGGATCCTCACAATCGCAACGTAACCGGGAACTATCAAGAAGAAGCAACACCAGAAAGAAGCAAACAACATGGTAAACAACCATCACATAAACATGGCATGATGCACAATCAAGTATGATGCATGTCTGGTTTAATGATTCATGGCATGGCAAAGTGCAACAAACAATACTACAAATTAAGTGGAGCTCAATATGCAACGAGTTGCATATTGACGAAACGCCACGTTCAATTATTAGTTCGCTCTCATTTATGTACAAGACAAGACTAAACTTTGGTTAACATGGCAAGAGGTGAGGCATAACAAAACTACCTATCTAGGCAATTTTAAATGAGGCCGGAAACAACAAACAACAATTCCGGTAAATCCCCACATGTCATATTTGAATTTGGTAGTGTTCTGACCTAAACACAATTTTATTGTTGTTAAACATGCAAAGTAATGCCACCATGTTAATCTAAGCATTTTTCTACCCCATCTACATATAAAGTTTAATTAATTCTCAGCTATGGTTATTTAGTTATGAAATAAATCATTTTAGCATGAAATGCAAGGGGTTTTCTGCAAAACTATAATCTCTTGGAAAACCCTAAATTTGCATATCTGGAAAAAACAGAAGCGGGCTGAAACTGGCTGGCCCAACAAGAGGAAAAACAAAAGAAGGGGCGCTGGGGGTGTGGCCTCACCCAGTGGGCCTTGGCCCAAGTTGGTGGATCTGGCGGCCCATGGCAAAGGCGAAGCAGAGGAGGGCTCGCGTGAGCGATGCGGCACTCGTCCACGCTGGCGCTGGACCAAGTCAACAAGGGGGGCAGCACTGGCCGTCTCGTTCCTGAAGCAGGGGAGAGCGGCTGGCGATGCGGGATGCATGGCATGGTGGCGACGCGTGGAGGGATGAGAGGGACGGATCCGGCGAGACATGGTCTTGGCGGCAACAAACTTGCCGGCGTCGGGGACGAGGCGAGGCTGGAGCTGCTGCCGTTCGTCCCGGCGCTCGACGGGAGGACGCAGGCGGGACTTGGCGGGGCGATGTTTCCCGGCCAGGTCGAAGAAGTAGGCGGCACGTGACTTGCGTGGAAGGCAAGCAGAGAAGCTTCAGGACAGGGGAGCTCGGGCTTCTGCTACTGGGCCTCGGGGAAGTAGCAAAACGCGAAGCAGAGGAGGAGCGGTGCCGGGCTTGGCAAACTGCTGCTATTGCTGAGGGGACGAGGCAGAGAGGCGGGGCGACGAAGACCTTGGTGCGCCATGGCTTGAAGAAGGCCTTGCGGAGAACTCCGGGAAGAAGGGAACGGGCGACGATGAGCTTGCCGCGACGACGACGAGGCAGGCGACGGCTGGGGAACGAGGCAAAGCTCGGGGGCGGTCATGGCGTTCCTGTGCACGGGAGAGATGTGAAACCGAGATAAAGAGAAAGAGAGAGGAGCTAGAGGAAAAAGGAAGAAGGAAGTGGAGGAAGGGGTGGTCTGGTCCTGCGGGTCGGTCGGTGACGGCGAGGGCTCCGATGGCTGGCGAGGGTTGGTGGCGATGAGTGTGCTGGATCGGGAGCGAGCTCCTCTCACTCGGGCTCCGGTCAAGATCGAGCAGGGTGGCAGAGGAGGCTCTCATGGCTGATAGATGGATGGATTTGTGGATCTGGAGGGGATCGATGGATGAACTAGATCAGGAGGTGGATGCGACGGGTTGGTCTAGTGTTGAAAACGAGGGAGAATTTTGGATCGGGGAGAATCCCAATGAGGAAGAGACAGGAAGAGTGGCAGCTCTCAGGAGTGGATGGATGGGACAGGATCCCTAGTTTCTAGGGTTGGTCTGATATAATTAGGTTAGGGGCTACCTAGTCCCTCGGATCGAAATGAGACGGTCGGAGAAAAATTGGCTAGGAGAGTTCAACAAAGAACCGAAGATATTTTAGGAATGTTCGGAGATGATCTGGACCCATTGGTGATGACTGAGCGGTCGGGTTCGGGGGAGTTTCGGACGCGCACGTGAGGGGGCTGCGAAGGAGGGGGTCCATGACTGGCAGAGAGATAAGGCGGTCAAATAAAAGGGGAACGAGAATGTCTCGAAAAGGTCAACGAAGGCAAGGGGGAACGCGGCAACTACGAACAGATGCAAGCTTTATGATAACATGTGGATGCAATGCGCATGAAGTGATGATTAATGCAGCACACAAATAAAACACACAACGACACGAAAAACATGGAAGTCGTCTGGAGCGTCGGTCTCGGGGCATCACATGCACACACTTTATTTTGCAGCCGATGGCTTTCTATTTTTTCTCAGCCGGATTGGGCAACCGGCTCTTAGTTTCTTTTTTTTTTCTTTCTGCCTAACCGGCAGGAGGGCGTGCAAGGGTGGAGCCGGCGGGCGGTCGGGTCGGTGGCGGATCTGGCGGGCGGGAGCTGGTCATCACAGGCCGGAGTCGGGGCCGGACGATGAGCTGGCTAGCGCGGAACCGGCGAGCGCGTGGAGCTGGAGAACGGTGAGCCGGCCGCGGGATGGGAGACGCAGCTGGCGCAACAATGTGCAAGCGACGCGACGAGGAGGAGGCCGAGGGGCGCACGAGGGCGCGGGCGAGACCGAGATGCCGAGATGACCGAGGCCGAGGCAGAGTGACGGGGCGACTCGGTGGGGGCGGAGCACCCGCACACGGGTGGAGGCGACCGACAGGGGCGGCGTGCGGAGGAGGCCACGGGGCGACGCAAGAGGTGGCCGCGGGTGGTCCCGATGGAGGCGGACCCAACTGGGGAGCCGACTTGCGGGCTAGGTGGAGGAGCGCTCGACCGGGCGCGCGCGGGCACGAGGACGCAGGGCCGTGCACGGAGGCGGTCGAGGTGAGGTAGAGCCGGCCCGCGGGAGCCGGTAGGTGGGTGAGGCGGCGGAGCGGTGCTCTGGTGTGGGTGTCGGCTGGAGCGGCGAGGCGGCGGACACGACCCGACGGGGACCCGGAGCCGACGGGTGGGGAGCATCTGGCCGCGGGCGGAGGTGACCCGGAGCCGATTCAGCGAGGACTTGGAGCCGGCTGGTGGGGAACGGGTGGCCGGGCGAGACACTCGCCGTTGGCCAGGCGGGGGAGGAATCTCGGAGGGCGGCACCACGAGCGCACGGGAGGGGCGCCGTGAGCGGGCGTGGTGGTGGTGGTGTGGATGGGTCGCGACACACGTTGCCGAGACGGAGAAGGCCGCGAGACGACACAGACGGAGGAGAGTGGAGCGGCAGAGCTGCAGGGAGAGGGCTCGAGGTGAACCACAGCCGCGCAGGGGCCATCTGGGGTGCAGTGTGGCGCGGGCGGAGCGGAGGCGAGCCAGGGCAGCGGCGCGCTCACACAGGCAGAGAAGAGCGGAGATGAGCTAGTGCATGGCCATTATCTAGCTAATGTCCATCTATTATCTGACCAATGTACAGACTCTATCCAACTCGTATCTGGCTGGTGTATGGGGAATATCTTGCTTGCATCTGACCAATGTACATGTAGTGTATTGGGCATGGGCAGGAAGGCAAGCAGCAGCAGCACGAGTCACGAACATTGAAGGTGTTGTAAGGCACTGATGGCGGTGGAGCAAGGGCTCCACGCAAACCGGGCCATGGTGGAGGAGGTGCAAGTGGCAGAGGCGGCTGGTCGAGGCGGCGACTTGCTGGCGTGGAGCTGCTCAGGATGGAGGGAAGGCGAGCGAGGCGATCAGTGCGAGGCCAATGGCGAGGACGCTCCGTCCCGCGTGGCTGCCCTGGGGCCTGTCGATTTCAAGCCCCCGGCGGTGATGAAAAGGTGTTAGACTGTATTTACATGTGTATATTGTAACGTTGTATACCACCTTATTATGTATATATGTGATAGGCCATCCCTAGAGGGTTGTGCCGGTCCCCCCAAAGCCTATTGTCTTACATGGTATCACGCTAGGTTACGTCCGCTTCCGCCTAAAAACTCTAAACCGCCGCCGCCGCCACCGCCGCCGCCGTCGCCCGACTGCTATGACGTCCGCCGCTCCGTCCGGCTCCACCGCCACCGGTTTTCTGCCGGCCTCCCTCGCGGCATTTCTCTCGAGGCCGCTGGATGCCGCCTCCCTTCAGGCGCCGATCGGGACACGGAGCGTCGGCTCCCTCTTCGCGCTCCCGCCGGCTGCTACTTCGCCCGGGCAGGCGCTTGTGGCCCACACCGCCGCCGCCCCGTCAACCGCGGCTGTCGCGCCCTCGGCCACTGCGCCGCTGGTGGCGGAGGACGTCGCGCTGGCAGGCTTCGCGGCGTCAACCGCGGCCATCGCGCCCTCTGTCACCGCGCCGGCTGCCCCTCTGACTGTCTCCACGGTGGTCCCACCTCAGCCAGTCTCCTCGATGGGATCGCAGCCGCCGCCGCCGTTTCACTTCGGCCATCTCATCACCATCAAGTTGTCGTCGGACAATTACATCTTCTGGCGCGCGCAGGTTCTTCCGCTTCTTGGGAGTCACTATCTGCTTGGCTATATCGACTGCTCTCTCCCTTGCCCTCCTGCGCTGGTTGACAGCGTGCACGGTCCGGTCTATAATCCGGCTCACCGTGTCTGGACAGGGCAGGATCAGGCGAACCTCTCCTCCATCCAGGGGTCGCTCTCTCCGGCCGTTGCTGGGCTTGTTGTCTTCGCCAAGACGTCCCACGAGGCATGGACTATTCTTGAGCGCTCGTTTGCGGCACAGTCGCAGGCTCCTGTATCTGGGCTCCGTCGCCAACTTGGGGAGTGTCAGAAGCTTGACTCCACCACCACTGAGTTCTACAACAAAGTCAAGAGTCTCGCCGACACGCTGGCCTCCATTGGACAGCCCCTCACCGACTCCGAGTTCAACTCGTTTATTGTCAATGGTCTTGATGAGGAGTATGACGCCCTAGTCGAGATCATCAATGAGAGGGGCAACTCCACGCCCATGCCAGCACACGAGGTCTTTTCACGCCTCCTGCTTACTGAGCAACGAGTCGAGACGCGCCGATCCAGGGGCAACGGCGCCCTCTCGGCAAACGCCGCCACCAAGGGTGGTCGCTCCTCTGCTTCATCCAGGGCTCCTTCGGGGCAGTCACCGCCACCCGCCTCGGCCCCTCCTCCTACTGCGACGCTACCAGGGGTTGGCGGTCCACGTGTGTGCCAGCTTTGTGGTCGCGATGGGCACTGGGCCTCGAAGTGTCACAAGCGCTTCCAGCGGGGTTTTCTTGGTCTCGGCAATGACGGGAAGGATACACGCGACTTTGCTCGTCAGGTCGCCATGGCTGATCGTCCGCCGCCGCAGAAGCCACAGGGACACACTCAGTCCTACTCCATTGATCCCCACTGGTACATGGACTCTGGGGCGACAGAGCACTTGACCAGTGAGATGGGGAAGCTTCACACCCGTGAACCCTACCATGGCTCCGACAAGATCCACACCGCCAATGGAGCAGGTATGCACATCTCTCATATTGGTCAAGCATCACTTCTCACTAGACATGCCAATAGGAGTCTTCAACTTCGCAATGTTCTTCGAGTTCCATCTGTGACACGTAATCTTCTTTCAGTTCCTAAACCCACTCGTGATAATAATGTGCTTTGTGAATTTCATCCTTTTGATCTTTTTATTAAGGATCGGGGCACGAGGGACATTCTTCTTAGTGGGCGGCTCTGCCAAGGTCTCTATCGTCTGGAGCATCCTGGCGTCGCTCGCGTCTTCAGTGGAGTTCGGGTATCTCCGTCACAGTGGCATGCTCGTCTTGGTCACCCGTCCACACCTATTGTCCGGCATGTTTTGCGTCGTCATGAGCTTCCTAGTATGTCTAGTAATAAAGATGTAGCAGTGTGTGATGCTTGTCAGCAGGGGAAGAGTCATCAACTTCCTTTTTCGGAGTCTAGTCGTGAGGTGAAACATCCTTTAGAACTTGTGTTTTCAGATGTATGGGGTCCTGCTCAGACTTCTGTTAGTGGTCATAATTACTATATCAGTTTTGTTGATGCTTACAGCCGCTTTACCTGGCTTTATCTTATCAAACGTAAATCTGATGTGTTTGACATTTTTGTTCAGTTCCAAAAACATGTTGAACGCCTTCTCAAGCACAAAATTGTTCATGTTCAGTCGGACTGGGGTGGCGAGTATCGCAACCTCAACTCCTTCTTTCAGTCGCTTGGGATCACTCACCGTTTAGCATGTCCACATACACATCAGCAGAATGGTTCAGTAGAACGTAAGCATCGTCACATTGTTGAAGCTGGTCTGACTCTTTTGGCCCATGCATCTGTTCCGTTTCGTTTTTGGAGTGATGCTTTCACCACTGCATGTTTTCTCATCAATCGTACTCCCACTCGTGTTTTGAATATGAAGACTCCCATTGAAGTTCTCCTTAATGAACAACCGGACTACACCTTTCTCAAGGTGTTTGGGTGTGCTTGCTGGCCCCATCTCCGTACATATAACAAGCGTAAGCTCGAGTTTCGTTCCAAGAAGTGTGTTTTTCTTGGTTATAGCTCTCTTCATAAAGGATACAAATGTCTTCATGTGCCCACTAATCGTGTCTACATCTCTCGGGATGTCGTGTTTGATGAGCATGTTTTTCCCTTTGCCAAACTCCCTGTGTCCACTACCGAGCCACCTGTCATGCATTCGTCCTCTGTTGCTTCTGACCAATTTGATGATGTTGCATATTCTCCTCTATTGTTGCCTAACCATGGTGCAGGCACTGGTCGTGGGGCTCGTTTGGAGATTCTGGAAGTGCCATCTTCCTCTTCGTCGCCATCGCCTTCATCCTCGGCACCTTCTGTTGTGCATGAGGAGCACATGGCGCCCCTGCATGGCCTCGGTTTCCGTGCTCATGCACGGCCGATCGACGTCCTGGCCCGGTCGCCTCTGGCTTCTGGGCTGCCTTCGCCATCGTCGCGCCCTGCAACCCCGCCGACTGGGCCGGCCTCCTCGGTCCCCGTCTCGCCCAGGGCGTCGGGGCAGTCATCACCAGGCCTGGCCTCGCCCGCCCCTGCCTCGCCCAGGGTGTCTGGGCCCTTCTCACCAGGGCCGGCCTCGCCTGCTCTCGCCTCGCCAAGGCCGTCTGGGCCGGTGTCACCGGAGCTGGCCTCGCCCACTCTCGGTTCGCCCATGGCCTCTGAGCCCCTGTCGTCGGGCCAGTCTTCGCCATGTAGCCCGGAGTCGTCTGTCCCGAGCTCGCCTGAGGTGATTCCTGCATCTCCGGCGACCGTCACGTCTCCGTCACCTTCGCCTCCACCGGCTCCTGCTGCTGCTCTACGTCCACATACGCGCAGTCGGAGTGGCATTTTTCAGCCTAAGCAACGTCACGATGGCACAGTTGCTTGGTTAGCG
Source organism: Triticum aestivum (assembly GCF_018294505.1). Lineage (NCBI taxonomy): Eukaryota > Viridiplantae > Streptophyta > Magnoliopsida > Poales > Poaceae > Triticum > Triticum aestivum. The sequence goes on along the minus strand of NC_057810.1, from coordinate 372,243,686 downwards.
GCGTGCATGTCTACTGCTCTCGCAGATCCATCCTCTGAGCCACGCATGTATCAAGCTGCTATGCGCATTCCTCATTGGAGAGAGGCCATGGAGCAGGAGTATCAAGCGCTTCTTCGCAATCAGACATGGACTCTTGTTCCTCCACAATCACGGGTAAATGTCATTGATTCCAAATGGGTTTTCAAAGTGAAGAGGCATTCTGATGGGTCCATTGAGCGCTATAAGGCTCGTCTGGTTGCTCGTGGTTTTCGACAGCGTTTTGGACTTGACTATGAAGACACCTTCAGTCCAGTGGTCAAGCCTACTACCATCAGACTTCTTCTCTCTCTGGCTGTTACTCGAGGTTGGTTTCTTCGTCAGCTTGATGTTCAAAATGCTTTTCTTCATGGTGTCTTGGCGGAGGAGGTTTACATGCGCCAGCCTCCGGGTTTCTCTGATCCGGATCGCCCTGATCATCTCTGTCGTCTGTCCAAGGCAATTTATGGTCTGAAGCAGGCTCCTCGTGCTTGGCATGCTCGTCTTGCAATGGCTCTTCGTTCTCATGGTTTTGCATCATCAACTGCTGACTCCTCATTGTTTCTTCTTCAAAGGCCTGAGGTTACTATGTACTTGTTGGTCTATGTAGATGATATCATTTTGGTCAGCTCCTCTCAGTCGGCTGCTACTGCGCTTGTTCGCTCACTTGGTGCTGATTTTGCGGTCAAGGACCTTGGGAAGCTTCATTACTTTCTTGGTGTGGAGGTTACTTCTCGTGATGCTGGCCTTGTTATGACGCAGAAGAAGTACTCTCTGGATTTGTTGCAGCGAGCTGGGATGCTTAAGTGCAAACCGACGACTACACCCATGTCTACCACTGATAAGCTCAATGCTGTTGATGGTGTGCTTCTTTCTTCTTCTAATGCGACAGAGTACAGGAGTATTGTTGGTGGGCTCCAGTACTTGACGATCACGCGACCAGACATTTCCTATGCTGTTAACCGAGTCTGCCAGTATCTGCAGTCACCCCGTGACACTCATTGGTCTGCTGTTAAGCGGATTTTGCGCTATATTCGTTTCACGGTGGCTCATGGTTTGCATATTCGGCCGTCTGACTCTGGTTGTCTTTCAGCATATTCTGATGCAGACTGGGCTGGCAATCCGGATGACAGGCGATCCACGGGGGTTATGCTGTCTTCTTTGGCTCTAACCTGATTGCCTGGAGTGCTCAGAAACAGGCTACTGTCTCGCGTAGCAGTACTGAGGCTGAGTATAAGGCTGTGGCCAATGCCACATCAGAGATCATCTGGGTACAGTCCTTGCTTCAGGAGTTAAGTATACCCCAATCACAGCCTCCTGTTCTTTGGTGTGATAACATCGGTGCTACATACCTTTCTGCAAATCCGGTATTCCATGCCCGAACGAAACACATTGAAGTTGACTATCACTTTGTGCGTGAACGTGTCTCTCAGAAGCAACTACAGATCAAGTTTATTTCTTCCAAGGATCAACTTGCTGACATCTTCACCAAGCCATTGCCTTTGCCACAGTTTGAGACTTGCAAGCGCAATCTTACCCTTCTAGATTCATTAGAAAGTGGCTAAGATTGAGGGAGGGTGTTAGACTGTATTTACATGTGTATATTGTAACGTTGTATACCACCTCATTATATATATATATGATAGGCCACCCCTAGAGGGTTGTGCCGGTCCCCCCCAAAGCCTATTGTCTTACAAAAGGGGTCCGCGGCGAAGCCAGCGATGTCCGCACCAGCTGCTGGGACGACGCCGAGCACGATGCGCTCACCTAAGAAAGCAAAGGGCCTTGTCTGGAACATGTCTCCGGCCGGGACCTCGAGCTGCCCCACGGCAGGCGCCAATTATCATGGTGAGCTCACGGCAGATGACATGGGATGGCTAAAGAGAGAAACAGGCAAGAGGGCATCGGTGGGCTCCAGAGGCGAGGTTGGTACGAGCGAGCGAGAGATGCAAGACGTACTCAGGTATGGGGCTCTCTGGAGAGATAACACCCCTAGTCTTGCCAACTGTGGTTTATATGTGAAGTATGTAGCAGTACGGAGTCGCTCCTAGAGCTGTACTTAGAGAAGACAGAAGAGAGTAGCTATGTGGTTGCCTCCTTATACGTGAGTGGGGATGAGCCTCTAGCTATATGTGTGTGGCGTGAGCACTTGGGCATGCATGTGCGTGGCCGTATGAGCCTGTGTCCCTGGATGGATGGACGTGTACTTTGTACTCCCTCCGTTTTTATTTACTCTGCATATTAGAGTTGACTGAAGTCAAACTATGTAAAGTTTGACCAAATTTATAGAAAAAATATACACATTTATCATAACAAATCTATATGATGTGAAAGTACATTCAATAATAACTCTAATAGTATTGATTTGTTATTGTATATGTTAATGTTTTTGTTTATATACTTGGTCAAAGTTTATAAAGCTTGACTTTGACCAAAGCTAATATGCGGACTAAATAAAAACGGAGGGAGTATATAAGACTGTGTGTGAGTGCTTGTCCCCTTGGCCAAGTAGGTGGCTTCTTGGCCAAGTCAGTGTCCCCATGGTCACTTTATACACTAGTGCCCTGGGACAACTGGCACTATACATGATGTCGCGTATGACGAGTGAGCAGTGTATGCTTTATCGGTAACAGTGGCTGCGGTATGGCCGTCTTGTCAGTGTCGGGTCATGTTGCAGGAAACCATGGCCACCTATGGGACCAGGAGGCCCCTTGCTGGTTCGGCAGGGGGACGTCGTGTTGCACAAAGAGCAGACGAATGTGAGGAAGCACAACAGAGGTCACACGGGCATATTTACCTAGGTTCGGGCCACCGCGAGGTGTAAAACCCTACTCCTGCTTTTGCTGGATTGATGGTGGAAATGTGGTGGTGGAGCGCAGTACACTTGCCCGGAAAGGGTTGCCTCTAGGCGGCAGCGACTATGCGCGTATGGGGGTGTGAGTTATCCAACCTGCTAACTCCCTCTATGGTTGCCAAGGGCCTCCTTTTACAGATCAAGGGGTCACCACAATGGCAAATTAGTCATTATGCATTGATGTGCTATCATACCTAACTCTGTGGGATGATAGTGCGCATTTAATGCACCGCTCAACGTCACATCGTTGGTTGCCTGACAAGGCTTGCCGGGCTATCTTGCAGGCTCCACGTCTGCTTGTTTGATACGCCGCATGACGGGTGTCATCTATGGGTTTTTCCTATAGGGAGAGGCTGTCATGTGGCAAATGGCTGCCACTTAGTCACTCTGTGGCTTGACACCGCACTCATCGACGACGTGAGTCATGGTGGAGTGGCTGGTGAGGTGATTTAGCCTCCGCAAGTCCTAGCAGGCCCTGCCGGGACGCCTTGGTCATCTTCTTCTGGGGAGGCCTCGCCTGCCCGGCAAAGGAGGCCTTTCTCTTGATGATATCTTGCTTCTCTGGCTTGGTCTTGGTCCCTCTGATCTGTTTGTTGGTCCTTCGAATCTCTTGGTTTCTTGTACATCTTGGTTCGATCTTGGATTATCCGTGCACAAGTATATACCACTGTATATTTTCCCCGACATAAGCCCCCGGGCCTGAGCCACACCTGTCACGGGCACGTTGGTTTAGGTCCCAAACCGTGCGCGGGCACGTGGCAGGAGAGGGCTGCGCGTGCTAGTTTTCCATGATGACTAGTCAATCCAACGTCCACTTTTGCGTAATTACTGCGCGTGGGGTCGTGGGACTGTAGCAGTTAAGGTGAAATGGTAACTTTCTGAAGCGACACGCCCCTGTTCCGCTTTTCCCCTTAAGAGCAGGGAAAATGGAGCAGCACGATTCACCTGTCTCCTGCCCCGCTTTCCCATCTTATTCCTTCGCAAGCCAAGCGACGATTCCTCCTTTCTCCCTTCCACCGCTGCCCTTCCCATTGATTCCCTCTCCCTTGCGCCTCGCCGCCTTCGGAATGGGGAAGAAACCCGCAAAGAAGGAGAGGCAGACAACCGCGGTGAAGGAGGCTGTCGCCGAGGGTAGCAGGAGAGGGGCAAAGCTGAGCAGAAAGCGGAGTGAAGTTGTTGTCTTCACACCGTCGAACTTGAGGGTCCCAGTCCTTCATGCAAGGTATGGGTATCTGTGGGGGAGGCCTGTTGAAAAAGGGCATGGAGCGCCCGTGGTTTATGTGGCGAGGAAGGATGACCCACCGGATTCTTATCGATTCTTCTGCGCTTACTTCATCTACGGCCTTTGTCCTCCTTTCTCTGAGTTCTTTGAGGCAATCATGAATATCTATGGGTTCCACCTCCTCGATATCACGCCAAATGCATTGGCAACTATGGCCATCTTCGCGCATTTGTGCGAGAATTTTGTCGGAGTTAGGCCCAATGTGGATTTGTTCCGGCATTACTTCGTCCCGCGAGTGGAGAGCAAAGTTTACTGCTCCGGAATCATTAGCTAAATGCCATGCATGGCAAGGAAGATCTGGGATTTCCTCCCTGGGTACCAGCGTGAGAGGTGGGACGAATGGAGAGGAGATTGGTGCTAGGATAAGGAAGCCCCCGAGTTTTGTGAACCCCTAAAGGAATGTGTCGAGCGCGGCAAGGCTTGGAGAGCCAAAGGCCTTACTGAGGATAGGCTGCGCCCAGCAATGAATAGGATCACCCGTTTGAGGAGTGCCGGGTTAACCATCGAGCATGTGGGGGCAGACTTCTCCGCCGCATCTCACCATTGTAGGAAAGGTACATATCCGCGTGGCTATATGGTGATGCGGCAGACATGATGCGGTTGCTTCCCGGATTGGCCAACAACTTGTCAGTTTATGGTCATGCCTGGTTGTCCGACCAACTGTTTGGTTGCTTTGAGTTGTTCAAGCTCCCGACAACCGTCATCCCTCTAAACATCAATTCTGCCCGAGACCAGATATCGAAATGGATGCCGGACTGCAACGCTGAAGGGGTAGCGAGCACTTGGTAGCTACCCAATCTGGATGTAGAGCTCGAGTGGTGGAACACCCTACTGGAGAGGGCCACCAGGACTGAAACCAGAATGTATAAGCCCACCTCTTCTGCAGAGGTGGCGTATATTTTGAACAGGGTCGAGGAGGACAAGGCCGCCCGCCTTGCAGAGATGAGGAAGGCGGGACTGGCCGGGAAGGGCAAAGGGAGAGCTGAGGACGGGAATTCTTCCCACGACGGCAGTGAAGCGCAAGCCACGGAAGGAGCTGCCGGGGAAGAGCTTGCCGGGGACAATGTAGCCGGGCTAGATGCCCTAGCCATGGTGGCAACGGAGCTCCAGGAGGAGGAGGTTAGTGAGGTGGCGGAGCTTGAGGAGTGGCTCACGGCTGGGCCGCAAGCCCCCGAGCCGAACCCCGAGTAGTGCACCCGCAGAAGCGCTATTGCCCGAGCGGCGACCTCGAACCCAGCCACCAAGAAAGTGAAGAAGACCACCACCAAAGCCACCAAGGCTGACGCGGCGTGCTGCTAGTCTCATCGTCTTGCCCAGGCCAAGGCCTCCTCTGCCAAGCGACCGATGGACGTGGAGGCGGAGTCCAGCCCCTACTCCAGTTCAAGCTCCTCGTAGAGCTCGTCTTCCCCGAAGCCCCCGGTGCTGCAGCAAGCACCAAAGCTGTTGGGAAGTTCTGCGCCCCCATCTCTAAAGATAAGACGGGACTCTCCACCTCCCATGGAGTTCAATTTGAACTCCATGCTCATTGCAGAAGAGTAAGGAGGAATTTTTTTCCATTCACGAATAACTTGCGCATACCCAATTATTTTTGCTGACTGAACTCTTGCTCTTGTTGTCGCCCGCAGGGAGGTGGAGGAGGACACAATAACCCTCGTGCACCGCTCTCGGAGAGATCTCGGCCTTGGTGAGGGGCAATGCAGAGGACCCTGTGCCGAGCCCCCAGCCCAGCCCTCAGCCCGGGAGTGGAGACTTGGTTCCACCCACCGGGGGCGATGGGGACGGCCTTCTTATTCCTTCACGTGGAGGGGGAGGTGAGAGGATGCAGGGCGAGCCCCTCCCCAAGGGGCACGCTTCCCTTGCTGCTCGAGCTGGAGAGACCCCACGGAATCTTACGTGGATGCTGCTGCACAGAAGGCTGCCGGGACTACCATGGCAGAGGGTGAAGTTCAGGGCCAGGCAACAGCTGTTGGCGGGGAAACGGAGGTTCCTGCCCTGCAGACTTCTCCAGGTACTTCATTTGTTCCTTCTTTTCTTTCTTGCTCTGGTTGCTTCTCATGGCTTCTGTATTTGTCTAAGACTTTCGCTTCTTTGTGATTTACTGGCTCTCTCATATGCAACCCCTCAAATCGAGCAACCAGACCTGCTGGAGGTGGTGGCTGATATAGGAAGGGCCACCGCAGATGAAGCCGTAGAGCTCGCTGCAGCCGAGGACAGGATCTTGCCGCCGGGAATGCGCAGGGTTCCATGGCGGTGAAGCAGGATTCTCCGAAGGACGTCCTGGCAGGGGAAGTGGCCATCAAGGTGAAGATCCCTCTCCACACCATGGGCCCACTCTCCGCCACTGGGACGGTCGCTGAGATCCTGCCATCCTCCTCAAGCATGCTGGACATGGTGCTATCGCCACCCGGAGCTGGCGCCCCCGGCCTATCCCTGATGAGAGATGCTGAGCTTGATGAAGAGCTTCAACGTCTCCTGGCTCTGCTTTATCAGGGAGCTGGAGAGGCCTACGACTCAGCCACCGTCGCCATGGACTTGTCCTTCATGGAGTCCATGGCGGCGGGCGTGAAAGAGATGCATGCCTGACACAACCAGAAGTGGCAGGCGCTCAAGGATCAGCGTGAGTCCATCGACAGGATGAACCAGAAGCTGGAGGATAAAGGCCTGGAGCTGCGCGTGTGGCACGATAAGCAATTCAAGGTGCTCTTGAGGCATCAAGAGACGCTCCAAATGATGCGGGAGGATGTCATAGCCCGTGAGACGCGCTTGGCGGACCGCAAGGCATCCCTGGTTGCCAGAGAGAAAGAGATCTCCCTCCGGCAAGAGAAGCTCGAAGCCACTCTTCGCGCCAAATATGACGATCTGGAGGCTCTTGTCCGCCAGCGCACTAAGGATATGGAGGACAAGCATGGAGCATCCCTGGACATCGTCGCCACTGACTCTACTGCCCAGCTAAAGAAACTCACTGATGACCTGGCTGCCGCGTCTGCCACCAAGACTGATCTTGACCAGCAGGTGTCCAAGCTGGCGGAAGATCTTGCCGGGAATTCAAAGGAGTCGGAAGCTCTCAAGGAAGAAGCACGAAAGGCGGAGGCCCTCTTGGCTGACGTGCAGTCACAACTCTCTTCGAAGACTCAGAGTCTTGAAACTGCCAATGGTAACATCTCAGACATGAAGGCGAGGATCGACACATTGGAGCGCTCGGCGGAGTCACTTGAGTCCCACCAATAGTAGTTGTCCAAGGATTTAGACACCACCAAGCATCTCCAGTAGGATGCCAAGGACAAGCTGAAGAATCAGGTCAATCCGAGCAACCTTTGGACCAAGAGCCTGGTCGACGTGGCCGAGCGTCTCAGAGCTCATGTTGTGGTGATGGGCATGGACGGCACCATCTTCTCGGCTAGCAAGCAAGAGATCCCAAGCGTTAAGCTGGGAATCTTCTTCAACGAGCTGATTGAGAAGCTGAAAGTGCATGAGGAGGGGAGGGCTGAGCTCTTCATGACCGAGTCCCGGAAGCTTGCCCGTACTGCCCTCTTCATGGTCTTGAGCAACATCGCCTGCCGCCATCTAGATCTCGATCTTGACGATGGATTCAGGAAGCCGCCAACGGGTGCCGACATTGCAGCCGCCAAGGAGAAAGCTGCGTCACGGGCCGACATGGTTCTCCATGTTTGAACCGCTCCATCTGGTCACCAAGCCAAGTATCAGGCTGCTGTTGCTTCTGCGTTGCCCTGTAATGAAACATGGCGTGCATTTTGCGTTAACTCATTCTATCTCTGGTGTTTGTGCGAAACCGATATTCCTAGCTGATTTTTAAATGCGTGTTTATCCCTTTGAGCCGTGTATGTTTGCGATCGCATGATCGATCCTATGTTTGCTTTGGTTGCCTGCCGGTATCATATTGCCGCGATTGTTGTAAGGGTCCGGCCCTTATCAGCTGAGTGAGTCCTAGACTAGGGGGTGTCCGGATAGCCGAACTATCATCTTTGGCCAGACTCCAAGACTATGAAGATACAAGATTGAAGACTTCATCCCATGTCCGGATGGGACTTTCCTTGGCATGGAAGGCAAGCTTGGCGATACGGATATGTAGATCTCCTACCATTGTAACCGACTCTGTGTAACCCTAGCCTTCTCCGGTGTCTATATAAACCGGAGGGTTTTAGTCCATAGGACGAACAACAATCATACCATAGGCTAGCTTCTATGGTTTAGCCTCCTTGATCTCGTGGTAGATCTACTCTTGTACTACCCATATCATTAATATCAATCAAGCAGGAGTAGGGTTTTACCTCCACTGAGAGGGCCCGAACCTGGGTAAAAACATCGTGTCCCTTGTCTCCTGTTACCATCCACCTAGACGCACAGTTCGGGACCCCCTACCCGAGATCCGCCGGTTTTGACACCGACATTGGTGCTTTCATTGAGAGTTCCTCTGTGTCGGCACCTATAGGCCCGATGGCTCCTTCGATCATCAACAACGACATGGTCCAGGGCGAGACTTTTCTCCCCGGACAGATCTTTGTATTCGGCGGCTTTGCACTGCGGGCCAATTCACTTGGCCATCTGGAGCAGATCGAAAGCTACGCCCCTGGCCATCAGGTCAGATTTGGAAGTTTGAACTATACGGCCGACATCCGCGGAGACTTGATCTTCGACGGATTCGAGCCACAGCCGAGCGCACCGCACTGTCACGATGGGCATGATTTAGCTCTGCTGCCGGACAGTGCCTTGAAGGCTGCACAAGAGTCCGCTCCAACCCTTAGCTCGAAGCCGACTGCGCCGGTCGAGGATGGGTGGTTGGACACCGCCTCGGGGGCTGCTACCTCTACGGTGATAGAGCCGAATACCGACCTTGTCCCTTGTGAAGCTCGTGACTCCAAGGTGCCGGACTCCTTTCCGGACCCCGAACCTTCCGCGCCCCTGCCAATCGAATCCGATTGGGCGCCGATCATGGAGTTCACCGCCGCGGACATCTTTCACTCGCCTTTTGGCGACATCCTGAATTCGCTAAAGTGTCTCTCTTTATCAGGAGAGCCCTGGCCGGATTATGGTCAGAATGGTTGGGATGCGGACGACAAAGAAATTCAAAACCCACGCACCACCCACTTCGTAGCCACTGTCGATGACTTAACCGACATGCTAGACTTCGACTCCGAAGACATCAACGGTATGGACGACGATGTTGTAGACGACCAAGAACCAGCGCCTACAGGGCACTGGAAAGCCACCTCGTCATACGACATATACATGGTGGACATCCCAAAGGATGGGAATGGCGATGGAACAGCGGAGGACGACCCCTCCAAGAAACAGCCTAAGCGCCGGCGTCAGCGGCGCCGCTCTAAATCTCGCCACAGCAAAAATGGAGATTCCGGCACCGGAGACAATAAAACCATGGACAGTGCCGAAGACAACCCCCTCCAGCAAGATTCAGCGCAGGAGGATGGAGAAACCAGCCCTCATGAGAAAACGGCAGACAGAGAGGTAGAGGACGATAATTATATGCCTCCCTCCGGAGACGAGGCAAGCCTCGACGACGACGAATTTGTCGTGCCTGAGGGTCCCGTCGAACAAGAGCGTTTCAAATGCAGGCTTATGGCCACGGCAAGCAGCCTCAAGAAAAAGCAGCAACAACTTAGAGCTGACCAAGACCTGCTAGCCGACAGGTGGACTGAAGTCCTTGCGGCCGAAGAGTATGAACTCGAACGCCCCTCCAAAAGCTAGCCCAAACGAAGGCTGCTACCCCGATTAGAGGAGGAAGCACATAAACCTACATCACCAGCGCACAATACGGCCGACCGGCCACCTCGTGGCCGCGACAGAGAGGCCTCTAGGCCCTCCATTAAAGCCGCACCCCGGCGTCGCTCGAAAAGTACAAAGTCACGGGGGAATGCGCCGAAAGCAACGACAAGCGGCTGCATAGTGATGACGAGAAGGAGACACGGCCGCCGAACAATAGAGGACAGAAGGGTTTCCCCCCACAAGTGCGGACGGTGAACAAGATATACGCAACCCACATACCCAAAAGGGAACGGAAGCGTGCGCTCAGGGACGTATACGCGATGGAGCCAGTCGCCCCAAAGTTCAATCCGTGGTCCTCCTGCCCGATCACTTTTGATCGAAGGGACCACCCCACCAGTATCCGCCATGGCGGATTCGCCACATTGGTTTTAGACCCAATCGTCGACGGATTTCACCTCACTAGAGTCCTGATGGACGGCAGCAGCAGCCTAAACCTACTTTATCAGGATACAGTGTGCAAGATGGGCATAGACCCCTCAAGGATTAAACCCACAAAGACGACCTTCAAAGGCGTCATACCAGGTGTAGAGGCCAATTGTACAGGCTCAGTTACACTTGAAGTGGTCTTCGGATCCTCGGATAACTTCCGAAGCGAGGAGTTAATCATTGACATAGTCCTGTTCCGCATCGGCTATCATGCACTGCTCGGACGAACTGCATTTGCAAAGTTCAATGCAGTGCCACACTACGCATACCTCAAGCTCAAGATGCCATTCCCTCGAGGAGTCATCACGGTCAACAGAAACACCGAACGCTCTCTCCGAACGGAGGAGCATACAGCGGCTCTCGCGGCGGAAGTACAAAGTAGCCCCTTAAGGCAATTCTCGAGTCCGGCCGTTAAGCGTCCGGACACCGTCAAGCGCGCCCGGAGTAACCTACAACAAGACCACCTGGCACGTTCCGAGCATGTGTAGCAATGCGGCCCCAACCCTAGCCCTTGTGAAATTGCGAGACCAGTACCACGCGTACATCACTACGCTCTGGAGATACCATGGGCATAGGGGGAGGGGCACGACCACGGCATGCCCGGAGTGCGGCTCAACCACACCAGGGGCTCCCAAATGTGTCATTCTTTTTTTCTTATTCTCAGGACTCCGTTTTCCAGAAGCCCTGTCCGGTAGTAGACCTGCCGAACTCACGATGCAACAGCCAGGGAAGCAGAAGAGCTACGACGAGTATCCAGGTGGTCTCCATTACGAGCATTATACCTGTTTTACATACCATTCCGCAGCCTACCCCTGGAGGGGGACATGTTAAATAGTCCACCCCTTGCTTATCGCACTATTTGTATCGTTCTGCCTTCATTGCAGTATTTTTTGAATAAACAAGGCATCGCTTTTTGCCTATCATTGCATTCCTTTCTATATATGTTCACTTATGACATGTCGCACCCGTACGCTTTGGTACGGCCAAATATACCAGGGGCTTAAGTTCCCCAAATTATGGTGTGATAAGTCCGAACACTTTCACAAGTGCGGCACCCTGAACTTATAGCATTATATGCATCGGCTCCGAATCATGTCTTGGGTCAATAGTTGGGTTTGCCCGGCTCCCATGTTTTGGTACCTTACGTTCCGTTATATCGGCTAAGATAGCGCTGGGAGAACCACTGCGATTGTGCCCCAGTTGAGCTCGGTCGAGCACCTCAGCGGAGAAGGCTAAAACTGACCGTCATGATAAGGCGCGAGCTGGTCACTGTTCGAGAGGTCTTTTCAAGTCCCTAAAGACTTATGCCGCTTAGAGCGAGGAGTCGGCTTTGTCCGGCCCCAGGCATGGATAGCGCCCCGAATTCGGTCTTCCGAACACTAGGGGCTTCACCGAAATTTAAAATTATAGAATTCTATGGCTAAGTGGGAGTGTTCAAGCATTATAAGTCCGGTTGCCTCGTTCGTTGTGTTGAGCGCCTCCCTAGAAGGACCCACAAATGGGAACAAGAGCGCTCAAGTTTATCCCAAACACCCCAGCACTCGTGGCATGGGGGCCGAAGCCAACGACTTGCCATCTCTCAGATTTGATAAACGGCCGCACAGAAGGTAATATTTTAAATTAACAAGCGTTGCTTAGCACGTATGAACAAAGTTTTCAGCGCACATGATAACAAAATGCGAGTCTACTCAAAAATTACATCTTTGGAGCATTCACCCGCAATAAGGCGGGCACCCTTCAGTACACCCTTGTAATACATCTCGGGCGTGCGATACTCCTTGCCCCGCGGTGGCGCGTCCGTCTTAAGCTTCTCGGTGTCCATCCTGCCCCAGTGCACTTTAGCACGGGCAAGGGACCGACAGGCACCTTCAATGCAGGCGGAGTGCTTGATGACTTCAACCCATGGACAGGCGTCCACCAGCCGCCGCACCAGACCGAAGTAGCTCCCAGGCATGGCTTCTTTGGGCCACACCTGGAATATGAGGCCCTTCATGGCCTGTTCGGCCACCTTATGGAGCTCGACCCGCTGCTTCAGCTGGTCACTCAGGGGCACCGGATGTCCGGCCCCAGCATACTGAGACCAGAACACCTTTTCCGTCGAGCTCCCCCCCTCGGCTCTATAGAACGCGGCAGCATCGGACACGCTGCGGGGCAGATATGCGAATGCTCCTGGAGAGCTCCGGATTCGGGTAAGTAACAAGTAATTCACTTTCACGTGCTTGCTTTGCATGAAGAATGCCTTACCTGCTGCTATCTTCTTTATCGCCTCAATCTCCTGGAAGGCTTTTTGGGCTTCGGCCTTGGCGACTTTGGCACTCTCAAGAGCCGACGCGAGCTCGGACTCTCGAGTCTTCGAGTCACGCTCCAAACTCTCGTGTTTTTCCACGAGAGCTTGGAGGTCTTGCCGCACCTCCACCACCCGCGCCTCCTGCTTCTCTCACTCGGTGCGTTCCGCGTCTGCATTGTGTTCGGCCGCGGACACCGCCTCCTTCAGGGTCGCCACCTCGTTCGTAGCCCTTGGAATACCCACGTTATTCCTGTCACTTTTTGCAATCAAATCCTTTTCTATAAGGTATAACTTTAATAAGGTGTTACTTACCTTCCTTGTCCTCGAGCCGTTCTTGGCACGGCCGAGCTCACTCTCGGACCGCTCGAGGCTCTGCTTCAATGTGTTGACCTCCGCAGTTAGTGCGGCAGAGGACAGCAGCGCAGCCTGCATTCCCATATTGACATACTTACGTTAGACTCCTGCGTATATCTTATTAGATCCTCAGTTCACCTTTTCTTTCCGAACACCGAACTGAGCATCAGGGGCTACTGTCTATGCGGTACTATTTTACATATCTTAAAATCCTTACCTCAAAGCCTGTTAAAAGGCTGGTACAGGCTTCAGTCAGCCCGCTCTTGGCGGACTGAACTTTCTGAATCACCGCACTCATAACAGTGCGGTGCTCCTCGTCAATGGAAGCGTTGTTGAGCGCGTCCAGCAAATTATCCGGCACCTCCGGTTGGACGGAGGTCACCGGCGTCGCTGTCTCGCCCTTCTTACGAAGGGGCCGCCCGCCGGACTCCGGAACCACCAAAGGTTCCGGTGCGGAGTCCGGTCCAAAGTCCGGGAGGTTGCCCTGCGGCACCTCTGGGGCCTCCTCCTCCTGACTAGTCCCTTTCTAGGACCCCGCCTCGGCGTCGTCTGCGTCATGGGGGGAGGAGGCGGTCGTAAGTGAAGCACTATTCACATCCGACGAACCCAGGGACCCACTCGACGAAGCGGGAAGGTCATCCTTGGACGAGCTACATGGTTGTGTTCGGCGTTAGAAGACACTATGCGATGAAAGGAAAATCATAAGCTGTTCTGGAATCCGGACACTTACGATCTCGCCAGGGGCTTGGCCCTCGAGGGCCACTCCTCTTCACCGTCGTCGACGTTGGTGGAACAGTCCGGAGGAAGGGTCCTTCCCTTCTTGGACCCATCGGCCTCCTCCGTTGGGGAAGTCTTCCTTTTCTTCTCTCCCCCCGCTGGGGGAGAGGCCTCTTTTTTCTCCTCCTCGTCTTCGTGGGAGGAGTCCGCCTCAGAGTCATCGGACGACGAGTCCGATAACACCTGGCGCCGGGAACTCCTCCGGGTTCCCGTGGCCTTCTTCTTGGCCTTCTTCTCCGGCACCACGTAAGGCGCCGGGACCAGAAGCCCTGTCAAACGGGCATCCGCTGGGTCTTCTGGAAGGGGAGCCGGACAGTTAACCTGCCCGGACGTCTTCTGCCAGGCTTGTTAAAGGTAATGGGAGTTTAGATCCCGCATAGAGTCAAACTATGGAAAACAAGTGTCCCGTAAAGGGTAAAATAGCTTACCTTGCCGGCTTGACGCTGCGAGCTGAATCCGTGGTCTTTGGTAGCGGATGCGGGAGCCTCGGCGCCCTTGAACAACACCCTCCAGGCCTCTTCGTACGTAGTGTCGAAGAGCCTGGTCAAGGTCTGGTGCTGTGCCGGATCAAACTCCCACAAGTTGAAAGCCCTCTGTTGGCATGGGAGAATCCGGCGGATGAGCATGACCTGGACTATGTTGACAAGCTTGAGCTTCTTGTTCACCAGGGTTTGGACACAGGATTGGAGTCCGGTCAGCTCCTCCGAACCGCCCCACGTCAGGCTCTTCTCTTTCCAGGAGGTGAGCCATGTGGGGATGCCAGATCTGAATTCGGGGGCCGTTGCCCATTCAGGGTCACGCGGCTCGGTGATGTAGAACCACCCCGATTGCCACCCTTTGATGGTTTCCACGAAGGCACCCTCGAGCCAGGTGATGTTGGGCATCTTGCCCACCATGGCGCCTCCGCGTTCCGCTTGGCGGATGCCCACTACCTTCGGCTTGACATTAAAAGTCTTTAGCCATAAGCCGAAGTGGGGCTGGATGCAAAGGAAGGCCTCGCACACGACGATAAACACCGAGATGTTGAGGATAAAATTCGGGGCCAGATCATGGAAATCCAGGCCATAGTAGAACATGAGCCCCCGGACAAATGGGTGGAGTGGGAAGCCCAGTCCGCAGAGGAAATGGGGAAGGAACACCACCCTCTCATGGGGCCGGGGGGTGGGGATGAGCTGCCCCTCGTCGGGGAGCCGGTGCGCGATATCGCTGGACAAATATCCGACCTTGTGCAGCCTTTTGATGTGCCCCTCCATGATGGAGGAGGCCATCCACTTGCCTCCCACTCCGGACATGGTTGGAGAAGGTTGAGGTGAGATGTGCGGACTTGGGCGCTGGAGCTCGAGTGCGCGGAGACGGATAAGCAAAGGAGGAAGAAGGCGTATTTAAAAAGGTGGATCCTTATCCCCTTATATATCAGCGGACGAAACTATGCGTCCCCACCAGCCCGGTAAAACTCGCTTATCTCCCAAGCGCCGCAATCAATGGCGCGGTTGGGTTACCCACGTCCGTATTGATGAGAATCCTGGAATAAGGGGGCACGATCTCTGCTTTGACAAGACGTGCCAAGGAAACCGCTTCGCTAAACGCACTGAGGTGGAACATTAAAAACAATTCGAATAAAGGCTTGCCCGTGGTGTGACATCATGCCACGAGATACGTCAGCAGATTGAACTTGTGTAAATATTATTCTCTCTATGGTGGTATGTGGAACTTGTTTTGCAGAGCCGGACACTATCCTGGTGTTCAAAATCTTCTATGAATTATTCGGAGGAGGAACCCGCCTTG
The DNA here is from genome assembly GCF_018294505.1 of Triticum aestivum. NCBI lineage: Eukaryota > Viridiplantae > Streptophyta > Magnoliopsida > Poales > Poaceae > Triticum > Triticum aestivum. Next base: position 372,228,104 of record NC_057810.1, on the reverse strand, counting down.
CAATGCCGAAGACAATATGCGCGCCAGACTCGTCGTCATTGAAGCCTGGTTCAGGGGCTACCGAGGGAGTCCTAGACTAGGGGGTGTCCGGATAGCCGAACTATCATCTTTGGTCGGACTCCAAGACTATGAAGATACAAGATTGAAGACTTCGTCCCATGTCCGTATGGGACTTTCCTTGGCGTGGTGATGTCGTATTCATGTGGCATTGTATGCCTCTTGTATGTATCCCCATCTATTATGTAATGTTGATGTAATGATATCCACCTTGCAAAAGCGTTTCAATATGCGGGTCTATCCTTGGTGGGACCTTCGAGTTCCTTCTGGATAGGGTCGCATATTGGGCGTGCCATCGGAGTTGCGGTTGACTTCACGTAGTAGGCCGGCTAGAGCAGCGGGACAAGGAGCCAGCCGAGAAGTCGGGGTGGCGAGTCGGCCGGGGTGGCCGGGTAGCCGGACTGGGGGCATTGGCCGCCCCTTTGTTTTGAAGCGCCGTTTGCCGTCTTGGGCCTACCCGGGGGTAACCCCCCCCCCCCCCGACAGTAGCCTCTGGGCCTACGGGCAACTTGGAAAAGTTGGACGGAGTTTTTTAGCGGGCGTTGATAAAGCAACAGATGGTGATGGCAGCCGGCTGCGGACCACAGCTGGCTCAGCTTGCTTCTAGTGGGGGCGCGCAAGCGCACCCACTAGGTGTAGCCTTCGAGCCTCCGGGCAACTTGGAAAAGTTGGGCGGAGGGTTTTCGCTGTTGTTGATGCAGATGATGGCGTCGAGGATGCCAGTTGCAGCCGGCGGTGGGCGCACTAAGGGCGCGACGTGTTCTGAGTGAGGCCGCGCAAGCGCACCCACTTGGGGTAGCCTCCGAGCCTCCGGGAAACATGGAAAAGATGGATGGAGGGTCTTCATGGTTGTCGATGAAGTCGACGGCGAAGTCGAGGGTACCCGGCATGGACACGGAGTCCGTCGGCTAGTCAGCATAGGGCCCTGCTGGGCGCGGACACGAAGTCCGCCGACTGAGTGGGGGTGCGCGAGCACACCCACTGGGTGTAGACTCCGAGGCTCCAGGCAACTTGGAAAAGTTGGGCGGAGGGTCTTGCTGTTGATGAAGCAGATATCGGCGTCGGAAATGCTGGTTGCAGCCGGCGTCGGGGCTGCAATCAGCGCGTCGCTTTCCCAGCGGGGCGCGCCGACGCACCCACTGGGTGTAGCCAAGGACTCTCCGGGCGACGAGGAGGTTCCCCACAGAGATGATCGTGCAAATGACAAGGTTAGTCCATGCAGATATAGCAAATGTTTGTTTTTAGCAGTGCATGTTTTATGCTGAGGGTGCTGACTCGGTTTTGTCTGAGCCCCCTTCATTCTTTTTCATGCCCCCCCGCTCTTTTGGTTTGCCTCTTGCTAGCTAGAAAGTCGGGGGCCGATCTGTAGCTGTTGCGAAGACTGGCCGCAGAGTGGAGCGTACAGTACTCAGACCATAGGAGCAAATTCGACCGAGTAGATACTCATAAAGGAAACGACCAGGTTGCCCAAGCCGTTTTCTCTTGGATGTTTTCTGTGTGGGGTGACCCCCAGCTTTTGCTCTCGCTTGCCGGATAGTCGCGTGGCGTTCTGTGGCTGAGAGGTGGGTCTTCGGTACCGTATGTTCTACTAAGTCGTCTGCGGGAACATACGTATTGTGCCGAGCGACCAACCCCCGGGCCGAGGCTAGCTCGTGCCCGGGTGAACAGTAATGCAACTGATAAAAGATGTAGAGATTTCCCCTAAGGGTCGCTTGGGTTTATCTGGTTTTGTGTGCGGTGCAAAGATATGCAGATGAGTGGCTCACATTGATTTTTGCCATAGAGGGGCGGAGATAGCCGCTGACAGGTGGCCCAAGCCTCTGGGCGGATGGACTGAGCCCCTAGGCAGATGGACCGAGCCTCTCGGCAGTCGAGAGGCGCCCGAGCCGATCGGGCCCGACCGTCCAAGATGCGGACCTGGACGGGCGGCCGGGTCGGCTCTCTAGTCGCCCCGGAGTCAAAGTGGGCAGGCAGGCCTGGTTGGCCCCCAGCCAGCCAGCCACCGTAGCCGGCAGGTCAAGCGGCGAAGCAGGCAAGCCGGATGGTCGTCGTCGCATGGCACAACTAGTTTCTTTTCCTTCTTTTTTCCTCAGTGGCATTTGTTTTCTTCTTTTTTAGCCAGCTTCATCTCTTTTCTTTGCTTCTCTTTTTAGCTGTTTGGGCAGCTTCTTTCTTACTTTCTTTCTTTGGCCCCAACCGGCAAGGGAGCTCGCTGGACACAGCCGACGCGCTGATCGGCCAACCGGCGAGCGGGGCAATGAGCTAGCCAGCCGACGCATGGGAGGCCAAGATGTGGGTGGAGCCGGCGTGGGAGCGGCAAGCCGGCCAGCAGGCATGCGGGCGGAGAAGGCACAGGAGTGGCGAGCCGGCCAGCCAGCATGGGGCAGCGCGACGCTGGAGGACCCGGACCCGTCGCTAACAGCAGAGATGGTGCAGCAACGCAGGAGGAGTCAGACATGACGCTCATGGCGGAGACAGCGCATCGGCGCGGGAGGAGCCGGACCCAGGGGCGCAGAGCCGGTCGGGCCGGGTGCACGGAGGAGGCGAAGGCCGGGTCGTGGCCGAGAGCGCGGGAGCTGGAGCCGGCGAGGGGCACGATGGCGGCCGCGGGAGCCGGTGTAGCCGAGCGCACATGCAGCTAGGCGCGAGCGGGTCGGACAATGGTGGAGCCGGCGCCATAGACAAGGAGAAGGCTGTGGGAGACGACGGGCTAGCGGAGCAGGCGAGCCGGTGCAGCTAGCAAAGGTGCTCAGGAGCGGGGGCCAGAGCCGGCAGGCACGCGGGAGCCACGGACAGGCGCAGGCGCGGACGCACCGGCGGAGCGAGCCGCCACAGACAAGCGAGTAGGAGGGAGCCACTATGGTCGTTGCAGCGGGCGTTGTTGACGCGGGAGGACGAGGATGGGAGGCGGAGTAGCCGCGGGCGGCGTCGTAGCAGCAAGCGCAGTAGCATAGCAGCATGCGAGCAATGGAAGGCATGGAGCGGCCCGTGGGCGCACGCACGCGCTAAGTGCAGGTAGGGCGCGCGGCACAGGCACACAGAGGCCGAGAGACGGAGCACAGCTGGACGGCGCGCGTGGATGAGCATGGACTTGAGCAGCGTGTGAGCAGGACGCGCAGGTGATGGTCGGCGAGCGCGCATGCGTTGTCTGTTTTGCGTCTCGGAACTATATGAGCAGTATACGGGCGGTGTCCAACCACTGTATGAGCAGTGTATGGGTGGTGTCCAACCACTGTATGAGCAGTGACAAGCCAGAACATTTGCGGTGGGTGCAATAGCAAATAGTAGAAGCAGCGACAGCGACAACGGAGGAAGCAGCGGCAGTGGCAGGTGAACGCAACAGTAGTGGTCGGGCAGCAGGCATGATGTATGCGAGCATGGTGAAGGCATCGGGCGTAAAGGAGCGGAGTGAAGCGAAGGCAAGCCAGTCATGACCAGGCGTGTATGGCCATCGTTTGACCATTATATCATAACATATGGGGATTATCTGGCTTGCTGGCTAGCTATGGAGGAGCAACCATGCGTTTTTCGCGTGAAGAGGAGCAGACGCGAGCGGCGTGCAGGATGCGGCCGACCGAAGCAAGGCGGCGCGGCGCGCGTGCGGATGGACGGCCAGCGTGGCAATAGCGGTGACGAAGAGGGCGAGGCCGACGATGAGGATGGTCCGCCCCGCGCGGTCGCTCTGGGGGCATGTCGATGTGGTCCCATCAGGCGCTACCAGAGAGACGGCGGCGACTCCACAATGATGATGATGAAAAGGGTCCTGCCAGACCGCCGAAGGGGATGTCGGACGAGACACCAAAGCCGGCCGGCACTGCGTCGGGCACAGGGACCAAGCCGTGCATGATGAGCTCACCGGACTCGGTGAAGGGCCCCGTCTGGAACGTGTCTCCGGCCAGGACCTCAAGCTGCCCCACACTGGGCGCCAACTATCATGGTGGGCGCATGGTAGATGCCAAAGGATGGCTAAAGAGAGGGACATGCTCGAGGGCACCGGTGAGCTCCAGAGGCGAGGTTGGCATGAGCGAGCGAGGAACGCAAGACATACCCAGGTTCGGGGCTCTCCGGAGAGATAACACCCCTAGTCCTGCAGAGTGTGGTTTATATGCGGAGTACGTAGCTGTATGGAGTTGCTCCTGGAGCTGTATCCAGAGGAGGAAGAAGAAGGCTGGGAGCACTCCTCTCTCTACCTCATCTTTGAGTGTGTGAACGAGAGAGTGAGAGGGAGTGTGCCTGATGGCTAAAATGGGCTCCCTGGGTCACCTTATAAAGGGGGGTGCCCAGGGGACAAGGGGTGGCGCACATGGCCTAACTTCACTACTGGAATGGACATATGACCAACTATGCACTGTTGGAGGTGTCACACAATGCAGGAATAATGCAGTTCCTCATCTACAATGCTCCACTATACAGCATGGCCATCACATCTGTGCAGGTCCGACGAGACGTCTTAGTTCACTTGGCCAGATTCCAGTCGGACGGGCTCAACCCGGACGGGCTCAACCCGGATGGCTCAACCTGGAGGGGCTCAACCCGGACGGGCTCAACCTGGTTGGCTCAACCTGGATGAGCTCAGCACGGATGGCTCAACCCAAACAGGCTCAACCCGGCCAGGCTCAACCCGGCCAGGCTCAACCCAACCAGGCTTAACCCGACCAAACTCAACCTAGCTAGGCTCAACCCGTCCAGATTCCAGCCAGCCAGGTTCCTGCCAGCCAGGTTCAGCCTGCCAGGGGGCACTCCCCTGACAATGTTTCAAAGCGTCGTTTCCCATCTTGGGCATACCCGGGGGTCATCCCCCTGACAGCATGTCAGAGTATTTCCATGCAAAGATGTCCCGATTCTCACGGATGAATTCGATGAGCGCGCTTTCCTATTTAGGATCCATATTAGCCCCCACTGTAAACTGTTGAGATGAGTCTCCAGGGACAAAATCAAACTGCTTAGTATCGTCAGCCGACTTAAACTTCAACAAAGGATCATGTTCAATGGTAGGCTTCTTTAGAGGGGTCATGTCCGCCGGATCAACATTATCCGTATAAAACTTGAGCTCCTTGGTAGCGCAAGTCGATTCCGCATAAGTTGCATCTCCTTCCTCACACTCGAATGTGATTTTTCGATCACCATGATTGTAATTGTGCCCTTACGCCCTGGCATCTTAAGCTACAAATAAACATAACAAGGCCGAGCCATGAATTTGGTATTAACCAGCCGCCAAACAAAGGCATGATATGGACTTTTGATTTTAACCACTTCGAACCACAATGTCTTTGCTCTGTAGTCATAGTCATAACCAAAGGTGACTTCGAGGGCAATCTTTCTGACAAGATACGCCAACTTACCAGTTACCACACCATGGAAAACTATAGAAGACGGCTTAAGATCCTTGTTAGTTAAGTTCATCCGGCGAAAGGTGTCATAGTACAAGATGTTGATGCTGCTGCCACCATCCACAAGCACCTTAGTGAATTTATAGCCCACGACTTGAGGGGCTACCACCAAAGCCAACTGACCTGGGATTTCAACCCGGGGTGGGTGATCCTCCCGACTCCACGTGATTGGATATTCTAACCACTTCAAGTATTAAGGCACCGCCAGCTCAATAGTATTGACTGCACATTTATGAACCTTTTGATCTCGTTTGCAAAGACTTGTGGTGAAAACATGATACTGGCCACCATTGTGCTGCTTGGGATTACTCTCATATCCTGACTGATTACCCTGTTAATGGTAGCCCTGACCGAACCGTTGGTTATAACCACCCTGATTTCCTTGACTTTGATAATCACCACTTGAGCCGCCACCACCAAAGCTAGGTCCATGTGAAACAGAGCCTGACCCGCCGGGTGGCTTGTTGTTATTATCGTGATTCTGATTAAAATTAGAATTCTTGTACTCTCGCATGATAAAATAATCCTTCCAGGTGTGAATCGCCGGCTCATTAGGCAGACTATGCTTTGGGCAAGGTTCATTGTACATTGCTTCAATATTGAAGTTTTTACTCCAAAGGACGGCTTACCATTACCATTACGGCGCTGGCCCTTATACCCAGGGTCGGTGTTAGACACTAAATCTGACCCGCCATCAGGCTGTCTATGCTTACCACCATTTCCTTAGTTGTTGCTGTTATGCCCTTTCATATTCTGCAGCCAACCCTTACTATTGCCACTCTTCTTGCCCTTGTTTGATTTCTCATCATCTGATCCAGGGTCCTTGCTGTTTGTCAGAGTCTGTATACTTAATGAGAGCTGTCATAAGCTCACCCATATCGTTACAATGATGTTTAAGAGCAACTCTAGCAGACCCCGCATTCGGTGCAAACCTGCATAATTTCGGCGATTATAGGGGCTTGGCCCATTTTTCTGGCCAGAACAGAGCCCGCATCAGTGTCTGGCTCGTAAATATTTTTGCCGCAGCCCGCAAACGCAACCCCCGAACCAGTATAACTGCGGGTTTGCGGGGAAGATGCGGGTCAAAACCCTATCCCCCCGCAGCCACGTTCCCCTCCAATTCCCCACCGCGCCGCTCGATTTGTCGCCGCCGGCGAGCCTTCGACCGCCATGGATGACTCGGGGGATGAGGCGGAGCACCACCACCGCGCCAGATCTAACGGCGTGCGTAAGCGTGGGGCGCGTCGGTGGCTCAACCAAGGTGCCCGGCCGCCACCGACATTCAACCGCCGCGAGCTCGAGGACTTCGTCTCGAGCTCGCCCGTCACCACCGCGCCTCCTCCGGCAACTAGTCCGCGGGGAGGTCATCCGGCCACGGGTCCGCAGGGAGGTCATCCGGCCACTGGTCCACGAGGTGCTCATCCGCGGGCGCATCGAGCTCGCGGCTCGTTCCGGTGAAGAGGAAGCCGGAGGAGGCCGTGCCCGATGCGCCGCCGCACCGAGGCATCATTGGGCCTGAGGACTACCTCCCCCCGGGGCAGGAGGAGCTCCTCGAGCGCGTCGTCCTTGAGCGGTCGGCAAGTGATCAGGAATAAATGGAAGAGCGCATCCGGCGCGAGCTCGAGTACGAGCGACTCTTCTTCGAGACGGGCATCACGGCATCGCAGGCGCATGCATCGAAGGAGGCTGACCTACGCGTGATGAAGGCAGAGCAGGCGAAGCTCTACATCGACCTTGCATCCGACTCCTCCGACTCCGATTGATCGCCGCCGGTGAGCAGCTACCACAGGAGCTTCGGTGAGCTCAATTTTGTTGTGGTCGTGCGTTAGCGTAGGCCGTGTCTAGCATCTCTGACCTTTATGTATGTATGTGACATGTACGAACTTATTATGCGAAGAAGAACCATCTATGCGAGCGAGCTCCGGCGAGCAACTACTTAAATTTCTCGCGAGAAACAACTTTGTTTAAAAATTATGGGTTTGTTTGCGGTTTCTAGTCTGCCGCGGCAATTTTTAGCCCGCATAAACGCCCCCGTGCGACCTACAAACACAGTTTACAGGTCGGCAAAATGCGAGGTCTGCTAGAGTTGCTCTAAGTCACCCAGGCTTCAACTTAAGAGGGATGAAGTGAAAATTCTTCTCCAAAACCAGAACCGCTTGACCCGTCGCAATACTATTCGAGTAGTGGATAATGTCTGAGACCCGCCGGACCCAATGATGGGCCGACTCATCCTCACGCTGCACGCAATTATCCAGATCGATAATCATCAAAGGCTGCTTGCACGTCCCTGAAAAATTCTTAATGAACCTCGCTTTCAACTCTGCCCATGAAGTGCTGGAATTAGGAGGCAGTCCTTTTAACCATGTTCGAGCCGGTCCATGCAGCATCATAGTAAAGTACTTGGCACATACAACATCATTAATATCTAGCATCTCCATGGCCAATTCATAACTCTCGATCCAAGTCTCAGGGGGAAGATCAGCTGTATAATTAGGCACCTTACACAATAGAAAAAAGAAACATCCGTGACATTTTGGCCTGAATGATTTTTTCTGTCATGCTTATTACACTTTTATGATGATAATTGTGACAAAACCCGCTATCATCATAGATGTGGTGGGCTCTTACTTCTATGACAAAAAATCATGAAAGGAAATGGGCTTTTCATCCTGGGCGGGCCGGAGACGCACCTGCATCATATTCTTTGGGCCGTCCATGATGGAAAAAATTATGGTAGAAGCAAGGTCAAGGAAAATTTCAGGGAGTTCCCGGTTACGGTGGGTGGTCGGGGCCGAGCGATGCACGGAGGGATTGCACGTTTCTCTCGTACACGTACGCACGTGTGTGTGAGGTGTTGGGCTCTAACTGGACCTGAGCGAGGCGTTCACTTACTGAACCCGAGCGATTGCACTAGCTATGCATTACTGAACCCGAGCGATCGATCCCTTCGGTGCTAACTAAATCCGACTGACTCCTTCGCTGCTAACTGAACCCGATCGATCGTTGCTGCTACTACTTACTGAAGCCGATCGAACCTGCTGCCTCTTGATGAGTAATGAACATGGGGGTCGGTTGAAGGAGTAGAGACGTACGTGGTTGGATGAACATTTCCCGGCGGGGATTGGATGAACAGGACCCCGAGAGGAGGCCGCCACAGCCGAGCTGGTTGGGGGTGGATGAACAAGACCCCTTGGAGGGCTGGTGAACAGTAGACGGTGGAGGGCTGGATGAACAGTAGCTGGTGGAGGTAGGAGGAAGACACGATGGATGAACAGTGCAGGTGGAGGCTAAAGGAAGTCGACGGTGGATGAACAGTAGCCCGTGGAGTCCCGTTTTGTGGTACGCCACACCCCTCCCGATGAATAGGACCCCCGTTTAGACCGTAGCGCTCCAACACAAGTCCGTTTCCTTCATTTTGCGGTAAGCTAGACCTCTCCCGATGAATAGGATCCTGTTTCAACCGTAGCCGGTCGAGCAGAAGGCTGTTTCCTCCAGTTTACGGTACGCCAGACCCTTCCGGATGAACACGACCCCGTTTTGACCATACTTGCTCCAGCAGAAGGCCGTTTCCCTCCGTTTTGCGGTATGCCACACCCCGTTTTGGCTGTTCGTCCAAGCCGGTTAGCTTCCGATGAACACGACATGTTTCATTGCCTCCCGATGAACAAGATGCGGTTTCTCCATTCCGACCCAGCTGGTTGGCTCCCGATAAATAGGACGCCGTCACAGCCGTCCATTGCCTCTCCATGTACACGTGCCCAGGCCGTATGTATGCACGATTAGGCGTTCGAGACCGCGCCCGTATGTACGTATGTGGCCGTATTTTTTGGCATCTGGCTGTATGTACGCGTACACGGTTTAGACTAGACTGCCTGAACTGCTACGTTGGGGGCTCTACTACTACATATGTCGCTGCTTGCTTGGCTACGGTTCATCATTGTAGAGAGACCAATCGACCAGTATGTATGTACACGTTTGTGACAAGACAGAAAAGGCTACGTACTCTTTGATCAGGTGGGTCCCTGCTGTCAGGGAGCATAAGGACGCACTTCCTTGTGTGCTAAGATATAGCTGGAGGGTCCCAGCTGTCAGGGGGAAGAATCATTTTTTTTCGCGCCTAATATGGAGGCACTTCCTTGCATCCGAAGATATAGTGGGTGGGTCCTAGCTGTTAGGGGGAAACGTTTTTTTTTTGCAAAATACAAATGCCCTTCCGGTGGGTCCACGTTGTCAGGTGGAGGAATCATTATTTTGCATGTAATAAGGAGGCACTTCCTTGCTGCAGCCGTGGACCCATCTGTCAGCCTCTTCACATACCGTCCTTTTCCAATGGAACTCATTCCTTGACCACGTTGACCACGCCGCGCCGAGAGCACCAACGCGGTGGACGACGGCGAGGCCTAGGAAGGGAATCATCCAGAGCCGGGGAAGACTCGACAGTTGTTTCCCACGTGGACATGATCACGAGGGTTTACTGGTTCTGCTACGGTGTGAGGCTGTCGTTGTCAGAGAATAATAGGAGGTCTCTGTGAGTACAGGGATGGCCAGGCAGCGATGGGAGTAGGGTGGGGAGGTGAGGCCTGCGCAGCAGCATAGCCGACAACGGGAGGAGGGAGCAGGCAGTCCTGCCGGTGCTGGTTTGAGCGGCTGGAGCAGGAAGAGCAGAGATTGAAGAAGCACCACGACCATTGGATGGACATCCAACAGTCACTGCTCTTGTGTGTTAACTAAGTTGACACGGGCTTGCGTGCGTATCAACCTTTTTTTAGGAAAGCGTACATCTCAACCTAGTAGGCCCACAAGTCAGCCTCAAATATGTTGAAATCAGCATACAACCCATCTGCCGTTATTGCTAATAAATCTAAATCCCATTGACTAATTCTTAAGGATTTTTTTAAGCCACATTCTTTTGTTAACATTACAGCCCATATTCTGGCCAAGGTTAAAAATTCAACGAAATTTTTGTATTTCAGTGCGGTCTGAACTGTTTTTAATCCAAAATTTTGAATCACATTCAAACTAATTTAAAAATAATAAATTTATATCAATTTAAATCCAACATAATTTTCCCCGCAAAAAACAATTAAATTTTAAATCTCAAAATTAAAAAAAAATATTTGAAACTAATTGCCGGTTTCTGTGTTTCTAAAATTTACATGCCATTTCTTACTAAATTTTTTGGGCAAGCAAATACATCGCTCTCGCCTTAAGATTTGCAGCCCAGCAAGGCTGAGAAAGCAAGTAGGCCCCTGTTGGGTATTTCTTTAGAAAAGGTAGAACTGGGCTAGCCATTTTAAGAAAGAAAAAACACAACTGGGTTCATGATGTGGTAAACATAAAATAGAACACTAGCTAGACGAGCCACAACCCCCGCACAGCCCCGTTGTTACCCTGATCCGTCTCTAAAACTAGTAAATAACAACTGCTTGTTCCTAAGAAAAAGTAAATAACAACTACGTGACCTGCTGGGTCCCTGGTGTTAGCCGCTCATTGTGCAATTCTTTCGTTTATTGACTACCTTGACAATGGCGTGGGACCCAAATGTGCAACCATTAGGAGGAACCATTTTTTGGGCTTGTAATAACGAGGCACTTGCTTGTGTACTTCCGTGACCCTGGTAGGTCCCTACTGTCATCCACTCCATGTACATTCATCTCCTTATTCCTCTCGGTTGTTCACCATGTTGACAACTCTAGACGGTGGTGCATCGCGCATGGTGAGCAAAACAAGGCGGAGCACGATGGAAGGCCTTGGACGGGAATGAACAGGAGCAGTAGAAGATGCGAAAATGTAGTTTTAGGCAGAGGGGAGTACGAGGGTTGACTTGTTCGGGTGCGGGTCGGGGATGACATCACTGGAGAGTAACATGATGTGTGGGGGAATAGAGGGGATGGACTGGCCAATGCTTGAAGGTATGGTAGGGCGGCCGAGGCGCACCCAGCCATGTAAGGCGGGAGCAGGTAGGACCGCCAGCATGGTTTGGTTTGGGCGGCTGGAGGAAGAAGACAAGAGATAGAAGAAACTCTAAAAATGTTGGATGTCAATCCAATGGCTGGAAGGCAGAATCGTTTGTTGACTAAGTCGATACCGCCTTGGATAGGATTTTTCCTTATGGGCCCCAAATTTCAGAATCCAAATCTTTCACCACCATGCAACCTTTCTCATGAAGATTAAAAGCCTATTTGGTGTGCTAGCTAAAAATAAGTTTGTGGGTGCTGGCGGGCGCTAAGCACTTGGGGTTCTGTAATGCACAATGAGCTCAAGCAACCGGCAAGAGTGATGCTATTTCCCTTGGTTGGGATTTATTACAATATTTCTCTCTTTAATGAAGGAAATGGAAAGCCATCTACCTTCTTTGAAAGAAAATATGATAGTCATAGCCGATTTGAAAAGGGCAACAACATCTAACTCAAGCGTACAAACGGTACAAAAGCCCAAGGATTAATTGTTCATCAAGTTTAGACAAAACCCAGACTGAACATGCATGGCAGTAACATCTAACCGAACCACTGCTTTTGGCAGTCACAAACAAATGGGTCGGTCTGATCAATAAAATCAACATCCTGTGCCAAAAAGTTTACTGGCATATGATGACAAGTTGTTGTAAATAGAAGCCGAGCATGTTCAGAATCCCATTTGTCGACCTAAAACTTCTTTTTTTGCTGTTCTACATATCCATCCATGAGAAATTTCTTGTTGAAAAACTTAAGCCTCGTGGACAATAGTAAGCTCGCATTCAACAGGAAGAATGTGACGAAGTTTTTGTTTGCCTGATTGGATGCATAACCTTCCATCATTATTGTCCTCAAACGAATGTCATGAGAACTGAGAAAATCCCGGTACTTATTACGCCACCGATTGGTTATATGTTTTTCTCCATGTGTTGCTGCTTACATAGACATGAAGATAGAAAATAGTTAAGGTCTAAAATAAGAGTATGTCGATAGAGCGACAACCAAACGATAATTCTAGTACAATATATATGGGATTTCAATGTGCATGAAATAATCACCTCTATATACAAATTCTCCAGACATGGAAAACATCGCAACAAGCCAATAATTTTGTTCAGATCAATACTAAACATTCTGATATATAAGATCTTGACAGAATCCAACCCCATTGGTAGGCTATCGATGGACGAACTCTTCATTGAGCATATAACATAATATTAGTAGTGTACTCCAAGATGATATAAAACTTATGCGCACAAATGAAAAATTTAGCTTGTGATTACAAAAGTGTAGATGATAATATACGGTACCTGAATAAGTGTGGAGCCAAACACCATGTCGTGATTTCAAACGGATTGTGAATTACACCCAAGGCCTTAAGTTTAGGTGCAAAGACGCCAGTTATTTCTGAAGGTTTATAATAATAATCAAGGAGCAACCTTTGAAGTGAAGGGGCATCTTCTATGATGAGCTGCTGTCCTTCGAAACAAATTCCAATACTTTTAGGGTGAGGCGACTTTATTTGGAGACAATGGTTATGGATTTCTAGTCCAGAAACAAGCAGCAATCGCCCCAGGGCAGGGCAACTGGATTGGATGATGCTGTGTAGTGAGGCCTCCGACAGATCAACCACCACAAGGGAAAGTCTTTTTAGCAGTGGGAGTCAAATTATTAGTACCAGATTGTCTGGTAGATGGCACCGAGCTATGGTGAGGGTGTGGAGAGAGGAGGAAAACCACGAGATGGACAACAGTGGTGTGGGCACAAATACATGGAGTTGGGGTAGCGGTATGTATTTTTCGTAGTAATGGTAGAACTCAAGCTGCTGGAGTTTTTCAAATTTAGTGGATGTCAGCCAAGCGTCCACCATACAGGGTAGGTATGGTAGGTAGCGTGTCGGGATCCAGAGGAGTTGAACAGGGCCTCGGTGGGAGAAGACGATGGCTCTAAGGAGTTCAAATTCAGGAAGGACAGAAATCTGACAACAGTCGAGATTAAGAGGTGCGGTGCACGAGAGAGTGCGCCACCGAGATGCGAGGACTTGTGTGCGGCATCCATCCTTGGTGGGGAGAAGGGAGATGATCTCCCCAAGGATGGCGTCTGGGAGATTGCTAAGGCGGTCCACCAGAGATTCTAGTGGTTCCTCAGATCCGGGTGGGTGGGGGGGGGGCTCCCCGCTTCTCCCTGCACTGCCGGGTATGGGATCTACAACCGGCATCGTTGCTGGCAGGAGCTTCATCTTCTTGGCACCGGGGCCAGCTGACTCCATTTTCCTAGCGAGCGTCGCACCAAGCTCACGGGTTTGAGCAGAGGAGCAAGAGATGAGCCTAGTGGTAGTGCGAGTGGGGAAGGAGGGCTGGTGTTTCCTGTAGGAGCGAGGAAGAAGAGGAGCATGCATTTTCTGTGCGAGTGAGGAAGAAGGTGAGCGGGGGTTTTCTATACAAGTGAGGAAGATGGGGAGCGGGGGCGATTGGGGGACACAGAAGCGGGGGAGTCCAGAGAGCTACAGTAAGTGGAGGCGAGGAGGAAGGAGGGTTTTTCTAGGATCACCCCTCTTCAAGAAATATGGGCTTTTCCTCGACAAAAAAACAAATGTGCTTTAAGATGGATTTGCTATTGTATCAGCCTGGTCGGCTGCCGTGTTTCTTCCTGGACTGTCTTAACACTAGAGGCCGCCCATAAGAAACACTCTCCAGCTCTCCCAGCTTATTGCCAATTCGAAAGAAAAAAAGAGACGCCCCCAGCTTAAGGCACCTCATCCGTAACCCTTTTCAAATTGAAAAAAGATATAGCTCCTTCACGGGCCCGCTTGGCATCCACAAAATTAGAGTATGTTGTACTGCATGTAGACACTCACACTGGTCATAGCGTGGCAAAATGAGGGGTCAAATAACATGCCCACAATATACATCGATTGTAAAGGTTGACGCGCAAGTCAACATTAACACTAAAGAAAGCTTCACAAGATACGGTATGCATACTAGCTAACATTCACAAGCACTTAAGTTCAGCATGTTTACGCATCTAAATGATTCACAAGACTATAACCAAGACAAAGTTGTGAGAAGGTGTAGAAATAAATAAAAAAGGATTGATGCTTCCCTGAGCAAAGGGCCTCCCTACGCACACATTAATTTCCTAGGCATGCTTCTTTCTGCTCAATGTTGCGTGCACTTTGAGCATGTTGGCAACTCCACAGCTAGCTTGATGGCTCATCTTGTAATTTACACTAACACATTGTAGCAAACAGAGGAGGCAATAGAGATCACTCAACATCAGACCATTTTGTGCAGTTCCACTAAAATCATCTTCATTGCCTGAATGTGAAATGATAGGAAAGCAATGTACTTAAACGGTGACACAAAATAGTAGAAGATATCAATAGCTCGTCATAAAAAACACGATCATCTGGACGAACTGGGTACTGACCTGTGTGAGGAAGATTATGCATAATTTTATAGGTGGTTAGTTGATTTCCACCTTGGGATCTCCTATGATGGCATGGAGGAAATTCTATGCAATCGATGAGTGCAATTCCTTCCATGTGGATTTAGAAAATTTGTCCGACTAACCCCAATATCTTTTTTGTGCAGTTCCACTAAAATAATGCACCGCTGTTTGCATGACCCCTACTCTCTGGCCAGGCCGTCAATGACTCGGATCTTTTATCTTGCGTTGACGGCGTGGTTGCAGTGCTTGTTTGCTCCTCCACACATGACAAGCTCGTTCCACACTGCAAACAACAAGTCAACGTACAAATAAGCTTATTTCATCTTGTGTTGGTCATTCTACCTAGTTACGAATGAAGGAATACCTGGAGCACCGTGATACGAAAACGATCATTCTAACAAAGGGTCAGACAGAAAGGTGAAACACATCGTCCTGTCAACCATTGTGCAATTAAATTTTGTGCAGTTCAATGGAGATGCAACTATGTTACCTATGACGCCCCGAGACCAACGCTCCAGAAGACTTCCAGCTATTCTGAGTTTCGTCGTGCGATGTATTTGTTTGTTGCATTCTTCTTAGCATCGTTTGCATTGCATCATGTCTTCATGCCATCATATCATTAATTTTTATAACTCTTTTAAATAAATTGTATGGATCTTCGGTCCATTTAAATCGAGGGAAATTCACATGGTGATTTCTCTTCATAACATAACCTCCCAATATTATTAGGGAGCTATAACAAAATATTCCATTTATTTGGAAGCCACCGTAACAAACTTGCATTTTAATCTCTCTCGTTTCCATCTATTATAAATCCTCGATCATTCTCCAATTGGCTCCGGTTCAAGTTGTGGCACTTTGAGATATGCCAAAGTAGCCCCATGCCAGTTTTCAACTCAACTTGTATTTATTTGGCCCTCCAAATGGATATTTTGCTCCTATTTCTTTTCTATAAATAGAAAAGGATTTTTCCTTTCTTTTCTTTTAATCCAGCCTGCTAGGCCTCCTGGCTTTTTCCCCCCTCCACCGAAATGGCCCAAGGCCCATCTATACCCATCCTAACCCTAGCCCAATGCCCTCTCCCTCTCATCCTCCCACACCGCCGCCACTCACACACGCAGCGCCCGAACCCGTCGCTCACTAGCCCTCTCCCTTCGCTCGATCTCCTTACCCTCTCGATACCCCATCGACCGCTCCTTCCTCTCCTCCGCGTCCGCCCCCACTCAAGCATCTCCGCCAGAGCACACCCTCGTCGGCCCTCCTCCGCAATGTCGCCTCGCCGCTAACCAGAGCCTCCCCGTCGCCACTGCTGCCTCACGCCCGACCCGCCGTCCGCCTCATCCATCGACCGCGCCAAGCAGAGGAGCTCGCGCCCGAGCTCCTTGTTTCTCCCTCCATGGTGCCGACCGCCTATCCAATCCATCGTCGGTGGCCTCGCCACTGCATCTCGGCAGCAAGTTCGAGGGCCGCTGCCCTGTTCCCTCTCGTCGGACCACGCCTCCCCGTTGCCATGGATTCGTGCTGCCGCCCCGCCTCGTCCTCGCGTCTCTGGCCTCGCCCCAGATGTCGGCAAGTTCGCCATCACCGCGCCAAGTCCCTGCCACCATGGACGCGAGCTTCTCTACCTCCCCTAGCGTTCGTTCACGCTCCAGTGCGGCCACCATCATCGGAGATGGGCTTCCGCCGCCCAGATCCGCGTCTTGGCGTCGTTCTCACCCAGATCTCCGTCGCCAGCCCCAAGCCTCGCCACCGCTGCCTCCGTTTCGCCTGAACCGCGTGAAAGGATCGAGACGAGGTGTCTAGAGGGGGGGGGGTGATTAGACACTAAGTGAGAAAAGTTACAGTTTTTAATTTCTTTAAGTTTAAGTGGAGTTTTGGCACAAGTTTAATAATCACAACACATATCAAGCAAGCATGCAAAGGGTATATGAGCAGCGGAAAGTAAAGCATGCAACTTGCAAGAATGTAAAGGGATGGGATTGGAGTGTGCAAACGCAATTGGAGACACGTATGTTTTTGTCGTGGTTCCGATAGGTGGTGCTATCGTACATCCACGTTGATGGAGACTTCAACCCACGAAGGGTAACGGCTGCGCGAGTCCACAAAGGGCTCCACCCACAAAGGGTCCATGAAGAAGCAACCTTGTCTGTCCCATCATGGTCGTCGCCCACGAAGGACTTGCCTCACTAGGGGTGGATCTTCATAAAGTAGGCGATCTCCTTGCACTTACAAACTCCTTGGTTCAACTCCAGAATCTTGTCGGAGGCTCCCAAGTGACACCTAGCCAATCTAGGAGACACCACTCTCCAAGAGGTAACAAATGGTGTGTTGATGATGAACTCCTTGCTCTTGTGCTTGAAATGATAGTCTCCCCAACACTCAACTCTCTCTCACAGGATTTGGATTTGGTGGAAAGAAGATTTGAGTGGAAAGCAACTTGGGGAAGGCTAGAGATCAAGATTCATATGGTAGGAATGGAATATCTTGGTCTCAACACAAATGTAGGTGGTTCTCTCTCAGAAAATGTATGTTGGAAGTGTAGGCATGTTCTGATGGCTCTCTCCACAAATGAAGAGTGGGTGGAGGGGTATATATAGCCTCCACACAAAATCTAACCATTACACACAACTTACTAATCTTGTTGGGACCGAATTGAGAAACTCGGTCGGACCGATTTAGGAAATCATGTGACCATTAGGATTTTCGGTGGGACCAACATGCAACTCGGTACGACCGATATGGTTAGGGTTAGGGCATAACGTAATCTCGGTGAGACCGATTACACAAACTCGGTGGGACCGATTTTGGTAATAAGCTAAGCAGAGAGTTGGTCAAGCAAACTCGGTGGGACCGATTCGCTCATCTCGGTAAGACCAAAATGTTACGAAGAGGAACAGAGAGTTTGCATTGTAATCTCGGTAGGACCAATTACGAAAACTCGGTGGGACCAATTTTGGTAATGGACATACACAGATAGATTACAATCCCATCTCGGTGAGACCGAGATCCCTATCAGTGAGACCGATTTGCCTAGGGCTTGTGGCAGTGGCTATGACATCTGAACTCGGTGGCGCCGGATAGAAAGAATCGGTGGGGCCGAGTTGGACTTTTGGTTTAGGTCATATGTGGATGTGAGAAGGTAGTTGAGGGATTTGGAGCATATCACTAAGAATTTTGAGAAAGAGTCTCATTAAGCAACACCTCATCCCCTCTGGATAGTATTGGCTTTCCTATAGACTCAATGTGATCTTGGATCACTAAAATAGAAAATGTAGAGTCTTGTGCTTTGAGATTGAGCCAATCCTTTGTCCTTAGCATCTTGAAGGGGTTCCACATCCTCTAGTCCATGCCACTTCATTGTTGAACTCATCTGAAACATACAAGGTAAAAGTGTTCGTCCAACAAGAGATATGTTGACATTAATTACCAAAATCACCCAGAGAGCACTTGTGCTTTCAATCTCCCCCTTTTTGGTAATTGATGACAACATACATCAAAGCTTTAGATAAAGATATAGATAATAACTAGTAAAGCTTTGGAAAGACATGTAACATGCATAGGCTCCCCCTACATGTATGCAATCAAGTGAATATGGAATATAGGAGCATGTGAATGCATAAACATGACAGAGTAAGCACTGTGTTACATGTATCTTGGCTATATGCATCAGAGAAAAAGATGTGAATATGGGAAATGTACCTTCATACTCATGAGTCCTTCTTGCAAACAGTATGTACATCAGCAAGAATTCCTCATACACATGACTGTGATGCATATGCTTACCTTGTGGTCTTGAGTCGGCTTAGAATGGAATGAACCTGCATAAACAAGGTTAGATAACACAGATGCACCTACTAGCCAGAGCAAACAAAAGAAACCACAAGATTACCAAGACTGGGATGACATGTAGAGAGTGAGTACTGAGTACCACATTGGATATAGACATGTCCCCAAAGGTAAAGATGTGCAATGAATTCAAGGACTTCCTTCCCTTAGATGTCTTGCTCCCCTGAATCTAGCATGGGATTACTGGGAGAAGATAGGGAACAGAAAATTAGGGCTCAAAGAAAAGAAACAGAGCTAATGCAAACAAACACATATGAACATGTCTTTCCCCTCTTGAAGACATGTGACTTCTCTCCACTTGAACACCAAGCATCTGGGGTCCTTGATGATTACTCTTTCTCCCATTGAGTATTCTCTCCCCCTAGAGATATGATTAAGCTTTGATGTGATCTCTCTCTCCCCCTTTGACATCAATTTCCAAGAAGGGTTCTTTGGATTTTTGTCACGAAGGGTTTGGTCCTTGAGTCACAGAACAAAGCAGCAAGTTGAATGTGATGCTGGTAGAGGACAAGAATCATTGAGTGGGGCTGGATCAAGTCGAATGCAGAAATGAGTGGCAAGATGTCTTTCCTGTAGTGAAATCGGTGGCACCGAGTTTTATGCTTCGGTTGCACCGAGAGGTTTCGGTTGGACCGAAAACAACTGACCGGTGTGACCGAGTTCATCACAGAGAAAACACTTGTCACCTCAGCTCACTAGACGAGTAAGATCTCACAAGGATTTGCAAGGATTTAACTGGAAGATTTGCAATGAATTGGATGCAGGGAATGCAGAACAGAAAATAAAAGAGAAGAAATCTAGATGAAGTTTTTTTGAAAGGGTAAGCAAATATGCATGAGATAAATGCAAGAGCACAGAAAAGAAGACACGAGAGAACTTCATCTAGAATTGGTCGGCGACAAAGTCACCTATGTTAGAGTATATTGACTTAGGAGTCAAGTGAGATCACTTGATCATAGGTCATACTCATCGTTTAAGCTCAAGATGGGGTTACCATTTTTCATTTAAGCATCTTGATGTATTCACATCTTGTCGAGTTGCTTTGACTCATGACTTGGAGTAAAGCTTCTCTAAGATGAAATAACATACCTTGGGTGGTGGTGTTGATCGAGATCATGTAGTTGAACTTATTTGGGTTGCTCAAGGTTGATGTAGCTCATCAAGAGTTGGGAGCACCACTTTGGAATTTGAGTTCATCTACCTACATGGGTTAGTTATTGCAAGGAAAAAGCACTTATGTATCCAAAATGGTAATCATGAATTTCAGTAATAAATTTGTCAAAGGATATGTTTGAGTGGTTTTGTGCTTCCTCGTCTTCATCCACCATTGTGTAGAGACTTGGTGATGTAGAGATTTATCAAGATGTGAGTGAGTTGCAATCTCATAGATTTAGATTCATCCAAGTACCTACACGGGTTAGATAACATGCAAGGTGCAAATATATCCAAGACATAAGATTATCATCATACGAGAAATATCAAGGATTAGTCATAGGCACATGTCTTGCATGTATCAAATGGAGTTCCTACTCCAAGTTTGAAGCATCAATGATGTTCAGTTCACCTCTCAACCTGAAAACACTTTCTCATCAAGTGGTTTAGTGAATATATCCGCTAATTGTTTTTCGGTGCGAACATGCTTAAGATTAATGTCCCCTTTGACAACATGATCTCGAATGAAATGATGACGAACTTCAATATGCTTAGTTCGAGAATGTTGCACAGGATTGTGAGCAATCTTGATAGCACTTTCATTGTCACAAAGCAATGGAACATGTTTCACATATATCCCATAATCTTTAAGAGTTTGGGTCATCCAAAGTAATTGAGCACAACATGAACCAACGGCAATGTATTCCACTTTGGCGGTGGATAAGGATACCGAGTTTTGTTTCTTGGAAGATCAAGACACAAGAGATCTACCAAGAAATTGACAAGTACCCGAAGTGGACTTTCTATCTACCTTGTCACCGGCATAGTCTGAGTCGGAGTAGCCAACAAGATTGAAAGAGGCCCTCTTTGGATACCAAATGCCAAAATTTGGTGTATGGATTAAGTATCTCACTATTCTTTTCACGGCCTTAAGATGACATTCTTTAGGAGCGGCTTGATATCGTGCACACATGCACACACTTAGCATAATATCGGGACGTGAAGCACATAGATATAACAATGAACCAATCATAGAGCGATAAACCTTTTGATCAACCGGTTCACCATCTTTGGTCAAATCAAGATGTCCACTAGTAGGCATAGGTGTAGTGATACCTTTGCATTCTTGCATATTGAACTTCTTGAATAAGTTCTTGGTGTACTTCGTTTGAGAGATGAAGGTACCTTCCTTAGTTTGCTTGATTTGCAAACCAAGAAAGAATTTGAGTTCACTCATCATTGACATCTCAGACTTCTCCGACATTAGCTTTCCAAACTTTTCACTAAAGTGAGGGTTAGTAGAACCAAATATAATATCATCAACATAGATTTTTGGCACACAAATAGTTCCCCATTAACCCTTTTAGTAAAAACAGTAGAATCAAATTTTCCAATTTCAAAGCCTTTTTCAATAAGGAACTTGGTCAAGTATTTATACCACGCTCTAGGAGCTTGTTTAAGACCATAAAGAGCTTTGTGAAGTTTGTAAACATGATTAGGTTTCTTAGGATTGACAAAGCCGGGAGGTTGCTTAACATAAACTTCCTCCTCTATTTCACTATTTAGAAAAGCACTTTTAATGTCCATTTGGTACAAGGTGATATCATGGTGATTAGCATAGGCAAATAAGATGCGAACGGACTCAATTCTAGCAACGGGAGCATAAGTCTCACCATAGTCCATACCTTCGACTTGAGTGTAGCCTTGGGCGACGAGACGTGCTTTGTTGAGAACTACTTTTCCATCTTCATCTTGTTTGTTGCGAAACACCCATTTGGTACCAATGATGTTGTGGTCGTTATCGGGCTTCTCAACCAATGTCCACACTTGATTTCTTTTAAAGTTGTGTAGCTCTTCATGCATGGCATTTATCCAATCCAGATCTTCCAAAGCTTCTTCAGCCTTCATAGGTTCAATGCTAGAGATGAATGAATAGTGTTCACAAAAGTTAGCTAAACGAGTTTTAGAGCGAGTGATTCTCCCGGTTTGGATATCATTGTAGATTTTCTCGACGGGATGGTCTTTAGCAATCCTTGCTCGAACTCGTGAAAGCTTTTGCTTGGATCTTGGCTGAACATCTTCTTCATCTTGTTCTTCTTCTTGGCCTTCTTAGTTGTTGACGTTGTCGTTGTCTTGTCATGGTGGAGAAGGAGGTTATTGGCGTTCATCTTGGTGCACTTCCTCGTTTTCTTCATCTTGGTGTGTCCCACTTGTGGATGCTTCCGTATCAACTCTTGGTTCACCTTGTCGTGATGTAGAAGCTTCCACTTGGAAGGACGAGGTACTCTCCTTCACCTCCGTTGGACGAATCTTGCTAATAGACAAGTCTTGGATTTCTTCCGAGGGGTCTTTGTCTTCTGTATCAATTGGCAATTGCTCTACTTGCGAGCCGTTAGATTCATCAAACTTCACATCTACTATTTCTTCAACCTTTCGGGTGAAATTGTTGTAGACACAGTAACTGTGAGAGTTTGAGCCATAACCAAGCAGGAAACCTTCATGAGACTTAGGAGCAAATTTAGAATGACGATGCTTGTCAAGAATGTAGCACTTTGAGCCGAATACTCGAAAGTATCCAACTTGGGGTTTGTTACCGGTGAGGAGCTCGTATGCCATCTTGCCGAGTAGCTTGTGAAGATACAAGCGATTAGTTGCATGACAAGCTGTCTCAACCGCTTCTGCCCAAAAGTGCTCCGGCGTCTTGTACTCATCAAGCATCGTTCTTGCCATTTCGATGAGCGTCCGGTTCTTCCTCTCAACAACTCCATTTTGTTGAGGTATGTACGTAGCCAAGAACTCATGTGAAATACCTTCTTCGTCAACAAAGGTGTCCATATTTGCGTTCTTGAACTCCATTCCATTGTCGCTGCGAACCTTCTTGATCTTCACTTCATATTGATTTTGGGCCTTCCTAGCGAAGTTTTTGAAGATCTTTTGGACCTACGATTTATCATCGAGAAAGAACACCCACGTAAATCTTGAAAAATCATCAACTATAACAAGACCAAAAGAATTTCCACCTAGACTTTTGTAGGCATTGGGACCAAAAAGATCCATGTGAAGTAGCTCGAGTGGCCTCCTTGTGGTCATGATGTTCTTCACGGGATGTCTCCCTCCAACCTGTTTACCTGCTTGACAAGCGCTGCAAAGTCTATCCTTATCAAATATGACATCATTAACACCAAGGATATGATTTCCTTTAATAAGCTTGTCAAGGTTTCACATGGCCACATGGCCTTATCATCTATGCCACAACTAGCCTTTAGAGGATTTAGCAATAAAGCAAGTTCTAGGTTGAGCCTTTTTAGTGAAATCAACAATGTAAAGATCACCTCTATGTATACCGGTAAAGACCATTTTATGACTATCTCTACGAAACACTTGGCAATCTACTTCAGTAAATAGGACATTTAAACCGAATCAGCAAGTCTAGATACTGAAAGTAAATTGTAACCAAGAGATTCAACAAGCATGACATTTTGAATGGAGCTATCTTGTGAGATGGCCACCTTACCGAGGCCAACCACCTTACCCTTTGAGTTGTCACCGAAAGTGACATACTTGTGAGGGCCGTCATTTTCAGCAAGCTCACGAAACATATCTGTATCTCCGGTCATATGATCAGTACATCCACTATCAAGAACCCATTCCTTTCCTCCTGCCATATATCCCTAAAGATTTTCCATAAGACCAAAGTGTCTCATTGCATCATCAAGATCAAAGTCACTATCATCATCCTCATCATAGTATCCATGTTCAACATTGTCATGTGGTGGATCAAATCCTAGAGAGGGTGATTCGTTAAAGTGAGTATGACAGTGATATTCTTTATGAATTTTAATAGCTTCGGAAATAATATCACTAATAATTCGAACATCTCCTCTGACACGCATAAGGTTTGTAAGCTCAAATAGACAATCACCAAACATAGGATCATTGGAATTCATCTTACTCAAGGCAATAGACTTATGGAGAATTTCATCCAGATTTTTCAAGGAATAATTTGGAAAACGTTCCTCAAGAAATTTCCATATGGTGTAGGCACACTTAAGAGTAGGCAAACACCCAATCAAGTTTCTGGGCAAGCCTCTAGTGATAAGTACAGTTCTAAGATGGCGAATCATGTCAATTGACTCATCAAGGGTAGGATGCATAGGATCAACATGAGGTGCACAAGGTCTAGCAATGTACTTGTTCAAGTGATATTCATTGAAAATCACAAGCATCTCATTTTTCCACTCATGAAAATACTCCCCATCAAGTATAGGCACTCTATGTCTAAAACTCCCCAAAGTTGACTCATCCATCTTCCTCCAATGGTGTTTAAACAAAAGCAATAGAGACCAAAGCTCTGATACCAATTGAATGGATCGAGAAGAGGTGTCTAGAGGGGGGTGATTAGGCACTAAGTGAGAAAAGTTGCAGTTTTTACTTTCTTTAAGTTTAAGTGGAGTTTTGGCACAAGTTTAATAATCACAACACATATCAAGCAAGCATGCAAAGAGTATATGAGTAGCGGAAAGTAAAGCATGCAACTTGCAAGAATGTAAAGGGATGGGATTGGAGTGTGCAAACGCAATTGGAGACACAAATGTTTTTGTCATGGTTCCGATAGGTGGTGCTATCGTACATCCACGTTGATGGACACTTCAACCCACGAAGGGTAACGGCTGCGCGAGTCCACGGAGGGCTTCATCCACGAAGGGTCCACGAAGAAGCAACCTTGTCTATCCCACCATGGCCGTCGCCCACGAAGGACTTGCCTCACTAGGGGTATATCTTCACGAAGTAGGCGATCTCCTTGCCCTTACAAACTCCTTGGTTCAACTCCACAATCTTGTCGGAGGCTCCCAAGTGACACCTAGCCAATCTAGGAGACACCACTCTCCGAGAGGTAACAAATGGTGTGTTGATGATGAACTCCTTGCTCTTGTGCTTCAAATGATAGTCTCCCCAACACTCAACTCTCTCTCACAGGATTTGGATTTGGTGGAAAGAAGATTTGAGTGGAAAGCAACTTGGGGAAGGCTAGAGATCAAGATTCATATGGTAGGAATGGAATATCTTGGTCTCAACACAAGTGTAGGTGGTTCTCTCTCAAAAAATGTATGTTGGAAGTGTAGGCATGTTCTGATGGCTCTCTCCACTAATGAAGAGTAGGTGGAGGGGTATATATAGCCTCCACACAAAATCTAACCGTTACACACAACTTACTAATCTCGGTGGGACCGAATTGAGAAACTCGGTTGGACCGATTTAGGAAATCATGTGACCGTTAGGATTTTTGGTGGGAACGACATGCAACTCGGTAGGACCGATATGGTTAGGGTTAGGGCATAACGTAGTCTCGTTGGGACCGATTGCACAAACTCAGTGGGACCGATTTTGGTAATAAGCTAACTAGAGAGTTGGTCAGGCAAACTTGGTGGGACCGATTCGCTCATCTCGGTAAGATCGAAATGTTACGAAGAGGAACAGAGTTGCATTGTAATCTCGGTAGGACCGATTACGAAAGCTCAGTGGGACCGATTTTGGTAATGGGCATACATAGAGAGATTACAATCCTATCTCGGTGAAACCGAGATCCCTATTGGTGAGACCGATTTGCCTAGGGTTTGTGGCAGTGGCTATGACATCTGAACTCGGTGGCGCTGGATAGAAAGAATCGGTGGGGCCGAGTTGGACTTTTGGTTTAGGTCATATGTGGATGTGAGAAGGTAGTTGAGGGCTTTGGAGCATATCACTAAGCATTTTGAGCAAGAGCCTCATTAAGCAACACCTCATCCCCTCTTGATAGTATTGGCTTTTCCTATAGACTCAATGTGATCTTGGATCACTAAAATAGAAAATGTAGAGTCTTGTGCTTTGAGCTTGAGCCAATCCTTTGTCCTTAGCATCTTGAAGGGGTTCCACATCCTCTAGTCCATGCCACTTCATTGTTGAACTCATCTGAAACATACAAGGTAAAAGTGTTAGTCCAACAAGAGATATGTTGACATTAATTACCAAAATCACCCAGAGAGCACTTGTTCTTTCACCGCGCCCCTGCGTCACCTCGAATAGCAGTAGCAGCTCGCCCGCTTGTCCCCATGGACTCGATTTGGTCAAACGCCAGGTCCATGGGTCGGGGCCGCCTCCCCTTCCCTTTGCAAGATCTGGCCTCCTGCTCACGTTGACCGGAAGATCGCAAGAGATCTCTCCGCCTCCTATACACGTTGTTGGTCAACAGATCGATGCACGCCAAGGCCCGGTGCACCCCTCAATTCGTCAAGTACCACGACACCGATGTTCACCTGCAGAATGCGTACCACTACGCCAAAGACCTTGGATACACCAAGTTCCACTACAAGATGTACCACTACCGTTGCAAGAACCGAGACCGGCAAGTCCGAAGACCCCAAGTACCACGACTACCCTCGAGGACATTGGTTCTGTCAAGTTCGACTACAATGTGTGTACAACTACCGCCGTCGTGTACCACTACTTCCACTTCCGTCGGCGAGGACCAATAGTACCACTACTTCCCACTACGCCCGTGTACGACTACTTCCACTACGAACTCGATCCGCCCCAAAAATGCACACTTCAAAGGTATAACCTCTGAGATCACCGACCGTGATCAAATGCATGTTGTATGAGATGAATCGTATGTTTGCATCGTGCCTGTTTATTTCGTGCATGTCCCTCTTTTGCCATGCCACCATCACGTGGGAACCCGGTAACCGGGATCACCCCACCATCTCTTGCATGTTTCGTAAATCCACACTTTCTTTTGCACTGACATCTCGATGAGTTGTTGGATCATTGGAATGTTGCCCTGGCACCATTTCTGTTGTCGTTGCTGTGGCACCCATTTCGTTTCCGCCACCATGACAAATGCTTCATAACATGCTCATGTCGACATTTTCTTTAAAATTGCATAAAACTTGCATATGTCATCCGCATCATGATAACAACAATTAAAATGTTTAAGATTGTTGTTACATTAAAACTGCTAAATGACATGGGGATTTTCCGGAATTGTTGTTCGTTA
Organism: Triticum aestivum; assembly: GCF_018294505.1. NCBI lineage: Eukaryota > Viridiplantae > Streptophyta > Magnoliopsida > Poales > Poaceae > Triticum > Triticum aestivum. The sequence goes on along the minus strand of NC_057810.1, from coordinate 372,201,222 downwards.
TTTCAGGCCTCATTTAAATTGCCTAGCTAGGTAGTTTTATTATGCTTCACATCTTGCCATGTTAATTAACATTTAATATTGTTGTGTACCTAAACAAGAGCGAACTAAATAACTGGAATGTGGTGTTTCGTCAATATGCAACTCGTTGCATATTGAGCTCCACTTAATGTGTAGTATTGTTTGTGCACTTTGCCATGACATGCCTTATTACACCGGACATGCATTATACTTTTTTGTGCATCATGCCAAGCTTATGCTTGTTGGTTTACCATGTTGTTTGCTTCTTGCCGGTTTGCTTCTCTCGGTAGCTTCGGTTTCGTTTCGGAGTTGTGAGGATTCATTCGACTACGCCCGTTTGTCTTCTTCTTGGACACATTCTTCTTCCTTGCGGGATCTCATGCAAGATGACCGTTACCCTGGATCTCACTACTATCATTGCTATGCTAGTTGCTTCATTCTATCACTATGCTGTGCTACCTATCACTTATTTATCAAACCTCCCAAATTGCCATGTCAGCCTCTAAACTTTTCATCCTTCCTAGCAAACTGTTGTTTGGCTATGTTACCGCTTTGCTCAGCCCCTCTTATAGCGTTGTTAGTTGCAGGTGAAGTTGAAGATTGCTCCATGTCAGAACATGTTTATGTTGGGATATCACAATATCTCTTATTTTAATTAATGCATCTATATACTTGGCAAAGGGTGGAAGGCTCAGCCTTATGCCTGGTGTTTTGTTTCACTCTTGCCGCCCTAGTTTCTGTCATACCGGTGTTATCTTCCTGGATTTTGCGTTCCTTACGCGGTCGGGTTTATGGGAACCGCTTGACAGGTCACTTTGAATAAAACTCCTCCAGCAAGGCCCAACATTGGTTTTATCATTTGCCTTATAATAATTAAAACTTAAATAGGGGATTTTTGTCGGCCCCCTAGTATATTTAATCAACCCCCTGGGCCAGTGCTCCTCTGAGTGTTGGTCCAACCTGTCAACCGCCGGTGACCGCCAGGGGCAACTCTGGATTTGGCCTACCGGAAGTTTGGACAATCCGATCCTGGCCCGAGACAAGATACGCACGGCTACTATCAGGGTGTAGGCACGTCGGGAGGTCTTGCTGGTCTTGTTTTACCATTGTCGAAATGTCTTGTAATCGGGATTATGAGTCTAATCGGGTCTTCCCGGGAGAAGGAATATCCTTCGCTGATCATGAGAGCTTGTGATGGGCTAAGTTGGGACACCCCTGTAGGGTTTGAACTTTCGAAAGCCGTGCCCGCAGTTATGTGGCAGATGGGAGTTTTTAATATCCGGTTGTAGAAGACTTGACACCAGATTCGAATTAAAACACCCAACCGCGTGTGTAACAGTGATGGTCTCCTTTTGAGTGGGTCGAGAAGAAAACACGGTGGTGTTATGTTTGAACGTAAGTAGTTCAGGATCACTTCTTGATCATTACTAGTTTGCATAGCTTCTCATCTTATTCTTGTACTCGTAAGTTAGCCACCATATCATGCTTAGTCGCTGCTGCAACCTCACCACTTATCCATTCCATACACATTAAGCTTTGCTAGTCTTGATACCCTTGGTAATTGGATTGCTGAGTCCTCGTGGCTCATAAATTACTACCAAAGCAGTGGCAAGTGCCGATGATACCAATGCAGGCGATGCTACCGAACTCAAGTGGGAGTTCGATGAGGATCTTGGTCGTTACTATGTTTATTTTTCGGATGATCAGTAGTGGAGCCCAGTTGGGACGATCGGGGATCTAGCATTTGGGGTTGTCTTCTTTTCATTTAGATTTGTCCGTAGTCGGACTATTTGTGTACTCTGAATGATGTATGATTTATTTAAGTACTTGTGTGAAGTGGCAATTGTAAGCCAACTCTCTTTATCCCATTCTTGTTCATTACATGGGATTGTGTGAAGATGACCCTTCTTGCGACAAAACCACAATGCGGTTATGCCTCTAAGTCGTGCCTCGACGCGTGGGAGATATAGACGCATCGTGGGCGTTACATTACCGGTGTCAGAGGTCAGTGTAATGGCCCAAAACTCTCTTTATGAGAAATAAAGCAAGACAGAAGCATTTCATAAAACGATGGTGGCATTGATTCATTTTACCAATGGCAATAGATTGACAGCAGCATTTCTTAACAGCGACATCACATTAAAAGTGGCATTGTTTCATTTCACCTGTGATGTTAGATTAACAGCAACAGTAAGGGTATAGGGATAGGGGAGGCACATGCACGTTTTACATCCACTGAGGCATAAAATGGTGAGGCAGAGGTGTTGCCGAGTGCGGCAGACATGCAAAGCATGTTTGGATTTATGCATTTTTTGTTCTCGTCTGTGAAATTTCCTATGTAACCATAAGAAATCTAGACGTGCTCATTCTTGGTTGGATTGTTGACCCAACACCCCCCACTTTCTGTCGTTTTTCGACCAAGAGACCGGTCAGGCCAACATCTTTATTTCCCTTTCCAACCAAGAGATCGGTTCATTAATCAGTATCTGCAGTACCATTTTTCCTCTAATAGTAGAAATTTAGGTGGTGTTCGAGTGTTCGACAAGCCGACGAAGCTATCTACATGGGGAGCTTTGTAATACTAGAAGAATATCCACATGAAGGATGCAACGACGTGGGGAGCAATCCTACCTTGATGAAAAAGGGATGCATCGACGTGAGGAGCTGGGCCATTAGTACAAGGCCGTTTCTAAAATAAGTTATACCTCCGGTCGGCGGGATGTGGCGAGGCTGGCAGCGGGATCTGCCAACTCGGCGGCGGCCTCCTGTGTTCTAGTTCTCCTCGATGATAGCGGCGGGCGGGGACATGCTGGCCGTCACCTCGTTGATATCCGCATAACCGCATCAGCTCGTCGACATCCGCGGTGGCTTCTTTCTCTGCCTACATGGCGCGTCTATGCGCGTGTCGACGACGGATGGTGCTGTCCGAGGCACTAGAGGTGATGTTCGACGCGGCGGCGTCGAGGGCCACGATGATGCCCGTGCCACCATGCTCCCCGACAAGCTGGCTTGGAGCAAGTCAGCACTTTTCCTCAAGCTGTATTGGAGAGGCCAGCTGTAGAACCACGCGCTGGCTTAGTGCGGCAATTGGCTCCAATGGGCTAGGAGAGGTAGGTGGAGCTGCAAGCTATCTCGCTCATAACTATCGATCTCGGTGGGCCACCCATACGACTTTTATGTCAGAGAACTGCTCTTCCTGCTCGTCGGAGGCCGCCTAAAGAGTGGAGAAAATGGTGGAAGGAGGAGCTTGGTTGGCATCCCGCTCCTGAACGAACATGTGTGGCCGGAGCGGGTTTCTCGCATTCCACGCGGGCTTAAATGTAGGTGTTTGAATGCGGCGAGGGGGCGGGTACAGCTGGGACTGCAGTGGGCGGCGCCCTTAGCCGGTACGCCGTATCAATGGCGGACGCAGTGAGAGGTCACGTACGCCCTGACCCCCTTGACCGTGGACCTTGACCGTGTACATCCGGCTTTGAGGACAACATTATCCTTAATGGACCTTGACGGTGTATGTCACCTTGTGTCCAGATCTGAGATGCCACGTGTACCAGATGAATAACTCCAAGTTCGACCCCCGTGAGCTAGGTGCGAGCCGAGAACACTGTTGGAGAGACCCCGCTCATAATTTTCCTGCATTGGTTGTTTGATTCATAGGGTAGAATGCTATAGGAGTTTTTCCTATGAAATCATGTGTTAATTGGGAACCTAGCATCCACTCCAACTTTTTTCCACTTCCTTTGTTTTTCCTCTGTCAAACTCTTTGGTTTTTGAGGGGAACACTGTGTTAATTCTATGGTATTCAAGTGGACATGCCACTCCAATCCTTTATTTTTCCTATTCCTGTGTTTTAAGTTCCTACGAATGGCAGAAAAGAAACGGAGAGAGTACTTGCTCTAAATGATGTGCAGCTGCAAGAGCCGCCTATTAATTAACCATGCTCTAAAAAGGTGGACCAGCTTTTGGAGAGAGTATAGGTTAGTAGGAGACCTTGTGCTTGGCTCTTCGCCTCTTTCGGAAGTCGAACAATAATTATGGTACTACACTAGTATTTCTGGCAATTTGACACCTAATAACCACAGCACGTCCACCGCTTGTAAGCAAAAGTTTCTCCTCGTGCTGCCAGCCACCACGTGCGCGTGGGTGAGGCAGAAGGCGTAGTAAGCAAGCTTCTCGTTGTTCTGCAAGTTGACGGGACACATCAAAGTTATTTAGTACTCTCTGCAAAAAGGGCCGCCCATGTCCATGGCTACCATCCCGTGCTCCGTCATTGAGTACGTGCACTATTCATGTGCCATCAAGGAGAAAACCTATTGCATAGTACATGACATCGAAGTGCACGACTCACTTAAGCACTGCTTATCTCCACTTTCTTGCATGACTCGTCCACCTTGATGCTAGATGTCCTGCATGTTGGCAAAAGGATGAACAAAGCTCACATCAACAAAAAAGAGTGGAAGAACATAGATTCCTGATGACTGAGAAGGAGCAAGGAACCTCGCAGTGGAGCGTCTGCACTCATAATATTTTATATTATTCAGTGATATAAAATCAACCAAATCTCTCCATAGTGTGAGAATAACTTTGAATGCAAGCCACTAATTCACTCTATCCAATGGTCAACAGTTGGAAAATCCAAACAAAGCCAACCATCGGATCAACTCTTTAGCACATAGATTGTTGCCACCTTGCACATCCTGCTGCAATGCAGAAACTACCGCACTATCTGTGAACCATCCCAAACATGCGAAGCCGTGGAGACTTGAAGGGCATGTGATAGTATAACGTGTGGGTTCACAACTTGACATGCTGTCGTAGTCAGCTTCCCCATATCTTTTCTTTACTTTTCTCTAAGAAGTACTCCCTCCGCAAACTAATAGAAGAATGTCTAGATAACTGAAATAGTAATGGTCTAAACACTGTTATAGGGAGTACAAACCTACCCTATATACATGAATAAATCTTGCTTGCTGCACATACACACGTGGCAGGACATGGTGTCCAATCACCATTTAGTTACTAATTTTGTGTTACCAAAGAAACCACCTGGTTCATTTTTAAATTAAAGTAGTCAAAACCAGCATGGAGGTAATCAGTCACATTGAACATTCTTTTGTACCGGCAAAAAAAGAACATTTTGTTCTGATATATTTGCAAAAAGATATATTCATAATATCACATGTTATTGTCGACTACCCAAATGTTAATTTGTTACTATTGAAAGCATGCACATTGCTTGATAAGACCGTTTTATCTTAAGTATGTCATGTAATCTACAGGAGACATCAAAATATGTTGTAGTGGGTTATTTTTAGTCTTATCTTTGATAACACGATAAATATTTTGTGAGACATATTGTTGCTAATAGATCATCTATTAATCAAGAGAAGACATGCATTTTATTATTGTCTCTCTCATCCACGTCATCATTTATACTAAATGGCAGTCCAACGATAATGCCATTATAAACAAGTAAAATCGGTTACCATTATTTTCATAAGTTCATTGTAATGTTACCTCTATGGGACACCTAGTTATAGTATATCTAGTAGCCCGTATCGCTTCTCGCTCCTCATCCTTATAGCCCGCCGACTGTACCTTATATACACTTGCTCTTTGTGCAAAGGCCTCCCAAAGCACGCATTAATTTCATGGGCATGCTTCTTTTTACTCAATGTTGCATGCACTTTGAGCATGTTGGCAATTCCATTGCTAGCTTTCTGGCTCATCTTGCAATTGACGCCGACACATTGTACCACTCCTGCAAGGCCCAGAGGTTAATTTGAGAACAAGTACCTCGAGGTTAATTTGACAGACATGCCTTATAGGTTGACAAAAGTCATATCACTTTTTTTCGAAAGATGTCGTGAAGTAACATGATAGACCTTCTTTCCATCCAATTACATGTGTTCAAAAACAAGAATTATCAAAAATAATGCGATAGACCTTCGGTTAACATGTGTTCAAAAAAACAAGTACTCCTGCAAGACCCAGAGGTTAATTTTAGAACAAGTACCTCGAGGTTAATTTCATAGGCATGCCTTATAGGTTGACAAAAGTCATATCACCTTTTCTGGAAAGATGTCATGAAGTAACACGATTAGACCTTCTTTCAAGCCAATTAACATGTGTTCAAAAAACAAAAATTATCAAAAAGTAACGTGATAGACCTTTGATTAACATGTGTTCAAAAAACAAAAAATGTCAAAAATTACAAAACAAAGACCTTGAGGTTCAACTAATAGGACGGATCAATATATACATTTAAGGCAATAAACGTCTATAGTGACCCAACCCATTAGTTTTAACATCGAGTCCACTTCCCATCCTATCACCCATATGATGACTACTCCAGCCTCAGCACAATTAACTCCGGAGTTCTATTGGATGAGCAATCGGTAGGGAAGAGAGTCCTTGCTGATATACGAAGCCTCTTTGCATCCTTTATTGCGTACCCGGATGACCGCGTGTTGCCGCCGAATGGCCAATGCCACGCCCCCCGCGAATGTAGAGGCTTCCCTCCATCGTCTAGCTGGTTCGCGCATTTCCCCCTATCAGTTTGCCGCATTCCCACCTATAGAACCGCCTCGCGTGACCAATTCCTCTCCAAACACCTAGGGAGGCGGTTGAATCGAACAAGTCTAACTTGTTTCTAGTCATTATGTTGACGTGGCATCGAAAGGGTATGATAGATGACTCTGACAAAATAATTGACTACCATGTTGGCATACATGGGCATGGGGCCCACTTGTCAGCATGTTGGACGGAGGAAGGAACGGAAGACAAAATGGAGCACGGAAGGGTGCGAATTGATTGGATCACGTGTGATGACCACTGGAGCAATTCATTCAGACTGTATGCAAAAAAATTCGTGCAAGCATAGTCGGTTATACTGTGAGTAGGTGACCATGCGCTTGGCTCTTCACCTCTGGCTCTTCACTACTTCCGGAAGTCAAACAATGATGGTGGTACTACAGTACATATACTTCTGGCAATTTGACACCGAATGAACTACTGCACGTCCACCGCCTGTATTAAGCACACTATTGTAGAGCAAAAGCTTCTCCTTGTCTCGCGAGCTACCGCGTGCATGCATGAGCGAGGGAGAGGTAGTAAGCAAATCTTCTCCTTGTTTGCGAGTTGATGGGACACATCAAAAGTAGTGTATTAGTCTCCAAAAAGGGCTGACCAGCCCGTATCGCTTCTAGCTCCTAGTCTCTCTCAAAGTGCGGCGGGCTGGTGATTTTGCCGTCTATTGAGGTCGGTTAACTCATCACTCGCTCCCACATGTCAGCGACATGCCAAGAGCATTCTAAAAAAATGTACTCTATTGTTATGCCAAGAAGAGGAAGAGCTTTGACCGGCAGACCAAACGAGACAGGCATGCCATGCCGTGAGTGGGTCCAGTTTCTCGTTTTGAACTTGCTTGGTGTAGTAGTAACACTTGGTTTTGCACCTTCGTAGAATGATGAAAATCCCCGCTAAAAAGTCGCTTTGCTCATGTTTGGATACTTTAGGGCTATTTGAGCCCCAGCTAGTTCAAACTAACTCTAACCCATGGATCCAAACAGGGCCAAAGTTAGTCTTGGAAATCACATTAAGCCCTATATACATGGAGAGACGGACTACACGATACTAGAAAATGCTCACCATTAGTAGTAGTTCATTGATTGGTTTTGATTTTTGAATTGAGTTGTGCTAGTACACTTTGCTGTGCTGCTACCGTCCAATATTCATGTGTGGGGGGTTCTAGAATTAAATAAAGGAGGTAGTACTTACTATGGGAAAGGTGAAGTGTTGGTTGCTTCGCCCGAGCAACTTACATTACTCTGGAATATTGGAGTACGAGCGGATTCAATGAAGAGAGAAATGATGGTTGCTTCGTCCGAGCAACTTATTGTGGTGAAGGTGGGGCTCTGTGATTTTACTGCTCACTAGTCATTATTACTGGAGCGGGATGAAGGATGTACCACATGCCGGTGAAACAAAGTTGAATTTTTTCTGGCATTGCTATCAATCTTTCAGGATTTGTTTATATGTACGCATAATTTTCCAGCATAATCAAATTGTATGGTATTGCTATGAAGGTTTCAACTTTGGTTCCCGTAGAAAAATAAGGTTTCAACTTAGGATTCATGTGTCCTCTTGCCTCAAGATTGTCTTGTTACAACATTCCATCAAATACAAATGAAACTACCATGGCTGCTAATGCATCTCAATGGTTCACAGATCAACGCCAATATTCACATCACAACTGAAGACAAAGTTGTGAGAAGGTGTACAAATAAAGAAAAATATTTAATGGATCGATGTTGTTCGTAGGCATGGCTCCATTTCCTAGGCACAATGTTCATTGCTTGGCAGCTAGTTTCACGCAGCTCTATAGCCAAGAAAGAGGTGTATGGAGGACATCACAATCCGATCATTTTGTGCAGTTCCACTAAAATCGAGCTGATCATCCCTATTTGCAAAGATATCCAGTCAGTGTGATTACAATAATAGTGGAACTATATGATGAAACATAACACACACAAATAGAAGCCGATCACCTCTGCGATCTCTCTTTAGGACTAACTACTTGTTGGAGAATATTAGGCACAGAGTTGGATGAGGAGGATAGCAAAACCAACCTTCCTTTCTGCAGTCCCACAAAAATGTAAAGATGTTTACCGTGTGCCATTTTGGCGGAACTGCACAAAACACTCTTAAGAAAAAAGTGATTTGTGCAGTTCACCAAAAGCTCGCAATAGCAACGAAGTGAAATGGATAGCACTGTTAGCAAAAAGAGGTACAAAGGAAACAATTACTACCAAATAACAGGAGTTGAAGACACATACGTCGACAAAAAAAGTAGCATATTCCATGTCAGAAGGGAATGATAGCAGCATGGTGGTTTATCAAAAATGGTTTGAGGACGAAATTGCAAGATGGAAAGTACACCAGCAAAGAACTAAAGAAGATCCACATTCAGGATTTTCTACATGCAGCAATGTGGGAAGATGGGTAGTGGAGCAAGGGGTCATCGGAATGTAACTAGGAGGGCGTCGGTGGCTGGGATCTGCCCATATCGCGGGAGCGAGCAAGTGGCGAAGGCCCTACCGCGCCTGAGCTTGGTCAGAGAGAATGGCGGGTACAACAGATTGGGACGTGCTGCCTCGACGCCGTCGAACGGAGGAACGATGCACATCCTCCCTTTCCGCCGGCGGGCGGTATGCGGCCAGATCAGTAAGCAACGGTGAGAGAGAGGCAACCGCCACCTTGTGTGCCATAGTGTGACGAGAGACAAACCCCGACAGGCAGGCTTCATTGTATATAGTGGAGCGGATTTCCTTATTCTCGATGACAATCATTTTATATTCTATACGTTCCATTGAGGAATATAACTTTATTTAATAACGCGTCAAGTCGAACTTTTTTTCATGTACGCGTGGTACACGACCCTCCTTCGAGTAAACATCATCTACATGCGTCAAATTATCACGTGGGCTGCCTTTTCGTACAGAAATAAACTCCACCGTGTACCCGCGTGGGTGTGACTGGGAACGAAACGTGAGTACGTGCATCATGCGTGCACCTCTTCTTTACGTGCATGTACTTACATGGATGGCTGTGAGATAGATGGTTTGTGCGAAACAGAGGCAATGTGTTGATGATATCTCAAACAAAAAATGTAATATATGCAATCTGTGTGAAACAGTCATGGATATATCATATATAGAGGGAGCGATGCACAAGAAGAGAGTGGAGGGATCGTCGGGGCGATAGATTGATAGAATCGAAAATAGGGATGAAGTGTGTGGGTGCGCAATCGATAAAGAGTGCCATCAAATTTGTGTTTGCCCATGTCAAAGATACAGGGCGGCTGGCCTATTGGAATGTGAGAGGGCAGATGTGCAGTTTGGCTCCTTGGCATGGATACCTACCTACAATGTTTGACTATCGGTGTGTGTGTGGGGGGGGGGGGTGGGGGGGGGGGGAAGAGACATAACTATAGAGGGGTAGATGGACTGTTATATGTGTGGAGAAGGAGAGAGACCAAGCTATATATTGAGCGAAATCGATCGACATCAATGCATATGTGTAGTAGAGGAATAAGGTTGGCAGAAAGACAAAGGTAGAGTGTTGGAGGGTTGGTGGTGGAGTTGCTTCTCCCAAATGGTGGGAGAGGCCTACTAGACAAAACGAAGGGTATGAGTGCAATATCAATAAGAGAGGGGATGTCTGCCTGCCTATGCACGTGCGTGTGAGAGATGGGTCGGGAGGTATGCAAGGATGATGAGGGTGGATGATATGGTTGTGGTAAGCAGACGTAACTACATAGGAATATCAATCATCGTGTGTCGGAGAAAGGGAGAGACATAACTAGTGAGGTACGTTGATCATTGCATCGGGAAATACACTTATAGTTGACCCAGCTATATGTAGGGAGATCGGTAGGTATACATGCATGCATGTGCTAGAAGCAAATAAGGTCCGGAGAGATGGATAGGGGGAGAGGGATGCGGCTAGTAGGTGGTGCGAGAGTTCTACTATATCGAGGGAGGAGGAGTGTGCGAGTATGAGATCAATGAAAAGAGGGGCGGGAGTGTGCACCTGCGTGGAACCGTATTGGACATAGGGGGGCATGGACGGTGAGAAGAGAAGAGGGAAAGTGTGTGTTTGTGGTAGGCACACTTGGCTAGAGAGGTATATCGACCGGCGTGTTGTCACATCCCTAGCTTCTGGTGCTGCCTAGTGTTTGCATCATGTTTAAATTTTTGAAACTTGAACTGAGGAAATTTGGAAGCCTCAAGAAGGGCAAAAACCCTAAAATCTCATTCATTGTTCCAAAATGCTCTTCTTAAATGTTTGATAATTTTTGGCAAAGGGTTCTGGTCCCAACCAAAATATTGAACATTTTTAAGGACTTAATCTTGGGACTTTGAATTTAAATCATTAGCTATTTGAATTTGAATTATATTCATATAATTAGAATATAATTTCAAATACCCCTGAAATATTTTATGAGCTTTTCGAAAAGTCCATCTAGCAAATAAAAATATTCAGAGGAGTTTTTGACATTGTTTGAATTTGTTTGAATTCAAAACAGTGGCAGAATATTAACTAAAAACAGATATCAGATAATAAAAAAAGAACGGAAACCTACCTAACTCACTTGCAGCCCATCTGGCGCCCCAACCGGCCCAGCACGGCCCAGCCCACCGCCGCTTCCTCCCCTGTCGTCTTCCTCCCCCGCCAGAAGGACAGAGGCGAGGCGTGGCGCGCGCCCGAGAGCCCTGGCCACCTCCTGCTTGCCACCAAGGCGCCCCGACGGGTCTGGATACGCCCGTAGCCCCCTCTGTCTCTCCCCTCGCTCTCTGCTCTCTCTTGACCCCTTCCCCCTCCTCTGCTCTCTCTCGCGCAGCCCGAGCAAAGCTCATCGCCGCCGCTCGCCGTTGCCGCACCCAGAGCCTCCCCCTCGACCCCTCGGTGTGCCTAGTAGTTCGGCTACCTCGCCCTCATCCTCTCCGCCGAGTCAAGCGACCTCGGACGCCCTGCATTGCTGTCATCGAGCCGTCTTCTTCACGCACGGCCGCCGGGTGCCGCTTGTCGATTCGCCGCCTTCGATGCCTCCCCGAGACCACTGAGCTGCTCATCGACCTCGCTGTGAGCCTCCATGCAGAACCCCTCTCTTTTCCCTCGCGTTTGCGAGCTCTAGGCCATAGCTCCGTCGCGGCCGAACTCCGGCCGCCGCTGACCTCGTCGCCGCCGTCACTACAGCCACTGGAGCTCCCACCCGAGTACACCATCGTGCTCAGAACGTCTCCACGAGCCCGTTGCATGCCGCAGCTCGCCCTTCCGTGCCCTCTAGTGGTCGCCCGTGTCTCACCCGAGCTCCGGCGGCCGCAACCGAGCTCGCTGCCGTCGACTCCGGCCACCCCAGGCCCGGAGACCACGACCATCCGACGCGCCATCACGCCAGCTCTCCGTAGGGCCAAAGGGCGCACTGAATGGTGCAGTATAGACGAAACCCGAGCCACCCCGGTGCGTCTCCGCCGCAGTTTAGGTCGTCGCCGGCGAAACTCCGGCAGGAGCTGACGTGGCTCCGTCATTAGGAGCTAACCCAGCTAATTAAACAACCTACAGCCACTGATAGTGGGCCCCACCCCTGGTCAAACCCCAGTCAGCGCTGGGTTTGACCGGGATTAGTTCCTGTGTCACTGACGTGTGGACCCCGCACGTCAGGTTTGACCTGGACCTGGCCGTTGACTCGCTGACATCATGCTGGCATCAGGCTGACGCAATTATTTCTTTCTGGATTTAAAATAATTCAGAAAATCCAGAAAATATCCCAAACTTCAAAAATTCATAGAAATTCAACCGTAACTCCAAATGAAATAATTTATATATGAAAAATTATCAGAAAAATCCAATCTATCCATCTGTACTATTTTCATGCATGTTAGAACAACTTATGACCACTGTTTAGGACAATTCAATTAAATGGCATTTAAATAACCACATGTGGAGTTTGAATTTGAATCTTGGATTCAAACCAACTTCATTTAATCTGGTTTAGTTGCATCAGCACAAATCACATCATATTGCCATGTCACATTCATGCATCATATTGTCGCATTGCATTGATTGTGTTCTTCCTTGTTTGCCGGTAATTGTCCCCTCTCGATAGACGTGTACCAGCGATGTGATCGATGACACCGATGAAGAGCTATATTGTCTTCAGAAGTGCCAGGCAAGCAAAACCCCCTTGTTCATTCCAATAAAATCCCACTCTCTCGCTCCTGCTCTCTTTTACTGCATTAGGACAACACCGATTCAACTGTTACATGCTGCGGTAGTTGAACCCCTTTATCCTCTGCATGACCTGTCATTGCCACAGTAAATAGATGAAACCCACTAGCATGAGTAGGAGTTGTTTGAGCCCTGATGTGCCTACTCATTCATGCTTGTTTGTCATGCCTGCTACTGCTTAGAGTTGAGTCAGGTCTGATTCATCGGGGATGAATCAGAGGCGTGTGAACATGTCCTACTGTGTGTGAGCTAAGTGTGTGAACACGATTTGGTAAAGGTAGCGGTGAGAGGCCATGTAGGAGTACATGGTGGGTTGTCTCATGGAAGCCGTCCTTAGGAACTGAGTTCTGTGTTTGTGATCCATGATTCAGCTACTACCATACATTGGGCCCTGAAATATGACCCCGCTCGACTTCTTATTCACCCAAGTCCTCTGTCCAGGAGTTGCAAGTAGTTTCTGGTGTTTGTAGTATGCTGGAGGCCGTGCACAGCGCTGACCGAAGGGGTGGGCTGTGATGCGGTAGGCACGTGGCCGGGTATACCGGGCCCCCGTTTGGTGTCACGGAACCCTATTCACATCGTTTGGGGCTGTGAGCGGAACTCCGGCCGGATCTCCTCATGGATGGAACCCGAATAGGCGATAAACCTGTACTAGAGACTTGAGTGTTTAGGTAGGTCGTGGTCTACACCCACGTCGGCTTTCGCTTGAAGTCTGCCGAGCACATGTCGTGTGCAGACGCTAAGTGGTGGAAACATGTATGAAGAAGTACACCCCTGCAGGGTTAACATCATCTATTCGAATAGCCGTGTCCGCGGAAAAGGACTTCTGGGTTGCTTATATCAGTTCATAGACAAGTGAAAGTGGATACTTTAAAATGCGCAAGATAAGCGTGAGTGCTATGGATGGCGTTCTCGTAGGGAGACGGGAGCGGATCCATAGTGGTGTATTGATATGGTGAATATGTGGACTCGTGTGCGCCACCTCAAAAGAGTTACTTGCAGTCGTAGTTTAGGTTAGCCACCGAGTCAAAGCTGGCTTGCTGCAGTTAAACTCCGCCATCCCCTTTGTTGATAATGATGCATATGTAGTTAGTTCTGATGTAAGTCTTGCTGGGTACATTTGTACTCACATTTGCCTATTTTATGTTTTTGCAGAGAGACTTCGGTCTCACTAGTAGTTCCACATGGACTTCGACGTTTAGCTTGTTACCTCAGCTACGATCTTGTGCCTCAGCAGGATTTGGTAGATAGTCAGGCTTCTCATCCTTTTTCATTTATAGATGTCTGTACTCAGACATGATAGCTTCCGCTTGTGTTTTGATTTGTATGCTCTGAATGTTGGGTCATGAGACCTATGTTTGTAATATCTCGCTCCTCGGAGCCTAATGAATAAATACTTGAGTCGTAGAGTCATGTTGTGATGCCATGTTGTATTTGCACATATCGAGCATATTGTGTGTATGTTATTGAAATGCTTGGTATGTGTGGGATCTGACTATCTAGTTGTTTATCCTTAGTAGCCTCTCTTACCGGGAATTGTCTCCTAGTGTTTCCACTGAGCCATGGTAGCTTGCTACTGCTCCGGAACACTTAGGCTGGCCGGCATGTGTCCTTCTTCGTTCCTGTGTCTGTCCCTTCGGGGAAATGTCACGCGATGAATACCGGAGTCCTGTTAGCCCGCTACAGCCCGGTTCACCGGAGTCTTGCTAGCCCAGTGCTACAACCTGGATTCACTCGCTGATGACCGACACGTTCGATGCTGGGTCATGGATGCCTGTCCCTGTAAGTTTGTGCCACTTTGGGTTTACGACTAGCCATGTCAGCCCGGGCTCCTTATCATATGGATGCTAGCGACACTGTCATATACGTGTGCCAAAAGACGCAAACGGTCCCGGGCAAAGGTAAGGCGACACCCGTGGGAATACCGTGCGTGAGGCCGCAAAGTGATATGAGGTGTTACATGCTAGATCGATGTGGCATTGAGTCGGGGTCCTGACAGTGTTGGTATCAGAGCTTGACTGCCTGTAGGATTACCAAGCCAAACTGGTCGAAGTTGAGTCTAGAAATTCTTTAGTTATATAAGGGAATTGATTGTGGGATGGAATGTAAGGCTCTTTTTACTCCTTATACCTCATGCCCTTCTGATCTGAGTCATCTTATCTTTCCTACGGGGATTAAGAACTAGGCTATCTCTTCTTTCTATCAGGATCACGTGTTACTAATCCGTAGACTTATAAGATTGTTGGATTTAAGCTTGAGTTCAGTTCCTACGACTTCTGTATGTTAACTGTTGATCTCGAAACCTTGATATTGTGCTTCTGAGTGGTTATGCCACCAATTTTGTGAATGTCTCAAATCTTTTCTGAGCATTTACACCCGTTATGCTGTTCGAGTCATCCCAGGTTTCTAAATAGTCTGATGCATTTGCAAATCCTTTCTTTCCGTTCCCGATGTCCTTTATGGTCAGAATAAGCACACTAACCGGTGCGTTGAGGTAATTTATTGCCTTGACATATATGTTGGAGCTATTATTATGACCCTAGGTGTTTTAGGGAGTCATCTAGTAATTTAGCCATGATTTGTGTCCCAGTGTGATGATTCTGGCCATCATTCTCGTAAGCATCCCGTGATGCCA
This sequence comes from Triticum aestivum, assembly GCF_018294505.1. NCBI lineage: Eukaryota > Viridiplantae > Streptophyta > Magnoliopsida > Poales > Poaceae > Triticum > Triticum aestivum. The sequence continues at coordinate 372,185,780 of NC_057810.1, read as the reverse complement.
CTTAGTTAGTAGGCATTTCACTTCTGGGTTTTCGAACCGAGATTCACCCTACTTACTTCATGTTGATAGTAATTGCTAGCTCCCTTAGGTTATTAGTAACCTTTGCGATAGTCCTTGAAGTCCGTGGTATCTTCTTCTTCCAAATACCATGAACTACTTATGGCAGAAGTTCCTCGTTGAACTGAACAATCACAACCAGAGTGCTCTTGATGAGTTCTCCATTATATATTGTGGCTCTTCCAGTTCTACCTTTCTGCATGGGTTATCCGGAAGAAATATGTTGAACTTCGTTCGACATGCTAAACCATGCATCCGCAACTCAGAAAATCGTATGTTCCTTTGAGTTGTCCCTCTTTAGTTGTCTTCTGACCCTCGTCTATCAATTGATAGTCAAGAGTATGCATGCAATCGTTCATCGATACCTATTACTCTTGTGGTCTGTCAAGCCATTCTATTCCGGAATGACTAGGAGAAACAAACTCCAGTACCTCATCCATATCTAGGATTGGGTCAAAACAATTGTACTCCGCAGATCAAAATGCCAATCCAGCTTTTGCTCTGTTCTACCTTGGAGTATTACCATCTTTATATCGGGATTGTTATAGGAATTGCACACCATCCTATGAACTCTTGGTACAGTGATACTTCTTGCCATCATTGTTCATTCCTCGGTTCCTGTGTTATTGTAACCGGAATGCCGACAAGTGAATCGTGATGTGTGAAATCAATACTGCTAGCAACCCCGTTGCTTGGTAGTTATAGGACAATAATTTCATTCTTAGCATGTTGGTTATTGAATCATCATTCTAAGATTGATCGTGCTACCTAGTCCATTCTCCTGGTTCACTCCTCGATCGATGAGTTAGGATTATTTCAAATCCTTGCTCTATTGATCATATCGTCTTGCCCTGAAAAGCAGGATTGTCCTCGATCTTAGTAACATATCGGTGGTTCGTGATTTTCTGAATATCTTCTCGAAAGTATTACCAGGTTGTCACCTGACCGCTATGTTGAGTTCGTGATCAAGTTGGTTTATTCCTGTAAACCACCCCTTCTCCAAGAATCTGTGTTGGGTACCCCTGAGCTAGTTGGCTAAGCTGAACAACAACTTGGAGAGTTGGAAGATAAAAGCTTACCTAACTTAGTTCGTTTCAAAGGGATATCCTGGTGTTGGTGTGTTAGTTGAAGAAAGATGATATCTTCATCAATTGGTCCTTGTGAACAATTGTTGGATCTATTATCTTAACCCAAACCTTTGATTTGAGTATGGGCTATCGTCAAATCAAATCAGAACCAACGATGTTCATAATGTTGTCTTACTCGTGGTTGTTCCTCGAGCATACACCATTATATCTTTCGGGTCTGACCAATACTACCACCGTGTTCACATGATGGCGGAAGTCCAGTGATATGGAAATTCCGATGAGTTACTGTTGAGCCCATCAGCAGCATTTTGTCTCCCCCATGATTCATGTTGAACATCAACCTAGTGTTGGAAACTTTTATAAGCATTATCTTCATGTCCCATTCATGAGGAATATGTTGGATGAAACAAGTGACTTTCTCTGATTCACGTGCATTTGGAGCAAGTTGTCGCCGTGAGTTGTTCAAAGATTGTTTTTTTCCCTGGTACCATCCCAAGTCAGTCATGCATGTGCGAAGTATGCTATGGTTTGACAGGCTCGCAACCTTCATTCCATATGTGTCCCTAGCACACCAAGCCACTGATTGAATTGTTCAAGGAGAAGAAGTTTCTTTATAAGAGCTAATCATATGACTTATGTAAGGACTTCGTTAACCGCAATGATGGTTCCCAACCTGAACTCGGTAGTGTTTTATTATAAGACTACTATGTGGTCATGCTTGTCTGGGACAACGTGTTCACATGTGTGTAGCAGAACCAGCTCATGTTTTGGAGCTCGCTATTGTAGTTCATTTCCCGAGAATCTCACAACGTCATCTCATCGTTTTGTGTTGCAAACTTTCATTTTTCTTCCTAGGCTCGATGAGTCTGGATTATTCGGACACCAACCAGATCTGAATCTCAGGCAGATATGATGGTTGGAACATTTCCCAAGAACTATGATAATGGTCTCTCTGAACCGGTAAAGTGGATGTCGTGGCTAACACACCCAGCCGGAAGACCTATTATTGTAGTATCTTGATTGAGGAAGTTGGCCACCTCCCCATAAGGATTTCGCAGGATTTACCTCCGTAGTTATTCCTTATGGATTCTTGTGCTCCCGAAGTCCGACCTTTTACTTGATGTTCTAGATACCAAACCATTTCAATGAATGGGATACGCTAGCACATCAAAGAGAACATTAGAAGCGGAGTGCTAAATGTCTCTCGGTCGATCATCCAGATTTTGTTCCTTGGCTTCGCTAAGGTGTAATCTGAGAAGGTGTTATCTTCCTTTGTGTCTGCATCATCCATCATTAGCCATCATGATAGTACGTTGTGTTGCCAGGATCCTTGACACGGATGTTGGTAAAACCTTGATGATTGTGGAAATGCTCAAGTTCTTGAGAGCACGCACAAGCGCTACGTGTTATCATCGGCACTAACTGGGATTCCTCTCAGTTTCCTCGGCAATGCTATGACCTTTTCAAACAGTGAATTCACTCTCTATTGTTGGGTTCTTCCCCAGTTATGAGAATCATTCCCAACATTTGCATTTTGTTCCCAGCTTGCACCACCAATGTGCCATTCTACCATGGGTCTCTTCCATTCCCGGTGGTAAGCAAATTCATCAATTACGTTGTCTTCAACAAGGTAATCCACATCATCCAAGTCCGAGTATGCCATTCTACCGACCCCTTCCAAACGATCGCTCGAGAATTGCCTTAGGCTGGTTTAAAGAGTTTCAATGATCTCTGAATCAAAGGTAATTCTTTTTGCCACTTAAGGGGATATATCTACGAGTCACCATTCTTAAGGTGCCTCGTTGTGGTGTCATGGCAACTCAACTCCTCGCTACGTTGACAACCGTTCACCACCCTCTTAGGTGTGGAATTGTTGCCTAACTAGTGAACCTTTGTCATCCATTTCACTCCATCCCTCTAGATGTGTGCTTCGTGTCTCAGCTCAAGAGATGTGTCAATGTCTCGTCCCATGAGTTGATCCTGAGTTGTTCGATCTTCGAGAAGATCGATCCTTCTAGAGTCCCCTTCTCCTCTCGTTGTCATATTGGCTGGAGTTCTCAGAGCAAGACGACAAGACAAAGATGGTGATTGAATCAACGTCCATTTGAAGTGCACCCTGGATCGTGAAGATTATACTAGTTTGCGTTTCCCCTTCATCTTACCCTACGCTTGAATCTCGAGACGAGATTCTTGTTTAGTGGGGGTGAGTTGTCACATCCCTAGCTTCTGGTGCTGCCTAGTGTTTGCATCATGTTTAAATTTTTGAAACTTGAACTGAGGAAATTTGGAAGCCTCAAAACCCTAAATAAAAGAAGGGCAAAAACCCTAAAATCTCATTCATTGTTCCAAAATGCTCTTCTTAAATGTTTGATAATTTTTGGCAAAGGGTTCTGGTCCCAACCAAAATATTGAACATTTTTAACGACTTAATCTTGGGACTTTGAATTTAAATCATTAGCTATTTGAATTTGAATTATATTCATATAATTAGAATATAATTTCAAATACCCCTGAAATATTTTATGAGCTTTTGGAAAAGTCCATCTAGCAAATAAAAATATTCAGAGGAGTTTTTGACATTGTTTGAATTTGTTTGAATTCAAAACAGTGGCAGAATATTAACTAAAAACAGATAGCAGATAATAATAAAAAAAGAACGGAAACCTACCTAACTCACCTGCAGCCCATCTGGCGCCCCAACCGGCCCAGCACGGCCCAGCCCACCGCCGCTTCCCCCCCGTCGTCTTCCTCCCCCGCCAGAAGGACAGAGGCGAGGCATGGCGCGCGCCCGAGAGCCCTGGCCACCTCTGCTTGCCACCGAGGCGCCGCGACGCGTCTGGATACGCCCGTAGCCCCCTCTGTCTCTCCCCTTGCTCTCTGCTCTCTCTCGACCCCTTCCCCCTCCTCTGCTCTCTCTCGCGTAGCCCGAGCAGAGCTCATCGCTGCCGCTCGCCGTTGCCGCACCCAGAGCCTCCCCCTCGACCCCTCGGTGTGCCCAGTAGTTCGGCTACCTCGCTCTCATCCTCTCCGCCGAGTCAAGCGACCTCGGACGCCCTGCATCGCCGTCATCGAGCCGTCTTCTTCACGCACGGCCGCCGGGTGCCGCTTGTCGATTCGCCGCCTCCGACGCCTCCCCGAGACCACCGAGCTGCTCATCGACCTCGCTGTGAGCCTCCGTGCAGAACCCCTCTCTTTTCCCTCGCGTTTGCGAGCTCTAGGCCATAGCTCCGTCGCGGCCGAACTCCGGCCGCCGCTGACCTTGTCGCCGCCGTCACTGCAGCCACTGGAGCTCCCACCCGAGTACACCATCATGCTTAGAACGTCTCCACGAGCCCGTTGCATGCCGCAGCTCGCCCTTCCGTGCCCTCTAGTGGTCGCCCGTGTCTCACCCGAGCTCCGGCGGCCGCAACCGAGCTCGCCGCCGTCGACTCCGGCCACCCCAGGCCCGGAGACCACGACCATCCGACGCGCCATCGCGCCAGCTCTCTGTAGGGCCAAAGGGCGCACTGAATGGTGCAGTATAGACGAAACCCGAGCCACCCCGGTGCGTCTCTGCCACAGTTTAGTCGTCGCCGGCGAAACTCCGGCGGGAGCTGACGTGGCTCCGTCATTAGGAGCTAACCCAGCTAGTTAAACAACCTACAGCCACTGACAGTGGGCCCCACCCCTGGTCAAACCCCAGTCAGCGCTGGGTTTGACCGGGATTAGTTCCTGTGTCACTGACGTGTGGACCCCGCACGTCAGGTTTGACCTGGACCTGGCTGTTGACTCGCTGACATCATGCTGGCGTCAGGCTGACGCAATTATTTCTTTCTGGATTTAAAATAATTCAGAAAATCCAGAAAATATCCCAAACTTCAAAAATTCATAGAAATTCAACCGTAACTCCAAATGAAATAATTTATATATGAAAAATTATCAAAAAAATCCAATCTACCCAGCTGTACCATTTTCATGCATGTTAGAACAACTTATGACCACTGTTTAGGACAATTCAATTAAATGGCATTTAAATAACCACATGTGGAGTTTGAATTTGAATCTTGGATTCAAACCAACTTCATTTAATCTGGTTTAGTTGCATCAGCACAAATCACATCATATTGCCATGTCACATTCATGCATCATATTGTCGCATTGCATTGATTGTGTTCTTCCTTGTTTGCCGGTAATTGTCCCCTCTCGATAGACGTGTACCGGCGATGTGATCGATGACACCGATGAAGAGCTATGTTGTCTTCAGAAGTGCCAGGCAAGCAAAACCCCCTTGTTCATTCCGATAAAATCCCACTCTCTCGCTCCTGCTCTCTTTTACTGCATTAGGACAACACCGATTCAACTGTTACATGCTGCGGTAGTTGAACCCCTTTATCCTCTGCATGACCTGTCATTGCCACAGTAAATAGATGAAACCCACTAGCATGAGTAGGAGTTGTTTGAGCCCTGATGTGCCTACTCATTCATGCTTGTTTGTCATGCCTGCTACTGCTTAGAGTTGAGTCAGGTCTGATTCATCGGGGATGAATCAGAGGCGTGTGAACATGTCCTACTGTGTGTGAGCTAAGTGTGTGAACACGATTTGGTAAAGGTAGCGGTGAGAGGCCATGTAGGAGTACATGGTGGGTTGTCTCATTGAAGCCGTCCTTAGGAACTGAGTTCTGTGTTTGTGATCCATGATTCAGCTACTACCATACATTGGGCCCTGAAATATGACCCCGCTCGACTTCTTATTCACCCAAGTCCTCTGTCCAGGAGTTGCAAGTAGTTTCTGGTGTTTGTAGTATGCTGGAGGCCGTGCACAGCGCTGACCGGAGGGGTGGGCTGTGATGCGGTAGGCACGTGGCCGGGTATATCGGGCGCCCGTTTGGTGTCACGGAACCCTGTTCACATCGTTTGGGGCTGTGAGCGAAACTCCAGCCGGATCTCCTCATGGATGGAACCCGAATAGGCGATAAACCTGGACTAGAGACTTGAGTGTTTAGGTAGGTCGTGGTCTACACCCACGTCGGCTTTCGCTTGAAGTCTGCCGAGCACATGTCGTGTGCAGACGCTAAGTGGTGGAAACATGTATGAAGAAGTACACCCCTGCAGGGTTAACATCATCTATTTCGAATAGCTGTGTCCGCGGAAAAGGACTTCTGGGTTGCTTATATCAGTTCATAGACAAGTGAAAGTGGATACTTTAAAATGCGCAAGATAAGCGTGAGTGCTATGGATGGCGTTCTCGTAGGGAGACGGGAGCGGATCCATAGTGGTGTATTGATATGGTGAATATGTGGACTCGTGTGCGCCACCTCAAAAGAGTTACTTGCAGTCGTAGTTTAGGTTAGCCACCGAGTCAAAGCTGGCTTGCTGCAGTTAAACTCCACCATCCCCTTTGTTGATAATGATGCATATGTAGTTAGTTCTGATGTAAGTCTTGCTGGGTACATTTGTACTCACGTTTGCCTATTTTATGTTTTTGCAGAGAGACTTCGGTCTCACTAGTAGTTCCACGTGGACTTCGACGTTTAGCTTGTTACCTCAGCTACGCTCTTGTGCCTCGGCAGGATTTGGTAGATAGTCAGGCTTCTCAGCCTTTTTCATTTATAGATGTCTGTACTCAGACATGATAGCTTCCGCTTGTGTTTTGATTTGTATGCTCTGAATGTTGGGTCATGAGACCTATGTTTGTAATATCTCGCTCCTCGGAGCCTAATGAATAAATACTTGAGTCGTAGAGTCATGTTGTGATGCCATGTTGTATTTGCACATATCGAGCATATTGTGTGTATGGTATTGAAATGCTTGGTATGTGTGGGATCTGACTATCTAGTTGTTTATCCTTAGTAGCCTCTCTTACCGGGAAATGTCTCCTAGTGTTTCCACTGAGCCATGGTAGCTTGCTACTGCTCCGGAACACTTAGGCTGGCCGACATGTGTCCTTCTTCGTTCCTGTGTCTGTCCCTTCGGGGAAATGTCACGCGATGAATACCGGAGTCCTGTTAGCCCGCTACAGCCCGGTTCACCGGAGTCCTGCTAGCCCAGTGCTACAGCCTGGATTCACTCGCTGATGACCGACACGTTCGATGCTGGGTCATGGATGCCTGTCCCTGTAAGTTTGTGCCACTTTGGGTTTACGACTAGCCATGTCAGCCCGGGCTCCTTATCATATGGATGCTAGCGACACTGTCATATACGTGTGCCAAAAGACGCAAACGGTCCCGGGCAAAGGTAAGGCGACACCCGTGGGAATACCGTGCGTGAGGCCGCAAAGTGATATGAGGTGTTACATGCTAGATCGATGTGGCATTGAGTCGGGGTCCTGACATGTGTGCCGGAAAGAAGGAGCCGGGGGGCCTACACACACTGTGGGTAAACGACCTAAAGAGAAATAACAAATGTAAGCGATGGAGGGGACACTGAGGGAGGGAGAGAGGGGGGCACGCGTGTGCATGCACGAGAGAAAGTTAGTGGTGGCTACAAAGAGAAGAGGGTTGTGTGGGTGTAAAAGACGAACAAAGATCATAATTCATTATAAAAAAGTGGATTCAGATATTTGAAGAAGATATCATAGTATTTTAAACCGACACCTGCATGAGTATATATAATAGTGATACGCATGGTGTGGTTATGAACATGTTATACTACATATAATATGTAGAACATTTATTTGAAATTTTGATAATGTGTGGCTTTTGCAGCTCAGGGCTAAATACTTGTCATAATATAGGGGCCGGGGCACTATACTTTGTGTGATAAACACAATGTACGTATGAAACATGGTTTAGATTTAGAAGATCTAGTCAGTACATCAAATGTACTATTATTTGGAAACAACATCTAGTGTATTCAAAGTTTTGAATTCGAGTTCATATAGTGCACATAGTTCATATCTATCTCTATAGTAAACATGTGGTATGTTCTTAAAATAATATACGAATGATGGTTTCAGTTGGAAATAATCATGATTGTAGATACTTATTAAAATAGAGAAACAAATTCAAATTTAGTTCGAATTGCAGCGGTAGTATAGACATTTGGAATGCACTAAAATGTTCATATGAGTAGGTTACATGCATTATACAGCCAGCCAAAAAAAATTAATTGGACATAACATGAATTCATAGCTTTGAATATCATTTGTATATTAAAATGGGACAAGACTCTATTGGTGTGGTGTGAATATTTTTTTCTTTCGCTTTTTCGTTGAGGGAAGTGCGAATTGATTTGGTATGTACATAATTACACGTTAGGCTTGTCACTAAAATTCAACCCGTGCCTTGTTATCCCAAAAATTCAGATATCGTGCTCCCAAAAATCGCGCCTTCGCAACCCGCGCCTTGCTATCCTGAAATAATAACGCGCGCAAAAACTCCCTCCAGCTGCCAAATCTCGACACGGGAAATCCCCTTCTAACCTTGGACCAAAAGGGCCGCAAGTTCAAATCGGTGGGGGTACTTCTGTAACACACCCTAAATTTTGGACAAGCGTGTCCCTAAGTCATGGTTCCCCCCTCCCATCACCTCCTTTTCGCCATTCGAAATCCTAGGCCGCCATAACCTCTCTGCTCCAGCCGCAAAACCTCACCCTCCTCCGTCCGCCACCTCACTGCTGCCTAGCCGGAGCCTCTTCCCCGACGACATCGTCCACCGCAACAGCTCAACGTCCCTGATCGACCTCCCCGGATGAGGATCCGTCGTCAATCTTGTCATCCCGCCGGTTCAGCCGCCCCGTCCTCCACCTCCATGTAGTTGCTCTGACGACCGCCTCATCTATCGCGGCTGATCCATCCCCATAGCGCTGCCTTAACCTACTCCACCAGAATAGCAGCATCCTCACCGACTCCTCGGACGAAGCCGAGGCCTACTCGGCGCCACCAAACAGGTTGTACACTCATCGCATCACACCTTCTCCTTACCTCGACCTCCTGGCTTTGACAATGCACGATCCCATACCCCCATGGCATGAATACCTTGAAGCCGGTGCCGCGGGCGACATCCCCTCGGCGGCTCTCCCCTAGTGCAAGGCTCCTTCGGCGGCGGCGTCCATACTAGCCGGATATGCCGCTACTGCTCCGGCTCTCGCTTGCTCGCTCGCGCTGCTGCTGCTGCTCCGACTCCCGCTCGCTCGTGCTGCTGTTACTGCTTCGGTTCTCGCTCGCTCGGCTGCTTCTTCTACTGCTCCGGCTCTCGCTCGCTCGCGCTGCTGCTGCTGCTGCTCCGACTCTTGCTCGCTCGTGCTGCTGTTGCTGCTTCGGCTCTCGCTCGGTCACTCGCGCTGCTGCTGCTCCATCTCTCGCTCGCTCGCGCTGCTGCTCTGCTCTCCACCTCGCTCGTGGTGCTACTCTGCTCTTGATCTCGCTCGCGCTGCTGATGCTGGTACACGGGCTGTTGTAGCTACACGAGTTGCTGATCTTGCTCTAGTTCATGCTGCTCCTCCCGGCACTGCTGCTCCGCCTGCTATCTGCTACTATGTTCCACATCGACCGCCTGCTGATTTAGAACACTATTTCTCTACTACAAGTGATCGAGCGGCCTAAACTACATTTGATGTGCTTCTCTGCTATGAGTGCATTCAGTTTTGACAGTAGCATTCAGGTTCCACAATAAATTTCAGTTTCGACAGTTAAGTTTAGAGTCAACAGTTTTTACCTCATCTATTGTAGTCAGGTGTTTTTGGGTGATGTAAATTTTACATCTATCACTCTTTGGTAATGTATTTTACATCATCTATTGGAGATGCTATTAGAATCCCGCTTGACATTAGTGATGTCTGTCTTGTACTGCTTCAGCCTTGCCGTCTTACGACTCGCGTAGCTGCTCCAATGACAGAACCATCCATCACAACAGAGCAGTGCCCTGGATGCCGTCTACAGACACCTCAGATCTTCCTCCAAACCTCCGACAACCACCTCTACCGCAACTTCATTGGTGACCAACCTGTCGGCGTTCTGGGAACGGGGGTCCCCAGACTTGCCTGCCTGCGGCCTGCAGCGGGGCTCAGCAGTGGCCCAGTACGGCATGTCTTCATCAACAAACGCTCAAGACCCTTGCAAGGGGCCAAGCCTTGCGAGGCGGACGACACAAGGCCTCCTCAGGGGCGGCCTCACCAGGCAGGCTCGCGAGGAGGCAGAGAGATCAAGCCGAGGGGTACATCATGAGATGCTCATGATGCAAGCCATGACGATCAAGGCCAGGCGGGCGCCAGCCTGCGCAGTGTCCTCATTTCCTCTTTGGTGCAAAGGGGCAAGCGCAGGCGCGGAGTACCGAGGCATCAAGCAAAGGTTTATATATTGGTGCAACAAGACCAAGACCAGCAAGACGGCAGGACGGAGGTTTTTGTGGAGCCCAAGATGGTGTCATCACCAGTGCCTTTGGCTGTCGAAGACCACTTTTAGTCAGGATAGCTTGTACTAGTTGTCCCCTTTCGAAATGGCCGTTGTTGGCTCCCTTCCTTCTCAATATTTGGGAAGAGGACCAGGGCCTCTATAAATAGAGATAGCCACCACAGTAGTAGAGGATCGAATCTGGACGAAGCAGAACACCCACCACCACAAGAACACCTACCCTCGCGAGGCTGTTCTCTCTCTGTACTGTTCATCATCAGCCCAAGAGGCAATCCACCACACCACACACTGGATTAGGGTATTACACCACAACAGTGGCCCGAACCAGTATAAACCTTGTGTCTCTTGTGTTGTTCATTGTGCTAGCTTAGATTCACGGCGAGGTTGTGGGCGTGTTTCGGTAGGGAGAAGATCTTCGGTGCACCCAAGAGTTCGAACCTTAAGGGTTTTGCTGGAACCCGATATTTGACATTTGGCGCGCTAGGAAGGGGTGCACCGAAATCTTTTCTCCGCTAATCTACGTCCCATCGCTTCATCGCATCCTTGGCAGACGCTCGCCGAGCTCGCACCGAGCGCCGGGCTGCTCTCGCCGCCCGCGTCGGCGGGCCTCAACGTCGTTCTCCATCGCCTCCCGCCAACGCCGCCACCGGCCCGACGGGGAATGAGCAGCAAGCATCTCCACACCGCCACTCCGTCGTTGACCCCAGCTGGTTCGTCGTCTCACGCTCGTCGAACCCCCACGGACGTGCAGGCTGTGTTGGTCTTGGCACGTGAGCTCTTGCACTACCGCCTCATCGATGACCTCTATGAAGAATGGCTCGCCCACATCACCGAGCTCGTCAGCGCCACGGGCGGCTCTCCTGCGCCGTCCCTCTCGCTGCCTCGCCCTCCATCCTGCATGGGCGACGTGGCTTAGGGAGCGCCTCCGCCACCTCTTCCCCAAGAAGGCGCGTGGTCCCTGGACATGACCCACTGCGTCCGGTGCCCGCGCGGCAAGAAAGAAGCTGCCAAAAAATTCCTCGACCTAAAGAAGGCGCTCACGTGCTCCATGCACCTGCACGGCTAGACCGCATCCCTGCACCAGCACGCCCAGACCCTGCGCTGCCCTTGGCGGCGGTGCGTGGGAACCATCAAGAGCAAGCCCCACGTCAGCAAAAGGCTCCGGTGGCCACTGCAAGCTACCGTGCCTTCACCCACGAGCTGTGTAGCTTCGCCTGGCCCGGCAAGTTCAAGCCGGACCTGCCTCCTCGCTATGACGGTACCGTCGACCCCGCGGAGTTCCTGCAGCTCTACGAGCTGGGCATCGAGGCGGCCAACGGAGACGAAAAGTTCATGGAAAACTGGTTTCCGATGGCGCTCAAGGATGGTGCCCGCACCGGTCTCCTGAACCTGCCACCCGGCTTGATCTCCTCTTGGGACGAGAGGCGCAGCCGTTTCATCGCCAACTTCCAAGGCACTCGCGACCGCCCTTTGGCCGTGGGTGACCTGCACCGCATCATGTAGCAGCCTAGAGAGACCCTGCAGAAGTACATCCAGTGTTTCAACAACGCTCGCCTCAAGATCCCCAAGGTGACGGATGAGGCCATCATCTCAGCGTTTTCTGATGGTGTCCGTGGTGTCAAGATGAAGGAGTATCTCGCCATCCACGAGGATCTGTGCACATCTCTGGAGCTGTTCAACCTGGCGACCAAGTGCGCAAGAGCTGAGGAGGGGCGCCTCTCCCTTCTCGAGCTTCCAGCTGCTGACCCAGAAGAGAAGAAGCCCAAGGCCAAGGACGTGAAGAGCAAAGGAGCGGCCGTGCTCGCAGCAGAGCCAGACACGAAGCGCGGTAGGGACCAGCCGGAGTCGTCCAAGGGCAACCAATTCTGCACCTACCACAACCACTACACCCACAACACCAACGAGTGCCAAGAGCTCAGGGCCGCAAAAGAAGGACGGATCAGTCAACACCCCGAGCGCAACGACCGGGGTTACGGCCGAGGAGGAGGAAGAGGCAGAGGACGATGGGACGACCGAGGCCCTCACTAGGAGTGGCGTGACCGACCTCACAAGGATCGCTGGTAGAACCAGCCTTGTGAGGGAGCTTGGAGGGACCGGCCTTGTGAGGACCGCCTGCAGGGCAACGCAGGCCTTCCTCCTCTACCGCCACCGGCAAGAAGGAATGATGACCACCACCAGGACAAGGGGGATGGGGGCTTCCAGGAGCCACGTGCTATCGCTTGCATCTTGGGCGGTGCCCAGGCCTCAGCCTCTCAGCGCATCTTCAAGCAGTTTGCTCGTGAGGTGAATGCAATCCTTCCCAAGCTCGAGGCCACGCGCCAGCTCAGGTGGTCCAAGTGCGCCATCACTTTCAGCTCTACAGATCAACTCAAGTGCGCGGCTACAGCTGGCGTCCTCCCAATGCTTTGTTCCCTAGTCTTCAGCAATGTGCAAGTTACCAGGACCCTCATCGACGGCGGCGCATGGCTCAACGTTCTGTCCATCGAGATGTTCAACAACCTTCAAGTGCCATATGATCAACTTCAACCTACCAAGCCTTTCTCAGGAGTTACTGACGGCTCCACTACCCCGATAGGGCAGGTCCGCCTCCCAGTCACTTTCGGACAGCACAACAACTACCACACCAAGCTCATCGACTTCGACGTCGCCCACATTTGCCTGCCATACAATGCCATCCTCAGGTATCCAGCCCGGGCCAAGTTCATGGTGGTCACCCACCATGGCTACAATGTCCTCAAGATGCCAGGAAGCGGCGGATTCATCACAGTCCCCTGCGAAGAGAAGGATGTGGTGTGCTCCCTCGAGCGTGCCTTCCAAGCTGCATCGATCGAGGACCCAGACAGCAAGGGCAAGAACCCTCTTGAGGTAGTTCCCAAGAAGAAGAAGACGTCGCCTAGCTCAAGGCCTCACGAGGTTGGCATCTCAGGAAGCGTCGCATCAGGATCCGCGCCCATGCAAGGGGCGCCTCCTTCCATCGCATAGGAAGGCGTGCCCAGCGCCCTCCTCGGGCAAGGCTCAGGGGCTCTCTTTTGGAGGGCCTCAGACTTTGCCAAAATCATGAGGGAGGAGCTCGACCACCACTTGGAGGCGTGCTTCGCAGCATGTTTCCCTTAGGAAGGCATGCGACAAGAAAGGCCCAACCCTCAGGAGTTCATCACCAAGGCCACTCAAGAGCTTCAAGAATCAAGAGTCATACATGGTGACCGCCGTTTGCCTGGTGTAGCCCCCCATCCAGGTGAGAATGGTGGGCTGCACATCTGCATCGACTTCCCAGGGCTCAACTGAGTCGCGTCTCAGGAGCGCCTCTGGCCTTCGCGTGTGGGGCGTTGCGAGGGTCCGCACACAACTATGTTCGCATGCCTTTCAGCCTGCCGAATGCGGCTGCTACTCACCAGCGCCACCTGTGGAGCACCCTGGCGGCTCAGGAGGCCAGGCACCACGCGGTCCTTGCAGAGATGGAGATGGTCCTCGAGGAACCGCCTGGACCCCCAGAGCCTCCTGAGGCTCAGGGCTCCGGTGGCTCATGAGGGTCGGCTCCTTCACCGCGCATCGTCAGCTACTCCAACACCCCCTCTACAATGGTACCAGGTGACACCTTTCGTGTTCATATCAGCTGGGAGCGCCCTCAGGGCTGCATCATTCCTAGGCCGCACGGGTCTGTCCCTGCGGCATGTATCCCTTTTGCTTATGTCTTTAGTTTACCTTACTGGGGGCGCCCCTCGGGCTGCATCATCCCTAAGCCGCTCGGGCTTAACCTAGTGGCATGTATCCCTCCTGCTTTTATCTAAGTTGATTTCCCCTTCATGCCTAACCTTCCTGTGATAATCACCTGCTCGATTTACACCTACCTTTGGAGCCGCTCGCGCTGGCACGTCGCTTGCACATGGGTCCATCCCTGTAACGTCGACAAATCTGAGTGGCCGAGCTCTGATCCGCGGCAGCCCTGCAAGCGTCACCTCACCAGGTCCTCAGTGCCCTCACCTCTCTCTCAGAGCAACCAATGGTTGGTCAGCAATCATAATGGCAACCCATGCTTTTCTCATGTTGGTTTACAGGAACTTCCTGAGGCCTAAAACGGGAGGCACCGCGAGCTCTCTCCCTCTCTTTCCCACGCGATCCACTTGCGCGTTAAAAGTGGGGCTCTTGAGCATCGCAACTCAGGAGCTCTTACTGGCTCTCCAGCCCTCACCCCTTGGCCTAGTCCACGGCATCACAACCTGGCATACCAGTTGGCGGCTGAGCTCGCTCGAGGGCCAGGACCTGAGGATGTAGAGCACTAAGGAGAGCGTGGGGAAGAGAGGGGAAGCTCGCGAGGGCCTAACCCGGCTACATCCCAGCTGCCAACATGCAAGTCCGGCGCAACTCGAAGGAGCGACTCCATGTTTTCGAGATAAGTTTCGCACCTGGGATAGCTAATGATGCGACACAGAATCTCCACCTAATTCGGCTCTGTGACGGCAACGTGACCTTCCTTTCTCACCTTTCGACGGCTGCTTGTGCACTAAAGGGGACCTCCTAAGCATCGCCCCTCAGGGGCTCTTACTGGACCTCGGGCCGCTTACCTCCTAGCCTTGACCATGGCATCATGACCTGGCATACTAGCGACGGCTGAAGCCTGCCTGGGGACCGGGACCTCTCAGCATAGAGCACTGAGTCGTCGCGAGGTTAGAAAGGGGTAACCAAGCCGGGACAGGACAAGCATTCACACCGCTTCATAATAAGGATAATATCAACAAAAGACATCGCAGAACCTTTACATGATCTCATGGGGTGTTCACTCGATTCCTCGTAGGGAACAAAAGACGCAAATCCTAAGGAGCCCTAACTACACACGCCTTCATGGCCGACACCATCATCAACAGTGGGCCACGAGAGGCTGGTGCCAACCCCATCCAAATCAGCTGCACCTGCAGCTTGATGCAGCCACCTTGCTCCGGGCACGATGCGAGCTCGGGGGCACGTAGTTGTCGTCGCTCGTCTTCGGAGTCACGAAGTGTTCGGGAGAGCCGTTGGGGAAGCGGGTGGCAGGCCTAGCCCCTGCCACGGTGATGTCCCGGCTGCCTCCCTTGGGGCAGCACTCCAGCCGGTGCCCTTCTACATCGAACACCTTGACGAGCATCAAGGAGGAGCCATCGTATTCAAAATGAATCACGAGGGCACCCCCTGTTTGGCAGACCCGGGCGACCTCGCCCCAGCTTCAGTTCATAAGGACCTTGCCCGGAGCGACGACTTCTACCTCCACTCCGGTCACAGGGGCACCACAGTCGGCATGTTGCATCCAAAGATCAAGAGGCCCCCTTAGCGGCATCTTGAAGGCGAAGAATGGAGGGAAGCGGATCCAGGTGCTCAGAGGCATCGCGGCGTGGAGCACGAGCTCGCCAGAGGAGTCTGCGGCATGGACTCCAGGAGCGACGGTGCGTGCCGCCATGGCTCGTCGACCTCGCCTGCGGCGCGGGTGGCGGCGCTCGTCGCCTCCTTCTCCAAGGCGTAGCCGGAACCCAGGAGGTGGCCGCTCGCACCAAGGCCTCATCATCTCCGGCCTCTCAACCTCGTCGCGGCGGCATAGGACCGGCCGTTTCTTTGGCGGGAGCGGGTCAGGCCCCTCCCGAGGGGCCTTTCCTTTCTCTTCGGCTGAAAACTTGCGGGTTGGTGCCATTGGCGTCAAGAATGGAGGTGGAGCGAGGGAGAAGAAGCAGGCGGAGCAAGGAAAGATGGACAACGGGGGCTCACTCCCCTCCGTACTTATAGCCCAATGGAGGCCAACCGCCAGCCTCCATGATCATAGGTAATGATGACTCTTTTTGCATGTAGCAGGGACTCATCAAATCGGGCAGTTCCGAGGCAGCATGGGGAAGTGGAGATGCCCACGTCCAATCAGTCGCCACGCGGCGACCAACGCCGCAGGTTGTTGGGGCCCACGGCACTCCGCACTTGCCCTTTGGCTTCGCTGCTAAGCCAAGTCCGAGCGCGCCTTGGGCCCGGGGGCTACTTTCGGCGTTCTGGGAACGGGGGTCCCCAAACTTGCCTGCTGTTGGAAATATGCCCTAGAGGCAATAATAAAAAGGATTATTATTATATTTCCTTGTTCATGATAATTGTCTTTATTCATGCTATAACTGTATTATCCGGAAATCATAATACACGTGTGAATACATAGACCATAATATGTCCCTAGTAAGCCCCTAGTCGACTAGCTTGTTGATCACCAGATAGTCATGGTTTCCTGACTATGGACATCAGATGTCGTTGATAATAGGATCACATCATTAGGAGAATGATGTGATGGACAAGACCCAATCCTAAGCATAGCTAGATCGTGTAGTTCGTTTGCTAGAGCTTTTCCAATGTCAAGTATCTTTTCCTTAGACCATGAGATCGTGTAACTCCCGGATACCGTAGGAGTGCTTTGGGTGTACTAAACGTCACAACATAACTGGGTGACCATAAAGGTGCACTACAGGTATCTCCGAAAGTGTCTGTTGGGTTGACACGGATCGAGACTGGGATTTGTCACTCCGTATGACGGAGAGGTATCTCTAGGCCCACTCGGTAATGCATCATCATAATGAGCTCAAAGTGACCAAGTGTTTGGTCACGGGATCATGCATTATGGTACGAGTAAAGTGACTTGCCGCTAACAAGACTGAACGAGGTATTGGGATACCGACGATCGAGTCTCGGGCAAGTAACGTACCGATTGACAAAGGGAATTGTATACGGGGTTGATCGAATCCTCGACATCGTGGTTCATCCAATGAAATCAGCGTGGAACATGTGGGATCCAACATGGGTATCCAGATCCCGCTGTTGGTTATTGGCCGGAGAGCTGTCTCGGTCATGTCTGCATGATTCCCGAACCCGTAGGGTCTACACACTTAAGGTTTGGTGACGCTAGGGTTATGAGGAAGACTTGTATGTGATTACCGAATGTTGTTCGGAGTCCCGGATGAGATCCCGAACATCATGAGGAGTTTTGGAATAGTCCGGAGGTGAAGATTTATATATAGGAAGTGCTGTTTCGGCCATCGGGAAAGTTTCGGGGTCACCCGGTATTGTACCGGGACCACCGGAAGGGTCCCGGGGGTCCACCGGGTGGGGCCACCCATCCCGGAGGGCCCCGTGGGCTGAAGTGGGGAGGGGACCAGCCCCTGGTGGGCTGGTGCATCCCCCTGGGCCCCCCTCCGCGCCTAGGGTTGGGAACCCTAGGGGAGGGGGCGCCTCCACTTGCCTTGGGGGCACTCCACCCCCCTTGGCCGCCGCCCCCCTAGAGATCCCATCTCTAGGCCCCCCCTGGGGGCCTATATAAAGGAGGGGAGAGGGAGGGCAGCCGCACCCTGGGTCTTGGCGCCTCCCTCCCCCTGCTACACCTCTTCCTCCTCTCGCGGTTGCTTGGCGAAGCCCTGCCGGAGTACTGCATCTCCACCACCACCACGCTGTCGTGCTGCTGCTGGAGCCTTCTTCCTCAACCTCTCCTTCCCCTTGCTGGATCAAGAAGGAGGAGACGTCATCCGCTCCGTACATGTGTTGAAAGCGGAGGTGCTGTCCGTTCAGCACTTGGTCATCAGTGATTTGGATCACGGCGAGTACGACTCCATCATCCCCGTTCTCTTGAACGCTTCCGCTCGCGATCTACAAGGGTATGTAGATGCACTCCTATCACTCATTGCTTAGATGAAGTCATAGATGGATCTTGGTGAAACCATAGGAATAATTTTAATTTTCTGCAACGTTCTCCAACAGTGGCATCATGAGCTAGGTCTATGCGTAGTTCTTTATTGCACGAGTAGAACACAATTTTGTTGTGGGCGTAGATGTTGTCAACTTTCTTGCCACTACTAGTCTTATTTTGCTTCAGCGGTATTGTGGGATGAAGCGGCCCGGACCGACCTTACACGTACGCTTACGTGAGACAGGTTCCACTGACTGAGATGCACTAGTTGCATAAGGGGGCTAGCGGGTGTCTGTCTCTCCCACTTTAGTTGGAGCGGATTCAACGAAAAGGGTCCTTATGAAGGGTAAATAGAAGTTGACAAATCACGTTGTGGCTTTAACATAGGTAAGAAAACGTTCTTGCTAGATCACCTATAGAAGCCACGTAAAACTTGCAACAACAATTAGAGGACGTCTAACTTGTTTTTGCAGCAAGTGTCTTGTGATGTGATATGGCCAAAAGTTGTGATGAATGATGAATGATATATTGTGATGTATGAGATCATGTTCTTGTAATAGGAATCACGACTTTCATGTCGATGAGTATGACAACCGGCAGGAGCCATAGGAGTTGTCTTAATTATTGTATGACCTGTGTGTCAATGATTTAACGCCATGTAATTACTTTACTTTATTGCTAAACCGTTAGCCATAGTAGTAGAAGTAATAGTTGGCGAGCAACTTCATGGAGACACGATGATGGAGGTCATGATGATGGAGATCATGGTGTCAAGCCGGTGACGAAGATGATCATGGAGCCCCGAAGATGGAGATCAAAGGAGCTATATGATATTGGCCATATCATGTCACTACTATATAATTGCATGTGATGTTTATTATGTTTATGCATCTTGTTTACTTAGCACGACGGTAGTAAATAAGATGATCCCTTATAACAATTTCAAGAAAGTGTTCTCCCCTAACTATGCGCCGTTGCTAAAGTTCGTCGTTTCAAAGCACCACGTGATGATCGGGTGTGATAGATTATTACGTTCACATACAACGGGTGTAAGACACTTTTACATATGCAAAAACACTTAGGGTTAACTTGACGAGCCTAGCATGTACAGACATGGCCTCGGAACACAGAGACCGAAAGGTCAAACATGAGTCATATGGAAGATACGATCAACATGGAGATGTTCACCGATGATGACTAGTCCGTCTCACGTGATGATCGGACACGGCCTAGTCGACTCGGATCGTGTAACACTTAGATGACTAGAGGGATGTCAAATCTGAGTGGGAGTTCATTGAAATAATTTGATTAGATGAACTTAATTATCATGAACTTAGTCTAAAACCTTTGCAAATATGTCTTGTAGATCAAATGGCCAACACTCATGTCAACATGAACTTCAACGCGTTCCTAGAGAAAACCAAGCTGAAAGATGATGGCAGAAACTATATGGACTGGGTCCGGAACCTGAGGATCATCCTCATAGCTGCCAAGAAAGCATATGTCCAAGATGGACCGCTAGGTGAAGCACCCATCCCAGAGAACCAAGACGTTATGAACGCTTGGCAATCACGTGCTGATGATTACTCCCTCATTCGGTGCGGCATGCTTTACAGCTTAGAACCGGGGCTCCAAAAGCGTTTTGAGCAACACGGAGCATATGAGATGTTCGAGGAGCTGAAAATGGTTTTCCAAGCTCATGCCCGGGTCGAGAGATATGAAGTCTCCGACAAGTTCTACAGTTGTAAGATGGAGGAAAATAGTTCTGTCAGTGAGCACATACTCAAAATGTCTGGGTTGCACAACCGCCTGTCCCAACTGGACATTAACCTCCCGGACGAGGTGGTCATTGACAGAATCCTTCAGTCGCTCCCACTGAGCTATAAGAGATTTGTGATGAACTACAATATGCAGGGGATGGTGAAAACTATTCCTGAAGTATTTTCAATGCTGAAGTCGGCAGAGGTAGAAATCAAGAAAGAACATCAAGTGTTGATGGTCAACAAAACCACTAAGTTCAAGAAGGGCAAGGGTAAGAAGACCTTCAAGAAGGACGGTAAGGATGTTGCCGCGCCTGGTAAGCCAGTTGCCGGGAAGAAGTCAAAGAATGGACCCAAGCCTGATACTGAGTGCTTTTATTGCAAGGGGAAGGGTCACTGGAAGCGGAACTGCCCCAAATACTTAGCGGACAAGAAGGCCGGCAACACTAAAGGTATATTTGATATACATGTAATTGATGTGTACCTCACCAGTACTCGTAGTAACTCCTGGGTATTTGATACCGGTGCCGTTGCTCATATTTGTAACTCACAGCAGGAGCTGCAGAATAAGAGGAGACTGGCGAAGGACGAGATGACGATGCGCGTCGAGAATGGTTCCAAGGTCGATGTGATCGTTGTTGGCACGATACCTCTACATTTACCTACAGGATTAGTTTTAAACCTTAATAATTGTTATTTAGTACCAAGTTTGAGCATGAACATTGTATCTGGATCTCGTTTGATACGAGATGGCTACTCATTTAAATCCGAGAATAATGGTTGTTCTATTTATATGAGAGATATGTTTTATGGTCATGCCCCGATGGTCAATGGTTTATTCTTAATGAATCTCGAGCGTAATATTACACATATTCATAGTGTGAATACCAAAAGATGTAAAGTTGATAACGATAGTCCCACATACTTGTGGCACTGCCGCCTTGGTCACATTGGTGTCAAGCGCATGAAGAAGCTCCATGTTGATGGACTTTTAGAGTCTCTATATTATGAATCGTTTGACACATGCGAGCCATGCCTCATGGGCAAGTTGACCAAGACACCGTTCTCCGGAACAATGGAGCGAGCAACCAACTTGTTGGAAATCATACATACTGATGTGTGCGGTCCAATGAGCGTTGAGGCTCGCGGAGGATATCGTTATGTTCTCACTCTCACTGATGACTTGAGTAGATATGGGTATGTCTACTTAATGAAACACAAGTCTGAGACCTTTGAAAAGTTCAAGGAATTTCAGAATGAGGTAGAGAATCAACGTGACCGAAAGATAAAATTCCTACGATCAGATCTTGGAGGAGAATATTTAAGTCACGAATTTGGTACACACTTCAGGAAATGTGGAATCGTTTCACAACTCACGCCGCCTGGAACACCTCAGCGTAACGGTGTGTCCGAACATCATAATCGCACTCTATTGGATACGGTGCGGTCTATGATGTCTCATACCGATTTACCGCTATCATTTTGGGGATACGCTCTAGAGACAGCTACATTCACTTTTAAATAGGGCACCATCTAAATCCGTTGAGACGACACTGTATGAATTATGGTTTGGGAAGAAACCTAAGTTGTCGTTTCTAAAAGTTTGGGGATGCGATGCTTATGTCAAGAAGCTTCAACCTGAAAAGCTCGAACCCAAGTCGGAAAAATGCGTCTTCATAGGATACCCTAAGGAAACCATTGGGTATACCTTCTACTTAAGATCCAAGGGCAAGATCTTTGTTGCCAAGAACGGATCCTTTCTGGAAAAAGAGTTTCTCTCGAAAGAAGTAAGTGGGAGGAAAGTAGAACTCGATGAAGTACTACCTCTTGAACAGGAAAGTAGTGCAGCTCAGGAAAATGTTCCTGTGATGCCTACACCAACTGGAGAGGAAAATAATGATAATGATCAAGGTACTTCGGATCAAGTTGCTACTGAACTTCGTAGGTCCACAAGGACACGTTCCGCACCAGAGTGGTATGGCAACCCTGTCCTGGAAATCATGTTGTTAGACAATGGTGAACCTTCGAACTATGAAGAAGCGATGGCGGGCCCAGATTCCAACAAATGGCTTGAAGCCATGCGATCCGAGATAGAATCCATGTATGAAAACAAAGTATGGACTTTGACAGACTTGCCTGATGATCGGCGAGCGATAGAAAACAAATGGATCTTTAAGAAGAAGACGGACGCGGATGGTAATGTTACCATCTATAAAGCTCGACTTGTCGCTAAGGGTTATCGACAAGTTCAAGGGGTTGACTACGATGGGACATTCTCTCCCGTAGCGAAGCTGAAGTCCGTCCGAATCATGTTAGCAATTGCCGCATACTATGATTATGAGATATGGCAGATGGACATCAAAACGGCATTCCTTAACAGACATCTTAAGGAAGAACTGTATATGATGCAGCCGGAAGGTTTTGTTGATCCTAAGAATGCTAACAAAGTATGCAAGCTCCAGCGATCCATTTATGGGCTGGTGCAAGCATCTCGGAGTTGGAACATTCGCTTTGATGAGATGATCAAAGCGTTTGGGTTTATGCAGACTTATGGAGAAGCCTGCGTTTACAAGAAAGTGAGTGGGAGCTCTGTAGCATTTCTCATATTATATGTAGATGACATACTCTTGATGGGAAATTATATAGAACTTTTGGACAACATTAAGGCCTACTTGAATAAGTGTTTTTCAATGAAGGACCTTGGAGAAGCTGCTTACATATTAGGCATCAAGATCTATAGGGATAGATCGAGACATCTCATAGGTCTTTCACAAAGCACATACCTTGATAAGATTTTGAAGAAGTTCAAAATGGATCAGTCCAAGAAAGGGTTCTTGCCTGTATTGCAAGGTGTGAGATTGAGCTCGGCTCAATGCCCGACCACGGCAAAAGATAAAGAAGAGATGAGTGTCATCCCCTATGCTTCAGCCATAGGATCTATTATGTATGCCATGCTGTGTAGAGACCTGATGTAAACCTTGCCGTAAGTTTGGTAGGAAGGTACCAAAGTAACCCCGGCAAGGAACACTAGACAGCGGTCAAGAATATCCTGAAGTACCTGAAAAGGACAAAGGACATGTTTCTCGTTTATGGAGGTGACGAAGAGCTTGTCGTAAAGGGTTACGTCGATGCTAGCTTCGACACAGATCTGGATGACTCTAAGTCACAAACCGGATACGTGTATATGTTGAATGGTGGAGCAGTAAGCTGGTGCAGCTGCAAGCAGAGCGTCGTAGCGGGATCTACATGTGAAGCAGAGTACATGGCAGCCTCAGAGGCAGCGCATGAAGCAATTTGGGTGAAGGAGTTCATCACCAACCTAGGAGTCATACCCAATGCGTCGGGGCCGATCAAACTCTTCTGTGACAACACTGGAGCTATTGCCCTTGCCAAGGAGCCCAGGTTTCACAAGAAGACCAGGCACATCAAGCGTCGTTTCAACTCCATCCATGAAAATGTTCAAGATGGAGACATAGATATTTGCAAAGTACATATGGATCTGAATGTCGCAGATCTGTTGACTAAACCTCTTTCGCAAGCAAAACATGATCAACACCAGAACTCTATGGGTGTTCGATTCATCACAATGTAACTAGATTATTGACTCTAGTGCAAGTGGGAGACTGTTGGAAATATGCCCTAGAGGCAATAATAAAAATGATTATTATTATATTTCCTTGTTCATGATAATTGTCTTTATTCATGCTATAATTGTATTATCCGGAAATCGTAATACATGTGTGAATACATAGACCATAATATGTCCCTAGTAAGCCTCTAGTTGACTAGCTTGTTGATCAACAGATAGTCATGGTTTCCTGACTATGGACATCAGATGTCGTTGATAATAGGATCACATCATTAGGAGAATGATGTGATGGACAAGACCCAATCCTAAGCATAGCACTAGATCGTGTAGTTCGTTTGCTAGAGCTTTTCCAATGTCAAGTATCTTTTCCTTAGACCATGAGATCGTGTAACTCCCGGATACCGTAGGAGTGCTTTGGGTGTACCAAACGTCACAACGTAACTGGGTGAATATAAAGGTGCACTACAGGTATCTCCGAAAGTGTCTGTTGGGTTGACACGGATCGAGACTGGGATTTGTCACTCCATATGACGAAGAGGTATCTCTGGGCCCACTCGGTAATGCATCATCATAATGAGCTCAAAGTGACCAAGTGTTTGGTCACGGGATCATGCATTACAGTACGAGTAAAGTGACTTGCCGGTAACGAGACTGAACGAGGTATTGGGATACCGACGATCGAGTCTCGGGCAAGTAACGTACCGATTGACAAAGGGAATTGTATACGGGGTTGATCGAATCCTCGACATCATGGTTCATCCGATGAAATCATCATGGAACATGTGGGAGCCAACATGGGTATCCACATCCCGCTGTTGGTTATTGGCCGGAGAGCTGTCTCGGTCATGTCTGCATGATTCCCGAACCCGTAGGGTCTACACACTTAAGGTTCGGTGACGCTAGGGTTATTAGGAAGACTTGTATGTGAGTACCGAATGTTGTTCGGGGTCCTGGATGAGATCTCGGACGTCACGAGGAGTTCCAGAATAGTCCAGAGGTGAAGATTTATATATAGGAAGTGCTGTTTCGGCCATCGGGAAAGTTTTGGGGTCACCCGGTATTGTACCGGGACCATCGGAAGGGTCCCGGGGGGTCCACCGGGTGGGGCCACCCATCCCGGAGGGCCCCGTGGGCTGAAGTGGGGAGGGGACCAGCCCCTGGTGGGCTGGTGCGCCCCTCGCTGGGCCCCCCTCTGCGCCTAGGGTTGGGAACCCTAGGGGAGGGGGCGCCTCCACTTGCCTTGGGGGGCACTCCACCCCCCTTGGTCGCCGCCCCCCTAGAGATCCCATCTCTAGGGCCGGTGCCCCCCTGGGGGCCTATATAAAGGAGCGGGGAGGGAGGGCAGCCGCACCCTGGGTCTTGGCACCTCCCTCCCCCTGCTACACCTCTTCCTCCTCCTGCGGTTGCTTGGCGAAGCCCTGCCGGAGTACTGCATCTCCACCACCACCACGCCGTCGTGCTGCTGCTGGAGCCTTCTTCCTCAACCTCTCCTTCCCCCTTGCTAGATCAAGAAGGAGGAGACGTCATCCACTCCGTACGTGTGTTGAACGCGGAGGTGCTGTCCGTTCAGCACTTGGTCATCGGTGATTTGGATCACGGCGAGTACGACTCCATCATCCCCGTTCTCTTGAACGCTTCCGCTCGCGATCTACAAGGGTATGTAGATGCACTCCTATCACTCGTTGCTTCGATGAACTCATAGATGGATCTTGGTGAAACCGTAGGAAAATTTTTAATTTTCTGCAACGTTCTCCAACACCTGCCTGCGGCCTGCAGCGGCTCAGCAGTGGCCCAGTACGGCCCGTCTTCATCAACAAACGCTCAAGACCCTCGCGAGGGGCCAAGCCTCACGGGGCGGATGACACAAGGCCTCCTCAGGGGCGGCCTCACCAGGCAGGCTCGCGAGGAGGCAGACAGATCAAGGCGGGGGGGGGGGGTCCTCGCGAGGTGCTCATGACGCAAGCCATGACGATCAAGGCCAGGCGGGCGCCAGCCTGCGTAGTGTCCTCATTTCCTATTTGGTGCAAAGGGGGCAAGCGCAGGCGCGGAGTACCGAGGCATCAAGCAAAGGTTTATACATTTGTGCAACAAGACCAAGACCAGCAGGACGGCAGGACGAAGGTCACCGTGGATCCCAAGATGGCATCATCACCAATGGCTTTGGCAGTCGAAGACCACCTTTAGTCAGGATAGCTTGTACTAGCTGTCCCCTTTCGAAATGGCCGTTGTTGGATCCCTTCCCGCTCAATATTTGGGAAGAGGACCAGGGCCTCTATAAATAGAGATAGCCACCAAAGTAGGAGAGGATCGAATCTGGACGAAGCAGAACACCCACCACCATAAGAACACCACCCCTCGCGAGGTTGTTCTCCCTTTGTACTGTTCATCATCAGCCCAAGAGGCAATCCACCACACCACACACTAGATTAGGGTATTACACCACAATGGTGGCCCAAAGCAGTATAAACCTTGTGTCTCTTGTGTTGTTCATTGTGCTAGCTTAGATTCGCGGCGAGGTTGTGGGAGTGTTTCGGTAGGGAGAAGATCTTCATGTGCACCCCAGAGTTCGAACCTTAAGGGTTTTGCCAGAACCAGATATCCGACACAACCCAATGATGTAGAGATCGACATGGCTATGCCAAATAGGTTGTACACTTGTCGAATCACTTATTACTCTACATTCATGCCGATCCATTAGGGCTATTTTGGTTCAAAGGAAAAAGTGACGGAAAAACATAGCAAGAGGAAATTTTCCTATGGCCCTCTATTATTCAATTACTCATGCATTTCATTGAAAGGAATGGAGCAAAACATCCACCTGGACGTACTCTTGAAAATCCTATGTGAAAACAAGACTAAGTGCATTAGCGACAGAATAACATTCTAACGGTACACACTTTCATATGGTTTCACTTTAATTTGGCCATGTTTCTTTGCATTCCTCTGTACTTCCAATTCATGTGAACCAAACACCAAAGTTGACAAAAATCATGTGTTTAGAAATGCCCTATTTCCCACGTGCATTCTTATCCTATTCCGGTGTTTTTCCTATCCCTACGTCTTTAGAATCCTATGCCCTTACAGAATGACTTTAGTTATAGATAGGTGTCGAAGAAAACTTTGTGTGGTTTGTCCTACTCCTACCGTGACGTTGACCACCTCACCCGAGCTGCTCCATCGACAGAAGCATCCACCACACCAGACATCATGACTCCTGACCGTCTTTCATCGCCTCAGATTTCCTTCCTAGCCACCGGCACCCACCGCAACTGCATCAGCATTGTCGGTGTACAAAAGTAGAGGCTCTCTTTCGTACCCCTTTTCTTGTGCATGGGCAGCCAGAGACGCGCCCGCGACCACACTTAGCAGGGCAGAGGAGGGAAGCCAAAGCGACAAGGAATTCATAGCAACACCAAGATCGGAGACACGAAAAGCAAGAGGGCGAGGTAGACTCCCCCGGCAAGACCCTTGCCGGGGTAGCCTCCGCAGCCCCGCAAGAGCCTTGACCGGGGCAACTTTCCCAACGCCGGTAGAGAGCACCACCCTTGACCCCAAGGGTTTCAACACCGTCAATCACATTGGAACCAAGGCTCGGGAGGCACCTCCATGGTGGCATGCAGATCTTTGTAAAGATCATAAACACACAAGATCAGATAAGGACCAGAAGACGACGATCCTCGACAAGATCCTTGATGAGGAAATCCATGAGACCTCCAGCAAGATCCTTGCCGGGGACGACTGCGATGCCATGGCAAGACCCTTGCTGGGACCCTGCCAAGACCCTTGCCGAGGACATCAGCGGGGACGCGGCCATGCCCACATTTGCCAAGACTCCGCCACCGCTCCCCATGCAGTTGCCAGCCCAGCCAGCTAGGCGAGCACCTGCATGGCAACGTGCGGCCTCTAGACCAACTCAACAAGCACCTGCGTGGTGGCATGCAAATCTTCGTGAAGACACTACCACCGCAACAGCTCAGCAGCTTGCCAGCCTACATGGCGCCGCATGCCTTGTTCGCCAGGACGCGTGTTGAAGCAAGGCGAGGTGGCGACGGACGGGACGGGCCTTGTTACCGTCCCCAATAAAGCAAGGGGACACCTAAGGGGCGCATTTAATGCGTTTTGTTCCATAATGACAGGCGATCAGCTCAGCCACTATACACCTTTCCACCTCCTGTGTGCCACTGTGGCATCCCCTTTTTCTATCAAAGGAGGCCCGAGGCATACTGGAGAGGGATTCGGCTCTTTTGGACTACGCACACGTCGTAGCTAGTTCAAGAACACTCAAATATACACCAAAGAAGGACTAGGGTATTACGCATCGTCGCGGCTCGAACCTGGGTAAATGATCTGTGTGCTGACTGCTAGACCCGCTCTTTTCACAACCTCGCGCCCGCCGACCGTAGTAGGGATTCGAGTGATCCCATAGGTGTCGTTTCCCACCAACATCTTTGGCGTGCCAGGTAGGGGGCGCAGCTATGAAAATCCGGTCTAGCAGTTAGTTTAGTAGTTCTTCATCGCCATGGCTCCCAACAAGAAGATGACGGCGGCAATCATTTTATCCGGAGCCGGACGGCCCGTGTCAGTGCTGGCAAGTGGCGGGGCGGTCGCCTATGGAAGCCGAGGAACGGCCCACGAACACCCACATCGCTCTGGCAGTCAAAGCCTGGCGAGCAGCGTCGTTCATGCGCAAGATGATGGGCCGCATGCCGCGAAATCCAAATACGGAGCTAGGTCCCCCGCAGGCGGCGCGGGGCCCTCCAAGGTCGGCGCCGTGCCACCTACCGGCGGCGCGGTGACCTCCAAGACACCTACGCCGGCGCCCACGACGCGCTCTTCCCAACTTGTGCGCGATGAGCAGCGTCACCACGCTGGTGACCCCGGGCCCATCGTGGGAAGAGTCTGGTGCATCCTTCGCGGGACGAAGGAGGCCAGCATGCATGCCAAAGTGCTGGAAAAAATGGCGTACGACCACAAGGCCGTGATAGAGCTCCTTCTAACATGGTTAGAAGTCGGAGCGCGTCACGGTCCATGCAACTTTCACCGCCACCAATGCGAGCAGAAGCTTTGGCGCGCGCGCAGCTGCTCCTCGACTTTCCTCCTGCTGCGGAGAAGCTCGACAAGTGGAGAGCCACCATCCAGAGCCTCGTCGGTGTCGCCAACAAGGATGAGCCGTGACCAGTGGGGCCCTTAGGCCGACGCTCTATCGAGCCACCGCACGCCGGTGATGGAAGGGTCGGAGGTGATGTAGCCACGGTGCACTCTTGTCCCCCATGGCAGTTACCGTGGGTGTCGATCCATCGTGATGACGCTTGTGATAACATTTCCATAGCATCGTCCGACCCATGGACCCACAACGATCAACGCCAAGTTCTTCGGGAGCGAGCCCTTGAAGACGATTGAACCACCATCGAACACCGGCGTGATGCACGCCACCAGTCAGATAGGTGGGCGGGGCCCACTATGGACCTCCCGGCACCGAGAGGCTATGGTGGCCTACCCTACGAGGTGGGTTGCCTAGCCTTTACCCGTGAGTTGTGGAAGTTCCAGTGGCCTTCCCACCACACGTTCAAGCCCGACGTTGGCGAGAAGTACAATGGCAAGACTCACCCGTCAGAGTTCCTCAACATCTATACCATCGCGATGCAAGCTGCTGGAGCCCGCGACGAAAATTACTTCCCATTGGCACTGAAGCCCAATGTCATGTCATGGTTGATGCACTTGCCGGCGGATTCCATTTCTTCTTGGTCGGATTTGTGTCATGAGTTCGTTGGCGCCTTCAGTAGGGGCCATCAAGCTCATGGCCAGGCAAGTGATTTGCATATCATCCCCTAGAAGGAAGGTGAAAACCTACGCAAGTACATACAGAGGTTCTGTCAGGTGTAGTACAACATCCCAGATGTTCAGCCTACCGCCGTGATCAGCACATTCCATCATAATGTGCGCAACCTCAAAATGCATGAAGAGCTGGCAATGAACAAGGTCAAAGATGTGGCCGAACTTTATGTTCTGGCCGATAGGTGCACTCGAGCTGAATAGGGGAGGAAGTACCCCGGCAAGGACGCTGGTACGGGAACCGACTCCACAGACGGAGACACCACCGCACCGACGAAGAAGGGCCGGCGCTGCAACAGAAAGCGCAAGGGCAAGGCCATGCTTGCCGTCGAGGGATCCGACAACACCGGCGCTGCCAAGAAGGCCAAGGCAAGCTACCCCGACAAGGAATCTGCTGGGTGCGCCGGTTGCTGGGCCTTGGTGGCTGTCGACAAGTCAGGAAGCTCCGACAAGCAGTACTGCAAGATCCACCGCACCAAGGGCCACGACCTCCAGAACTGCCGACAAGTTGAGCTGCTTGCTGAGAAGCAAAAAGTTGAGTACGAGAGGCGGAACAAGGAGAAGGGCCAGGACGGTGCCAAAGGATCCGGCAAGAAGCAGGAAGATGATGATCATGACGAGGACTACGAGTCCGGCGACCACGAGTTCCAAAAAGCTACGGAGGCCATGTTCGTCGATGGTGGCTCCTCGCTGCACGCCTCTCACCGCCAGCTCAAGAAGTGGGTGCATGAGATCAGAGCAGCGGAGCCATCATTCGACGCTCATAAGCGACTGAAGTGGTCCAACACGCCTATCTTTTTTGACACCGAGGACCACCCTGATCGCACAACTGCGGTCGGGTGTTTGCCGTTGTTGGTTTCACCAACAATACACAACCTCAAGGTGACGAAGATGCTAGTTGACGGCGGGGCCGGTCTGAACTTGATTTCGCCCGTTGTGATCAAAACGGTGCAGATTCCTGATGGAGACCTTGAAGAGATGGGCACGTTTCAAGGGTTCAACCCGGGAAGGAGTCAGCCGAAGGGTAAAGTCATGCTTCCCATGACGTTTGGAGGCGAGTTGAACTACAGGATGAAGAGGATTGTCTTTGATGTAGCCGAGATCCCCTTGCCCTACAACGGGATCCTTGGTCGCCAGGCACTAGCCAAGTTCATGGCAGCGTCACACTACGCTTATAACACACTGAAGATGCCTGGGCCGATGCC
This sequence comes from Triticum aestivum, assembly GCF_018294505.1. NCBI lineage: Eukaryota > Viridiplantae > Streptophyta > Magnoliopsida > Poales > Poaceae > Triticum > Triticum aestivum. The sequence continues at coordinate 372,155,252 of NC_057810.1, read as the reverse complement.
CATCATCACCGTCTCCTCCGACAAGAAGGATGCGCTGATCTGCACTGACCAACTCTACCGAGAAGCAGTTGCGGCGACTGCCGCCGAGGCACTTGCTCCTACCGTCAAAGCCCTAGGAGGGAAGAAGACCGGCAAGACCTCTCGCACCCACTCCGGTAAGCACACCTCTTCGGAGTGTTGTGCTCCCATCGAGGACGTGCCAGAGAGCTCCACCAGCAAGAGCAAGAAATCCAGAGCTGCACCACCAGAGACCAAGAAGGTGTCCGTCAAGGAGGATGGGACGGGAGGGGCTTTGACCATAAGCTCCACCCTCGATAGCAAATAGGAAGGCGCGCTCGTCACTTTCCTGTGGGCGAATGTTGATGTGTTTGCATGGAAAGCATCTGACATCTCCGGCGTTCCTAGGGAGGTGATTGAGAACCATCTTGCTGTCTGTCCTCATGCATGACCCGTCAAGCAGAAGGTCAAGAAGCAAGCTTTGGAAAGGCAGGAGTTCATCACAGAAGAGATCGGGAAGTTGGAAGCGGCAGGTTTGGTGAGAGGGGTACTCCATGCGACGTGGTTGGCCAATCCGGTGGTGGTGCGCAAGGCAAATGGGAAGTGGAGGCTGTGTATTGATTACACAGATATCAATTAGGCCTGTCCAAAAGACCCTTTCCTGTTGACACACATCGACCAGATTGTTGAATCCACGTTCGGGTGTTCCTATTGTCATTCCTTGACGCCTACTCAGGATATCACCAGATTTTCATGACGAGAGAAGATGAAGAGAAGATAGCATTCATCACCCCGTGTGGTACATATTGCTTTTTACGGATGCCTTTAGGGTTGAAGAGTGCTGTCTCAACCTTTGCAAGAGCAGTCTAAATTGGTTTTCAGCCCCAGCTAGATAGAAATATGGAAGCTTATATGGATGACATAGTGGTCAAAACCAAGGACAAGGCAACACTTGTATAAGAATTGGAAGAGATTTTTGCAAATTTGCACAAGATCAACCTCAAGCTGAACCCTGAGAAGTATGTCTTCGGCGTTCCGTCCGGCAAACTTCTCGGGTTCTTTGTGCCACATCGTGGGATCGAGGCGAATCTAGTCAAGATCAAGGCCATTGAGCAGATTGAGGCGCCTAGGCGGATCAAGGATGTGCGTCGGCTCACCGGCTGCGTTGCCGCCATGAGCAGATTCATTTTCAAGTCTGTTGAACGTGCCATTCCCTTTCTCAAAATCTTGAAAAAGGCGGGCCCAATGGAATAGACCCCAGAGGCCAAAGCAGTGCTGTAGGAATTGAAGAAATACCACTCCTCCACGACGACACTGGTTGTCCCTAAACCACAAGAGCAATTGCTGCTGTATCTAGCGGCAACGAATTAAGTGGCCAGCACTGCGCTAGTGGCACAGAGGGAGGTTGACGAAGGGGCAGTGGCAATGGCATGACTGGCGGATGGTGAGCCAGCTCCCTTCGGTAGGGCCTGGTCCCGGCAAGGCGAGGCCCCGGCAGGGTCTGATGCTGGTGGGATAGGGCTTGTGCAACCAAGTGAAGTGGTGGAGAAGAAGAAGATGATGCAGCACCCAGTTTACACTACTAGGGAAAAGCCTAGCAGCAGCGCGGGTTTAAGGCCTATCAGTAGCGTGGGCTGGAGCGCTACTGGTATGGCGCTACAGCTAAAGGTTAGCAGTAGCGTGCCTCAACCCACGCTACTGCTAAATCGACTTAGTAGTAGCGCTTTCCTGGAGGAGCGCTACTGGTAATTAGTAGTAGCGCTTCTCCCTGCCCATGCTACTACTATTATTTCGTATTTTATTTGTTATTTATTTCATGTTGTATTCATACACCTTTACACAAGTTTTCATACAACAGGAATTTAGAGATTGTTTTCACATCATAATGAGTTATTACATCACGGGGTGAAAGAACCGTGGACTAGTTTCAAGTGGATGTCCATCCACTTGAAACTAATCCACGGTTCTTTCACCCAATGATATAATAAATATCATCATCATCATCATATCGTTAACAACTTATCATCATAATACATCATTGTCATATAACACCTCCTCAAGATCATAGTTTTCATCAATGAGACATCACATAGCAAATTGGTCACTAGTCGTAATCACAAGTACTCCTCATCATCAACTCTAACACATTGTACCACATAATAAACATATTGTACCTCATAGGACCTACTACATTCTCTTAGGACCTACTATATTCTCTAAGGTAAAATAGCAAAAAACAAGATAGCCCCTGACACTCCATTATGGAGGATGGAGATTATCCTGTCTCCAATTCTTGCCTTTCGCTTAATGTTACTTCCAAGAACCTCCTTGCGAATGTCCAAACATTTTTTCCATTCTTTCATTAGCATGTGTTCACCGGTTTTAGAAATTCAATATGCATAGGGTATATCCATAGGTTGACCTGGTTGTATGTTCAGAACTGCAAGACGACCATTCTGATACATCAGATCAGGCACACAATCCATCAGGATTTTCTGTTGAAAAACATAGTAATAACTTCGTAGTTAGCAATGATGTACTAGTTTTAGAAGTATGCAAAAGATGCACGGATGTTGTAATAGTAAAAAAATCTTACCAGGGTATCTCCATAGAAGTTACCGTGGTTCAACACGTGCACTAGTGGCACATATTCACCCTAATTTGGAGGAGTTCGATAATAGGTATTGTAATTCTCAAGATAAGTACAAAATGCGATCAGATGACTTTTCTCCTTATAAGTTAATTCGGAGCCATCAGTGTAGCGGGTTTTGTCTACCATCTTCCGCACATTCTTTGAAGAATCAAAATAAGCTGTCAATGGAAATAAGCTATCAACTATTTTGAAATAAACAATAAAAATTAGTTAATAACTATGTTTGAGAAACTCACATTGCGGTAGAATCGGAAGCGGTAGAATCGGAAACTCACATAAACATCAAGCATGGCCTTCACCCTAGGCATCCAGCTCTTCCTTGACTGCCGCAACTCTCTGGCGGGTGGAGGACCTGGTCGCCTCCATAGAAGAACGGCCGCGGCCATGCCCCCTCGCCATGACTATGGGTGATGATGGAGACAAGGGGGAGACGCAGAGAGATGCTTTTCCTCCTGCTCCTGGGTCCCCTTTTTATAGTTGGGCAGGGGAGGCTGAAGGACTAACTCTACGCCCCTGAAGAGCCGCTCGAATCCGGCTCATTAAAGTGGCAGCAGGCGAGGCCATCGACCGCCCTTCCTGCCCAACTGAAGGTGCGTGAGTATCGGCCCGCGCACGCCTTCCCATATTCCATGCGTTTGTCACCTGCCCAACACCGTGCATGCGGTGTACGTGACATAAGGAGCAGGCGTAGTGGGAACGTGGAACAACGGTTCCAAGACGGAGAGAGTAAATGAGCGGCGGCTTTGCCATTCCGAGGGAACACGCGAGCCGCCTCTTTACTGTTCACCATTGATGACGCAAGCATGCTGTGGTCATTACGCGCACGACCCCCACGTCACACATTCAAAGCAGATCATGGGGAAGCGCAGCGGACGAGGAAGTTACAGTGGTAAAAATCCACCCCGCCTACCCGTGCGTTGTTCTGGGCCTTGCCCAACAACGCGTCGCGCTTATGTGTGGCCCAGGACCGGGGGCTCCTGTCGGTGTACAAAAGTAGGGGCTCTCTTTCGTACCCCTTTACTTGCGCACGGGCAGTCAGAGCCGTGCCCGTGGCCACACTTAGCAGGGCAGAGGAGGGAAGCCAAAGCCACAAGGCAATCAAAGCAACACCAAGACTAGAGAGACGAAAAGCAAGAGGGCGAGGTAGACTCCCCCGGCAAGAACCTTGCCGGGGCAGCCTCCACAGCCCCGGCAAGAGCCTTGACCGGGGCAACTTGCCCAACGCTAGCAAAGCACGCCACCCTTGAGACCAAGGGTTCCAACGCCGTGAACCACATTGGAACCAAGGCTCGGGAGGCACCTCCATGGTGGGATGCAGATCTTCGTAATGATCATAAACACACAAGATCAGATAAGGACCAGAAGACGATGATCCTCGGCAATATCCTTGCCGAGGAAATCCACGAGACCTCCGGCAAGATCCTTGCTGGGAACGACCGCGATGCCACGGCAAGACCCTTGCCGAGGACATCAGCGGGGCCATGGCCAGGCCCACATCTGCAAAGACTCTGCCCCCTCTCCCCATGCAGCTGCCAGCCCAGCCATCTAGGCAAGCACCTGCATGGCAATGTGCGGCCTCCAGACCAACTCAGCAAGCACCTGCGTGGTGGCATGCAGATCTTCATGAAGACACTGGCACCGCACTAGCTCAGCAGCCTGCCAGCCTGCATGGCACCGCATGCCTCGTTGGCCAGGACACGTGTCGAAGCAAGGCGAGGCGGCGACGGACGGGACGGGCCTCATTACCGTCCCCAATAAAGCAAGGGGACACCTAAGGGGCGCATTTAATGCGTTTTGTCCCGTAATGACAGGCGATAAGGTCAGCCACTGTACACCTTTCCACCTCCTGTTTGCCACTATGGCGTCCCCTTTTTCTATAAAAGGAGGCCCGAGGCATACTGGAGAGGGATTCGGCTCTTTTGGACTATGCACATGCCGTAGCTAGTTCAAGAACACTCAAATATACACCAAAGCAGGACTAGGGTATTACGCATCCGCGCGGCCCGAACCTAGGTAAATGATCTGTGTGCTGACTCCTAGACCCGCTCTTTTCACAACCTCGCGCCCGCCGACTATAGTAGGGATTCCTGTGATCCCATAGGTGTTGTTTCCCACCAACAACCATCATCGACTCAGCAGATGAACCTGAGGAGTACATGGGTCCACAAGAGAGGTCACACTCTTTCGTTTCTTCTTATGTAATGCGTTGCTTAATATTACCTGCTACTTTATCATCATGTTCACCTCTTAGACTCCAAGTCAGGTCCAAATTAATGCTCAAACTTGAGTTTTAAAATTACTTGTGGGGCACATATCGAGGCAGCAATGAATAGTATTTGTGTCTATTATCTGGTTCACCTAGGGTATGCCTACGTTGTTCATCTTGGGTGGGAAACATAGTAAATCAATCATCTTCTTTTTGTTTATTAAATTAAAGTTATCATCAGCCTGCTATCATTATTTTTGGATCCATCCACTGGTTGTTACCATCACTCTAGATTTCTGCATGCTCTCCTTACATAATCTCACAATATTTTTGGTATGCATGTCAGATATTGTACACAGTCATGCTGAAGATGTAGAGAAAAATAGAAGAGTTTTGCGCGTCAATACAATGTCATGCAGACATCGCTCACCCCCCTCTAGATTGTATTCCAGAGGAAGATATCTGTTCTGAGGCAGATTCAGACGCAACAGACCACTCATATTTACCCCCGAGGTGTTTTCTCTAACTTGGCATGGTGATGTTGGTCATATCATGCACATGTTGCCTTGTAGTGCCTACTTTCGACATCATATATGTCATCTACTTAGTTTAGACATGTTTTGTAATGCCACATGTTTAGTTTCTATATCATATATGAGAACTATGTAATCTGATCTCTTTTAGCTAGCCTTAATATATATGAAATATGCAATGCCATCCTCTTTAACTAGGCATCATATATTTGAATGATATCTTGCCAATCATTTTGTTCATTACATTTCCATTTGTCGACAATGTTTGCACATTCATGTCACGCCCAATATGCGACCCCATCTGAGAGGAACTCGAAGGTCCCACCAAGGATAGAAGCACATATTGAAGATGCTTTGCAAGGTGGATATCATTAAATCGTACCATTACATAATAGATGGGGATACATACAAAGGCATACAAATCCCACATGAATACATCAAACTTCATACAGAAGAGAGGCATCCGACTACGGATGAAATCAAATGGAAAACACAAACGACATCCACCCTACTAGCCCAGGATGCCGACCAGGAACCTATCCCCTGATCAAAGAAAAACAACAAGAAGAAGAACCCCAAACAAAGCAAACATTGCTCTCGCGTCAGATCATCGCATTACCTGTACCTGCAACTGTTGTTTTAGTAATCTATGAGCCATGAGGACTCAATAATCCCATTACCATGGGTATCAAGACTAGCAAAGCTTAATGGGTAGGGAGTGGATAAGTGGTGAGGTTGGAGCAAGTGACTAAGCATTTGTAAGGTGGCTAACTTACGAGTACAAGAATAAGAAGAGAAACTACGCATAACGGCCGCACACTAGTAATGATGAAGAAATGATTCGGAACTGCTTATGAGTCAAACATAACCCCACCGTGTTCTCTTCTCGAACTCACTCGAAAAGAGACGGTCACGGTTACACACGGGGTTGGTGTATTTTAATTCAGATCTGGTGTCAAGTTCCGTGCAACCGGATATTAAAAAAATTCAATCTGCCACATAACTACAGGCACGACTTTTGAAAGGTCAAACCCTGCAGGGGTGTCCCAACTTAGTCCGTCACAAACTCTCATGATTAGCGGAGGAAAATCCTCCATCCTGGAATAACTAGATGAAGCTCGGAATCCTGGTTCACAAGACATTTCTATCGGATTCCGGGCTCCACAGACCCAAGAAATGTTCGAACTCAGCGGCGTGTGCGAAGAACTCAACCTCTCAATCCTATTGACTCACTGCTCTCACGACCTAGCTCGATAAACGGGATGGAAATGGACACGACGGTTTACCCAGGATCAGGCCACCTTGCGGTGTAAAACCCTACTCCTGCTTTGTGGTGGATTAGCCTCGCGGGGGCTGAGGATGAAATAGTACAAGGGGAAGAACAGCCTCACGAGGCATGTTCTTGTGATGAGCTCTAGGGATTCGGTCTCGGGAGGGTCCGATCTCTCAAGGACTCGATCTCTCCAGGACTGCCCCTCTCTATGGTGGTGGCTATGCTATATTGATAGTGGCCTTGGTCCTCTTCCCTCAAAACTTTGGCGGGAAGGGATCCCATAGTGGCCAGTTTTTAAAGGGCAGAAGTAGTACATCTGATCATGATGAAAGGTGGTCTTCACCTGCAAAGCTTCTGATCGTGACGTCGTGGTGGGCTCGACGATGCCATCTATCCTCCCGTTCTGGCGGTCCTGGTCTTGTTGCATGTGAATGGCAATCTTTGGTTGATTCCTTGGGAGTCTGCACCTGCGCTTGCCTCCTTAGCACCAAAGAGGAAACTTGCTGCTCTACGCCCGCTGGCACGCGCCTGGTCTTGGTTGTCATGGATGGCGTCACCTCAGCCTCATGAGGTGAGTGCTTGCATAAAAATCTCCACTCCTCAGGAGGCCCCCTGGGAAGGCCGCTCCTTTAGGAGGTCTTGATGTCGTCCGCCTCACGAAGCTTGGCCCCTTGCGAGGGTCTCACCTTGTCATGGTTGGAGATGGGCCATGCCAGGCCATTGATGGAGCCACGCCGTGGGTGTAGGCAGGCAAGTCTGGGTACCCTGGTTCCCAGAATGCCGATAAAAGCCCCAGGGCCCAAGGCACGCTCGCACTTGGCTTTCGGGGTGAAGCCAAAGGGAAAGTGCGGAGCACACGGGCCCCAACCACATGCGGACTGAGTTGACATGTGGCGGTTGATAAGATGTGGGCACCTCCGCTTCCTCACGCTGCCTTGGCAACCGTTTGATTTGACAACTTCCTATTGCGAGCGCAGCCTTGACATCATTGTCCAGCATGCCCGTCCTCTGCTCCCTCCATCCCTTGTGAGCTTGTGCGCCCTTCCCCAGATGCCGCACGTGGCCCATCTTCCTTCCCAGCCATGGCTCCAAGATCGGAGAAGAAGGGGGAGTCCACGCACCCGAGTATCCCTCGCCGGGTTTGGAGCCTGCACTGGACCGGTCGATAGTGATCAACTAGGAAGGGTTGGACAAGGTCCGCCTGTCCCTCGCGGGCGATTCCAACGAGTGGAAGGCGACGAAGGCCTGGCTTGCCTCTCGAGCTTTGGTTGAGAAGGGAACCACCAAGATTCCTCTTCATCGTCATGCCCTCTCAGCTGGCCTAAGCCCTTGTTTCTCCGATTTCTTCAATGTCGTGCTCTGAAATTAGCAGATCCAGGCATTGCACCTGGATCCCGCCTCCATCGTCCTCCTTTCCATCTTTGCCTTCTTGTGTGAGGCCCTCGTGGGCATTGCCCCATCCATGGCCTTGCTCTGCCACTTCTTTTCGCTCCATCTTCTCGATGATCAGCAACGCTCTGGGTGCGTGTCGTTCCAGGCGGTGACAGCTGGCTCCAGCATCGACTTCACATTCCGCACGGGCACCACGGGATTCCGAAAGAGCTGGGTGTATGTGGATGCTACCATGCTCAGCCCCCTGCTCCTTCTTCCGAGCGTGCCGTCGATCCCAAGCTCCGGCTAGGGGCATGTGGAACTGGTTGACCGTTGGATTGGGCGCGTCTGGTCCAGGTTGGCCAAGCTGAGGGAGGCAGGGGTGACGGTGCTGATGGTAGCAAGGGAGTTCATCCGGTGGTGCATCACACTGCTCCAGCACCATTCACGCCCAATGTGGACCTTCACGGGCCCCAGAGATCCCATGAGGCTTCAGGTGACTTCGCTTCCCTCCAAGACGCTCGACACCATGCTTGAGCTCCTGACGGGGGACCCAGCTCCTGCCGTGCTCCCTGCTGAGGGGAGCCTCCTCTTGTACCATTGCTTGAACGGAGAAGCCTTTGTCAGGCACATGTCGCGCTTCAACGAGTGGGGGCTGCTCCTCGTGGGCCACGAGGGGCCTCGAGAGAACCCTGTAGTGGTGGCCCCCATGCTCACCCTTTAAGCAGTAGCGGGAATGTACGCGTCGCCGACTGCTCCTAAGGCAGCCTCGGAAGGCCGGGCGCGTCCCGATGCTCCTAAGGAGGCCCTTCGAAAGATGCCGCCAGATGCTCCAGAAGCGGCCCCGCGTGGTCCTGAGGTCGGTCCAAGGGGAGCCCTGTCCATGGCCGCGATCGTCTCCCATGCCTTCGAGGGTAGCGTGCCCCTTCCTAGCGCGTCTCCTCCGGCCGTTGGGGTCTCCCACAAGAGGAGGTTCAGGAGCTGCCGCGGTGTCGCCCCACAGGCCCTGAAACAAAGGATATGGGTAGCCATTGATGCGTAAGTACATTGCGCCTTTAGGTTCTTGCGTGACATGCTCCTTCCTGACATTTGCCCTTCAGGCTCCCTTCTGGCATGGCGACGAGTCTTCTCATGACGTGTCCTCCAGGGGCCCCAGAGCCGGCCATGGCCCTAAGCCCCCTGAAGCAGGCGGCCGCCCGGGAGGCGGCACCAGCACGAGTGTCGAAGTCGACGGAGAAGGATCACGAGCCTGTTCTCCCAGCACCTTACAACCAGAGCAGCTTCTATGGCGTGGGGGCCGCACCGAGAGCCCTTCCAATGATCCTCGCAAGCAATTGGTCGTCCTACGCAGCGGCTTCATCCTCGAGCGGTGGGGCTGCGCCCCGCTGCACGGAGCCCGAAGAGCGAGGGATGACCGGCCACCGAGCACTTGCCGAGGGCTGGCGAGTTGTCCCGCGCCCCTTCAGCGGGCCATTGCGCAGAAGACAGGCCCGACCGAGCGCTCGAGCTCGTGTGTGAGCGGGGCGTTGTCCGCCTCAACCTTCTCCAGGTGGCGGCAGGTGCGCTAGGCCTACTCGGGGCGGAGCTTGCTGACGTTGACTCTTGCCTTGAGGCGGAAAACCTCCGCCTGGCGCGCGAGTCGCATCAGCTAAAGGTCCCGATCATTCTCATGCACTTGCAGCATGAGCGCACCCATGTAGATGTTGACGGGTCTCTTGCGGCTTCTCAAGAGGCCTGCATCCATGCATAGGAGGAGGCGCAGGCCGTGGAGCAGCATCGCGAGGGGGCCGAAGAGTGCGAGAAGGAGATCTGAGTCTTGAATGCTGATCTTGACCGACAGGTCCAAGCGCGCAGGGCTGCCCTTGCAGTGCGGCCAGGCGGCGCCCCTACCGACGCGAGCAAGGCTCAGGGTCGCGACGAGGCGCTGGTACTCGAGGCCTTGGCGCAATTCTTGGAGTGCGACCGATTGGAGGTGATGCAGCGCCAAGTAACTTTGGCCGAGGAGTCCCTTGCTTCTCGAGAGGCAAAGATTCGGCTGGAGGTCGACCAAAAGGTGGGGGAGGTCCGCCAATCCCTTGTCGCAGAATACTGCCAAAAGTGGGGGCTTCAGGAGACCTGCTTCAAGCAATGAGAGACCAAGCTGCAGGGCAAAGCGGATGCCCTCCAAGCCCATCCTGCCGCGGCAGAGCAGCACGGGAAGGCCGCATAAGAAGCCCGAGTCACCTCCGAGGTCGAGCTGGCTTCTCTTCGGCAGCAGGCCACGAGCGTCTCTTCCCTTGTGGAGAGGGCGTCGGATGACATGAACCACCGCCAAACGCTGCAGTGAGAGAGCTCCAAGATGCTTGAAGACCTCAGGGTGAGGGCCAACCGCGCCTTGGACACCATCTACAAAGGGAGCATTGCCCGCCCGCATGAAGCCGACGACGCCGACTACCTGCACTTCTTTACCCATGTCGTGACTTGCCTGGAAAGCAGGGCCGTGAGGGCTCACCAGCTCATCAAGGAGAAGAGTCGGGATCTCCTTGGGCGTGCATTCTCACGCGTCTTCAGCTACCTCCTCAACTTGGATCCGGATTTTGAGTTCAATGCCGCGATAGCTCCCCTGCCCAGAGTCATACAGGGCGACATTGTGAGCTGGGTGGATGATCATGTAGAAGACATGATTAAGGAGTTTGCTCTTGCTGATGACGTGGTTGTACTCGCGGCCGAGGAGGGCGGAGCCAACGATGATGGCAACGATGGTGACATGGACGACAACATGTCCCAATAGGCATGTACTTCTCTGTTCTTCCTGTCAGGATTTTTGGACATAGCTTCGCGGGGAGTGAAAGCATTTTTCCTTTAGGGGGAGGGTGGTCTCCTTGTAATGCATGGAATGACGATATGTTTTCTCAGTTAATTTTAGAATGCATTGTCACGAGCCAGGAGGCTCTTGACTAGAGTAGCTCGTGTGATTTACCTTTCATGTTCACGACCTTGGGCTAGTTCTTGTGTCGCGGAGGCACCTTCCTCCCGGGCGAGCCCCCCGGGGGGCTCCCAAGGGAGGGGCGTCCTCGTGTGAGTGTTGGGCCGCTCGCGAGCACTGTGCGAGGAGCGAAATACCAAAGCTTTTGGCAAGGTGTGTACGCAGGCAGGCATGCGGCAGTGGGATCCTTGGCCCCTGGGGGACCTTGGCCTGCCTAGGTGCACACACCACACCCATCCCCCGCTCGCGGGGAGGGGTAGCAAGCAGGCACCGTGCTTTCCAAGTGAAAATCAAAGAGCAAAGAACACCGCGAGTCGAAGAAATTCCCCTTTTTTTCCTTTAACAAGCACACGAAACTCCAAATTCATTCCAAGGCATCAAATCAGGTTACAGAAAAAGGGCCAAGAGATCAGCCGCGTCTGGTGCCTATGCTAGTCTTATCACCAGCGTAAAGCTAAGTGCGGAGACCCTCACATGCGCTCCTCACTCCTCGCGGCTTCTCCCTTGCTTGTGCGGCGCACCCGCCATTGGTGGTACCAGGATCCCAAGGGCCGTTAGCCCGAGACCAGCCCCTGAGCCCCGTGCTCTATCGCCCGCCATATCCGAGGCCTTGGCTTGCCGACCCGAGAACGACTCCTCGCTGCTGTTGAAGTGGAAACCCCCTGCCCCAGACGCTCCCTAGGAACATGCCCCTTGGGTCAGGAGGATGATGCCATACGCCGAGCTGCCTCCACGGAACCCACTCTCGCTCCTCCTGGAGGGGTGAGTAGACGCGGCTGGTGTGGGCGTGACCCTCCTGAGGCGTCTGCGAAGCTGGCATGATGCGGAAAGGCGATGTGACCTCCCAGGCAGCGTCGAGAAGCTCGATGATGTGGGAGATCAAGGCGTCACGACCACCCTCAGCCAGCCTGCAACACAGGAACTCGCGGGCCATGACGAGCGCATTTTCTTGCTCCCGGCAAGTGCGCAGGGACGAGACCACGGTGTAATTGGAGGATTTTGCTGCCGCTCGGTCGCGGCGCCGAGTGGGAGGGGGTGGAAAGGGCCCACGATGCCGATGAGTGTTGTCGCCAATGCCCACCCCTGCTGCGGCAAGTGGGAGGTGACGATGGACTACGTGGCCGGGGAATGCAACCTGGATGGTGCAACTAGCCCATTGTGCGGCGCTAGCACATGGAGCTTCCGCAATGAGAGCAGCGAAGCGCTCACGAGACAACCAATGGGGTAGAGGCTTCCACGCACCCCTACCTGGCGCGCCAAATGCCGGATTTCAGGCTCCGCGGACCCAAGAAATGTTCGAACTCAGGGTCATGTGCGAAGAACTCAACCTCTCAAGCCGATGGACTCGCTGCTCTCACGACCTAGCTCGATGAACGAGAAGGAAATGGACACGGCAGTTTACCCAGGTTCAAGCCACCTTGCGGTGTAAAACCCTACTCCTGCTTTGTGGTGGATTAGCCTCGCGGGGGCTGAGGATGAACTAGTACAACGGGAAGAACGGCCTCAAGAGGCGTGTTCTTGTGATGAGCTCTAATGATTCGGTCTCGGGGGGTCCAATCTCTCAAGGACTCGATCTCTCCAGGACTCCCCCTCTCTATTGTGGTGGTTAGGCTATATTTATTGTGGCCTCGGTCCTCTTCCCTCAAAATTTTGGCAGGAATGGATCCCACAGTGGCCAGTTTTGAAAGGGGACAAGTAGTACATCTGATCCTGATGAAAGGTGGTCTTCTCCTGCATAGCTTTTGATCGTGACATTGTGGTGGGCTCGGTGATGGCATCCATCCTGCCATTCTGGCGGTCCTGGTCTTGTTACAGGCAAACGACAACCTTTCACTGATTCCTTGGGACTATGAACCCGCGCTTGCCTCTTTCGCACCAAAGAGGAAACCTGCTGCTCTGCGCCCGCTGGCGCGCGCCTGGCCTTGGGCATTATCGCTGGCATCACCTCAGCCTCATGAGGTGAGTGCTTCCATAGAAATCTCTGCTCCTAAGGAGGCCGCTCCTTCAGGAGGTCTTGATGTCGTCCGCCTCGCGAGGCTTGGCCCCTCGTGAGGGTCTCGCCTTGTCGTGGTTGGAGATGTTCATGCCAAGCCGTCGATGGAGCCACGCCGTGGGCCGCACGCAGGCAAGTCTGGGTAGCCTGGTTCCCAGAACGCTGACAATTTCGACAATGGTAAAACAAAATCAGCAAGACCACCTGATGTGCTGACAAATCCCGATAGGAGCCACACGTATCTCATTCTCAGGGCACACCGGATGGAAAAGACGCCGGGTTGGCTAAGACCCTAATTGCCCAAGGGGCGCTGGACATCACCTGGTTTGGACCAACACTCATGACGAGCACTGTCCCGAGTTGTTGATTAATTATCCTTGGGGTCTGGAAAGTCCCTATGCAAGTTTTAGTTGTTATTAGGCAAATGGTAAAACCAAAGTTGGGCATTGCTGGAAGAGTTTTATTCAAAGTGAACTGTCAAGGGGGGCTGCTACGTCTTGAGCTTGCATTGGTTTTCCTTGAAGAGGAAAGAGTGATGCAGCAATAGTAGCGTAAGTATTTCCCTCAGTTTCTGAGAACCAAGCTATCAATCCGGTAGGGGGCTCCACAAAAGTGTCACGCACCTACACAAACAAACAAGAACTCGCAACCAACGCAATAAAGGTGTTGTCAATCCCTTCAAGGCCACTTGCGAAAGTGAGATCTGATAGAGATAATATGATAGATAAATATATTTTTGGTATTTTATAATATAGATAGAAAAACTAAAGATGCAAATAAAAGTAGATGGCAAACTTATATGATGAGAGATAGACCCGGGGCCATAGGTTTCACAAGTGGCTTCTCTCAAGATAGCATAAGTATTATAGTGGGTGAACAAATTACTGTCGAGCAATTGATAGAAAAGCGAATAATTATGAGATTATCTAGGCATGATCATGTATATAGGCATCAAGTCCGTGACAAGTAGACCGACTCCTGCCTGCATCTACTACTATTACTCCACACATCGACCGCTATCCAGCATGCATCTAGAGTATTAACTTCATAAAGAACGGAGTAACGCATTAATAAATATGACATGATGTAGAGGGATAAACTCATGCAATATGATATAAACCCCATCTTTTTATCCTCGATGGCAACAATACAATATGTGCCTTGTTGCCCCTGCTGTCACCGGGAAAGGACACCGCAATATTGAACCCAAAGCTAAGCACTTCTCCCATTGCAAGAAAGATCAATCTAGTAGGCCAAACCAAACTCATAATTCAAAGGTCTGTGGTAAACTACTCACAACTCATCGGAGAGGCCTTGGATATGATGTAGAGGCCCTCCATGATCGATTCCCCCTCTGATGGAGCGCAGACGAAGGCTCCAAGATGGGATCTCGTGGATACAGAAGGTTACGGCGGTGGAAATAGTTTTTCGTGGTCACTTCTGATGTTTTCGGGGTACATGGGTATATATAGGAGGAAGAAGTAGGTCGGTGGACTCCCGAGGGGCCCACGAGATAGGGGGCACGCCCAGTCGGGTGGGGGGGGGGGGGGGGCGCCCTCCACCCTCGTGTCCGCCTTGATTGTTTCTTGACTTCCACTCCAAGTCCTCTGGATCATGTTCGTTCCAAGAATCACGCTCCCAAAGGTTTCATTCTGTTTGGACTCCGTTTGATATTCCTTTTCTTCGAAAACACTTAAATAGGCAATAAAACAACAATACAGGCTGGGCCTCCGGTTAGTAGGTTAGTACCAAAAATGATATAAATGTGTAAAGTAAAGCACATAAACATCCAAAACGGGTAATATAATAGCATGGAACAATCAAAAATTATAGATATGTTGGAGACGTATCAAGCATCCCCAAGCTTAATTCCTGCTTGTCCTCGAGTAGGTAAATGATAAAAACAGAATTTTTGATGTGGAATGCTACCTAGCGTAATTCTCAATGTAATTTTCCTTATTGTGGCATGAATGTTCAGATCCAAATGGTTCAAAATAAAAGTACATATTGACATAAGAAATAGTAACACTTCAAGCATACTAATCAAAGCAATCATGTCTTCTCAGAATATCATGGCTAAAGAAAGTTCATCCCTACAAAATTATATAGTTAGGCTATGCTTCATTTTCGTCACACAAAAATGCTCCCATCTTGTACACCCTAATGACAAGCCAAGCAACTGTTTCGTACTTAAATAATCTCAAACTTTTTCAACTTTCACGCAATACATGAGCGTGAGCCATGGATATAGCACTATGGGTGGAAAACAATATGATGATGGGGATTGTGTGGAGAAGACAAAAAAGGATAAAGTATCACATTGACGAGGATAATCAATGGGCTATGGAGATGTCCAACAATTGATGTCAACATGAGGAGTAGGGATTGCCATGCAACGAATGCACTAGAGCTATAAATGTATGAAAGCTCAACAAAAGAAACTAAAGAAACTAAGTGGGTGTGCATCCAACTTGCTTGCTCACAAAGCCCTAGGGCATTTTGAGGAAGCCCATCGTAGGAATATACAATCCAAGTTCTATAATGAAAAATTCCCACTAGTATATGAAAGTGACAACATATGAGACTCTCTACATGAAGAACATGGTGCTACTTTGAAGCACAAGTGTGGAAAAGGATAGTAACATTGCCCCCTTTTTATTTTTATTTTCTTTTTTTCTTTTTTCTTTTTTTTTCTTTGGGCCTTTTTTCCTTTTGGCCTTTATTTTTTTTCTTTGGCCTTTCTTTTTTTTCTTTGGCCTTTCTTTTTTTTCCTTTTGGTCTTTCTTTTTTTTCTATTTTTGGGGGACAATGCTCTAATAATGATGATCATCACACTTTTATTTATTTACAACTCATGAATTACAACCCAAAACTAGAACAAGAAATGACTCTATATGAATGCCTCCGGTGGTGTACCGGGATGGGCAATGAATCAAGAGTGACATGTATGCAAAATTATGCATGGTGGCTTTGCCACAAATACGATGTCAACTACATGATCATGCAAGGCAATATGACAATGATAATGTGTGTCATGATGATAAACGGAACGGTGGAAAGTTGCATGACAATATATCTCGGAATGGCTATGGAAATGCCATAATAGGTAGGTATGGTGGCTGTTTTGAGGAAGATATAAGGAGGTTTATGTGTGATAGAGCGTATCGTATCACGGGGTTTGGATGCACCGGCGAAGTTTGCACCAACCCTGAAGGTGAGAAAGGGCAATGCACGATATCGAAGAGGCTAGCAATGATGGAAGGGTGAGAGTGCGTATAATCCATGGACTCAATGTTAGTCAAAAAGAACTCATATACTTATTGCAAAAATCTACAAGTCATCAAAAACCAAGCACTACGCGCATGCTCCAAGGGGGATAGATTGGTAGGAAAATACCATCTCTCGTCCCCGACCGCCACTCATAAGGATGCACAATCTAAGAACACCTCATGTTTCAAATTTGTTACACAACTTTAACCATATGTGCATGCTACGGGAATTGCCAACTTCAACACAAGAATTCTTTAAATTCATAATCACCCAACTATCATGACTCTAATATCACAACCTCCATATCTCAAAACAATTATCAAGTATCAAATTGATCATAGCGTCCAATTCACTTCCTATGATAGTTTTTATTATACCCAACTTGGATGCCACCATTCTAGGACCAATTTTATAACCATAGCAAATACCATGTTGTTTTAAGAGACTCTCAAAATAATATAAGGGAATCATGAGAGATTAACAGTTTCTACAAAATTAAGCCACCGCCGTGCTCTAAAAGATATAAGTGAAGCACTAGAGCAAAAACTATCTAGCTCAAAAGATATAAGTGAAGCACATAGAGTATTCTAATAAATTCCAATCAAGTGGGTTTCTCCCAAAATGTGTGTACAGCAAGGATGATTGTGGTAAACTAAAAATCAAAGACTAATATCATACAAGACGCTCCAAGCAAAACACATATCATGTGGCGAATAAAAATATGGCTCCAAGTAAAGTTACCGATGAACGAAGACGAAAGAGGGGATGCCTTCCGGGGCATCCCCAAGCTTAGGCTTTTGGCTATTCTTGAATATCTTGGGGTGCCTTGGGCATCCCCAAGCTTAGGCTCTTGCCACTCCTTATTCCATAATCCATCAAATATTTACCCAAAACTTGAAAACTTCACAACACAAAACTCAACAGGAAATCTCATAAGCTCCGTTAGTACAAGAAAGAAAAACAACCACATAAGGTACTATAATGAACTCATTATTTATTTATATTGGTGTTAAACCTACTGTATTCCAAGTTCTCTATGGTTCATACCCTTACATACTAGCCATAGATGCATCAAAATAAGCAAACAACACACGAAAAGCAGAATCTGTCAAAAACAGAACAATCTGTAGAAATCTGTAACTCTCGAATACTTGTGGAACTCTAAAACTCCTACCAGAATAGGAAGTCCTGGGAAATTTGCCTAATGATCTACATAAAAAAGAATCAACGCAAAAGAACGTGTCTGTGAATTCACAAAATTATTTTCGTGCGCGCAAAGTTTCTGTTTTTCAGCAGAATCAAATTAACTATCACCATAGGTTATCCTATAGGTTCTACTTGGCACCAACACTAATTAAAACATAAAAACACATCTAAACAGAAATTAGATGCAAAATTTATTACTAAACAGAAGCAAAAACAAAAAACAAAGATAAAATTGTGTTGCCTCCCAACTAGCGCTACCGTTTAATGCCCCTAGCTAGGCATAAAAGCGAGGATAGATCTAAGTAGTGCCATCTTTGGCACTCAATTCATAAGTAGCTCGCATGATAGATTCATAAGTTAATTTGACTATTTTTCTTCGAAGTGCTCCATCCCTTTCCTTAATGGAAATTGGAATCTAATATTCCCTTCCTTTATATCAATAATCGCACCAATCGTTCTAAGTAAAGGTCTACCAAGAATAATGGGACATGAAAGATTGCAATCTATGTCAAGAACAATAAAATCTACGGGCACCAAATTCCTATTTGCAATAATGAGAACATCATTGATCCTTCCCATTGGCTTTTTAATGGTGGAATCCACAAGGTGCAAATTTAAAGACCAATCATCAAGATCATGGAAACCTAGAATATCACAAAAAGTTTTCGGAATTATGGAAACACTAGCACCCAAATCACACAAAGCATAACACTCATGATCTTTAATTTTAATCTTTATAGTATGTTCCCACTCATCATTAAGTTTTCTAGGTATAGAAACTTCCAAGTTAAGTTTTTCATCAAAAGATTGCATCAAGGCATCAACAATATGTTTGGTAAAAGGTTTATTTTGACTATAAGCATGAGGAGAATTCACAACGGATTGCAACAAGGAAATACAACTTTCTAAAGAACAATTATCATAATTAAATTCCTTGAAATCCAAGATAGTGGGTTCAACGCTATTTAAAATCTTGACCTCTCTAATCCCACTTTTACCAAATTTAGCATCAAGATCTAAGAACTCCAAATCATTGGGACGCCTTTTAACTAAAGTTTACTCATCTCCAACCCCATCATTATTAAGATTCATATTTCAAAACAAAGATCTAATGGGGGACACATCAATAACTTTAAGATCTTCATCTTTATTTTCATGGAACTTTTCTGGTTTGGCAGCCATCTTATTGACTAAGGTAGCTTGCTTATCAGAAATTTGGGCTATAGCATTTTCAAGACGAGTAATTTGAGCGTTCCAACCATAAAATTCTTTAGACATATCATCAAGCTCTTTGTTCATAAACCCCATAAAACCTTTTTGTTCTTTAAGCTCCTTTCTGAAGAAATTATTATGCTCAAATTGCGAAGTCATAAAACTTCTAACGTTTGATTCAATCTCTTCCAACCTTCTAAGATGAAGGTCGGTGTTCTTAGGCAAAGCCATAAGAGCAAACATGCACACAATAAGAGAGAGGAGATTGGGAAAGAGAGGGCGAATAAAACGACAATGGTGGAGTGGGGGAGAGGAAAACGAGAGGCAAATGGCAAATAATGTAAATGCAAGGGAGATGAGTTTGTGATGGGTACATGGTATGTCTTGACTTGAGCAAAGACCTCCTCGACAATGGTGCCAGAAATCCTTCTTGCTACGTCTTGAGCTTGCGTTGGTTTTCCTTGAAGAGGAATGGGTGATGCAGCAATAGTAGCGTAAGTATTTCCCTCAGTTTTTGCGAAACAAGGTATCAATCCAGTAGGAGGCTCCTCAAAAGTCCCATGCACCTACACAAACACACAAGAACTCGCAACCAACGCAATAAAGGGGTTGTCAATCCCTTCAAGGCCACTTGTGAATGTGAGATCTGATAGACATAATATGATAGATAAATATATTTTTGGTATTTTATAATATAGATAGAAAAAGTAAAGATGCAAATAAAAGTAGATCGCAAACTTATATGATAAGAGATAGACCCGGGGCCATAGATTTCACAAGTGGCTTCTCTCAAGATAGCATAAGTATTACGGTGGGTGAACAAATTATTATCGAGCAATTGATAGAAAAGCGAATAATTATGAGATTATCTAGGCATGATCATGTATATAGGCATCACGTCCGTGACAAGTAGACCGACTCCTGCCTGCATCTACTACTATTACTCCACACATCGACCGCTATCCAGCATGCATCTAGAGTATTAAGTTCATAAAGAACGGAGTAACGCATTGAGAAAGACGACATGATGTAAAGGGATAAACTCATGCAATATGATATAAATCCCATCTTTTTATCCTCGATGGCAACAATACAATACGTGCCTTGCTACCCCTGCTGTCACTGGGAAAGGACACCGCAAGATTGAACCCAAAGCTAAGCACTTCTCCCATTGCAAGAAAGATCAATCTAGTAGGCCAAACAAAACTGATAATTCGAAGAGACTTGCAAAGATAACTTAATCACACATAAAAGAATTCAGAGAAGATTCAAATATTTATCATAGATAAACTTGATCATAAACCCAGAATTCATTGGATCTCGACAAACACACCGCAAAAAGAGTTACATCGAATAGATCTCTAAGAAGATCGAGGAGAACATGGTATTGAGATCCAAAGAGAGAAAAGAAGCCATCTAGCTAATAACTATGGACCCAAAGGTCTGTCGTAAACTACTCACAACTCATCGGAGAGGCCTTGGAGATGATGTAGAGGCCCTCCATGATTGATTCTCCCTCCGACGGAGCACCGACGAAGGCTCCAAGATGGGATCTTGCGGATATAGAAGGTTACGTTGGTGGAAATAGTTTTTCGTGGTCGCTTCTGATGTTTTCAGGGTACATGGGTATATATAGGAGGAAGAAGTAGGTCGGTGGACTCCCGAGGGGCCCACGAGATAGGGGGGCATGTCCAGTAGGGGGGCGCCCTCCACCCTCGTGGCCGCCTCGATTGTTTCTTTCCTTCCACTCCAATTCCTCCGGATCACGTTTGTTGCAAAAATCACGCTCTCAAAGGTTTCATTCTGTTTGGACTCCGTTTGATATTCCTTTTCTTCAAAACACTGAAATAGGCAAAAAAATAGCAATGCAAGCTGGGCCTCCGGTTAATAGGTTAGTCCCAAAAATGATATAAATGTGTAAAGTAAAGCCCATAAACATCCAAAACGGGTAATATAATAGCATGGAACAATCAAAAATTATAGATACGTTGGAGACGTATCAGGGGCCATAAACCCCGACCGTGTTAGGAACACAAAATTATGGAACATAACACTGGTATGTCAGAAACTAGGGTGGCAAGAGTAGAACAAAACACCAAGCAAAAGGCCGAGTCTTCCACCCTTTACCAAGTATATATGTGCATTAATTAAATAAGAGATATTGTGATATCCCATGATATCTATGTCCCAACGTGGAGTAACTTGCAACTGCACCTACAACTAGCAATGTTATAAGAGGGGTTGAGCAAGCGGTAACATGGCCAAACAATGGTTTGCTGGGATGGTGAAAAGGTTAGAGACTGTTTCATGGCATATTGGGAGGCTTGATAAACAAGTGGTGGGTAGCGCGACGTAGTGATAGCATCGAGACAACTAGCATAGCAAAGATAGTAGTGAGATCCAAGGTATTAGTCATCTTGCCTAAAATACCGCTCGGAAGAATACCGAGTCCATGACGAGGACGAACGGGCATAGACGAACCAAATGTAGTCAAATGAATTCTCACGATCGCAATGAAATAGGAAGTATCGAGAAGAAGCACAACCGAAAAGAAGCAAACAACATGGTAAACACACAAGCATAAACATGACATGATGCTCATCCAAGTATGATGCATGACAAGGCTACATGATGCTACACATGGCAAGAGATGATGCATACAAGAACATCACATCAAGGCAAGTTTAAATGAGGTCGGAAACAACATATAACAATTTTGGTAAGTCCTCATTTGCAAATTTCGAAATTGGTCCTGATCTGAATAAACATTATGTTAGAGTGGTTAAACAGCAAGTTAAGATGCACCAAGATGATTTGCGCATTTTTTTCTATCCAAGTTACATATAAGGTTGATTTAATTCAGAGCTACGGCCTAGAAGATATGAGCAAAACAAGCTAAACATGTCATTGTTGCAAAATGCATTCAAACATCGAGCACACATACTCAAACAGAGGATGCAACATGACATGATGAAATGCAAAACCAAGAAAGTTTCATATAGATCATGCTCCAAACGGAGCCACGGTTGAACACATACACACGAAACTAGTTTAAGACACAATCTGCCCAAAACAACAACTAGGCATCTTGCAAACATCATAACAACAAGCTACAAGAACAAGATTGGCACAAACATGACATGCACTTTAAGTACATCTTACATGCGTCAAATATGGTTCAAGTTCATAGGCATCATGATCAAAACAATATGATCAATGCAAAAAAGCAACGTTGTAACACAGATTACCACTTGATGAAAAACCGGGCATACATGTGAGCAGAGTTAATATGCTGGCATGTTGGAGGCATGAAAGAAAGATGCTACAGTGCAAGATCATGGCAAACAAAATCATGCATGCTAGTACATAACATGGAGCTAAAATAATACAACATGCCATATAAATAGAGGCAACAGGTTCATGACATTTATCAAGACAAGATGCAAACATGAAATAAGCTGATTCTCAAACTTGGTGAAATCTGGGAATGCAAAACAGCAACATCATGATACTGACTTGAGATGCTCATAACAGCAAGCAGAACAATTTTCATGTTTATGAAAAAGGCATGAGCATAAGGTAGACATGGCACAATTCCAATTAATCCATTGTCACAATTTATAAGATGTGTAGATTAATTACTATGAGCTTTGCAAAATAGAACATGTTGTTAACAGGATGACAATTTTATCATGATGGCAAATTGAGACCAAGAAAGAGACATGCTACAGCAACTATAAATGGCATCTAAGGGCATGGCATCAAAGTACACATAACATAGAGCAAATCACATCAAAGAATCGTATACATGTGAGCAAAGGATTAGTGGCAAACATCATGCAAAGATGACAAGTTTTGTAATAGACAGTTTTAACTTGGTGAAATTAACAAGTCTGAAATCAGCAACATTGACTAGGCATGTTTGCAAGCTTCTGTCGGTCACATCATGGCATATCATGGCATGACATAAATACTAGCAGAACTAAGGCATGAAAATGCACCAAATACTTGTTGAGAAGATGCTCATATGACAAATGCATTAAATCACACAAAAATAACAAAAGGACAAGTTATAACAGTTTCAGCACTTAACATCACCTAGCACTTTTGCAATAGAGATTAACATGTCAAGATTAACTCTAATATCAATACAACCACCACCGTCATGGATACTACACTGACTAGATCAATTCCATATATACAACATCCTCATAGGATCATCATGCACAAAGTTATGACCATCCAAACATGCATACATGATATAGCAAATCAAGGACTTGACCGTTTTAAACAAATAAACAGAGCGAGCGATATTTTACTAAACGACTCTCGGGCACAAGATAGCTGGGGGAGGTCACCTCGGGCCCATGGGCCAGTCAGTGCAGCGGGCCAACAGGGGTGATCGGCATGGACTTGGGGTATAGGGCAGCTCGGGGTGGGCCGACCCGGTTTGCCTGAACCGAACGGTTCCGCCGGTCCAGGACTGGACGCCCGGTGTCAATGCGGTAGAGGGGCTCGGTGCAGGGCATCAGGGCGGCGCGGCTAGACTTTGGCAGCAGCGGGGAGCAGGGGAGGCCAGAGAAGAACGAGAACAGGTGGATCCGGTCTGGAGCAGCTTGATCCGCGATGGTGGCGAGGTGGTGCGGCACGACGGGGCGAAGGCGGGCTCGTGGCGGCGCGGAGGGAAGCGGGCGTAGGCAGTGATGAGGCGACGGAGGTGGGGACCCCACCGCTTCGGGGAGGCGATAGGGGCAGTATCTGGTGGCCGGGACCCTCGAGGTCGCCGGATCCAGGGGGCGAGGTCATGGAGGCGGCGGACGACGCCGGAGCTGGTCGCCGGCAGGCGGCGCTTGGAGGCGGTGAGGTGGAGCAGACGGTGGCAGGGTTGCGGGCTCGCTTGCACATGGATGCGGCCCGGGGCAGGCCAGTGATGGGCTGCGCGGGCCCGACGGCTGGAAGGGGGCTGACGTGGCGGCATGGGAGTGGCAGGGGCAGTGGATCGCCTAGTGGCTGGCTGCCATGTGGAATGGGCAGGGAGGCTGGCGGTGGAAAATGAGGAGAAGGAAAGGAAGGTGGCGGCAGGGGGATCCCGAGGCTAGAGGTTAGGGAGGGTTAGACT
Source organism: Triticum aestivum (assembly GCF_018294505.1). NCBI lineage: Eukaryota > Viridiplantae > Streptophyta > Magnoliopsida > Poales > Poaceae > Triticum > Triticum aestivum. The sequence goes on along the minus strand of NC_057810.1, from coordinate 372,131,454 downwards.
AGGGTTTGTCCAAAAATGTACTAGGGGGTGTTTGTATGGTAGGGGCTAGGGTTTGGTTGGTTTCGGGGGCTTTTGGACCCTCCGATCGCGATCCGATGGTTCCGGTCGGAGAGGGGGGATAGGAGGGTTAGTGGGCTGGTTTAGTGGGTTGTGTAGGAGGTTCGGGGCTGTGGAGAGAAGTGAGAGAGAGAGTCCCGACGACAGTTTCCAGATACCGAATACGTCCGACATTTGACCGACTATATTGCCGCTATATGTTTAATGGCTGGGCTATCAAATGAGTTCCGAATGCGATGAAATTTGGCTGGCAGTCTACCTACAATAAAACAAGACCACACGCCAACTTTCACCCCGTTTCGAGAACATTTTTACGCCACTTATAAAATAATATTTCAGAGGTGCCGCGGGCGCGTGTGAGTGCATCTCGGTTCAAAACAGACAATAGAGAGAACTGGAAGACGGGCAACTACGAATGGATGCAAGTTTTGAAAGACATGCATATGAAATGCACATGATGACATGGCTAAGTGCAACACGCAAGCGAATGGCATGGCAACGACAGCGAATAAATGGAAGACATCTGGTGCATCAATGTCGGGGTGTCACAATTCAACTACTCTTCTTGTGAATTAGCCATTTGAGTGGGTGATGGAAAAATCTTGAGTGAAAACAAGGTCTTCAGAGCAGACAGATCTACCTTTCAAAGCAGATCTCTTGCTTGGCCCTGATAGCTCCTTAGAGATGGATTCAGAGATAGATGACCAGTCCTATTCCCCCACCGAGGTGCATGCTCTAACTTGGCACGGTTATAGTGCTCATATCATGCATATGGTGTCTTGCATTGCATAGTTTAGACATCATATACACAATATTCAACACCATGTTCTTAGTTCATACATCATATATGTGAATACCATCTGCTTAGTACATAAATCACATATGTGAATTTAATCATGCGATCCTGATTACTTAGATACATGTATGTGAATTAAGTCATGCGAACCCGTTTACTGAAGACATCATATAATTATCTCATGCCATCCTGTTTAGTCAGTCATCATATCTTTGAACTATGTCATGCTATGCTATCCAGTTTAGATAGATATCATATATGTGAAATTATGTCATGCTATCATTTTTAGTTAAACAATATTGTTAGTGTACAGAAGTAAGGGCACTACTTGGTACCCCTTTACGTCTGCACGGGCAGTCAGAGCCACGCCTGCGGCCACACTTAAGCAGGGCAGGGACAGGAAATCGAAGCCACAAGACGGTCAAAGCAACGCCAAGACAGAGACATAAAGAGCAAGCAGGCAAGGTGGGTTCCCCTGGCAAGACCCTTGCCGGGGCGGCCTCCACAGCCCCGACAAGGACCTTGCTGGGGCAGCTTACCCAACATCAGCGGAGCGCGCCGCCCTTGAGCCCCAGGTTTTCTAACAACCACGTTGGGACCAACACTCGAGAGGCACCTCCGTGATGGCATGCAGATCTTTGGGAAGACAAGAAACATTCCAAACCAGATGAGGATGAGAAGACGACGAACCTCAGCGAGATCCTTGCCAAGGAAACCCACAAGACCTCCGGCAAGATCCTTGCTGGGGATGACCACAATGACACGACAAGACCCTTGCCGAGGACGTCCACTGGGCCAGAGCCAGGCCCATGCCCGCCAAGTCTCCACCACCGCACCCATGCAGCTGCCAGCCTACCAACTAGGCAGGCGCATGCGTGTCGACGTGAGGCTTCTAGGCCAACTCAGCACATGCCTACGTGGTGGCATGCAAATCTTCGTGAAGGCCCTACCACCGGGCCACCTCAGCAGCCTGCCAGCCTACATGGCGCTGACCGCCTCGCTAGCCCGGGCGCATGTCGAAGCAAGGCGAGGCGGCGATAAAGTGAGGGGGACACCTAAGGGGCACATTAAATGTGTCTTGTCCCGTAATGGCAAGTGATAAGCTTAGCCACGATACGATGCCACCTCCTATGTGCCATTGTGGTGATCCCCTTGACTATAAAAGGAGGCCCGAGGCATCTAGGAGAAGGATCGGACCCTTTGACAAGTTACGCTCATGGTAGCTAGCTCGAGAACTCCAAGAACACAGATACACACACCAAAGCAGGACTTGGGTATTATGCATCCTTGCGGCCCGAACCTGGGTAAACGACCCGAGTGTTTGTGCTGATCGCTGATCCCGCTCTTCTCACAACCCCGCGCCCCTCAACCATAGTAGGGATTCTTGTGATCCCATAGGTGTCATTTCCACCGACAAATATACATGTGAACTATTTCATGCCCTCTTTTTTCCACACTATCTATTGCATCTATCTCTCATATAAGGTCTGTACGTTCAACTATGTTTCTTGTTTATCAGCCATTTGAACTGGATCAGGTGATGGTAGCATCTAGCAGAGTGAAAACACGGTCTTCAAATAAAACAGTGCTACCTCTTGGTAGAGATAGCATCCCAGTTGTACATGCACAAGAACCTGCCCTACCACACATAACCCAGACTCCCACAAATTGTACCCCTACTGCGATGGACAGAGAACCAGCTTCACCCAATCTAACCCCAACCCTAGCAGATAGTAACCCAGTTCCTGTTGAGATAACACCATCTCCATCACAGAGCTCCCAAACAAGAGAAGTTAGTAAGGCAGCTTCGGTGCCCAAAGCGCCAGTACTACCACAGCGAACCCCAACTCCACCAGTTAGTACACTTTTTCCTGTGGAGGAAGCATAACCAGCCATTCGTAGTTTAACATCTATCACATGTTATGTTGTTAAATCCTATGTGCGTATCTTCCCATCATGGAAATATTATACTGAAGATGAAGGAAATGCCAGTTGAAGGTGTTCATTGAGGAGTTATGTGTAAGTAATGTTATTCATGGCAATTACTTTCCTTTGTCCCATACATTCTACCTCATGATGGTTATAATACAGCAAACATTCCCATTTTTTCTCTATAGAGAAGGAAAGATTTGGAAACTCAAGATGAGGTAACCTGTGCAAATACCTCTGCTATCTTCAAGAATGCTTGGTGGCAGTATCGGAATTACCTGAAGAAAACATACTACACTAGCAAAGAAACTCATCAAATTTCCTTACGTTCTCCTGAGACACATTTACGGGGCTATGACTAGGAATGCCTTGTTTTGTACTGGTCCCGAACCAAGAATGTGGTAAGGTCTTTGAGCTAATTTTTTTATTTTTTAGTACTACATGCCTGCATCTTATTGTACTCTGTTCGTGTAGAACAAGTGCTTAAACCTGAAGAACAACTGTTCTCATTTAAGATTCCATTGCTATCGTGCATACTGCTTTGCTATTGTATCATTGTATTTACTCATACAAACTTATTTTTAAATTGAAGGATCCAATCGAAACTCCAATGGCACACAGGTATGTCCAAGCATGTTTTCTTAACAGGTTTGCCCTTATAAATAGCTCTATTGATTTCAATTTCAATTGTGTGCACAGTTGACTTCTCATATCATGCTCATTATGTCAGGACCCCGATCCTAAGTCACACTGATCTAGCATGTAAAACATCATATCACTTTGCGGCCTCACGCATGGTATTCCCACGGGTGCCACCTTACCTGGCCTGAGACCGTTTGCACCTTTTGGCTCATGTATATGATAGTGTCGCTAGCATCCATATGATAGAGAACCCAGGCCGACATGACTAGTCGTAAACCCAAGGTGGCACTAACTTACAGGGACATGCATACATGACCCAGCAACGAATGTGTCAGTCATCAACATATGAACCCAAGTCGTAGCAAGCTACAAGGACTTAAAGGAACAACACGTGACATTTCCCCAAAGGAACAGACACAAGAATGAAGAAGGACACATGCCGGCCTGCCTAAGTGTTCCGAAGTAGTAGCAAGCTACTATGGCTCAGTGGAACCACTAGGAGACATTTCCCAATAAGAGAGGCTACCAAGAAAAAGCAACCAGGTTGTCGGATCCCAGACATACCAAGCATTTCAATAACATTCACACAATATGCTCAATATGTGCAAATACAACATGGCATCACAACAAAACTGTATGACTCAAAGTATTTATTCATTAGGCTCCGAGGAGCCAAATATTACAGACATGGGTCTCATGATGCAACCTTCAGAGCATACAAAAAACAGAAGCATAACATGTCCGAGTACAGACAAGTACAAAAAAAGGACTGAGAAGCTTGACTATCTACAAGATCCTCCCAAGGGTACAAGATCGTAGCTGAGGTAACAAACTAAACATCAAAGTCCATGCAGAACTAATATTGAGACTGGAGTCTCTCTACAAAAACATAAATTAAGCAAAGGTGAGTACAAATGTACCCATCAAGACTTACATCTGAACTTGCTACATATGCATTAGTATCAACAAAGGGATGGTGGGGTTTAACTGCAGCAAGTCAGCTTTGACTCAGTGGCTATCCCGATCTATGTTTGCAAGTAACTCTTTTGGAGTGGCGCACACGAGTCCACATATTCACCATGTCAATACACCACTATGGATCGCCTCCCGTCTTCCTACGAGAACGCCATCCATTGCCCTCACGCTTATCTTGCACATTTTAGAGTATCCACTTTCACTTGTCTATGAACTGCATAAGCAACCCAGTAGTCCTTTACCGCGGACGCGGCTATTCGAATAGATGATGCTAACCCTGTAGGGGTGTACTTCTTCACACACGCTCTCACCACTTACCGCCATGTACACGTCATGTATCTCGGCAACCTTCATGCGGAAGCCTGGCGAGGGTGTCAGCCACGACCTAACTAACCACACAAGTCCCTAGTCCAAGTTTATCACCTATTCAGGTTCCATCCATAGGGAGTCCGGCCGAGGTTTCCACTACGACCCCGAACGATGTGTGCAGGGTTCCTGAGGCACCAAATGGGCGTCTTGGCACACCGTGCCATGTGCCTACCGCATCATAGCCCACCCCTAGGGTCAGCGCTGCGATGGCCTCTAGCATATTACAAACACAAGAAACTACTTGCAACTCCTGGATAGAGGACAGGGCGGTTAATAAGTTGAGAGGGTCCATTGGTTTCGGGCCCAACGCGTGGTAGTAGCTGATCTTAAATCACATACACATATCTCACTTCCTAAGGATGGTTCCAATGAAACAACCCACCTTGTATTCCTACATGGCCTCTCATCGATACCTTTACCAATTCGTGTTCACACACTTAGCTCTCAACAGTAGGACATGATGACCACATTCCAATTCATCCCCGATGAATCCGACCTGACTCAACGCTAAGCAGTAGCAGGCATGACAAGCAAGCATGAATGAGTAGGCACATCAGGGATCAAACAACTCCTACTCATGCTAGTGGGTTTCATCTATGGCAATGATAGGTCATGTAGAGGAAAGGGGTTGAACTACCGCAACATGTAATAATTGAATTGTTGTTGTCCTAATGCAGTGAAAGAGACTAGGAGCAAGAGAGTGGGATTGTATCAAAATGAACAAGGGGGGGTTTGCTTGCCTGGCACTTCTGAAGATGATCTAGCTCTTCATCGGTGTCATCAAACTCATTGTCGAAACATACGTCTATCAAGGGGGAACAACACTGGCAACAGAGAAGGAAACACAACCAATGCAATGCATAATATGATGCATGATCATGACATCGCAAAATGTTGTTATTTGAGCTAATGTAGCTAGCAATGATTTAAATGGAGTTGGTTTGAACACTCAATTCAAAATTAAACTCCATATAAGATATTTCAAATGGCATTTATTTGATTTGTCCAATTCAGCAACTATAACATGTCAAAGATGCACTGAAATGGTACATATGGATAGGTTGGATTTTTCTAATAATTTTTCATATATAAATTATTTCATTTGGAGTTACGGTTGAATTTCTACGAATTTTAGAAGTTTTAACTATTTTCTAGAATTTCCGAATTATTTTAAATACATAAATTATTTACTGCATCAGCATGACATCATCATGACATCAGCAGGTCAACGGGCTAGTCCAAGTCAAACTTGACGTGTGGGGTCCACACGTCAGTGACACATGGCTGGTTAGTGTCGCTGACAGGTGGGCTAGGTCAACGGCCACGTCAGCAGGGTCAATTCTGACGCGTGGGTCCCGCTGGTTATAAACTAATCTAAGCAGGAAATAAGCTAGGGTTAATTAAGCATGGGGTCCACACGTTAGTGAGCTAGGGGGTTAGTTAGTGGCATCATTAGCATTTAATGATGGTGCCACGTCAGATGCGCCGGCGGTTAGACGACGGCGACGAACCAGAGCGGCGGTGTCGCTCGGTCCGGCGATTCTAGTGACAAAAGGGGGCGGGGCAGGGATCTACGGCTGCCGCGTGATGAGGTGCATCGGGTGATGGCTGTGGGCGATGCCGGACGGACTACAGCGGCGACGACAAAGGCGATAGCGGTGGCCGGAGCACGGCTATGCGCGGGCGCGGGGCTACGCTTGGCTAGCAAGCAAGCTGATAGGCTGGGCGGGCTCCTCGGAGCTCCACGAGCTCGAGGGTGTGCTAGGAAGCGATTGAAATGAGCTCCGGCCGCAGGGGAAGCTTGGCCATGATAGTTATGGATGCTAGCGGTCGCAAACGACAGAGGTAACAAGGCGGAAAGTATGGTGAGCTTACAACGGTCACATAGAGAAGCTCAGCGGGCTCGGGGATGTCATGTGTGCGGTAAATCAACGGTGGTGGTGGTCGGAGCCCGAGGTGGAAGACGGCGGCGATGGTGGATTCACAGGCCGCCCAAGCTCATGGGACTCGACGGGGCGATGTAGCAGAGGCTGGCGGAGCTCGGGGACAGCTCGGGGCGGCTCAGGTCCAAGCGAGAGAGAGATTAGAGGAGGGGGAAAACATGTGTGAGAGTGAGAGAGGTCCGAGGGGTGAATTTGCGTCTCTAGGCGCATCAAGGCAGCAATGGGAAGTAGGACGTAGCACGCGCGTGTGTGCACACATCGACCACACGCCCTCCTGCCTACTGGCGGGAGGTTGAAGACGATGGTGGCTGCGGTGGGCTGGGCCAGCAGTTGTTGGGCCATGTGGGCTGCCAGGTGAGCGCCACGTAAGGTTTTCCCCCTTTTCCCATTTCTGGTTCTGTTTTTCTAATTTTCTTTTCTGTTTTGAATTATTCAAAATAATAGTAATTCATTTTTAAAACTCCCGAGACAAAGTGTGGACACTATTTGGATTATTCCAAAAGCCCACAAATGAATCCAGAATATTTGGATCATTTAAAATATTTATAGAATTCAAATGCCCCAATTCAAATACAATATGGGTTAATTCAAAAATCCATAAATGGCAAACAAATATGCTCATCATTTTTGGCATAGGTTTTCACCTTTATCAAAAATCATGAACATTTTTAAAGGGCATTTTGGGTTCTTGAAAAAGATTTTATTTGATCCTATTTGAATTCTTTCTGGTTCTAGGGTTTGATCAATCCCCATTTCAACTTTAAATAAAATTTAAACATGATGCAACACATGACTAGCTAGCCCAAAGCATACCAAAACTAGGGATGTGACAACTCACCCCCACTAACCAAAAATCTCGTCCCGAGATTCAAGACGTGAGGTAAGAAGACAAAGGGAACACCAGCTAACACAATCTTCACGATCCAGGTTGCACCTCATTAGAACGTTTGTTCGATCATCATCTTTGTCTCCACGTCTTGCTCTAAGAACTCCATCCAACATGACAACTAGTAGAAAGGAAAACTCTAGAAGAATCGATCTTCTCAAAGATCAAGCAACTGACGATCAACTCACGGAATGGGACATGGAACACCACTTGAGCTGAGGCATCTAAATACACATCAAGAGGGATGGGAGGACAGATGATGGAGGTTCAATTTGGTAAGCAACAATTCCACACTTAAAGCAGATGGTGAACCGGGTCAACGCAGCGAGGAGTCGATTTCCCTTCATACCAAACGGGGCTCCTTGGAGAAGGTGGCTCATAGGACATTCCCTTAAGTGGGAAAAAGAATTACTTTTGATATAGAGATCATTTAGACTCTTTATTCCAGTCTAAGGCAAATCACAACAAGTGTTTGGCAGAGTACAAAGGGATGGCATACCCAGACTAGAATGGACGATGTGGACTACCTTGTTGAAGACAACGCAAAGGACAATTTCTGCTTATCATCGAGAAAGGATAGGGCCCATGGCAAGCCCACTTTGAAGATGATCTTGAACAAGAATTACTGAGAAGGCATCCCATGGAAAAATGGCACAACGGCGGGTGCGAGCTTGGAACAAAATGCAATTGTGTAAATGATTCTAGTAACTGGGGAGAAGCTAAACAGTAGAGAGTGATTCCACTATTTGAATGGTGATAGCATAATCAAAGAAACTGAGAGCAAATCCCAATTAATGCCGACGATAAAACCTAGTGCTTGCGCATGCTCTCAAGAACTTGAGCATTTCCATATTCATCAAGTTTTTACCAACATCCGTGCCAAGATCTTGGTGACACCTCATAGTATCATGATGAATATTGGTGGAGGATGCAGATGCAAAGGAAGATAACATCTTCTCATATTTCACCTTAGCGAGGCCATGGAAACAAAATCTGGATGATCCACGAAGAGACATTTAGCACTCCCCTTCTAATGTTCTCCTTGATGTGCTAGCATAACCCATTTATAGATATGGTTTGGTATCTAGAACATCAAGTAAAGGGCAGAGTTCAGGAGCACAAGAATCCTTACGGAACAACTACTGGAGTAAATCCTACGAAATCCTTATGGGGTGGTGGCCAACTTCCTCAATCAAGATACTACATTAATAGGTCTTCCGGCTAGGTGTGTTGGCCATGACATCCACTTTACCGGGTTACAGAGAGACCAATATTATAGTTCTTGGAGAACATTCCAACCATCATATCTGCTTGAGATTCAGATCTGGTTGGTGTCAGGATATTCCAGACTCGTCAAGTCTAGAAAGAAAAATGAAAGTTTGCAACACAAATCGACGAGATGGCGTTGCGAGATTCTCGGGGAATGAACTACGATAGCAAGCTCCAAAACAAGAGCTGGTTTTGCTACACACATGTGAACACGTTGTCCCAGACAAGCATAACAACGTAGTAGTCTTATAATAAAACACTACCGAGTTTAGTTTGGAAACCATCATTGCGGGTACCGAAGTCCTTACATAAGTCATATGATTAGCTCTTATGAAGGAACTTCTTTTCCTTTAACAAATCAGTCAGTGGCTAGGTTTGCTAGGAATACATATAGAATGAAGGTTGCAAGTCTCCAAAGCACAGAATACTTAGCACATATGCATAACTGACTTGGGATGATTCCAGAGGAAGTAAAAACAAGGTTTCTTTAGTTCACGGTGTCAACTTGCATCAAGTGCACATGAACTTAGAGGAAGCCACTTCTTTCATCCAAACATATACCTCATGAATGAAACACGAAGGCATTGTTTACAAAGTTTCCAACACTAGCTTAATGTCCAACAAAATCATGGAGAAGATAAGGATGATGTCGATGGGCTCAACAACAACTCATCTAGGTTTCCATACAGTGGAATTCGACAATCATGTGAACAAGGTGATAGCATTGGTCAAACCCAAAGATATAATGGTGGATGCTCAAGGGGTCAACCACGAGTAAGACAACATTACGAGCATCTTTGGTTTTGATTTGTTTTGACGATAGCCCATCCTCAAATCAAAGATTCAGTAAGACAATAGATCCAACAATTGATCACGAGGATCAATCGATGAAGATATCATATTTCTTCAACACACACACAAACACAAAGATATCCCTTCAAAATGGACAAAGTTAGGCAAAGCTTTTATCTTCCAACTCTCCAAGTTCTTGTTCAGCTTAACCAACTAGCTCAGGGGTATCCAACATAGATTCTTGGAGAAGGGGTGGTTACAAGAAACCAACTTGATTACGAGCTGAAAATAACAGCTAGGGGACAACCTGGTGACACTTCTGAGAAGATATTCGGAAAATCACGAACCACCGATATGCTACTAAGCTCGAGAACAATCTTGCTTACGAGGCAAGATGATGTGATCAAATCAGCAAGGATTGACACAATCGTAAGTCATTGATCGAAGAGTGCACCGAAAATAAGAACTATGTAGCATGATCAATCTTAGAATGATAATTCAATAACCAACACGCTAAGAACGAAATTATTGTCCATTAACTGCAAAGCATCAGGGTTGCTAGGAGTATTGATTTCACACATCACGATTCACTCGTCAGCATTCTGTTTACAATAACACGGGAACTGTGGAATGAATAATGACTGCGAGGAGTATCACTGTACCAAGAATTCATAAGATGGTGTGCAATTCCCATGACATTCTTGACATAAGACAGTAATACTCCAGGGTAGAACAGAACAGAAGCTGGATTGGCATTTTGATCTGAGGAGCACAACTACTTTGACCCAATCCTGGATATGGATGAGGTACTAGAGTTTGTTTCTCCTAGACATTCCGGAATAGAATGGTTTGACGGACCACATGATTAATAGGCATTGATGAGTATGCACACATATTCTTGACTATCAGTTGTTAGACGAAGGTGAGAAAACAACTAAAGAGGGACAACTCAAAGGAACATACGATTTTCTGAGTTGTGGATGAATAGATTAGCATGTCGAACGAGTTCAACATATTTCTTCCTGATATCCCATGCAGAAAGGTAGAACTGGTAGAGTCACAACATAGAATCGAGAACTCGTCAAGAGCACTCTGGCTGTGATCTTTCGGTTAAACGAGGAACTTCTACCATAAGCAGTTCATGGTATTTGGAAGAAGGAAATACCATGAACCTCGAGGTCGATCACAGAGGTTACTAGTGACCTAAAGGAACTAGCAAACACTATCAACATGAATGTGCAGGGTGAATCTTGGGTTAAAAAACCCTTGAATTGTCACATCCCTAGCTCTGGTCTGTCTAGAGCTAGCATCTGTTGTTGCATCATGTTTAAATTTTCTCAGAAACTTGAAATGGGGAAGACAGAACCCCTAGCCCCCCCTAAAACCAACTAGGGTCTACTAAAATCAGTTCAATGAACCCAAAATGCCTTCATAAATGTTCACTATCTTTGGTCCTGGCTAAACCCTCTGCCAAAAATGGTTTCATATTTTTGGAGGCTATTCTGGATTTTTGCACCAAGCCATAAGTATTTGCATTTGGGCATTTTAAATCCTATAAATATTTTAAAATGCCCAAATAATCTTGAAGGTTTTTTTAGGCTATTGAGAATATTTTCAAATGTGCCTCTGAATATTTTCAAGTTTTTCCTAAATGGAATAGTATTTCTACTATTTCAAAACACAGAACAGAAACAAATAAAAAGAAAGGACAGAAAACCTACCTCACTTACCTGGCAGCCCAGCCAGCCCACCACTGTAGCAGCCTAGCTGGGCAAAGCCATCCCGGCCCACCAGGGGCAGCACTATCTTCTTCCTCTTGCCACGAGAAGCAGCTGCGTGCCCGGCGCGCAGGCGAGCCGCGCCAGCTCCTCCCTGCCTGCCTGGCTGCCCCCTCGTCGCCCTAGTCACCTTCCACGATGCCACGCAACCCCCCCCCCCCGACGCTCTCCCTCTCTCTCCCTCGAACGTTCTCCCCCTCCTCTGTTCTTTCCGCCCGTACGCCTCCGTCGCCGCCGCTCGCCACCACCACGGACACCGCCCATCCCGGCGACGCCCTGAGATGCTAAGAGCTCCGCCCAGTACCCCTCTTCCTCCTCGTCGAGTTGTGCAACGCCGGACGCCCCCTGAGATGTCAATTCTGACACTTGGGTCCCGCTGGTTATGAACTAATTTAAGCAGGAAATAAACCCAGGGTTAATTAAGCATGGGGTCCACACGTCAGTGATCTAGGGGGTTTGTTAGTGGCATCATTAGCGTTTAATGATGGTGCCACGTCAGATGTGCCGACGGTTAGACGACAGCAACGAACCAAAGCGGGGGTGTCGCTCGTTCGGGCGATTCCGGCAATGAGAGGGGCGGGGTACGGCTCTACGGCTGCGACGCGATGAGGCGCATAGAGTGGTGGCCGTGGGTGGTGCCAGGAGAGACTACAGCGGCCACGACAAAGGCGACAATGGTGGCCGGAGCACGGCTATGCGCAGGAATGGGCTACACTTGGCTAGCAAGGAAGCTGAGAGGTTGGGCGGGCTCCTGGGACCTCCACGAGCTCCGGGGTGTGCTAGGACGCGACTGAAATGAGCTGTGGCGACAATGATGACATGTCCGATGGCAGGGGGAAGCTGGGCCACGGAGGTTACGGATGCTAGGGGTCGTAAACGACAGAGGTAATGAGGGTGAAAGGACAATGAGCTCATAGCAGTCACATAGAGAAGCTCGGCTGGTTTGGGGACGTCCTGCGTGCGGCGAATCAACGGTGGTGGTGGTCGGAGCCCGAGGTGGAAGACGGCGGCGATGGTGGCTTCATATGCCGCCCGATCTCGTGGGACTAATGGAGCGATGTAGCGGAGGCTGGCGGAGCTCGAGGACAGCTCGGGGTGGCTCAGGGAGCATGCTGGTTGTGGGTTCAATGGCGGCACTCTCGGGCACGCTCGAGTCCGAGCGAGTGAGAGAGATCAGAGGAGGGGGAAAACATGAGGGAGAGTGAGAGAGGTCCGGGTGGTGTCGTGGAGTCTCCAGGCACATCAGGGTAGCGGCAGGAAGCAAGAGGTGGCGCGCGCGTGTGCGCGCACGGTAGCCACACGCCCTCCTGCCTACCAGCAGGAGGTTGGAGATGGTGGCGGCTTCGGTGGGCTGGGCCAGCACTAGTTGGGCCAGGTTTGATGTGAGGTGAGCCTTAGGTAAGGTTTCCTTCCTTTCCCCATTTTTGTTTCTGTTTTTCTAATTTTCTTTTCTGTTTTGAATTAGTAAAAAAATAATAATTCATCTTTAGAACTCCTGAGACAAATTGTGGAGACAAATTATTCCAAAATCCCACAAATGAATCCAGAATATTTGGAGCATTTAAAATATTTATAGAATTCAAATGCCCCAATTGAAATACGATATGGGTCAACTCAAAAATCCATAAATGGCCAACAAATATGCTCATCATTTTTGGTAGAGGTTCTCACCTTTATCAAAAATCATGAACATTTTTAAAGGGCATTTTGGGTTCTTGAAAAATATTTTATTTTATCCTATTTAAATTCTTTCTGGTGCTAGGGTTTGATCAATCCCCATTTCAACTTTAAATAAAATTTAAACATGATGCAACACATGACTAGCTAGCCCAAAGCATACCAAAACTAGGGATGTGACACATTACTAGCATCATAACAGAGCCAATAGTGTTGTTGTACATGTAGACCCATGGTACCCAACTGAAATCTTGTTGTGCCATGTAGTTTCCCACGCTGTGTATTCTTTCAGTGCTGCTTTGTCTTGAACTGATATGATTTGAACTAAACTTGTTATGTGTCTGCTTGTTTATTCTTTTAGAATGCTGACAGAATATTGGGGAAGAGTACCTTATTAAGCCATGGTAAAGGAAGTAATGTAGATAAGGTTCAAGATAGTGAGACATCCTTGTTGGTCTCCAACAAAGCTGATAAAACAGCTAAGGAAAACTATCTTGAAGATAGTGAGACAAACCCAAAGTCCTGTCTTGGTGTAGTGTTTGAGTTACTGGCCACTACCGCCGACACAAGCTATTCGAACTCACTGTTTGCATCAGTTCGGTTTCTTGAGTCTCAACTACAAGCTGAAAGACATCGATCAGCTGTGCTACGATATGAAGCCGAAGGACTGTGGAAGTCCCTGGAGAACTCTGATGCATAATTTCTGGTGCAACAATAGGCGTTGGATGATTTTAGTGCCAAAGAGGAGAAAGATAATAAGTTTCCTAAGCTTATTGCCAGCATGGTGGATACCCAGGATAACGTTCCTTGAGCTCTTATCAAGTTGTTTCAGTTAAGGTGTTTTGCTGCCGTGTTTATTTGCACTGGTGGCCAATTTAGATAGCCAGTGTATGTAATATGCTGCTTTTTCCCCTATATTTGCACTGGTGGCGAACTTTGATGCCGAGTGGATGTAATATGTGTAATAGCCGTAATAGCCTAGCGTTAGTTGCTTGCTTATTTATTTCCTTGTTGTCTTGTTTAGTTATTTGCTTGTAGTCACTGCAATTCTTTTTCCGCGTTTTTCTAGTGGCCACAATAACGTATTTTTATAACTAGGCCACAATAACCATGGCAACATACGAACCATTATAGCCATGGTCCTGCTACCTGCCGTAGTGACCATGGGCCTCATACGGGCCGTAGGATCCATGTGCCTTCTATGGGTCGTAGGATCCGTGGGCCTTCTATGGGCAATATAATCAATGGGCTTTCTATGGCCGTATAATTGTTTGTCCAAACATGGGTCGTACTATTCATGGACCAATAATGGTCCGCAAAATGGCCCGTAAATGAGCTAGAGTGGAAATCATCTATTTATGGCCCGACCATAACGGGTCGTTAATAGGCCATATTTGATGACGCTATGAAAACAACACGACGGGTTAACGGGCCACAAACGGGCCGACAGTAACCTTGGGCTGAATTTGGCCCACAAGTGGAACAGGCCAGTAACGGACAGTAAGTAACCAAATTCTGGAAATGAGCCCAAGAATAAATGGGCCCTTAGAAGGCCGAAAGTTAACACGGGATGGAAACGGCCAACTGAATAATGGGCCGTTAATGGGTATAAAGGGATACACTGTTCACTATGGACCAGTTTCACCTCGGGCATTTAATGGGCCCAGAGTTACAAAGGGCCACGTATGGGCCGAAAGACGTCATGGGCCATACATGGGCTGAAAGTTACAACGGGCTCGAATCATATTGGATGGCCCAGATGACGCTACTGGACCTAACTCGGATAGGCCATAACGGGTCATGAGTTAGCGGGATATAAATGGTCTACATGCGAATAGGCCATCAACAGGCTTTCCGTGGGCCGACCCGCTACCTTTTGACCAAGTCAAACGGGCCAACATTTTCACCGAAATGGGCCTCTATTGGGCCGTGCCACGTGTCGACATATCATAGGTGTGTCACACCCTGATTTTCATGCCACAACACATGAGCTTAAACCATGATAAAATGTGGTTTAACAAAAACTTATGAGTGTTTTGAACTTTGCTTGATTGGATTTTTGTTTGCCGTTTGCAAGTGCTCTAAAAATAAATAAACCCTCCAACTCTTATACTCCTTCTCCTTGATCCAAAACTTTGTCCAATGATCATGCCATGTGTATATAACAGAATAGTATTTTCTTACAAAAATAATTTGGCCACAAAGTATTTTCTAAATTAGGTTTTTCTAAAAACCCCTGAATTGAGACTTGAACTACAAGTACTTAATTAAGGGTGTGGAAAATCTTTCAAAAATTATATTTGACTCCTATTGGACATAAGGACTCCAAAAAAAACACAAAAATGTTATTTTCAAAGTTATTTCTCTTTTTTTATAAAGGATTTTTCTTAAGGCCAGAAATGGTGTTTAATAGGTTACAATTATTTTAATGTTTCAAAAATATTTGAGAAAATTTAGGAAAGCTTAGTGGATATATATTGTCCATATATATGAGTTTCAACACATGGTCATGTTCAAAATATTGGTCAAATCCCTCAAAAACTCTTTCTGGATATTTCAAGCTTTTGAAATATTTACAGAAGGAAATATTCTTTGTAAATTCCAAGGAAATTCTAGCATGTCACAAATTCACTATTTGGTTATCTTGCTAAGTATCATGTCTTGGAGAACAAGATAACATCACCAAAACCCCTCAAAACTACTTTTGTCCACTTTGAAGTTTGAGCAACTTTACATTGTCTAACATGTCCAGATGCTTCCAAACTTGGTGCACATTCTCAAATGGTCTAATTATTCATTTATATCAAAGGGCACAAGTTATATAACAAGATACCTTGGTCAAAGTATCCCAAAACCCTCTTTGTCCAGATCTAAGTTTGAACAACTCTACATTGCCAATTGTCTCCTTTTGATATCAATTTTTGTGGACATGCTCAAATACTCAAATTATGATACTACACCAAGTGGTGCATCAAGGAGAAAAGATTTGAATGACAATATCTTGGAAAATCCATTCCTGTTGATTCCTAGGATTTGCCAAAGTTACATTGGCAACTTTCTTAAAATGAGCTCAAACATGGTGGTACACCTTATTTCTATATGGCATTTAATCCTGTTAAATATTAAGTCAAGTGGAAATCCATTTACTTCCCCAAATTTGCATCAAACACCTTCTGCAATAATTTTGTGATCAGTGTTTCGAGCCCCAAATGAATTCCCCTTTAGTATAAATTTTTACCAGAGCTTACCCTAGTCATCTTCTACCTCCAGTACATTTTTCTTGGCCATAGCTCAATAATTGGTGGGTGAAAACCCCATTTTTGTTCTCTGTACAGCCACTGTTCCTTCTCTCTCTAAACCCCACCTCTCTTCCAATGGTTCACTAGGGCATCCAAGGCCATCTCTCCATTGTTTACTCAGCTCCAAAAACCCCAGACACTAGAGGACATGCCCATGGCACTAATAAAATGCCATGGAATGCCATGGACATGCTCTAGAGCACACTGTAGCACGCCCATTCCGAGGCTCCCCGTCGACCTTGGGCGTCGGGATCGTGTCCCCCGAGACCGCCTCGTCGTCCTCCACACTCCATGATATACGGCCCCTCTTGCCTCACCCTCCTTCTCCCTCTGCGAGCTCGCCCGAGCGTGTCCATGGATACCGCCCACGATGCACTGTGGCAACGCCCATTAAAACCACCCTGACTCTCTCTCGCCTCAGTTCAAACCTCCTCTCTCCCGTGCACCTCTCGGACACCCCTCTCTCCCCATTGTGCCCTCCTGCCCTCTCCATGCCCGCCATGGTGGTCGTCAGCCTCCACCCATCTCTGGTGAAACGGAGCCTCTCCTCCTATCCTTTGACCACCAGGGGAAGCACCGTAGACTAGCAGAGCCCTCCCACTCCTTCCTCCAATACCCTGGTGCCCCGTGGCATTGCGCCCATATTCTCCCAAAGCCGCCCATCGGTGTCAGGGCCGCCCTTGTTCTGGTTCTTCCCAGGCCGCATGATACCCCTGGATGAACACGACTCAGCCTCTCGGGTTTGTCAGTGCGTCGGACGTCACTCGGGACGGCCGAGGTCGCCGGGGATGTGCGTCAGCGCGCGCTCTTCCTCGCCTCCCTGCTTCGAACGGGAGGTTGAGGACGACGCCGTCAGCTAGTAGGCCCCGCTAGTCATCAGGCCGGCCAGGAGCCCAGGCCACTGACGGGTGGCCCTTGTTGAGTGGAGAGGGGGCCGGTTGAAACCGCCTGACCCGCGGGGAAGCGCACAACCGCAGTGCGCCGTCGATATCGCCCCTCTGCCCGCGTGACCGAGTCACTGGGCCAACCCATTAGCGCCCTTCCGCTAAACCCCGCCCTACGCGCGCTGCCGCTGCCCAGATCTAGGCCATTTAGGTAAAACCTTTTCTTTTTCTTTTTCTGTAAGTTTGAGAAATCTCCTAAATATTCAAATGGACTCCAAATTTGATGATTCAAATTCTAGTGACTCCATAAATAATGCTCTATTAAATGGTGCTATTGGCACATTTTCCAAGAAATATTTCTTTCACAAATATTTATCAAAATCCTATTTTCCATTTCTGTGATAAACTTTGGAAAATCATAGAGAGCCCATATTTTACCAAAATCCATTGATTCAAATTCCTAGACACTTCTAAGATCATAGCCTAGTTTATGAATTTTTTTGCCTATGCTTTCACTACATCATAAATTATTGAACCATTTATTCATGTATTGCAAACTTTGCAAAATCACATGAAATTATTTTGAACTCCAATTCAAGTGAAACCAACTCTTAGATGCATCTAAAATCCTTCTTTGTTAAATGGGTGCCTTTTCTCATTTTTCAAAATAATTCTTCTACACACTTCTTGGAAATCCACTACTCACTTAATCCCATCATATTGAAATGTTCAAAATAATCCATTGATCCACTTCCAATGAATCCACCTTGGTCATTTCTCATATGACCAGAGGTATCCGAGAAAAGTCCAACTCCTATTTTTAGAGCACTTTTTTTGCCTTGTTGTGTTGCTTATTGTGTTTGTTTCCGACATTAGTTGACGAAGTTGATGGAGTATTTCGAGAAGGACCAGAAGATTTGAAGACTCTAATGAACTAGGCAAGAAGCCCTTTGACCATGCCTATGAAACCCTTTTTATGCATGTCATATAGCACTTTATTATTGTTGCATCGGAATCATGATGAGGTGGTAACCACTTTGGTGGGCTGCCTTCGTTACTTCCTTGTTGATACTTGCATTGTGCATAACCCTACCTTCCTATGAGGGTTGTGCGGGTGGGAGTAGATAGGATGCTAAAGTAGTTGGTACGCAAATGGGATAGGTGTACGCATGGTGAGGTGAACAAAAGTATTTTAAAAGCTTTTAGAAAACCCCGTTGGGTGCCACTGATGCCCGAGGGAGATGTTGAGTTAGGTAACCACTTGTTAAAGAAGTGGTGTACGGAGGCAAGTGATTGTTATTTTTCGAAAACGGATTGCTTTAAGTTGCGATCGTCACTCCAACCTTACATGCGCAACCACTCTACGCTTATATGGGAAAGGGCATTATTGATTACCTAGTCTGCGCTAGCATGGAGGACGCATTACTAGTGACGGGAGTGGCGTGGTCACCCTCGGGACGGGGTCATGCTAGGTAGGGTGGCCATGACTGTTTTCATAGGGCACTGGACACACCGTTGGTACCCCTGTGCTTGTGCTATGTGTTGAATATGGGAGCATGGATCCACTAAATTAAACATGTGAGCACTATTGTGGCACGGGGGGTTGATATCAATTGAATGGACTCCATGTTGGTGGCGTCTAGGGAAAGGTAGTGATCGGGAGCTTACCCTGGGTACTTGAGGTACCGCGGGTCATGGATGACACGAAGGCTTCTCAGATCTTGTGGGTAAAGTGTGCAACCTCTGCAAAGAGTAGAACTATTCGAATATCCTTGTCCACGGTCAAGAACAAGACAATTGGATAACCTCTCGTGGGCTACGTCCAAATGTTTATGAAACCTGGTGTGTGTGTGTGTGTGTGTGTGTGTGTATGAGTGGAAAGAACTACTTCGGTCAAGTCAAAAGACTTTACTAGTTGATTAAGCTGGAGTTGATCCAAACTCTATTTATGTTGATATTTGTAACCCGTCCTCATGGTTACTTAAATTCTTATGATGGATGCTTTACAAGTTGTTGAACATGTCGTAGCACTCAAAACTAGCTTTCTGCAAAAATTTACCTACATCATGCATTGTTGTACCTTGATCCAAAAAATGGGTTGCTTACGAGTACATTCAAACGTACTCATTGCCTTGTCCCTGATTATTTACTTGGCCAGGCTTGAAAGAGCTGGAATATGAAGAAGAGTTCTTTGGTTATGATCGTGCAAGCTGGGATGCCTTCGCAGTCAGAATGCTTGTAGGGTTAAGGCAGATGGCATGTGTCCAAGTTGTTGATGAAGATTTCTGTTGTGATGATGTACTCAAGACTTGACCATAATGGTCACAGATTGTGTAAAATGATATGTATGGATGTAAGACTCTTTTTATTCAGCTTCTGTGTGTTTAGTGAGCATTGATCTTTGGGATCACTGTACACGTGCATTCGGTGATCACGGCTTATGAGTTGGGGTCCCCATAGAGCTGGTATCAGAGCCATCCTGACTGTAGGAAGCCTTAGTTAGCATGGTCATTAGTTATGGTAGGACTATTTTCAAAATATTACTAATTTGCAAAAAACTATCTATACTTCTCTTCCCCTTTCCAATTTTTCAATAACTTAGATATACTCTCCTTATTGATCTCTTCCCCTTCAAAATTTTAGATGGTCGCTAGAATCCTTATGCCCATGACCACGAGATTCCTTGTAATCCTCATGGATAATCTAGAAGGAACACGCCTTGCCAGACACTCACCCACCTCTTCTGAACACAAGATTGGCGACACCACAGCAAGACGATGCCAACAGAAGATACACCCTTGAGGAATGAGGACATGAAGACCCAGAGGATGGTGACACCTTCGACGTTGCTCTAGGATAATGCAACCTTGGCCTACGATGATCAGGGTATACGATATGCAAGATCACGAAATACATCGCTTGTAGAGAAACCCTGTCATTGTCATTGTTGTGTAGGCAACAACCAATGGATGAGAACCTCGCCATTTGGTCCGCGTCACTATAGTGAGTGGGAAAAACGGTTCTCGGCATCCCCCGCTCTCGGTGACGATACTGTCAATTGTGTGACCGGCAGATTGGACCTCTACTATGCCTTGTCAGTGTCATTACATGAAGGATTTCGTACCTCGTACCCTTGATGCCTGAGAAGGAAAAATGGATCGTCGTGATTAAGAAGACAAGAGAAGACCAAGTTAATGCCAGCTACGAGGAGCCACCTTCACCCCATCACTTCAACAGGCGAGAAGTTGTTGAAGACTCTTCAGGCTCAACCTAGATCATTTTATCGAACAAGTACAAGAGATGTAGCGACACCTAAGGAAAATCCAGAAGACTGCACGAGACGCGGAACAAAGCACGACTACTGAGTCTGAGAAACCCTAGGGTAGGATGAGTCATGTACCCCCTATGCGCAGTCGAGTCCGTATGATGGTTCGAATAGAACCATGATAGTGTGTTGCTTGTTTTTATTTGTTTGTGTTCTGATATAGGTCGTACTTGTCGGCGTCCTGGATTCGGGGGTACCCAGACTTGCCTGCCTGCGGCCCAAGACGTGTTCCATCGACGGCCCGGTACGTGTAGCGACCCGACACGAATGGATCAAGTCTCTATGCTTAAGTGTCATTCCTGGATCGGTATGCTGACACACACAGTACTCATGGATTTATAACAGAGGTAAATCACATGTATAAAGTAACGTAAATACTATTACCTCGATCCAAATAGCGGAAGTAACAAGGTCATGGATTCCCATCAACACCAACGGCAAAGTTGAGTGTAGAAATCGTAACCCTAACGTATCACTTACTTGTCGTAAGAAAATCCTGCAACATGAGACGTTGCAGCCACAAAGGGTCAGTACATTGAATGTACTGGCAAATTCACACTGTAGAGCAATGCCGAAATATGGCTATCACTACATGCATATTTGGTTGGTGGAAAAGCTCTATGGTTACAGTTTTGCGTAAAGCCATTTTTTCCCGACATCAAAGGAATATATTTTATTTAACTATCATGGTGGTTGTTAAACATTGAGAATGGTTGACAGCATTCTCAATCCCAATTAAGTAACATCATCATTAAAACCCAACAAGATTAATTAAAGTAACATGATGAGATTCACAGGAAAATCCAAGTACTAGATACTCAAGATGTCCATAACCGGGGACACGGCTAACCATGATTAGTTTATACACTCTACAGAGGTTTGTGACTTTTCCCCACAAGACTCGATCTCCTCCGTTGGGATTCTCACACTACATGATGTTTGAGAAACGGATGACCGAGACATAGTCTTTCAGAAGCGCTAGCACCTTACGATCAGGTAGATAGTACCAACCTACATCCCCTACATCTGCTAGTCTACCACTATAAGAGTTCGCACGACTTAGTCAACTATGCTAGAGCCCATAGTAGCTTGTTGCTGCACACGGAAGTTTCTAGCATGAATAATCTCATGATCCCTTTGAGCCTGGGTGGCGGTCCAAAAAAACAGGGAATCGCTGGAATACCCAGGTGCCTAAAGAAAACAGGCAATCGCTCGAATACCTAGGTACCTCAATCCACCCAGATGTGTATTAAAGTTGCCACCTTAAATAAACCATTAATTGACAATCTCACATCTGTCATGGATACACTCAAACCCAATCCACGTCTACAAGCATAGCATAGCAATATAAGCATAACGTAGTAGTAACTCCCAAGGGTTTGGTAATAAACAGGGCAATAGGTTCTACCTCATCAACTACTTCCCAAAACCCACATGTCATCAACTCCTAACCATGCAATGTTTGAGGGTTGAAACTAATGCATAAAAACTGGGTATGGAAGGGATATGATCAAAGTGTAAACTTGCCTGTACTGTTGATGAAGATGATTCACACTCATAACTCCTGATAGTTCTATTCGTCATACTCCGTTCAATCTATCGTAAGCAAGCAATAGTAACCACACATAAGCAATCACTCAAAAGATCGGAAAGAACGAATTAGACAACTCGGGAAACATCAAAACCAAGCGATTAACTCTTGCAACATAAAACAATTTCTAACAGTACCAAAATTATGTGAATTTGGCCTTATCAGAAAGTTTAGGTCAAGAGCTTCGATTTGCAAAAAGAATCGACTAAATCGGTGTTATAAAACTCAAGTTATGCTCAAAGGAAGTTCAAATACTAAAATGTTTGAAATATAATTTTAAAACATTCAAAAACATGTTTAAGTTGATTATCTGGATAGAGGGGATCATAACAAAGAAGTGGGCGTTGGTTTCGTTGGATTTGGATAAACGGACAAAACATTGTGTTTATTTTAAAAACAGGGGCCAATCTGTAAATAAAAATATTCATGATGGGTCCCTGGCCGAAATCTAAAAAGAAAACTCTACCGAGCGAACGTTCGTTTTTCTGATCTAAACAATGGACGTTCGCTGTGTAATAAAACCAGATCTAGGGAAAAACATAAAGAAAACCGGTCGGGCTTTTGCGGTTTTGTACCGGTTTGGAAATTAAACCGGCGGCGGCGGTTTCCGGCGGCAGTGGCATGTTCCGGCAACGGGACGGCGGCGGCGGCTCGGGTCCGGCCGGGGCGGCGGCTCCGGTGGTCCTCCGGCTCGGCGGAGTGAACGGGGGATGCGGCGCGGGACGGCGGTGAGGTGGGTGGTGGCTGCGGCAGTGGTGCAGCGCGGCGGCGGCGGCAGTTGGCAACGGCGGCGGCGACGGCAACCGATGGCGGCGGCGGCCGATCTGGCGAGGGCGGCGGCGCGAGGGGAGAGGGGATCCGGGCCCGGCCTTATAAAGGCACGGAGCCGAGGCCTTCCTTGGGCGAGGGGGCATCCGGCGGCGGGGAGATGCCGGACTCCGGCGAGTCCTAGTCGGGCACGGTGGGAGCTAGGCGGTGGCGGCGCGGGCTGGGCTAGCTCAGCTGGGCCGGCCCAGTTCAGAAGAAAGTTTTTTTTTAAACAAACATAAATTTTTTTAGACGATGAAAAACAAAATAAATAAAAAATATTATATAGGCATATAATATATCAAAATTTTCAAAAAAAGAGTTTCTACAACGTGGACATTTTTGTCAAGTCAAATAAAATCTAGAAAAACTCAAATAATTCAAAGAGTGCTACTGCCCTAGTAAAATCCAGTAAAATCATTTTTAAAAATACCAAAATTAATTCAAATTTATTTCTCTCCAATTTTCTGATGTAGGGAATCATGTTACCCTATTTTCCATATATTTTATTTTTGGAGAAAAATAATTTGAATAAAACTCAAATAACTGCAAATTAAAAATAAATTCAAAAGAACTTTGAATTTAATTCTTTTAAACTCCCAACTCATATTTCTTATGTTTTCAAGAATTCATTTTATCTTCTCTCATGAAAATCATTGAGTTGCTTGGAGTTTATGAATTGGAAATAATTTCAAATGAAATTCAAATATTTTCAACACCCCTTGTCTTTTAAATAAATGGAAGAAGTCATGTCATCTTCTCTTCAGGGTTTTGTGGTGAAAAGAATTTGAATTCATGGAGATCATAAATGAAAAATGAAAGTTTGGGAAAGTCCTTTTATTCCCTCTCATTTAACTTCCAATAAGTTTCGAATTTCACTCAATTTCACTCAAGCAATCAAACAATCAATCAAAACTATCTATTTGTTTATAACATTCCAAATTTAGAATTTTGGGATGTTACAAACCTACCACCCTTAAAATGAATCTCGTCCTCGAGATTCGGAGAGGCTAGCAAGAAATAGGTTAGGTTTGGGGTCTTCTCAAAATCCATTAATCATCTCCGGTGTCTGGGGTGCTACCACCCTTAGAAGCATGGTTACGGTTCCATCAAAACACTTATAATCCATCCTTATTCCTGACAGTGTCGGTCTTCTCAGATCTCGGGAAAATTCCTTCCCTGGACTCTTCCGGTAGTGGCATAACTTTTCCTCAATACTTCTGTCCTTTCATCTTGGTATGGTTATTCCGAGAGTGGGTCTTCTTAGCTGACGGGTCTGGTGCCAATACTAAACAACTATCAATATCTCATGGTGGTCAACAATTTATGGTTTCTCCAACAGGAAATGGGTCTGGGTTGAACCTCACCGTATATCCTATGATTGGCAGCAGCTTCCTTGTACAAGGGGAAAATACTTATACCATTCTAAGGTTCAAACAAGGTTTTGATCGTCGTCTCTCTACTATAGGTAAGTCACTCAGATTTACCATCCCACATAGCAAGGCGAATAATAAGAGTAAGTCGGTATGGTGATCAATCCATCCCGCACCCAAATCATTACCGTGTATATGGTTTAGCAAATCTCGCATTCTAACACTCGGTCAACCTCACAAGCATTGCAGAATTTCTCTTGTCAATGAACCAAGTTCGGATAAATCCACTAATTCTGCAAGCCAAACAAACATCTATCGTTTTCTTCACAACTCTCAGGTTTTGCGTTGTTCCTATAAAATCGTCGGTTGATAAAGGCATATCCTCTTCTTCCAGGGTTTCTCCTTCAGCAAGAGTGTGTTTGTTTCTTGGCAGGTCCTGGGGCCTGTGGGTTATGGCCCATCTCATCACTTGTATACCTTGAACTCATCATCGGGGCAACTGATCATTATTCCAACATTCAGCTTCCTAGCATTCTTAAATCCATCCAATGATACTGTCTCCATCTTCCTTCTGTTGTATCACACTAAGATGTGATTGCGACAATGAGAGTGCCATCAAGATTGCTCACAACCCAGTTCAGCACTCGAAGACAAACCACATTCAGATTCGTCATCATTTTCTTCGTGATCATGTGTTGAAGGGCGACATCTCCATCGAGCACGTGAGGACTGAAGAACAGCTAGCTGATATCTTCACTAAGCCCTTGGATGAGAAGAGATTTAGCAAGTTGCGGTGTGAGCTAAATATCTTAGAATCTTCAAATGTTCTTTGAAAAGGACACACATCCTAACACTTATGCAAAATTGATGACTTAGATGTGCAACACATGAAGAAACGTTTTTCTTCAATCAATGAAGAATAACAATCTAAGTGTGAAGAAATTAATGAAGAATTTGATTCTCAGAACCCTACGACAATTGTACGCGGTGTATGAAATCATCATTCTTATACGGTGGGTCACGCCACCACAAAAAGTTAAAAATCTTCAATTTGAGTTTTTCCTCAGTTTTGAAATTCTTCAGTTTTTCAAATTCTTCAACTTTTCAAAATCTTCACTGTTTCCTTCGTTTTTCTTCATTGGCTATATATATATATATGAGTTTATGTCCTCTACATCATTCACTTATAGCTATTTCTTCAAGTTGCTTTTCTGCTAAGTGAATGTGATCGGACCCTTCCCCCCTCTATGCTATACTCAACCCAATCTATTCACAAATTCTACATATGCGTTCTATTTGAAACTCGTTCAAAATCATCATTGTGTCCTTGTCAGCTGAAGAAATTGCGAACGAAACGTTAAAACAAATCTTATCCAAATTTTCGGTTTTGCCGCTCAAACCGTTCCGCATCCCACAATGCATTATTCTATTCACCCACGATCGTACACGATCTCAACTACACAGTACATGGGTGACACATGTCGCGAGAAGGAGAAAGGGCAGGGGCACGTTCCTCCCAAATCTTCGGGCGAATAGTTTTTCACCATGTCTATAAATACCCCTCTCCCCTTCCTCACTTCATTTACTCCGCTCGATCGCTACTCTCTCACTCGAGCTCCTCAAACCCTAGCGCCGCCGCTACTCCATCGTCGTCGGTGAGGAAGAGCTTCGCTGCCTCGACCTCGTCGTCATCGTACTCACGCCGACCGTGGAAATCTTCACTCCGCCGCCGCCGTAGCTGTCTTCCTCTGCCAAGTTAGGGCGTGGGAGATCTAACCTGACGAACTTCACATCTGTTCTTCTCAGTTCGTCGTGTTATTCACTTCGGGTAATTAAACGTTACTTCTTTTACTCACTTTGATTCTCAAACTTTCCTGAAAATCTTCAAAGGTGTTTATTCTTCAAATCTTCGCACATATGAACACCTCACATCATATGATCTTGAACTGTTTCTCTAAGCAATCATTTTCTTCAAGATTCCCTAATTGTGTGGATCTTCGATTTGTACAACTCTGGAACCTAAGACAAGAACGCTTAGTGAAATTCCTCAAGGTTCATCTGGTCAAATTCCTCAAAACTTGTTCTTTTC
The DNA here is from genome assembly GCF_018294505.1 of Triticum aestivum. Classification (NCBI taxonomy): domain Eukaryota; kingdom Viridiplantae; phylum Streptophyta; class Magnoliopsida; order Poales; family Poaceae; genus Triticum; species Triticum aestivum. Next base: position 372,104,973 of record NC_057810.1, on the reverse strand, counting down.
GAAAAACCTTCTCAGAACGCATATGACCTCTCCGAATTCCTCGCACCTGTACTCTGTTCATAGGTACTCATGTCTGCTGCTGAATCACTAGGTTCTCATCAACTTAACTCATTTGCAGTGTTCCTTGAAGAAAAACTGCATACTTCTTCAGAGAACTCGATTGTTCAAATTCCTTAACTGAAGAATATGGCAGACGGTAAGAAGCCGCAGAAAGGAGGAAAGAAACCTGAGGTTATGACTGCGTTTGAAATCCCTGAGAAAATTTATGCTGACTATTGCACACCTGATGAAGCAAAATTTGGCAAAGAAAACAAAAATCAGCGCAAGGTGCGCATTCAGAGGATTGAACGGAGATGGGCAAGGGAATGGAGGGAATACAGATATGTGACTCCAAAGTACATGAGGAAATTCGCCCTCAATCCTCCATGCCCAAGAGCTCCATTGGCACCTGGCCAAGCAGCTGACCCCACAAGCATCAAACGTGGTGAGGACTTTCCTGAAGAATGGGCTAAGTGCCAAGCTAAATTGGCAAGACAAGCCAAGGAGGCAGTGAAGAAATTCAATGAGGATTTTGCCACTGCTACTGCTACTGAGGCCTCGGTCAAACCGAGGAAATCCATGCCAAAGAAGCCTACTCGTAAGCCAAGTGCTTCACCAACAGTGCCCTCACGGCAAATTCCTCACACTGCTACAGCTCCACCAAAATCCTCAACAGCTCCTTCAAAGTCCTCAGCTCCTGTGCATCTGGCTACATGTCAAAGGACTGCTGGTTTCTCGATTGCCTCTGGTGTTTCAGCAAGTTCCTCAGCTGCACCAATTTCCTCATCAGGCCCCACACTGTTGAAGACCAAAGCAACAGCTGGACGAGGTCCTCGGCCAAGTCCAAAGAAGAAACAGGTCGCACTCCATATGCCTTCTGATGATGAAGCTTCTGATGATGAACTTGCAGAAATCATCAGAGACAGACAGGTGAAGGCCGCTAGAGCCAAAGGCACATTTGTGCCACTGCTTTTGGATCCAAGAAAAATCCTCGATTACATTGATCTCTGGCACAAGGATCCTAACACCCCTATGCCTGATTTTCATCTGACCCCTGGTCAAAGTCACATGCTGACCCATTTCATCACTGAAGAGAAATGGAAGTTTGAAAAGGCAAGAGAGATCAGGAAAGCTCAATACGGAAAGGAGAAGCTCCTGAAGAAAAACATTGTCAGACTGACACCTGAGGAACTTCTCCAGACTCAGTCTGAAATTCAAGCCCTCAGCAAAGACTTTGATGCCTACTATGCTGATTGGCAAGGAGCTAAAGTAAGATTCGTCAATCTGACGAAGAAATTCACAAATGTTGCAGCTCCATCGCAACAAGAAAATCTTCAGGCTGCAGACTCTGCTGAAGAACATGCCAGCACCACTGATGCCTTTCAGCTTGCTGAAGAAAATGCTCATTCCAGGGCTGATGAAGAAATTCCAGCCGCTGAAGAAATTGCCAGGGCATCCACTAGTGGTGCGCCTGAAGAAACTGAAGAGATCGGAGCAACTGCATCAGTTGCGCCTGAAGAAAATGAACCAGATTCCTCAGCTCCTCCCGCGCCCACACCAACTCCAATTCTTCCATCTGCTTCTGATGTGAAGAAGACCAAGGCTGCAGAGCGAGCTGCAGTGAAGAAAAGGAAGGCATCAGCTGCGTCAAACTCTTCGGCTGCGAAGAAAATGAAGCCAATGACCAGCTCACTCAAAAATCCAGTTGATGTTGTTCCGATTTCCTCCATGCCATCAAAGGACCTTGTTCCTTTTGGAGAAGACTATGAGATCCCAAGCGGATCTGATGAAGAAAATCATTTTGCTGCTTCGTCAGAGAAGATTGATGAAGAAATTGAAGTGGAAGCAATCCCTTCAACCCCAATCATTTCCTCGCCTATGCCTCAGTTCACAGCTGAAGAGGCCGGTGTTGAGGAACTTGAAGAAGATGTGGATATTGGAAGCACAACGCCAGTGATGAACGATGACGTTTGGGAAAGTCAGCATCCAAATTCTCCACTCTTCACCCCAATCCAACAGATACCTCAGTCCCCTGCTCCAACTGTTCAAATGGGCTCTGAAGAAACTCATCCCACTTCATCTGTCCATGAAGAAAATCCAGCCACTAGTGCTGATGAACCTGCTGCTACTGATCCTCAGACTGCACCTGTTGAGGAACAAGAAATTCCTCAGCCTGAAGAACCTGAGCTCGCGATTCCTGAGGTGGTGATGCAACTCACTGACACCCCTCTGCCAAAGCCAAAGAATCCGTTCTCAAGCAAACAGAAGTTCAAGGCTGAAGATTTCTTTGCCGAGCACGTATTCTTCACTGATTATAATCCATATGATTCTGCTCGCATAAGGAAGAAGCGTTTCTGGACTGCCAGCCAAGCCAATTTCTATTCCTCAGTGCTCTTCAACAAAGACAAAGTCTTCGATCATGCACATATTCCTCATGTGGACATGGAGTCTCTGCCCGGCTTTGAGCCAGTCCTCAGTGTTCTTCACGACGCAGGACTTCGGAATTTCTACACTGATATCTGTGACTGGAATGAAGAACTCATTCTTCAATTCTATGCAACTCTGCACATCACCGGAGACGCTGAAGACGTGAACTCATGGGTATTAGACTGGATGTCTGAAAATACTCACTACAAGGCACCAGTAACTGAATTGCTTCGTGCTCTACCACTCAGTCCTCCACTTGATGGTGCTCGTTGTGTCTACAACAAACCAGAACTTTCAAATCACTATATGCAAGTGCTGATGAAGCCTTTGAAGCCAAGGCAGGCCCCACGAACCAAATTCCTCGTCAAGGAATTACTCTATGTGCCTCGGACTGTCTATCGAATTCTGACGAAGACAATGAGTCCTATCAAAGGCCACGACTCAAATGATGAAGAAGTCGTTGGCATCATGAAGAATATGCTTTTCAACATCATTCATGGCGTTCCCGTCAACTTCCATGATTTCTTCATGAGGACTCTGGCCAATATTGCTATGTCACCATTCGAGCTGAAGCCCTATGCTCCTTGAATTATGAGATTCATCAGGGCAAGATCTTCACTGAATTACAAAGCTGACACTCTGAACCATGGTAGCTACTTGCCTCCCATTGATGTCCTCAAACGAACAGTTTCATCAGCTGATGATAAAGGCAAGGCCGCTGCTGTGATCGATGAAGGCATTCGTCCATTGGATGGTCAATTTCGCAAGGCTGCATCTTACTCTACCAATGACGATTCTGCCACACATGACTCTGCCGCAAATACCTCAGCCAAGCAAAATCCTCAAGCCACAGCACCCAGGGTGATGACTGACCGTGAGTTACTCCTCAGTCTTCATCAGAAGGTTGATCGCAATCACAAATTGGTAAAGCGTCAGTTTGGTGCACTTCTTCACAATATGACCTCAACACACAATGCAGTGAAGAAGAACCAATACTAACTTCATGAAACCGTCAACCGCACCTGGGCTGTCCTCACTCATGTCTATAGCGCTGAAGAACTAAAGACTATGGGTATCAAGGAAGAATTTGACTGGTCTGCACCTCCTGCAAAGAAATTCAAGAGGGTCAAAATTCCTCCACTGGTGGCCAGCTCTTATTCTTCATCGTGTGACACTGATGAGTATGAAGATTTGGACAACACTGCGGCAGGCCCTGCTACAACAAACAACCCCGACAACGCTGGCGCTCCTCCATCGACTTGAAATTCTTCAGGGGCGTTAGTCCTCAGTTTCAATCCTTTTGGTCATTTGATGACAAAGGGGGAGAAATCTGAGTTAGTCTTCAAGCGGGTCTATATTAAGGGCATTTTTTTTAAGTTACAACTCTCGTTTTTCTGAAACTTTTATTTGGATCAAGTTGTAATCTTAAACCCGATGGTGCGCTGATACTTTTGTTGCATTATGCTTTGCATGCTTATTCCTCGTTAATGACATTGCACGCATGTTGAATCTCATCAGGCACCATATTTCATCATGCATTTCAAATTCTTCATATTATATATCAAATGCGTGTATGAATTACAAGATATAGGGGGAGATCTCCATGATTCAACTCTTCAAATGTGCATTGCCTCAAAAGCAAATTCCTCACTATGCACATCTTTAGGGGGAGTTCTTCTATATCTTGTAATCAAATTCCTCAATATCAGTGTATACACTTCATATGTTTATCCCCGTTGAAAACTTAACCTATGTTGTCATCAATCACCAAAAAGGGGGAGATTGTAAGTGCATCTAGTGCCCCTTAGTGATTTTGGTGTATTGAAGACTTATAGGTTAAGGGACTAATGCGTTTGTGAGTGTACACAGGTCTATAAGTCTATGAGGAGTTTGATATTTACAGAGAAAGTCGACCCCTAAAAATGAAGTTCTTCAACTGAAGACTTTGATATTCTGAAGACTTTCTGAAGACTTTGAAAGTGAAAAAATTGGTGTGACCTTGAAGACTTGGTATTCATTTGTGGAACATGAAGCGTGAAGACTTTTGTTTTCGTAGTTTCATTTTCTCTTTCTTGAGTCATAGGAAACACCGTACTGTTAAAGGCGGTCGAGGAAATACTAAGGAAAAATTTCCATGTGATGCTCAACTCAAAATCCTACACCTACCAATCCCTTCGAGTGAAGCCTTTGGAAATCTCATACAGTTCAGTCACTTTCTTCAGCGACAGAGACGAAGTTCTTCTGGTCGCTGATGAATTTGTTCTGACTGAGGAGTTATGAATTCGTCAATGCGAATTACCTACACAGTGAGGAACATGATAGCCCTGAGGAATTTGAGAGTCAAATTTCCGACCGTTGCTGTGCTGCGCGTCAGCTGTCCCAAAATATCGTATCCACCTAACGGTCATATCATTGAGGGGCATTTATGTCTTATCATGTCGGGCTGCTCCCTAGGCTATAAATAGCCGCCCCCGACAACCACTAGCTGGTTGGCTGCTCCGAGAGAACTTGACACTTGTCATTTGAGAGCAACCCATCCTCCGAGGACTTTGAGCGAAAATCATCGAGTAAGGAAAACCCAAAACCAAACCCCTACAAACCCAAAGTGATTGAGCATCACTGAAGAAATTGATCCTGCATGGATCCGACGCTTGTTACCATTGAAGACTGTGCTTCTTCCAGACGGTTAGGCGTCAAGGTCTAGAGCATCCAAGAGGAATTGTGGATCGCCGAGTGACCAAGTCTGTGAAGGTTTGGAAGTCGCCTGAAGACTTACCACGAGTGATTGGACGAGGTCTGTGTGACCTTAGTTCAAGGAGAATACGGTGAGGACTGGGTGTCCTGAGCTGCGTGCTCAGCGACTGGGTGTCCGAGACTGTGTGTCCTCGAGTTTAAATACTCAGCCGCTCCAACCAGACGTACAACTGAGACAGCAGTTGGAACTAGTCTACCAAATCATTGTCTTCACCAACCTAACTGGTTCTATTTCCTCAACCTTTTCATTTCCTCATTACTGTGTTGAGTGTTTGTTCATATCTGTGTTTGAAGACTTTGACTGAAGACTTTCTCAATTTCCTCAGTTCAATTTCTTCAGTCTGTTTGTCTTCATCTTGTGTTATCCTGTGATTACGCTTTCTATACTCTGTGCTAGTCTTCATTTCATCATGATGACCATGCTTGTATTCTGTTATGCTTACTTCTGAGTACTTATTCCGCTGCTAATAGTTCTTTGCTAAGGAATTTCCTCACCGGCAAATTCCTCAGTGAAGAATTCATAAAAATCGCCTATTCACCCCCCCCCTCTAGTCGACATAACGCACTTTCAATGTCATCCCAGTCAACTTCAGTGCCATCAGGAAGAACCGATTTCTTGTAGAATAACAAATGAACATCCTGCTTAACTCTGAAAAACCTACACGTTCCACCAATTATAAGAAAATATTAGTTAGAAATAGCATCTCGGTGAGAGATTCGTTGCTACTTCTGAAGTTAAATTGTGATTAGTTAGATAGAATAGGTGGATTAAGAAGTAATCGAGGCAACAAGCAAGAACCAGATACAAAACGAACATGGATGAACAATTGGAACGACGTTGGGGTGGAAGATCGTAGTGTAGATGAGACCAGGTTCTGCTATTTCCATCAATATTCGTGCGCCAACTTTCAGTCTGTAACACTTGAGAAAGTTTATCCAAGTTCGGCCATAAAAAAGGGTAGCGATCTTCTTGGTTCATGAACCCAACTCGGAACTTATATCCATGGCTTGTCTTCACTATGACCATTAAACTCGTGTATTCAGTTATGGCAATGCCGAGCATCTTGAGTACATGTGTTCCGGCAGAGCAAATAATGCACTGCAGGAAAAATAATATGAGAACACAATGTATTCCCTATCCAAATCTAGAAATAATTTCCTCCTTCATGTTAGTGTTGACCATCATACTAGTACCTTTTATCCAAATATAGCAATCCAAATTTCCAAATTAGCCGACAGCATGTTCAAAAAACCCCACCCTCGCAGATTGAAAAGAGGATTCTAGGAACATATTGTGCGTGTTTCAAAATCCTGTTATAGGATGAGAAGGAACAAGTGTGGCATCTCGCCGAGGGCATAGAAACCTGTAGGGTCCTCACACTTTGGGCACTGCAAATGATACACACTAGATTCAGTACGAAGAAAAATGCATCAACGGCGGTAGCTGCCATCCTAGGATTACCCGCGACCGAGGGACTTGGATTTATTGGGGATGGATGAAGAATTCGTACCTGGTTCTCCCATGAGAAAACCCTATCCAATCGCCAAGACGGGGTTTTGTCTGAACAAGCAGACAAGGGAGAGGGGGATTCAGGCCCAGTGAAATATTGTCGCTTCGTCCGTCCAGCTTACTACTAAAGCTGGAAAGGTGGGGGGTTTTGTGATTTGATGGCTCATTGGGCATTACTACGGCGCTACGACCGGGGTGTGTCTACCGTGCAGTTGTGCACTCTAATTTGGTGCATATGGCACGTGGACCCTGTTGCTGGATGCCCCACATATCAGCGAAAGGAAGTAGAAAGACAGGAGTAACTAGTTACACATAAATATATTTTTGACAGAGAGATACTCCCTCTGTAAAGAAATATAAAAATCTTTTATATCACAACTTTATAGATAAGAAAAATCAATAGGAATATATAACATATATAATTATAAAAAACAGAGTTTTTTTTAACACAATATAGACAAGTTGGTGATGATGGTGTGCATGCCATCCTGCAATATAGGCTGTCCGATTTATATCTGACAGATAGGAAGGAAACTATGGCAATTTTGCAAAAACGTACCCACACACCTCTCCACATTTGCAAATAAGGCCTTCCCTCGTTCATCCTTTTCTCTCACAAGATAAAATACTCATACAAATGCATCTTGATGTTACATGCAACGCACAGGCATTGTGGGGGTTCAGCTGAGAATATAATACTCAGACAGTCTCCCTGTTCTGGACTTTGGGCCACAATCCGGTGGGCCTGCATGTTTGGGGGGCCATGTGTTCTACCTCAGCACTTTTCATATTCCAAGAGATTGGTACGGTCCTGGTCTTAGATGCTGTCACAAGGTGAATACACAAAATTGAATAAAGCACGGCAGTTGTTGGAATGAAATCGAATGACAGTTCCTAACCAGCCATCAGAGTTGCAATTCTATCAACGATATACCATGTGATAAATAATACTGGCATACTACTTATACACACAGGACACTTGTTTCACCATGCCAGATTATTACATCAAAATCTCTCGGAGGATAGATCAGTTTGGTAGTTGCGTGCTGCTACTAAAGAATTTCAAAGTTGATTTGGACCAGCTCTCCTTGCTGAGAAAGTTCGATTTTGACATCATCCCCTACGGCAAGATATGATTTAGATTTGAACCTTGACCATCCTTTAGCATCAATCATCATGCAACCATCCTTTGTACTTACGGTATATTGAGCACGTTCATTCACACCAAGGTTGCGCATGGTAAGAGAAACTTGGCCATGGTCGCCCGGATTGTTGAACGACTCCCTCGTTGCTCTAGGAATTCTCTGTTTGCAAACAAGAAGACATACACAAATAGTTAGATCAACACAGTGAATCATGTGAAACAACATAGAATGAAAAAAGAATGAAGCACTTGGGCAGCCAATGCTTACCAAGAAGGTGGACATGTTGGTTTTTAAGGACTTTGGTATTTGAAGTGCAAACTACATCCCAGTCTGTTGCTGGTGCAACTACTCATTCGGTTGCCTCTGCACGGGCCGGAGTAGATGCAAGTGCAAGTGTTGGTGCAGGTGCCGAAGCCGTTGCTGGTGCCCGTGCCAGTGTGGCTGGTAGTGCCGATGCTGCTGCCGGAGATGGTGCTCCTTGTAGAGCTGGTGCCAGTGTCGGAGCAGGTGCCGGTGTCGATGCCCGATCCTTCGGTAGATCCGCCTGATCCACTGACGTGGTCGGTGCCCAATCCTCAGCTGGATTAGACTGAGTTGTTGCCGCTGTCAGTGCTAGAGCAACTGCACGTGCTCGATCTGTTGCTGAAGGTGGTACCGATGTGCGAGACAGTGGCGATCGTGTCTGGTCTGCTATGTTCAGCTTTCTAACTTGACTAGGCTCCGTGACCGTGATCCAACTTTTTTCTTCATTTCTTTTAAATGCGAGAAATACTAATTGTGGTGTTTTTGTTAAACCAAACTGCAATTCATCATAGTGATTCAGCTTGTACTCAGACAACAGACTGATCCAATTTTTTCCAGTAATATAAGTGAAGGACAGTGCCTTCATTACTGACATGACATAAGAAGTGAAACCTGCAAAAATTGCCATCGTAGAGCAAACCAAACGGTTTATTCTGTGATGAATGTCACATGGCAAAACCTGCATCGTAAAATTGCAGGAAAAGAAAGAAAACATGGCATTAAATCAATAAGATTGAGACAGTAAATCAATAAGATTTACAAGATGTGACATGAGTGAATCCTTACCAGGAATCACTATGTTGAAGTACTAAACAGAAAATGTATCATCCAACTACGGGTGGCATGCAGGGCCCCCGCCTACTCCCACAAGCAGGACAGTCCAAATGTCGTGACAAATCGTATGGACCGAACATCCATGGGACTGGAAATCCTGGTGGGCGCCATAAACCCTGCAATGCATACAGATATTGGAGTGTAACCATAATTGATAAACCATCCTCACAAAAAAGATGATCTGGATACTTCAAAATATACAGACTGAACTGAGCGGACAGACATTAATATAAACTGTTCTGAGGACTCACCACACACCAAAAGCGGCAGACCTAAACAATATAGGGTTCACAAACACAAATCAAGTTCCAAACATTAGTACTTACTACAGACAAGAAAACATGTACTAATTAAACTCTGCAGATTATTTCTTGCCACCGACCTAGCTACGGGATGAACCTCGCATAACTGACTAGGCCATGGACTTCTTGAGAGATGTCTACCTACACCATCACCATCTCGTCAACCTTGGAGAACCTAACAGAGTGGTCTTTCCACTCATAAACATGATGATGAAGACAGGCCGTATCAGATTTGTCGGGAAGCTTTACAAGAACCACACCCTTCATAATCGAAGGCACAGCCAGGAAATTGTTGTGGTCAAGTACAGCCTCAAGAACACGCCTGACAACAATGCTACAGGAAAACACTAGTCCAGGACACGTGGCGACAAGGACACAGCAGCTGGATAGTTTAGCAGTAGAACTCATCCTCAGGTCTTCCAGTTCACACTACATGACTTTGAGAACTTCATCTCCACCACGGACCTGGTTCTAATTCAAATAGAAACCATATTTTATTACTACCTCCATTCAGAAATATAAGATGATTTTCGATATTATACTCCATATATGACTACATATATGCACAGAAATGAGTGAACAAAGACACTAGAACATGTCTTCAAAGGCATGAGAGCAGAGGGATTACTTGCAATATCCATAACACAAGTTACTGAGGAAAATATACCCTCTGCAAAGGTAGCATTGATGTTCATAAAGTACTCCCTCCGTCCCGAAATTCTTGTCTTAGATTTGTCTAGATAGGGATGTATCAAGTCACATTTTAGTATTAGATACATCCGTATCTAGACAAATCTAAGACAAGAATTTTGGGACGAAGGTAGTAGTTGAAAGTAATCTATAAGAAATCAGTGTCAACCTCTCACATGTTTGGTCAAAAGAGGAATTTAGAACCGTCATTTGGCACACAAAAATCACATGCAAGATCACCTAGAAAGTTGTACTACTAGTACTAGTACTGTGTGTTAGATGAAAAAACACAATCAAGATGGAGAAAAAGATCGTCAAGAAGAGATATTACCTAGACTTGCTTAATGAGGGATCCCGGAGAGGGGGGCTTGGACAGGGTGATGGCTTTGAGCTTGTCTGCGGTAGTCTCGGCGGGGTGCTTGCGCTTCTTCGTACCATGAGCCTCGACAGTTTTGGTCAGAGCCATAGACATCACGTCGGTCGATGCTCCAATGTCCATCCAAGAGAGGAAGTTGAGAGAGGAGGCTGAGAGAGAAGAGTGAAATGAGGAACGAGATGAGGGATAAGTGAAGTGAATGGGGGTTTTCTTCAAGAGAGGAAGCTGAGAGAGAAGAGTAAAATGATGGTTGCTTCGTCCGTCCAACTTACTGCTTTAAAGGAGGGGGTTTTGTGATTTGACGGCTCATTGGGCATTACTGCGGCGCTTTGGTTGGGGTAGTCTACCATGCCATTAGGCACTCTACTACGGAGTAATTTAGTGCATGGCTGGTGGACCCCAATGCTGGCTGTCCCACACGTCGGCGTAAGTGAGTAATTTAGTGCATGGATGGAGGAGGATCCGCACGGTAGAGCGTTTCCACTATTTTTCTTAAGAAAAAAAAGATTATGACAAGAGTTTCCATGCTTACGATGGAGGAGTGCGAAACACGACAGCCACTTGAACACCACCGAAGTCCCTCCGATTCTCGAGGCGCACGACGTTGGTGATGCAGGGTGCAACCACCCGTAGAGCCCACTCCCGGTCGACGGGAGCCAGCTCGTTAAAGATGGCGTCCAATGGCACAAATGGATTCTCGTGACGGAGCCCTGAGAGGATTCGCGCGGCAGCAACGATGGCAACCCACAACCCCTCCTTGTCCAGCTCCGCCCCCACCATCGTGTGGAGATGGCTCAGCTCCTCGGAGATATAGGTGATGAAGGAGACCAAGTCAGGAAGCCGCAACTTGTTGAAGTCGATGGGGTGGTCGAACGGGTTTAGCCCGATGGCTGGCATGGTCGCACTGTCACGACGGTAGGCATCGCGCAGACGCAACACGTGCGTGGCAACTTGGTCCACCAAGTGGCTGAGGCGATCCTGGACCTCGTCATGATCGGCCCGCTCGTGCTCCAGCCGGCTCCCCTGACGGCCTATCGCATCTCCCGCTTTCTGCAGCAATGTCGCTGACGCCTTGAGCATCTTTGTGGTGGACGCTTCCCACTTTTGAAGCTCCATGAACTCCAGCACATAACGGAGGAACATGACACTCCTCTCCTCCTTGAGCTCACGGAGCTCCACGTCCTTGGCCCCGAGCTCCACATCCTTGGCCTGGAGCTCCTGGGTCATGCGCCTCACCTCGGACTCTATGATCTGCTGCGCCGCCATGGCACCAGGTAGAAGCAATGGGGAGAGGAAGCAAGGGGGGTGAAACGGCTGAAGGCAATGCAATCTATAGGAAGGTGGAGGGAGCCAGCCGAGGAGCGGGGAATCTTTTAGTTTTCACCATGGGAATACACCAGTCGATGACTTCTCACATCAGGGAGCAGTGGGTTTTACAGGTGGAGTCATCGTGACTAATTGCTACCACGTCTGCTCCTGTCAATCAAAATATTAAAAATCTTGTCGTGCCTGCTCCCGTCAATCAAAAAAATGAAAATCCTGCCGCACCCAAACACCAGAGCAATGCCGCGGTGGATATCTAAATTTACCTACCGTCAAGGAGATAAAAAAAGGGGTGAAAAAATAAATGTGGCGGCGGCCTAGCTACTCGGTCGCACTAGCCTAACTAGCTAGCCACCATGCTTCACTGATGTACTTGGCGGGAAAGGTGGTCTTTTGTGATTTGATGACTCATTTACTTGCTTCGGCGCTACGACTGAGGAGGACCCAGAAAACGCGCGGTAGGGCGTCCCATGTCTCGGCAAGGAAGAATATATGCGTGCACCACCCGGGAGGACCCTGAAACTGCATGGTAGGGTGTGCCACGTCTTGGCATGGAGGAAAAATGTGCGTGTAAAAATATACTGTATCAGACATAGTACCTATGGTTCAACCTAGGGACATAGCCAGTCGGTCGAAAACACCCCACTAGCCACATAGCATCATCATGCTAATGTGGCACGGAGGATAGGTGTGGTTAGCTCCGTGTCAACAAGCCACAACGTCTCTTGTTTCTATTTTCCAATGTTTTTTAGTTATAATAACACCACGGCAAGCTAGCGCAGCTCTTCGTGTGTGCCTGTGCAAAGGTTAGATGATGGATGAGAGAGAGAGATCGTAGACCTGGGACCAACCAGTAAGTGAGTCAACGGTCATGCACGTGTTGACGAGGCACTCCCTCTACTCTACTCAATGTACTGTATAAAAACAAGTTATGGGACAAAGCCAACAACATTTGTTGTTTCAGGCTATCGACTTACACTTTGTAGTCCAGGTTGCCAGTTCGAATCTCATCTTTCAGATTTGTTAGTTTTAGGTCCAAATTTGATTACTGACAAGTGGGACCCCCTGTGTTGTTCCGATATTTCAGTGTAGGATGTTTTTTTTGAACAAACACTTTGCACGGTTAGACAAGTAATGGCATGAGTTACACATATTTTGCAAGTTTACGAACCAAAATGACAGCGGCATAGAATATCACATCCACCCCATAGCTTAGATGCTATGGTGATACGAGTTTTTACTTCGTTGGAAGTGAGATCCAAAGGCTTGGGTGTAGTATTTGTAATTATGCGCAATTTCCAAACTCTCCAATGGTTTTTTTGCAAATAAAACATCCAGGCTTTGTGTGTGCCACTGCATCTTTGATCCAACGGCTCCCTGTTGCTCATATTAGGTGCTCCCCGTAGCTTAATTAGCCGCTACGGTGATACGAGCATCTAGGTCGTATGATCAGTGATCAGATGGCACATGCGTAGTACTTGTACTTTTTGCGCAACTCCCAAACTCTCTCAGCCATATATTGCAAAAACATTCAAACCTCCTACTGTGGGCCGTTAGATCTCTGTGAACTCGTATCACCATAGAATCTATGGTGCGGGAGCACCTCATATTCTCCTGTGCGAGAAAACATAAGGTGCTCTCGCAGCTTGGATGCTACGGTGATACGAGCTTCGAGGTCGTTTGATCTGAGATCCAATGGCATCGAGCAGTCTTTGTGCTTGTAAGCAGTGGTTGAACTCTTTGGGGGCTTTTCTGCAAAAAACCATTCGAACCACACAGGAGTTGTTGGGTCACAAATCCAACAGCTCCGAAGAGCTTGTATCACCAAAGCATCTAAGGTGTGGTAGCACATGATATTCTTACATACAGGAGAATATGATGTCCTCCTTCATCTTAGATGCTATGGTGATACGAGCTTCGAGGTCGTTGGATATGGGATCCAATGGCATCTAAGATGTTTTTGTACAAATTGTGTGCAATTCCCAAACTCAAGGTTTCTTGTAAAAATATTAAGACATCATGTGAGCTGCTATATCTCAGATCTACAAGCTCCAAGCAACTCGTATCGGCATATAGCATCTATGGTATGGGGTCACATGATATTCTCCTGGGGAGGGGGGGGGGTGCACAACCAATCGGTGTTTGGGAGGGTGGGGACAAATATAATCTAAACAATCCTAAACAAAGCTTCACAATTTTATCTAAGGTCGAGTGTTAACCCCCGACAATCTACATAGCTCCACCTAAACACAACATTTGCATGTACTGTAGTACTAGACCTAATATTCATGTTTCAGTTTCGTGTTCATTTTAAATATTGAATCGAGGACCATGCATGCCTTACATTTTACTCCCTTTGTTCCTAAATATTAGTCTTTTTAGAGATTTCAAATGGACAGGCACATAAGGATGTATATACACATATTTTAGAGTGTAGATTCACTCATTTTGCTCCATATGTAGTCACTTGTTGAAATCTCTAAAAGACTAATATTTAGGAACAGAAGGAGTATTTTTGAATTCGTGTCATACATGCATGGTTTGAAAAAATAGATGCACTATACTTATTTTATTATTGTTGTGTTCATGGGTGTGTGTGTGTGTGGGTGGGTGGGTGGGTGTGTGTGTGTGTGTGACAACCTCGAATTAATTGGAACACAGACGAATCTCCTGAGATGTCTTCCGAACTCCGGAATAGTTAAATGGCGAGAGGCGAACGAGCAAGGGAAAATTGGAATATAATCACTACCGAAAATTGGAATTGAATCCACCGGAGAAGAAAAAAGAGATGAAGAATGTCCACCGAGACGAGAATTCACCGGTTGAAATGATTGAGGAGACTAAAGAGGCTCCACATGAATGAAATTGATGCTCGAAACAAACTCAGACTCCGGGAAGAAGAGGGTGGGAGGGCGGGAAAACAAAGGCAACTTGGACGGGGAACCAACGAATAACTTGAAGAGAAAACACCGGTTGAAAGAATGCAAATGCTTCGCACGAGTAGGATGGATACTCGATTATGGACTCCGGCTCCGAGGAGAAAAAGGGGTGGGCGGGTGGGAAAAGAAATCAACTGAGGATTGAACTTGGAAAAGATGAAGAGGCTCGAGTCAACTTGACGAGAAATGCACCGGATAAAAAGAGTTGAGGACCAACGATCGAAAAACCAACTACGTGATCCTAAAGGAAAATTTGAAGGGGAAGAGGAGTAATTCAAAACACCTACATCAAGATTCCTCACCAGAGCGACGAAGGGGCTGAGGAGTAAAAAGAATTCCTACTCTCTGATATAACTAGACTCCGAAAATAGTTTTCTTCTAGACTCGACAACGGCCAAACTACAGGATCAATCAAGGGGGCTCCTATGGTCGGTCGAGGCTCTGATACCAACTTGTCATGCCCAGTATGCGATACTATCCTAAAGAGACTCAAAGGTCCCACCAAGGATAGAACCGCATATTGATACGCTTTTGCAAGGTGGATATCATTACATCAACATTACACAATAGATGGGGATACATACAAAAGGCATACAATGCCACATGAATACAACATCATCTTACATAAGAGCACCATCCGACTATGGATGAAACACAAACAGAAACTCAAACGACATCCACCCTGCTAGCCCAGGCTCCGACCTAGAACCTATCCCCTGATCGAAGAAGAAGTAGAAGAAGAACTCCAAAACAAGCAAACATCACTCTCCCGTCATGATCATCGCATAACCTGTACCTACAACTGTTGTTGTAGTAATCTGTGAGCCACGAGGACTCAGCAATCCCATTACCATTGGTATCAAGACTAGCAAAGCTTAATGGGAAAGGAAGGGGTCAAGTGGTGAGGTTGCAGCAGCGACTAAGCATGATATGGTGGCTAACATACGCAAATAAGAGCGAGAAGAGAAGCAAAGGAACGGCCATGAAGCTAGTAATGATCAAGAGGTGATCCTGAACTCCTACTTACGTCAAACATAACCCAAAACCGTTTTCACTTCCCGGACTACGTCAAAAAGAGACCATCATGGCTACACACACAGTTGATGCCTTTTAATTAAGTCAAGTGTCAAGTTATCTACAACCGGACATTAACAAATTCCCATCTGCCAAATAACCGCGGGCACGGCTCTCGAAAGTTTATACCCTGGAGGGGTGTCCCAACTTAGCCCATCACAAGCTCTCACGGTCAATGAAGGATATTCCTTCTCCCAGGAAACCTGATCAGTCTCGGGATCCCAGTTTACAAGACATTTCGAGAATGGTAAAACAAGACCAACAAAGCCGCCCGAATGTGCCGACAAATCCTGATAGGAGCTGCACATATAACAAGGTTGGGCCTTGCTGGAGGAGTTTTATTCAAAGCGAACTGTCAAGGGTGTCCCATAAATCACCCAACCGCGTAAGGAACGCAAAATCAAGGAGCATAACACCGGTATGACAGAAACTAGGGAGGCAAGAGTGGAACAAAACACCAGGCTTAAGGCCGAGCCTTCCACCCTTTACCAAGTATATAGATGCATTAATTAAATAAGAGATATTGTGATATCCCAACATAATTTTGTCCAACATGGAGCAATCTTCAACTTCACCTGCAACTAACAACGCTATAAGAGGGGCTGAGCAAAGCGGTAACATAGCCAAACAACGGTTTGCTAGGAAGGGTGAAAAATGTTAGAGGCTGACATGGCAAATTGGGAGGCTTGAAGAACAAATGATAGGTAGCGCAACATAGAGATAGAACGAAGCAACTAGCATAGACATGATAGTAGTGAGATCTAGGGTGACGGTCATCTTGCCTGATATCCCGCTAGGAAGAAGAACGAGTCCATGAAGAAGACGAACGGATGAAGCCGAACCAAGCGTAGACGAACGAATCCTCACGATCGCAACAAAACAGGAACTATCGAGAAGAAGCACACAACATGGTAAACACACCACACATAGACATGGCATGATGCTCAACCAAGTATGATGCATGACAAAGCTAGATGAGGCTACTCATGGCAAGAGATGATGCAAACAAGAACAACATATCAAGGCAAGTTTAAATGAGGCCGGAAACAACATATAACAAATCTGGTAACTCCTCATATGCAAATTTAGAAATTGGTCCAGAACTGAATAAACCTTATGTTCAAGTTGTTAAACAGCAAGTTAAGATGCAACAAGATAATCTACACGAGATTCTAGTCAAGTTACATATAAAGTTCATTTAATTTGGAGCTACGGTCTAGAAGATATGAGCAAAACAAGTTAAACATGGCATTGATGCAAAATGCATACAAACATCAAGCAAACACCTCAAAATATGGATGCAACATGATAATATGAAACTTCATGCCAAATCAAGCAAGTTTCATATAGAGCACACTCAAAATGGAGCAACGGTTGAACACACACATGAAACAAGTTTAAAGGACAAGCTGTCCAAAACAACAACTAGGCATCTATCAAGCATCAAAACAATATGCTACATCACCTCAACATAAGAACAAAAGGCATGTACAAGATTTATAGGTAAAGCATGACAAAACATGAACACTGAGCTATCTCCAGAAAATAGTATAACATGCTCAAAAGGACATGGAAAGATTGCAAATAATAACAGTTTCAGGCTTAGCAGAAATAACATCAGGTTGCAATGTTGAGAGCTATCAAACAACATGTTACAGAAACTTAACATGGCAAACAAAGGCATGGCATGCTAATACTAAAGACAAAAAACAAGACTCCCTTACTGAACTTATTCCAAAGATCAACAGAAAAGATGGTAGGATCCATGCAAACATGGCAAATGATATGACAGATTTAGAAAGGCAGGAACAACAAAAAGTAGGCATGTTGGTGAGCTTGTACCACTCACCAAAAAGCAATACATGGCATGGCAAGGTTACCAACAGTAATATGGCATATTTATGAAGCCAAGAGTGGCAAGAGTAAGTTCATAGGGTGCATGGATCACTAGAAAGACACAAGGGAGAACTGAACTTAATATTAACAGGCTGACAACAACATTATTTAGCAATTTCAGAGCAAGATAACAGCAAGCTACAGCAGGCTATAAATTCTACCATGGGCATTGATGGATAGATCATGATATGTGTAACAAAACATACTTAGTGAACATCTCCAGATTGTGCATAGAATGACTTGTAGCAGCAGGTTTACATAGCATCATGATATAGCAGATTCAGCCTAGCAAAACAGCAACAGCAAGTACCCTACTTAACAAGCTTGATGAACTCACCACGAGGCTCACCAAAATACATGGGTTGCACCACTGTAAAGACGACATGATGTATCTCAAAACTCATGTAGACATCAAGCTCAAAGGATGCGCACACCAAATGCGATGAAAAAGACAAATCACCAAGTTCTGATAACAGACAGCAGTTAACATCGTATAGCACTCTTGCGATCATGATTAGGGCGTCAAGGTGTACTCAAACAAGCATGGAACAATGGAACAACATGAGGAGCATCTCATGGTGAACATTTTGATATGTTATACATGCAAAACGGGGCAACGGACATGAAGTTATGGCATGATGAACAGAGCAACATAATATGCAAATCTCAGGACTTGGCAGAAATTTTCCCTCGCGGAGAAACGGGACGGAGGCGTTCCGGGACGGAGGGATCCGGGATGGGGAGGCCTCGTTTGGTTCGGGACCGGGTGGATCTCATCCCACGCGGACGGATCTGGGACGGGACGAACTCCGACGAGGCACGGGGGGGCGCGGGCGAGCTCCAGCGACGGGGCGACGGGGCCGGTGAGCGACGGCGCGGACACGCCGGTCAGGAGGTGGTGAGCGGCAGAGGAGGGTGGCACCGGCAGGAGGCGAGTCGGCGGCGGGGTCGGCGCCGAGGCCGAGGCCGGCGGAGGCGGTGGAGATCCGGTGGCGGGGTCGGCGATTCCGGCGGCGGGGCACGGCGGCGGGCGAAGCCGGCGGAGGCGGCGACCGGCGTGGGCGGCGCGGCGGCGGGGCGCTCTGCAGCGGGTCGGGCGCGGGGCTGGCAGCGTGCGTCGTGTGGGCCAAGAGGGCCGGAGATGGGCCTCGCGGGCTTCGGCGGCGCGCAGGACGGGCGGCGGTGATGTGTCCGTCGGCGGGAGGAGGAAGAAGCTAGGGTTTCATCTGGGAATTTCGGGGGAGGTGGCCTATTTATAGATAGAGGGAGCTAGGGGAGTCCAAATGAGGAGCGGTTTTCGGCCTCGCGGCGGTGATCGAACGAACAAGATCATGGAGTGGGTTTGGATGGGTTATTGGGCCACTTTGGAGGGGTGTTGGGCTGCACACAAAAGAGGGCTTTACGGTACCCGGTTAACCATTGGAGTATCGAACGGACTCCAAATGGCACGAAACTTGACAGGCGGTCTACCGGTGGTGTACCAAGGCCGCTTGGCAAATCACGGTCTATTCCGAGAATGTTTAACACCTGCTCACAACAAGAGACAAAAGGGGGACGCCGGAGGACATACGAGTGTCGGATTGCAAAACGGACAACGGGGAAAATGCTTGGATGCATGAGACGAACACGTATGCAAAATGAGATGTACATGATGACATGGCAAGATGCAACATGCAAGCAAATGACATGGCAACGACGGTGAATAACTGGTGGACACCTGGCGCATCAAATCCGGGGCGTTACAACAAGTATGCCAATAGTTTCAAACAATAGATTAGAAATGTATTTATGCCACGTTGTCATGATACGGGGACTTTCTGGTAGATGGCCTCGACGTTTCCTCAAGCCATGAAAATGTACTATAATATGCTTATCATCAATGCCTGCAAATCTCTATGTCTGTCTCAACATAGCATATCATCATTAGACACTAAATCCTTCAACGGGAGCTTGCAAAATGCTTGCATTAGATCCCTCATTAGACACTATATGTTCATCACCAGGAGCATGTAAAATGTTTGCATCAAATCCTTCATTAGCAGTCTATTCATTAGACACTTCAAGCTCAAGAACAACATGAGCTTTTATGTTTGCACCGGAAACTTGATTAGATACATCAGATTCAGTCAGTTCAGTTTTGATTGGGGGAGTTATAAAATAAGCAAAAAATTGGTTTCATTTTCTCACAGATTCCCTACATACAAGCAGTTTTACAACACCATCAGGTTTAACTATTGGCCAGAAATTGAACAGTTGAATTAGATATAATCAGGGATGTGATGTACCTGCTCGTTGCGCATGCTACTCTTGCAAGCTGCGACTGTCCATTTGTGCAAGCTAGATGTCATGCCCGTGTTGCCGCCGCTGCCTCCCACGCAGGCTACACCTAGGGTTGGATCTTCATCTTCTTATCCTTTCGTTTGCTTGAAGCCCAGTGACCGCCCTCCAACGAGGGCGCGAGGAAGTGCTGTATCAGTCTGTCCAGCGGCGGCTAGGTTAGGAGCGAACCAGACTAGAGGCTGGAGCGAACGAATTGGGATTTTTCCTCCTGTCGATCGATATGGGAGGAGCTCGTTTGGGCCGCGAGCCTGCTACAGGGCCTGCCTTGCACTTATGATATTGGCCCATCCAAATTGAAACATTTTCTTCATTTTTTACATTTCCTGCTCGTGCGTTGGGACGAACAAAACTAGCCTAGACCAACCTGGACGACTCAAACTAGGTGCACACTTTCCAACCACCCGGGGCGGCCGCCCATACTAGCCCCTATGGCAGCGTCGCCCCTTTTTGCGTGTATGATTGGGGTAGTGAAAAATATTCTAGGGGCGCTTTTGACTTACCCAAAGAATGGTTGAATTACTTAATTCTATGAACTGAATTCGCCAATAATGTGAAGGATGCCAGTTTTTTCATCCTATTGTAGATTACTCAGATCTCGATATGCCAAATGTAATCGTATGAAATATACAGTAAAATCCAGTGTGATGTGTGTGGCTACAACTAGTATGACTACATGTCCTCATATAACATATCAAGGACACATGATCTTACCAGACTAATCATTCGACTTACCAATGCAGTGTGGGAAGAAAGAAGTATTGGGACTGCGTATCCAAGCAATTGATGCCATGGACTCCTTTGTAGAACCTTGTAAGCGAAAAAGAAGTTGCAGTGTGCCTGTCCAGAGAGCTAGCGTAAATTCAGTTACCTGCTTCTCAGAATCTTAGTTAGCCACTTATTGCAAAAAAAGTTCAATTACGTTGCTTGGTTTAATTTAGTTTGCTACTGATTACATAATGCCATAGCATGTTAATCCTATTATAGACTGCGCCTATCTATGTGTTTGATACTTACTGTTAAGAATACCTGCTTTCCTAAACTTAAATAGCTACTTGTTTGTTTAACCACTTTGCTGCTACAACAACCGGTTACAATGATGTTAATAACTACTTTTCAGCATCCAATTGAAACTCTTTAATTCCTTGTTTGTTTAACTGGTTTGATTTTATAACTTCCAGTTGAGATGTTTTGCTAACTTCAACTTTTCTAAATCCAATCGGAACTTTAATGGCAAAACAGGTTAGCCCAAGATCAAAGAGCGAGGTCCCCATGGACGTTGTATCATCCAACAGCAGTGGCACTGGCCCAATCGTGCATTATGAATTGCCAACTACTGATGCTCTAGAGGCTAAAGTAGTGGTAGAAAGAGATTCTGCTTCTGCACTTAGAGATGAAGTTGACATGTTGAGGAAGCAAACAGCACAATCACAAGTAGTACTCAAGACAACCATTAAATATTTGGTGGATTTCAAAACGAAGCAAGCTGAGACTGGCCACATTGTTAAGGTCCTGAAGGAAAAACGGAAATTAAATTCCCACTTGGTAAGTCATAGGTGAAATGTTCTTTCCATCATTGAATAACCTTTGTGTTGTTTGTTCATGTAATCAATCAAACCATTTTTTAGAGATCATGTAATAATTGTTTTTTGTTTTTTGGTTTGTAATTTTATTTGAGCACAAGTCTGTATTAATTGATAAGACTCGGAGACATTTAATTTTGATTGCTGTGCTAGACGTACAATTTAATATGCCAATCGGGCTGAATGTGCATTCAGCAATAATAGTAGTATAGATGGACCATAAGTGGCACGCATCCGAAAGGGCCAAGATGCTGTAGTACCTTGGCTAAAAAAGGATGTTGTTCTAGCAAAAAAAATACAGTGTCCTGGCTTATGTATGTTAGTTGATATTATTGATCCATATACACTATAAGTGTTTATATGTCTGTTAGTTATGTACATTCTTGGTTGATTGACTCGGTATTTGAATCTTGATACATCGCTTGTGTACATATCTAAATGGGAGTACACATTATGCTGCGTGTGACATTTGAGTTGGACATAAAGTGTTCCAAATATTCGAAATCACCTTAAACTGGATTCTAGCTTCTGAATTTGAGTATTGGCATTTGTAAATCATATTCATATATGACAGTGGAATACATCTTTGTCGTGCTTTTGAAGATATATAAAAACACATATAATGATTTACAAAGATTCGTATAGGAATATAAAATGGATCCGAATTTAGTTGCCAGGGTAAACGTGGATGCTTATTGTCCCAAAATTCGAAAGAAGCGGAAAAATGTCCACTACCACGTCGACTGCCCGAAGCCAAGTGTTTGGGAGATGGAAATTACTGTCTACCCATTACATGGACAATCCATCGGCCCGATTTCCACTACCCTCAATAGGGGGTAGGTTAGTAATTTCAATTAGACGTGACACGACCGCCTCTGAGCCCATTATGACACAGTGGGCGCCAAACATGGGCGGCAAAACACATTTGATTCAAGCTCGTCTGACAGACCTCTGTTTCTCCCTCCATTCCCCATTCATACATGGTGGGCGGCAAAACAAACTCGACTCGTCCGAAATAGTGTAGGCAAATATTCTCAATAGGGGCATGTTTGTAACTTCACTCAGACGTGACACAACCGCCCTACCTGTCAGCCATGTTCATACACCATGGGCGCCAAACACCCTCTCCTCGCTCGAAATCACTCTGCGCAAATATTGGCGAGATGCGAGATTACCGTCCTATCGCCAGTCGACGAGACGTCCAAATTTTAAACGGGGGCTAAGTTCGTAACTTTCCCATATTTCAGATAGATGCGTCCCAAAAACATGGTTCCCCGTACCTCTCCCTCCATTTTCTCATTCATACACCATCCATGCTAGAACACCATCCCCACACCAGCCTCCTCCGTCCGCCACCCCATCCATCGCCGCCGTCCTCCACCCCATCCTTCCCCACCGTCCTCCGCCATGCTGGAGCGCCTACCAAGACCGCGTCGTCCACTGCTAGAGATGGATGTTTCTCATCCACGGTGACAGAACAAGAGCCTTGCATCGCGTCCTCTTGCTTCCTCGGTGTCGTCGTCCTCTTTGCCGGGGCCGCTCACATGACCTTCTCATCCACTACAACGGGACTTATCCCCTGATGCACCCATCTACTGTCGCAGATCTGCTTCAATTCCACCGACAGCCATCGCACCCCCGATGCCTACACGGCGCCGTAAGAGCGGTGGTACTTCATATCTCCTCAACTTTTGATCTCAACCAGAAAATAGATCGTAACTTGGTTACTCTACTTTCTTTTCAGCTCTTAGAATTTAGTTCTTAGTTCAAAGCAAACAATGGATGCTAAATATCATTTCTCCGGTTTCCAGCTTCAAATATGCCATGGCACAGTCATAATACGGTTTAATTGATCATGCTTAGGGTTTAATTGATCATGTTGTTTCGTGGTGGTTTCTTTCATAGAAATCAGAGGGGAAACCCTCTTTTGCTAAAAAAATATGCTTAGGGTTTCCCCCTTTTATGATTACTATACGATCAGAATACGTGCTTCGTGTCATAATACCACTGCTCCACCCATCAAGCTAAACAAGCTTAGTTTTTCAAATATGAATCTGATATTATTAAAACAGAGTCATTTAATTGGTCAGCTAAATGTTCCTAATTTAGTTTCTAAAATGCATGTTCGTCACTCGGGTGTGTATCTTTATAGGGTGCCCACGATGGGCCACGGCCCACCCTGGGATTTTGGGTCGTCCCAGGCCCCGATTCCCCTCTGTTCTGCTGCGCGCTTCCAATCTCTACCCCCCCAGCCACCTGCCTCGTCGGTGACTTGCCGTCCACGAACGGCATGACTCTAGGAGGAGACACCATACTAACAGGAGGTCAAGAGTCACTTGCCCAACAACATCACCGTTGCCCGGGCACGCCGCCGTGCCTACCTTCCCAGTCCGTTCAGGGCTCAAGCGTGCAGCAGCCACTAAGCCAACCCGATTTATCCTGAGATACGTCCTCAACACTGAGCAGCCACTCCTCATCACCCATTTTCTAATTCATTCATAACTCATTAGGCAGGACTGTCCTTAGGGTTTGTTGTGTGCTGAGTGCTACCTACACTTAATGGTTCAGATGTATTTCAGTAATCTTTAGTACCTGTAAAGTTCACAGGGTTTCAAAATTCCAACCCTAGGAACAGACACTAGTCATTTTGGATTGTTGGTCGTAGTGACATTGACCCAGACTACTACTGCAAGCCAGGTTTGTTGACAATTTTACTTGTCTTTCTTACTCATTTGATATAATATCCAATTATTCACGTCGATTAGTTGCAAACAATAAGTGCTAGACAAACTTCTTGATTCAGATTTTGGACGGTCTCTTACTGCAGTTACAGTTCTGCATACTTGTCCTAGTAAGCTCACAAGTAAATGATTGATTCACTACATCTATGCTTTCCTTATCATATTTGTTGTAAATATGCTTTTAGGGTGGACCACCCTGTTTCAAAATTCTGGAACCGTGGACATGAGTGAATGGTATTTCTCTGTGTGATCTCTTCCATCATGTGTGGGCAACGAACACTACATTGTATAGAAAGAAAGTGTCATTTCCAGCTTTTACATAGGCTTCGATCTTTTACATGGAATACAATCTGCGTATTTGCTTTGTGTCGCACTACCAACACTCCACCCTTCAAGATAAACATTATGCCACTCATAATTCCTTAGTTTATTTGTTCAAATACGAATTTGATATGATTCTAATGTTCCTACTTCAGTTTTGAAATGTGTGTCTGCCTGTTATAGAGACATAAGGGGTTTGTATTTCTGTGTGTGGTCTGGTCAGCACGGTTGGGGGTGAACTTTGCATATGCAGGGGTTTATAGGGAGACACTCTTCGAGTTGAATCCGCAATGCATTCCATAGATAATTTGACTACTTTTTATGTTTTCATGAATCTCAGATTCTGAAGAACATCATAATGATTATGAGCTTGCGTGCATGAAAAGAATAAAGCAGAACAATGCCATGGCTATCAAACTTGGCATTAAGGGACTGAAATCAAGTCTGGATGCAATGCAATGCAAACGCTCTCCACATGCAGATTCATGCTTAGAATATGATCCTAACAGTGATTTTGAGCTAGAGGGAGATCTAAGTCAATGTAGCTCCCTAGTGGAGGAGTCAGAGGCAGATGCCCTATCTTATTCACCCATCAAGGTGCTTGCTCTAACTTTCCAAGGTTATATTGGTCGCACATATCTTGCAACTGATGCTTTGCATTGCTGCTACTTTGTTGCACTACCATTAGCTTAGTCTACACATCGTGTATGTGAATACGCCTTGCCTATCCATTTTCAGTACATATTCCATCTGTCATCATACCATATATATCCATTCAAATGTTGTTCTTGTGTATCAGACGTTCAAAACGAAGAGGGCGATTGCTGATCACGGAGGAGCACAAGCAAAGTATTTGGAAAAGGTAGTGGCACCTGATAAATCAAATAGCCCATTAGGTGTAGTTGCAATATCACTAGACCCACAAAACACCCCAACTCTAGCAGACTCTAGCCCTACTACACTGGTCATTTCTGATGCCCCGACTCAGCAGACCCCAACTGCAACAAACAATATGATGATGCTAGTTGACATAGCACTAGCTCTACGATGCAAAATCCCCATTCCAGCAAAGAGTACACCAAATCTAGTTTCCAAATCCCTTTTCAAACCAGAGAGAGCCCCAATTGTAGCAAATAGGACCCCTGTTCCATTTCTTCCCAGTTTAGAAGACGAAGCTTAAATTGTTGTTAGGAACTTTGCGCGCATCTTTCCTTCATGGAAACATTATACCGCAGACACAGAACAATTTCCAGTCTTCCTCCACAACTTACGCGTAAGTAATGTACTAATGTTATTCATGGTAATTACTGCATATGTTTTTGCTGACAGAAGACACAAGATTTCATTCTTTAAATAGGCAAGGACCAAACTAGATTGTGAAGACGAGCAAGGATTGGTTGCGCTTTTCAAGCACTCATTGATGAAGTATCATTCCTACCTGAGGCAAGTGCACTTCGATGGAAGCCTCTATACAAAATTTCTGTAAAGTCTCCGGTGCTACATTTATCCGACGGTGACTAGAATAATCTTGTTACACATTGGTCTCGTCTGCAGCGTAAGGTACTGTGTATGATATCACATCACAATTTGAACTACATTTCTGCATTTGCCTTAACATCTCACTTGTACGAAAACTGTTAGCAGAAGAACATTCATTCTCAAGGGACCAAAGAATCTCGCAACTATATTGCCCACTACATTGCTCTTGTGAGTACCTCTTGCCCTGTATGACCATACTTACTTTCATAGCTATTTGATTATGTAGCATCACTGCACATGTTAGCCTCGTTATCGTCCATTTGGTGGACATTATAAGATCTGTATGGACTCTTACATAAATTTAGAATCAACCCAATGCTTTTGAAGAGGTTTAGCTCTGCAGTCCTCTTGTAAGGACTGAACGTCGTCTATCACTGTACTTACATTAACAGCTACTCCCTCCGTCCCATAATATAAGAACGTTTTGTACAGTACACCAGTGTTCAAAACACTTTTTTTTATGGGAAGAGGGATTGGTCCATTGTGTAGCATTCTGCATCTTATCTCCCTCGCCCACCATTTACTAAAAAAGATCAGATCTATATTTAATCTTACCAAAAAGTAGAATACACAGACAAAGCCAGTGCATAAGTGTAGCCCATTGCTCTTCTCAGTACATTTTGTCATGTAACGCTTGAACTTACAGGGATTGGTAGTTGATTATGTATCATCAATCTGCATCTTATCTTCATTATCCTTTATCCCTTCCAGTATTATCATATCTATAATTACTCTCTACAAAATGTAGAGTACATGCAATGCTTATGAAGAAGATTCTGTGCTGAAATTCTTGAGTTATCCTTCCCTTGACATGGAGAAGGGAATTATCAAGCTGGTGTTAAATGTTAATGTAAGTCAGTCCTTCTAAAGACTTTATCTTCAACTGCTGTTTAATTTGCTCATACTCCCTATCGTTTACTGCTGTTTAGTGTGTTGTTTGTATCAAAATGCATGTTGGCAAGAACCGTAAGTTCTAAGTTTTACTTGTAAAACAAAATTCCTTATTCACAGCATGCACATTACTCAATACTCCCTATATGTATGCTTGTTATAGTGGGTCTATAATCCAGTGTGTGGTGAAGCAGCCCACATTTGCACCTTGTCATCTCCTATTTTATCTTACTGATGTGGCTGATGATATGAACAACATGCCATGCACATTAAACAAAATAGATACAATGATTGTCTTTTCCCTTCATCTATGCTTGTTATGTGCACATGGTAATCCAGTAGTGTGGTGAATCTCCCCGCACTATGAACAATGCCAAATTATGCTATTGATATTTTGAACTTACTCTTCATTTTCTAATTTGAAATTGGCTGGAATTAACATCACAATTATCATCTTTGTTTATACACGTGCAACACGTGTCATCTATCTGCTTGTTTCAGGGTGGTATGTCGTATGTCATGCATAAGTCTGCTGAAGGCTTTGAGACAAACCCAACATATATTGCAGCAAAGAAGGCAAAACATCTTGAAGATAGCGAGACAACTCCAAAGTCTTGTCTTGATGAAGTGTTCAAGTTACTTGAGACTAGCAGTCAGACAAGCTCACAGAATTCGCTATCTGAATTAGTTCGACTTCTTCAGTCCCAAGTTTTAGCAGAAAGTCATTATGTAACTCAACTTCGACTTGAAGTCCTATCTCTAAGAAAGATTGGGAGAACACCAATGAGAACCTCATTGCTAAACAGCTACACCTGGAAGCTATGATCGACATGCTAGCCCGGTCTCACAGCCTTGCTCAGCAGCTTGCGCAGTAGTTCCCATGCAAGGCTAACCTTTTTTGAACTGTCTTGGAAGTGGTCTCGGTTCAGTATTATTTTGTTACACTGCAATGGTGCCCAGTTTTTGTAATCTTCTTCTTCGTTGCGCTTTATGATCACTGGTGGCGAACTTCGATGCCTAGTGGATGTAATATACCATAAATCCTTTACTGTATAGTGTAGGTTTATTCTTAGTTACTATGCCCTAATTTCTTCATTGTATAGAGTAGGTTTGTTCTTAATTCCTACTAGTTACTGCCATCATTCGCTATTTGGAAAAAAATCTGATGTAGTCGACCGGGCCTAAACATTTTCCTCTAACGGGCTTGGTTTTTAGTGGGCCACAATTGGGCCAGCCTGCATCTTTTTTGGGCCCGAATGATTGGGGCCTTCACACTTTGCACCAGGCCCACAACTTACTCCGACCTATATTCGGCCCAAATTATAGTTGGGCCTTTTGTGGACCCAGCACTTAGTTTGGCCCAGGTAGTGTTGGGCCATTAATAGGTTGAACATTCTACTGGCCTGTTATGGCCCAGATGAAACCATGGGCCTTTAGCAGGCCGAAATGCATCTTGGGCCTCAATTTTCACTAGTCGTCGACGGGCCTTCAGTAGGCTGAAATGTAGACCGGGCCTTTTTGGGCCCAGTTATATGGCCGGCCGTTACCAGGCCGAAACATATATCGGGCCTTAGTTGGCCCACTGATATAATGGGCCTTTAAGAGGCCGAAAGCTTAGTACAGGCATCAACGGGCCGAATAATACGACAGGCCTTTAACAGGCCCAAAGTCGCTTTGTGCTAAACTTTGGCCACCTTTATCATGGGCCGTTAGTGGGCCGAATCTCGCGTCAGACCATATATGGCCCATGGGCAGCACCGGCCATTCCCAGGCCGAAAGACACACCGGACTGAAATGGGCCCAGGTCTACATCAGGACTCTAACAGGCCGAAAGTCACGGAGCTGCAATTGGGCCCAAATATTCGGCGAACAATTAACAGGCCAGATATGGCTTCGGGCCGTAAATGGGCCTTTATTAAACAAGCCGTTATTGGGATAGTGCACTAATACCTGAGAAAGTACTATGGGTCTTTGACTAGGCCGGCCTTTTTAATCTATATGGGCCTTCGTTCGGCCCTGCCATGTGTCGACGTATCATAGGCATATCTCCTACAATGGATGGGCGACACCTGGCCCACTAGCGAGCTGACACGTGTTGCCTCCGGCCAATCAGAATTTTACACCTGGAAATTTACCATTGGTCCAGGCTATTAACGGGTTATCAGATCCAAAACCGGACCCAATAGCTTAATGGCGTTCCGTTATGGTGGATGCCACATGTCGGTCACCCTTGACGAAAGCACTTCTGTGACGCGCGATTTATTGTCGTGGAAGTGAACACTTCCGTGATGATAATTTTGGTAATGTGATGGAACACTTCTACGACAGCACAGGTATGACTATCTTGATTCTGTCATAAAATCATCATGGATGTACATGCATGACAGAAAACGCAACCTACTGTGACAAACATGTATCATCACAGAAGTGTATTTTTTTGTAGTGACATGGGGGCGCAAATGAGCTTGCAGAGGGGCAGGCGCTGCGTCAGGAACTCCTTGACAATCATGGCCACCGACAGCGCCTCGAAATCCATGTTCGCCTGCATCTTCCTGAGGACGAGCGCCACCCGGGGGTTAGTGAGCTTCTCGTGAGCCCATCGGTCTAGCTTCTCCGGCGGCCGGGTTGGCAGCTCCAGCCGAGCGTGGGAGCTCCAGGCATCCAGATAAATCCACTTGCCTCAGAAGTTGTCCACCTTCTTCCCGGCCTTCAGGAGCGTGTTGCCGAGGGGCACAATGAAGGAGATGCAACTGGAGCACTTGTTTGAACCGTGTGTCCGGAGGGAGAAGAAGTGGCGGAACAGCGCAAAGGAGGGCTTCACCCCCACGAAGGCCTTGAAGTAGAAGGTGGAGATTGACAAAAGGAGAATGGAGTTGGGCTGGAGATGAAGCGCATGGATATGATAGTGGTCGAGGATGGCGAGGAAGAACTTGGAGAATGGCGGGACGAGCCCCGTGTAGACACTATGGAGGAAGAAGGGGAAGAATGTACCTGTCAGGGTCCCCCGTGATACGTCTCCAACTGATCTGTCGGATTTCGGGTTCTGGCAAAACCCTTGAGGTCCAAACACTAGGGTGCGCACAAAGATTTCCCCCTATCGAATCTCGCTCTCAGCCTCGCTGCGATCTCTAAGCTTAGCTCAATGAACTCACAACACAAGAGACACCAGATTTATACAGGTTCGGGCCACCGTTGTGGTGTAATACCCTACTCATGTGTGGTGGTGGTGGATTGCCTTTTGGGCTGATGATGAACAGTACAAAGGAAGAACCGCCTCCTGAGGAGAGGTGTTCTTGTGCTTGGTGGGTTGCTTGGGTAGGAATCAATCTGTCTCCTTCTACTGTGGTGGCTAGTCCTATTTATAGAGGCCCTGGTCCTCTCCCCAAATATTGAGCGTGAAGGGATCCAACAACGGCCAATTTGAAGGGGGCCAGCTAGTACAAGCTATCCTGACTAAAGGTGATCTTCGCCTGTCAAAGGCGTTGGCGGTGACGCCGTCTTGGGTTCCATGATGACCTCCGTCCTGCCGTCCTGCTTGCGTTGGTCTTGTTGCACTGATATGGAAACCTTTGCCTGATGCCTCGGTACTCTGCGCCTGCTCTTGCCCCCTTACCACCAAAGGGGAAACGAGGACACTGCACGTGCTGGCGTCCGCCTGGCGCCCGCCTGGACTTGGTCGTCACGGCTTGCGTCACGGGAACCTCACGAGGTACCCCTTGCCTTGATCTCTCCGGCTCCTCGCGAGCCTGCCTAGTAAGGCCACTCCTGAGGAGGCCTTGTGTCGTCCGCCTCGCGGGGCTTGGCCCCTCGCGAGGGTCTTGAGTGTTCGTTGACAAATACGGGCCATACTGGGCCACTGGTGGAGCCACGCCATGGGCCGCAGGCAGGCAAGTCTGGGGACCCCCATTCCCAGAACGCTGACAGTAGCCCCCGGGTCCAAGGTGCGCTCGGACTTCGCTTCACAGCGAAGCCAAAGGGCAAGTGTGGAGCGTTGTGAGCCCCAACAGCATGCGGCCTTGGTCGACGTGTGGCGACTGATTGGACATGGGCGTCTCCGCTTCCCCATGCTGCCTCGACAACTGCCCGACTTGACGAGTCCCTGCTGCATTTAAAAAAGGGGTTATAATTACCTGCGAGCGTGGAGGTCGTCGATTGGCCTCGCTTGGGCTATAAATGAGGAGGGGTGAGAGCCCTCGTCGCCCATCTCTTCTTTCTCCACCTGCTTCTTCATTCTCCCCTGCTCCACCTCCAGTCTTGACACCAATGGCGCCGATCCATAGATTCTTGGCCGAAGAGAAGGGGAAGGCTCCCCGAGATGGACCTGATCCGCTCCCGCCGAAGAAGAGGCCGGTCCACCGCCGTGGAGAGGTCGTGAGGCTGGAGATGACGAGGCCTTGGTGCGAGTGGCCACCTCCTGGGTACCCACTACTCTAGTGCGCCCAAGCCGGGGCCTCTAGAGAAAAGGACGGCGGGCAGCGCCGCCCGCACCGTAGCCATGGTCGATGTGGCGACCGGTTTTCCGGGTATTAAATTCCAGAAACTGGCCTTGTGCTCACCAGCCCCAGGATAACTGATAGCTGATGAGGCACCAACTTGATACAGAAATTTCCAAGCAAAATACAAATTATGTAGTACAAGACCATTCTGGCCTGTGAGTACAGCAAATGGTCTCTAGTGGTTGATGGCGGAAGCGGGTTGTGAATCATCAGTGTCTATGGGACTCCATTTCCCACGGGAACAGCTGACCAGGCTAACTCCTATCTTCGCGAGGCTGCTATCACCGTTGCTTAGGTTCCGGGGCTGTCATCAAGGTCGCTCCTCTCCGCGCAAGAAAT
The DNA here is from genome assembly GCF_018294505.1 of Triticum aestivum. Taxonomy (NCBI): domain Eukaryota; kingdom Viridiplantae; phylum Streptophyta; class Magnoliopsida; order Poales; family Poaceae; genus Triticum; species Triticum aestivum. The sequence continues at coordinate 372,073,114 of NC_057810.1, read as the reverse complement.
CTGGCCAAGACAATAGCCAGGGACAAGCTAGTGAGTACTTTGAATGTACTCGCAAACATTATGAACACAGGTATAATATAACAATGATGTGCTTAAAATATTTTATGCTCATGACATCAGTCACAAAAGATAAATAAAACTCTGATGCGTACAGGCATGTTATTTATGAATATGCAACAACATAGTAGTATTAAAATTATGAAATAAATAACAAACATGCCACAGTTGGGCGTCTTAGCGACACAACATAAAGGGCTTCAAAAGAAATGCCACAGTCGGGCGTCTGAGCGACACCACATAAAGGGCTTTAAAAGAAATGCCACAGTCGGGAGTCTGAGCGACACCACATAAAGGGCTTTAAAAGAAATGCCACAGTCGGGCGTCTGAGCGACACCTCATAAAGGGCTTTAAAAGAAATGCCACAGTCGGGCATCTGAGCGACACCATATAAAGGGCTTTAAGAGAAATGCCACAGTCGGGCGTCTTAGCGAAACCGCATAAAGGGCTTATAAAAGAAATGCCACAGTCAGGCGCATGAGCGACACCGCATAAAGGGCTTATAAAAGAAAGCACAGTGAATATCCAGGAGGTAGAACCGGCCCGGGGATATTCGATAATACCAATAATATCACGGGTTAGTCCACAACAAAATAATAATCATCATTATCACATGTCACAAGTCGTAATAGCAGTTCTGAATCAACAGTTTCACCTCCGAAGACCGACACTAAGACCGACACTTGACCCATCCCAGACTGTAATCCTTAACCATGGACACGGCTATTCGAATAGGTTTAATCTCTGCAGAGGGTGTACTCTTTACCCACGAGTAACGGATTCCTTTAGTCCATCGGGACTAATTCCGTCTACGGCCTTTTTGTTGAAAACACACCTAACTTGCACACACCAGCTTAACTCGCACGTGTCTGGAATCACCCACGACACCTGCCAAGCAAACTCTAAGTGGGGAGGCTACAACCTCGCGTAGCATGGGATCAAATTTATATTGCATGCTCTAAGGGGTGGCCTCCCCTCTCGGTCTCAACCGGAAACACCCATGCCCCCGGACGAGGTGGCCTGCCTACGAGCTACAACCGGTATCTTCCACCATGGCCTCTCTGTACGGTGTGTGCTAGAAAGAGGTTGACAACTTACTGAACCGTACTCTACTTGTTGTAGAGACAAGTGGTAGTACGAAACAAGTATGGGGGTTACTGGAACAAGACTCGATCTACGGTCGACTCAGGAGGTTTAAGTATTCCCTGCATGATATGCATCACGAATATATTTCAACCAACAGAGTCAACACTCATATTACCTTACCATACCATACCAGACATAACCATCCCGACGGAGACCGGCGACAAACTCATGGCTACCCAAGGCAGAGGTTTTCTCGGGTTCCTGCCGGTATGCATGTAAGGCACATGAGGATGATTATCATCACAAGTGTGCTCATTTCCAACAGCATGGAAATCATTAATGTGCATTCGTGCACATGATCATATCACATGAAATAACGAGTTTCTCCGAAATGAGGTGGTGTTATAAACGTGACAACGAACACACAAGAATATTATGTCGGGGTTCAGAATGCTTTCCTTCAATGTGTGGAAAGTCAGGGTGCACTCCAAAACATTTGAATGCTTTCTCCTCTCTCCAAAATCCTATTTAAAAGTATTTTTGAATCAATATATAGTTTCAAAAACAGTACCAAAAAGTTGTCTGAATTTTTTTGAAATAAATCTTAAAATAAACTAGACAATATTAGAGAGAGGTAGGAAAAAGAATTAATCTATTTGGAGTTGTATTTAAAAAGATACAGCAGGTCAAAGTTGGTCAAATCTGTTATTTAAAATAAAACAGAAAAGAAAACGTTTCAAATAAACGCATACGTCGAAGACGTACCTTGAAACTGCGCCTTCAGTTACTACACGTGGCGGCGGGGTTGCGTCACTGACAGTGGGCCTGCCTGGCCCACTGGGCAGGTTTGACCAGTCGCCTTCCCTCTTCTTCCTCTGGCCGAACAGAGGCGGGGACTCCGGCGATCGTCGCCGGCGAACGGCGGTTCTCCGCGGGCATCCGAGTGCAGGGATGGATCCGCCACTCCTAGGTGGTCCTCCCGGTGGTCGTAGGGTCGCCAGGGGTGGAGGGAGTCGTCGGCGACGAGCTCCGCGGCGGAGGAGAGGCTTCGGTGGATTTGGGGATTCCGGCCATGGTGGTTCCCGAGCGGGTCTGAGATGTTGGGCGGCTCCGCAGGGTCATGGGGAGGAGGATGGAAGCATAGGAGGGGTCTGGGGGCTTTGGCATTGGCCGTATTTTGCCGGAGCGAGGTGGCGGCCGACCCTGCCGGAGTTAGGGAAGAGAGTGGCCCCTGGCCAACTGGGGAGGGGGAGAGGCTTCCTACGGCTCGAGTGAGGCTGCTCATGAGCCTAGGCAGGATCGAGGGCTTTATATAGCCCGGCGAGGTCGGTTCCCGTGGCCGTGGATAAGCTTGCCGACGAACCACCTCGCTGTAGCTAGGGCGACGTGGCGGCGACGCGCGCTAGAGGACGAGGCTGCGGATGAGCTCGCACTGCTCCAGGAGACAGGTGGCGAGCGGGGAAGGCTCGAGCGGCGCCGACCTGAGCAGGGCTGTCGGGCAGCCGTGGCGGCTAGTCCTTGGCTTCCCGAGGACGCGACGAGTGTCTGCTTGGTGCGTTGTGGTGAGGGGGAGCGTGTGGCGCGCAAGGGCACACGGCGTGCTGGCTGTAGTCGGTCACGGGCTGGAGTGAGTGCGGGACGTGACGCGGCGGCTCGGGCGCACGACTCGTGCAATACGCACGCTCTGGGCGCGTCCAGTGCACGCCCACCATCTGCTCGACGAAATGCCATGGCCTGCTAGGTGGCTTGGTTGGAGCTGGGGATTAGCAGGTTTAACCTAGGGGTAACTGGGTTGCTAGTGGACATGCCTGAAGGGTCAGAGGATCAGATCCACAATGCAAACCAAAACTCATGTCAAATCTGGTCATGCTCTCAAGGTGTTTGACAAAATGCCATAGGCACCTGGCATTTCTTGGAGTGACCAATTCTTCCAGATTAGTGTCTCTTTGGATGCACAAGAGGGTGGTGAGGTTAGGTGGTGAAAAGCACAAACTTGCTAGTGCAAGTTTTGCAGAACTTCAAATCTGGACAGGAGGTGAATGGCATTATTTCATGAACCAAAAATATGCCAATGGTTGCATGCTCCTGGACTTAGGGGTTTAGCATGGAGGACTACAAGTAGGGAAAAGAATCTAGGGCCAAAGAGCAAGCAAGAATATGGTTGCTGTACAAACCATCAAGTTGGACCAGAATGAAGATGAGGTTGATTCACTCAAAATTTTCAAAGAACATCCCTGGATTTTTCCATATAATGGAATGATATGCTCCTACTGACATCCCATAATTTTGGTGGAAACTAGAAAGAAATATTTAAAAGGGTTGTAGTGCAAAATTGTCCACTGGACCAGAGAAGAAAAACATGTGTAGCACTCAAAAAATGCAATGAATGAAATATATTATTGCACAAATGTGATCTAGAGACATCACATGACATCTCCAAAATTTGGTTGGATTTTTAGTTAAATCTATCAACAGTTTGTAGTACAAAAAGAGCTCCAAAACTCAAAATAAGTCATTTTAATGAATAAAGCTTAGGGTGAAATAATTTAATAAATAAATCTACTGATTGAGAGATGTTTTTAATGAGAGGGCATAAAAGTCCAATATGTTTTGGAAGGATCCACTTGGGAAAAATTCCTTAATATTAAAAGAAAAAGTTTTGAAATCAACAGAGATATTCTTGCAGGCAAAAATTTAAACTCTTGGCAAAATTTTAATAACTAAAACCTGATTAAATTTTTGGGGTGTTACAATTACTACCCCCCTTGAGAAAAAAATCTCGTCCTTGAGATTTGTTAAGAGCCGCTGTGAAAACAAATACTCCATATGTGTTCGAGCGGTTGTGAGTCTGCTGCCGTGGTGCTGCGTGAATAAAAATAATCCATGTAGTGAGGGGATAAACGTTGCAGCAACTCAGGGAAAAGAAATCTCATTCTAGGATTTTTTGCGGTTACACAAGTTAAACACGAAGAAAACTACTCATACTAGTAGAAACTAAATAACCGACTCGTCGCACGAATTCGAGGTACGATGCATAAGTTACAACATAATAATAAATGTTGCAAAAACAACCATAGCAGTGACATCTAAAATGAAAACGGTAACTGGACGAGGTCCTGATAAAATGTCTCTGGTAAAGGGATACACTCCTCTTCTATCGGAGGAAGTGGATTGACCAGTCGATGTATGTGTCTCTCCGGGTCGGGCCTCAGTGGTCTGCCGATGGCAATCTGAGGATTTAAATCAGTGAGACTCTAGAGATAGACCATTACTTGCTGGTTCAAATGCTCTTGAGCGATGATGTACTGGATAAGGTTGGCCAGTACTGGGTCTCTCTCAATCCGTCCACCGAGAAAAGATGTTACTCCTCCGGGTGCTGCACGGCTCGGAAAGTAATAATATCCTCGTTCGCGGGCATAGGGCACTGCGGATTGAAGGTGAGCAATCGCTTCTTTCACAGCAGCTTCTATGGACAGGCGTGGGGTTGGCATAGCACTACAAGAAATATGTCAACTTGTGACCACCACTATTGGTCACTGAAAGGTCACAAATTTCCATTTACGACCTTTTTGTGACCAAAAACAGAAGGTCAAAAACTGGCCGTCATAAACTGACTATAGCGACCTTTCTTCTGGAATGGTCAAAGACGTTTACGACCAAAATATTCCTACTGTGGCGTTTTGGTCACTAGCAACCTCCCCCAGGCCACGTAGGCATCCAGCGTGGCAAGCTGATGTGGCACAAGATTCAGCCCGGTCCAATTCGATTTTCTACATGGGCCGAGCCCAACAATTCGGCCTTTTTACTGTATATTTTCTCTATTAATTTTCTCTAGCTACATGGACCTAGCCCAACAATTTGGCCTTTTTATTTTATGGGCCATGGCCTTTTTGTACAACAGTTTTAGTTTTTTTTTATAAAATGGGTCCACTAGTCAAACAGATCCCACTTGTCAGGTTCTGATAAGTGGGTCCTAGCTATTAGGCCCAGATTCTTCATATTTCAATTTGACAATAAGAAAATAACTAGTAGTTAAATTGGCAAGGAAAAACACACAAGATACTTCAAATAACAATAGCCAGATTCAATACAAGCTCTACAAATGACACGTCCTACAAGCTGTAGCATATACAAGCTTATTTACAAGCTCTACAAATGACAAGTCCTACAAGCTGTAGCATTTACAAGTTCTACAAGTTACACGTAATACAAGCTTAGCTGATACAAGCTCTACAACTATGGGAATCAGTTACAAGCTCTACAAGTATTTTCTTCTTCTACATGTAGCTCCTTCAATAGCGATCAAATGCCGGCTCACTGGAGAGTCAGGACTGGGCCTTCCACGGACGCCCTGTTACATGAATCAGCTGATAAAAATTAGAAAAACTGGAGACAATATATTATGAACATTCCATTCAAAAAAGGAGTAACTCAGTTGAAGTGAACACAGCAGCAGTTTTTCTCATTGAAGTGAACACAGCAGCAGTTTTTCTCATTGAAGTGAACACAGCAGCAGTTTTTCTCATTGAAGTGAACACAACAGCAGCAGTTTTTCTCATACAGTATGTGTCTTAATATAACTCCTAAGAAATGTTCACAACCTGAATTAACTACACTTTTTCTCATTGAAGTGAACACAGCAGCAGTTTAATCAACAACCCCATACTTTACTATAGAATGTTTCTTCTGAATGCATAGCTTAAAGGCGGGGCGGGGCTGAGAATCATCATAACAGGATATGTATATATATGTAGAGAGAGAGAGAGAGATCACCTTAACAATAGATGGTGGGCATCCTCGCCGGATCGGAGCAGCTTGTCCCTGGCCCTCCCCACGGGATGGTACCAAACTGCACACACACCAAGCAAGAGAGCACGCATCAGATCATATGAGAAAATGAACAAAAAATAGAGAGGAGGAGGAGAGGGGTCACCTTGGCAACAGATGAACAAACTTTGGTCATTTGGCTCTGTCCTCGCCGGATTGAAGCATCTTGTCCTTTGGCCCTGTCCACACACCAAGCAAACTGCAGAAAAAACACGCAATGAAAAACTGAAGATCACAGTGTATGGAAAACTGAAGATCATAGTGATGATAACATACAAACAAAGGATCTTTGGCCCATCAAGTTTTAAGACAAAAAAAGAGCAAAACCAACAATGCTACAAATCAGAGATTACAGGAACAACAACAGAAGGTTGTTTAACAAGTTTGAACGGCCACTATATATAGCACAATGTATGTAATGTAAAATTTCTGGATGAACAAGCTTTAATGGCTACAGTATTGTGATATTGTGATAATGGGAGGAGGCTTCCCATAAAACAGCAGGAAAATGCACTACTATTGTGATATTCCTCCCATAAAAAACACTAATATTCCAGTAGAGATCAAATGCTTGTGAGCAGGAAAATAATGGTACATTCACAACTTCAGTTCGGGTAAATATCACCACATGTATCAGTATACAGGCAGCAATAGTATCATCGAGCACAGAAAAACAGCAGCTTGACCCATGTAAGTCATAGCTCTTTAGAGAGAAAGAAAGAACAGGTTCAGCTAGCTATGTATTCATAGTTGAGAGCTAAGCAATTTGTTTGTTTATGCTGTAATTGACAGACCTAGTACAAGAAACAAGCCAAGTGAAACAATATTGACTAATTCGATGGCAATACAAGCTAATCTACTTAGCTAGTAGGTGACCATCCAATCCATGATGCAGCAGCAGGTGCAAATATGATATGATGTGAAGAAGAAGCTAGCTGGAGAGGTTGGGGATGAAACCAAAATTACAAACCATTGGCGGACCTCACATCACCACAGTTTTATCATTTTATAAGCAACTGGAAACTATGCAGAGCAGAGCAGACCGGACAGTAAAAGAATTATCAAGTAGGGCAAAACAGCAGCGTGGCCATCAACTCATAGCCCTGAAGAAAGAAAGAACCAATAGGGTCAGCTACTTATTTATTCAGAATTGAGAGTTGAGCAATCATTAGAAAACTAAAGATACTGCTCAGCTAACTAAATAACACATGATTCAGTACACACTTGAGCTTTTATGTTTGGAGGATCAGGTTGGTTAAACAGATACAGTGGATGGAACATAGCAGAGATAGGCTAGTATAGCTCCAGTTTTAGTCATCCCAAAGGAATATTCATAGCAAAGCAAGATAGGTTGAAGCTAGACAAGCGGATTTCGAGTGTTGATAAGCACCAGAATGCTAGCAAATTGGCCTATATTTATATGTTCACTTCTCTTTATAATTCACTAATGCAAAGGTGCAAATCTTCATCCTTCTTTAATGACGACACAGATAAACAAGTTTTATCCAAAAAAGGTGTCTAAACAATTCAATCACTGATCCCTGACCTGCATGGATCAGGCGCATGTAGAAAACTGAGTGAACAAGGCCATGCGAGCTCACCTAATCGAGCTAGTGTTGCACACGAGGATGCCTTGGACGAGGGCGGCAGGGTCGGTTGAGGACCGCAGCGGCAGAGGCGACTGTGCCTGCAGCGGCGGAGGCCCCGCCTTCGTCTGACGCTGTCGAGGGCGGCAGATCTGTCGAGGTACACGGCGGCGACAGCTGCTGCATGGGGAGGGGGGCTGTGGCCGGCGTGTAGCTTGGGTGGATCCTCCTTGAGGAGCTTGGCCTTGGCGCGGCGGATCTCTGCGTTGAGCACGCACCGTCGATGGTGGGAGAGGCGGCCGCCCGAGCAAATCAATGAGAAGGGGTCAGAGGTCGTGGCCATGCGAGGCAAATCGCCAGTAAAACGACTCAGCTGCGGGAGGAGACGGACCTGATTTGGCCGGCGGGGACCGCTGCGTGTCCTCGCCATCGAGGATCTGGCCGCCGTCTCGCTCGCACGGCCTGGATCCGCCCGCCGCGTCGTGGTCAGAGTGGAGAAGATGGCGAGGTCGGCGGCGGAGCCGAAGGGGCCGGAGACGGAGGCTGGCCGCGCCGGGGACGCCATGAGATGCTCTGCGATCCGCGGGCGAGGAGCGAGGCAATGACGAGCAGCGCGGGCGCGAACGGCGGGAGCAGGTGGTCGTCCACGAAGGCGAGGAGGAGCGGCTTGAGGTGGGAGGGGAGGTCGCGGCGGGATCGGCCGCCGTAGGTGGCGGCGGCGGTCCAATGGAGGGAGAGGGGAGAGGGGTTAGGGTTTGGGCTGCGGATCGTGGGGGGGAGTGGTGTGCGGGGGAGAGGGGGGGTGAGTGGTGTGCGGTGGGTGAGTGGTGGCATTCGTCCACTGATAGGTGGGCCCGCGAGGAATTAGGCCCACATGTCAGTGTCCTCAACGACGTGTGGTGTAGGTGAGGGGAGCTGCTTTCGGGTGGGTGTGGGTGGCGAGAGGATGAGGGTGTGGGCCGTTGGATCTGGCAGTATCCGACGGTCTGTAATGCTTGATCCGCGTGACATGCCCATAGACCAATCAGAACGAAGTGCGGGCTTATGACCATCTAAAATTGTCGTAATTGATTAACAATAGGCGCTACCAACACAGCACCACAGCGCCCGGCGAAACTCCATTGCAGCGTGAGCTCCAACGCAGCACCACGATGCCCGATGGTAAGTTTCCTTCTCTTTTTATGACAATGTTAGTTAAGTTTTCAAATAATTAGTAGTGTTATTCCTTGAATAACGAAAAATCAATTTTCCATTTTTGGAGTGCCCAAAAAGAGTTTTTTTGTGAAGGACCTGCCATATATTTGTTGCAAAATTGGACCAAATCAATTTTCTAAAATACTAGGACATATTTAATGCATAATTGACCAAATGGTTGGGTGTCAAAAGCTTTTATCCACCTCTCGTGAAAAAGACAACTTTCCGCCGATTTAGCTGGAAGCGGGTCAAATTTGAACTGTAGCTGCATTATAGTTTGCTCTTTATTTTTTCCAAAAATCATTTCTAGGTACATAAGTATCTATTTAATCAGAGAAACACAAAAAAAATTCCAAGATTCAACCACTAGCTAGGAACGGTCATTCCCGCCGTTTTGACCGCATTTTAAAACGGGCATAAAAAATTCAAAAAAAATCAAAAAATTGGGAAACCTTCGCATTGTGTCATCATATGTGGCCAAGTTCCTAGGAAAAATAACAAACTTGTAATACGGCAATTATTTTAAAAAAGTGTTCTCAGAAACGAGCTATCATGTGTGGAGATCAATGGCTTTCAAGCCAAATGATCAATCTTATGGCCACATTCATGGCATAGTTTGTTCAAATGATCTCATATTGTGCACAAGGGTGCATATTGGAATGGCAAACAATGTTGCCTAAGGAAGTTTTCATTTTCGTTGGACGAAAAAAACCATTTTCCATTTTTCGAGTGCCCGAAAGGAGGTTTTTTTGTGAAGGAACTACCAAATAATTGTTGCAAAATTGGACCAAATCATTTTTATAAAATACTAGGCCATATTTAATGCACAATTGACAAAATGGTTGGGTGTAAAATTTTTGATCCACCTCTCGTGAAAAAGACAAATTTCCCGCCGATTCAGCTGGAAGCGGGTCAAATTTGAACTGCAGCTGCCTCATAGTTTGCTATTTATTTTTTCCAAAAATCATTTCTAGGTACATAAGTATCTATTTAATCAGAGAAACACAAAAAATTTCCAAGATTCAACCACTAGCTAGGAACGGTCATTCCCGCCGTTTTGACCGCATTTTAAAACGGGCATAAAAAATTCAAAAAAAATCAAAAAATTGGGAAACCTTCGCATTGTGTCATCATATGTGGCCAAGTTCCTAGGAAAAATAACAAACTTGTAATACGGCAATTATTTTAAAAAAGTGTTCTCAGAAACGAGCTATCATGTGTGGAGATCAATGGCTTTCAAGCCAAATGATCAATCTTATGGCCACATTCATGGCATAGTTTGTTCAAATGATCTCATATTGTGCACAAGGGTGCATATTGGAATGGCAAACAATGTTGCCTAAGGAAGTTTTCATTTTCGTTGGACGAAAAAACCATTTTCCATTTTTCGAGTGCCCGAAAGGAGGTTTTTTTGTGAAGGAACTACCAAATAATTGTTGCAAAATTGGACCAAATCATTTTTATAAAATACTAGGCCATATTTAATGCACAATTGACAAAATGGTTGGGTGTAAAATTTTTGATCCACCTCTCGTGAAAAAGACAAATTCCCGCCGATTCAGCTGGAAGCGGGTCAAATTTGAACTGCAGCTGCCTCATAGTTTGCTATTTATTTTTTCCAAAAATCATTTCTAGGTACATAAGTATCTATTTAATCAGAGAAACATCAAAAGTTTTCCAAGATTCAACCACTAGCTAGGAACGGTCAAGCCCGCCGTTTTGACCGCATTTTCAAACGGGCATAAAAAATTCAAAAAAAATCAAAAAATTGGAAAACCTTCGCATTGTGTCATTATGTGTGACCGAGTTTCCAGGAAAAATAATAATCTTGTAATACAGAAATTATTTTAGAAAAGTGTTCTCATAAATGAGCTATCATGTGTGAAGATTCATGGATTTCAACCCAAACGCTCAATCTCATGGTCACATTCATGGCATAGTTTGTTCAAATGATCTCATATTGTGCACAAGGGTGCATCTTGGAATTCCAAACAATGTTGCCAAAGGGAGTTTTCATTTTCTTTGCACGGAAAATTCATTTTCCATTTTTCGAGTGCTCGAAATGAGGTTTTTTTGTGAAGGACCTACCATATATTTGTTGCAAAATTGTACCAAATCATTTATATAAAATATTAGGACATATTTAATGCACAATTGACAAAATGGTTGGGTGTCAAAAGTTTTGATCCACCTCTGGTGAAAAAGACAAATTCCCGCTGATTTAGTTAGAAGCGGGTCAAATTTGAACTGCAGCTGCCTCATAGTTTGCTATTTATTTTTTCCAAAAATCATTTCTAGGTACATAAGTACCTATTTAATCAGAGAAACATCAAAAGTTTTCCAAGATTCAAGCACTAGCTAGGAACGGTCAAGCCCGCCGTTTTGACCGCATTTTCAAACGGGCATAAAAAATTCAAAAAAAATCAAAAAATTGGAAAACCTTCGCATTGTGTCATTATGTGTGACCAAGTTTCCAGGCAAAATAATAATCTTGTAATACAGAAATTATTTTAGAAAAGTGTTCTCATAAATGAGCTATCATGTGTGAAGATTCATGGATTTCAACCCAAACGCTCAATCTCATGGTCACATTCATGGCATAGTTTGTTCAATTTATCTCATATTGTGCACAAGGGTGCATCTTGGAATTCCAAACAATGTTGCCAAAGGGAGTTTTCATTTTCTTTGCACGGAAAATTCATTTTCCATTTTTCGAGTGCCCAAAATGAGGTTTTTTTGTGAAGGACCTACCATATATTTGTTGCAAAATTGTACCAAATCATTTTTATAATATATTAGGACATATTTAATGCACAATTGACAAAATGGTTGGGTGTCAAAAGTTTTGATCCACCTCTGGTGAAAAAGACAAATTCCCGCCGATTCAGTTGGAAGCGGGTCAAATTTGAACTGCAGCTGCCTCATAGTTTGCTATTTATTTTTTCCAAAAATCATTTCTAGTTACATAAGTACCTATTTAATCATAAATACATTGTTTGGTGGTGATACGTCGAGGTTTGGGCGGTGGCCGAGGGCCCCAACTCTAGAGCGCGTAAACTCGCATGCCCGTCGCGTGGTCACCGCGTGACCGTGGCGTTGCCATGTGTTCTGGGCAGCCTAGGCATGTCTAGTGGGTTGAGCACTCCCCAGGTAGGTGCTAGGAACAAAATTACAACATAAGATTCTCACGAGGAGACCGATCGATGCTCAAACATGAATTAGCGGCCAAGTGTTTGATTAGCGGTACGGGAAATGTACATGGCTAATGGGCGTGAGTTTTGGCTGAGGATGATCAGTTACTAAGAAGACCGTCTTCACAAATTTTCAGCTCAAAAGGAGGACCCTAGGTGGTACTTGCTTTGCAAACCACCACACTGGACATAAATACGAATGTTGAAGCTCGGCTCAAAATAATGAATGGATTGAGCTGGCATTTGGTGGAGGATGGTTATTTGGGCATAGGAAAGTACTGTAGAAAATGGATACTATTTGGACATGCCAAAGTGGTACTCCCTTCACAAACTGTTACTCTGAACAGAATAGGAAAATGAATATTTTTGAATTATTTTTGAACTAGGCAAGGAAGGTTTTTACATATTTGACAAAGATATGACCCAAAGAATTTATGAGATTTTTTTGGGAATTTTGGGAATGACAGAAATATAGGTTGCTTCACAACCTAGGGCAAAAACTGCCACATGGACATGACACATAGGCAAAACTGATGAGGTGGCGCCTAGTCATAGCAACCCACCACAATTTACAAGGCTATGACCATCTATATTGGTCGTTAACAACTAGAAATAAGGCAGGGGACTAGCGCTGTTAGCTTTATGACCATTTCATGTAAGGAAATTATGACCTTTCTAACCAAAATGGTCGCAATGGTTTAGGGTTTGGAGCCCCTCGAACAGCTTTTGACCAATTGGTCTCAAATGGTCATAAATCTATGACCAATTCTTCCAGGGTCACTGACAGAAGGTCATAAGTTGACATATTTCTTGTAGTGTAGACTCCCCCACGAAGGAAACTTCCGTTGGATCTTGATTGGAGTCTACGGGAGGGATGTGTACTGCTGCCCAATACTCCGAGGTGGAAGGGGTGATTCTCAATTTGAACAGCTCGTACTGGGGTGGCTGGGTAGAACCCATGGTACTGCAGGTAAAGTCCCACAATATTTTGACAAAGCTACCTGGGGTTGCATCTGGGGTTCTCCGATAAATACTAGGGCTCGGCATGGCAAGAATGGTTGTGAGAGTGGTGCACGAGGTGTGGGTGCTTGGTAAGGTCACGAGGTGGCCTTTATATAGCAATGGAGCTGGGTCATTTTACCATGGTGAAAGGTAATAAATTTGCTAGCTTAGCTCCAAAGGTCGGGTCAGTGTCAGAGATACACATATCTCATAAAGAGACGTGTTACTGTGGTTGTCGTCGGGGTTGGTTTTGGTAGTTGTGCCCGGAAAATATGCAACTATGTGCTAACAAAATACACAAGGCTACTATTAAAACAGAGGCACAACGACACGCTGTGTTTATTCACAAGGTTACACGATTATAAGCGAGGATACACTGAGACTCGGTACTACTCGTACGACTTAATCTACCTCGTTTATGTCTAAACGGGCGTGCCTGGTGGATGACGAGGCCTCTCCACGTGTCTCACTGCCGGGATTAGTCGGAGACGGCGGAGGAACTGCAGGGTCGGGGTAGCGATGATGACCATCGCGGGGATTGTTGGCCACAATTCCGTTGGAGTGTGTTCCCAAAAGGTGATGAAGCACCTCTGGGGTCATCAAAGCATCTCGGTTGGTGGCTGGAGCTGATCTCAGGGTTTCGATCGGGTGTCCAAACAGCACGACTGGGTTTTCGGCGTCGGGCTCGTCTTCTCTTCTTGCTGGGGCTCGACAAACCAGCTCTCCTCGAGCTGCGATCAGATCAATAGTGATTTGATCGAACAATGCCTCTAGTGCACTTACATAGCGCACTAGGTGCAACAATGCGGGATCTGTCTCGTGATCTCCGTTGGCAACTTGGGGTGGTCTACCATACCCTTCACGCCTGGGGTAGTAGTAGAACGAGCGATAGTTAACTCTGGGCAACAACTACCGAAGTTGAACTATAGCCTCTCGAGCAGCTAGCTAGATGGCTTGTGGCTCAAAGGAAGTTGTTCTTCTGGTGAACCTGTAGGGGCGTTCTTTAGATAGACCCCTACCGTAGATGTGCACAGTGGCCCAGAATTGACGGCTCTCGCCGCCCATGGGTCCTTGGTACACAACATATTCTGGAGGCTCTTCTAACGCATAGGCACGACGGGTGAGGTTTGCGAGTATGGTCACAAAACCTCCAAGGTTGGTTGCTGTGGTCTCATTGTGCACTACGGGGACTGCCATTATGGCTCGGTTTGGGGTAGAGGCTGTGCTGGGTTGGGGCTAGCGTGCCCTTTTTATAGAGAAGGGGAACGGAGTCTTCCTTCGCACGCTTGTGAAGGAGACATCTTGGGTGTTGGTCACTAGCGTGTGATCGACAGGCTAGGTTGATAGGTTGGGCACCGACTGCCAAACGTGTCGGGGTCACTGTGTGGCTATCTCGCATGAGAAGCTTGGCTGGGGTTTGGTTAAGGTCTGGTGGGTTGGTTTGCCTAAGTTTTTGGACCTGGCTAAGATAGGATTAGCCAATGGTCAGCCTGGCTCTGATACCAAGTCTGTGGCGACCGGTTTTCCGGGTATTAAATTCCAAAAACTAGCCGTTGTGCTCACCAGCCCCAGGATAACTTTTAGCTGATGAGGCACCAACTTGATACAGAAATTTCCAAGCAAAATACAAATTATGTAGTACAAGACCATTCTGGCCTGTGAGTATAGCAAATGGTCTCTAGTGGTTGATGGCGAAAGCGGGTTGTGAATCATCAGTGTCTATGGGACTCCATTTCCCACGGGAATAGCTGACCAGGCTAACTCTTATCTTCGCGAGGCTGCTATCACCATTTCTTAGGTTCCGGGGCTGTCATCAAGGTCGCTCCTCTCCGTGCAAGAAATCTGGCCAAGACAATAGCTAGGGACAAGCCAGTGAGTACTTTTAATGTACTCGCAAACATTATGAACACAGGTATAATATGACAATGATGTGCTGAAAATATTTTATGCTCATGACGTCAGTCACAAAAGATAAATAAAACTCTGATGCATACAGACATGTTATTTATGAATATGCAACAACATAGTAGTATTAAAATTATGAAAAAAATAACAAACATGCCACAGTCGGGCGTCTTAGCGACACCACATAAAGGGCTTCAAAAGAAATGCCATAGTCGGGCGTTTGAGCGACACCACATAAAGGGCTTTAAGAGAAATGCCACAGTCGGGCGTCTTAGCGACACCGCATAAAGGGCTTATAAAAGAAATGCCACAGTCGGGCGTCTGAGCGACACCGCATAAAGGGCTTATAAAAGAAAGCACAGTGAATATCCAGGAGGTAGAACCGTCCCGGGGATATTCGATAATACCAATAATATCACGGGTTAGTCCACAACAAAATAATAATCATCATTATCACATGTCACAAGTCGTAATACCAGTTCTGATTCAACATTTTCACCTTCGAAGACCGACACTAAGACCAACACTTGACCCATCCCAGACTGTAATCCTTAACCATGGACACGGCTATTCGAATAGGTTTAATCTCTGCAGAGGGTGTACTCTTTACCCACGAGTAACGGATTTCTTTAGTCCATCGGGACTAATTCCGTCTACGGCCTTTTTGTTGAAAACACACCTAACTTGCACACACCAGCTTAACTCACACGTGTCTAGAATCACCCACGACACCTGTCAAGCAAACTCTAAGTGGGGAGGCTACAACCTCGTGTAGCATGGGATCAAATTTATATTGCACGCTCTAAGGGGTGGCCTCCCCTCTCAGTCTCAACCGGAAACACCCATGCCCCCGGACCAGGTGGCCTGCCTACCAGCTACAACCAGTATCTTCCACCATGGCCTCTCTGTACGGTGTGTGCTAGAAAGAGGTTGACAACTTACTGAACCATACTCTACTTGTTGTAGAGACAAGTGGTAGTATGAAACAAGTATGGGGGTTACTGGAACAAGACTCGATCTACGGTCGACTCAGGAGGTTTAAGTATTCCCTGCATGATATGCATCACGAATATATTTCAACCAACAGAGTCAACACTCATATTACCTTACCATGCCATACCAGACATAACCATCCCGACGGAGACCGGCGACAAACTCATGCCTACCCAAGGCAGAGGTTTTCCCGGGTTCCTGCCAGTATGCATGTAAGGCACATGAGGATGATTATCATCACAAGTGTGCTCATTTCCAACAGCATGGAAATCATTAATGTGCATTCATGCACATGATCATATCACATGAAATAACGAGTTTCTCCGAAATGAGGTGGTGTTATAAACGTGACAACGAACACACAAGAATATTATGCCGGGGTTCAGAATGCTTGCCTTCAATGTGTGGAAAGGCAGGGTGCACTCCAAAACATTTGAATGTTTTCTCCTCTCTCCAAAATCCTATTTAAAAGTATTTTTGAATCAATATATAGTTTCAAAAACAGTACCAAAAAGTTGTCTGAATATTTTTGAAATAAATCTTAAAATAAACTAGACAATATTAGAGAGAGGTAGGAAAAAGAATTAATCTATTTGGAGTTGTATTTAAAAAGATACAGTAGGTCAAAGTTTGGTCAAAATCTGTTATTTAAAACAAAACAGAAAAGAAAACGTTTCAAATAAACGCATACGTCGAAGACGTACTTTGAAACTGTGCCTTCACTTACTACACGTGGCGGCGGGGCTGCGTCACTGACAGTGGGCCTGCCTGGCCCACTGGTCAGGTTTGACCAGTCACCTTCCCTCTTCTTCCTCTGGCCGAACAAAGGCGGGGACTCCGGCGATCGTCGCCGGTGAACGGCGGTTCTCGGCGGGCATCCGAGTGCAGGGATGGATCCGCCACTCCTAGGCGGTCCTCCCGGTGGTCGTAGGGTCGCCGGGGGTGGAGGGAGTCGTCGGTGACAAGCTCTGCGGCGGAGCAGAGGCTTCGGTGGATTTGGGGATTCCGGCCATGGTGGTTCCCGAGCGGGTCTGAGATGTTGGGCAGCTCCGCAGGGTCATGGGGAGGAGGATGGAAGCACAGGAGGGGTCTGGGGGCTTTGGCATTGGCCGTATTTTGCCGGAGCGAGGTGGCGGCCGACCCTGCCGGAGTTGGGGAAGAGAGTGGCCCCTGGACAACTGGGGAGGGGGAGAGGCTTCCTACGGCTCGAGTGAGGCTGCTCATGAGCCTAGGCAGGATCGAGGGCTTTATATAGCCCAGCGAGGTTGGTTCCCGTGGCCGCGGATAAGCTTGCCAGCGAACCGCCTCGCTGTAGCTAGGGTGACGTGGCGGCGACGCGCGCTAGAGGACGAGGCTGCGGATGAGCTCGCACTGCTCTAGGAGACAGGTGGCGAGCGGGGAAGGCTCGGGCAGCGCCGACCTGAGCAGGGCTGTCGGGCGGCCGTGGCGGCTAGTCCTTGGCTTCCCGGGGATGCGGGAGTGTCTGCTTGGCGCGTTGCGGTGAGGGCGGAGCGTGTGGCGCGCAAGGGGACACGACGTGCTGGCTGCGGTCGGTCACGGGCTGGAGTGAGTGCGGGACGTGACGCGGCGGCTCGGGCGCACTGCTCGTGCAATACGCACGCTCTGGGCGCGTCCGGTGCACGCCCACCATCTGCTCGACGAAATGCCATGGCCTGCTAGGTGGCTTGGTTGGAGATGGGGATTAGCAGGTTTAACCTAGGGGTATCTGGGTTGCTAGTTGACATGCCTGAAGGGTCAGAGGATCAGATCCACAATGCAAACCAAAACTCATGTCAAATCTGGTCATGCTCTCAAGGTGTTTGACAAAATGCCACAGGCACCTAGTCATTTCTTGGAGTGACCAATTCTTCCAGATCAGTGTCTCTTTGGATGCACAAGAGGGTGGTGAGGTTAGTTGGTGAAAAGCACAAACTTTCTAGTGCAAGTTTTGCAGAACTTCAAATCTGGACAGGAGGTGAATGGCATTATTTCATGAACCAAAAATATGCCAATGGTTGCATGCTGCTGGACTTAGGGGTTTAGCATGGAGGACTACAAGTAGGGAAAAGAATCTAGGGCCAAAGAGCAAGCAAGAATATGGTTGTTGTACAAACCATCAAGTTGGACCAGAATGAAGATGAGGTTGATTCACTCAAAATTTTCAAAGAACATCCCTGGATTTTTGCATATAATGGAATGATATGCTCCTACTGACATCCCATAATTTTGGTGGAAGATAGAAAGAAATATTTAAAAGGGTTGTAGTGCAAAATTGTCCACTGGACCAGAGAAGAAAAACATGTGTAGCACTCAAAAAATGCAATGAATGAAATATATTATTGCACAAATGTGATCTAGAGATATCACATGACATCTCCAAAATTTGGTTGGATTTTTAGTTAAATCTATCAACAGGTTGTAGTACGAAAAGAGCTCCAAAACTCAAAACAAGTCATTTTTATGAATAAAGCTCAGGGTGAAATAATTTAATAAATAAATCTACTGATTGAGAGATGTTTTTAATGAGAGGGCATAAAAGTCCAATATGTTTTGGAAGGATCCACTTGGGAAAAATTCCTTAATATTAAAAGAAAAAGTTTTGAAAGCAACAGAGATATTCTTGCAGGCAAAAATTTAAACTCTTGGCAAAATTTTAATAACTAAAACCTGATTAAATTTTTGGGGTGTTACAGTCGACACACTGTGGTGGCGTGCGCCGTCGCCACTGGAGTTCATGCCGCAGACTCCTCTAGCGAGCTCGTGCTATGGGCGGCAATGCCTCCGAGCACCTGGATCCGCTTCCCTTCGTTCTTCTCCACCGAGATGTCGTCGAGGGGGCCTCTTGAGCTTTGGCTATAGCACGCCGACTGTGGCGCCCTGGCGACCGGAGCGGAGGTTGAAGTCGTTTCCTCGAGCAAGATCTTCATGACCCGAGGCTGGGGCGAGGTCGCTCGGGTCTGCCGAACGGGGGGCGCCATCATGATCCATTTCGAATACGATGGTGCCTCCATGTTGTCCTTCAAGGTCTTCGACGCGGAAGGCCGCCGCCTGGAGTGCTTCCCCGGAGGAGGCAGTCAGGACATCAACGCGGCAGGGGCTGGGCCCGCCGTATGCTCCTCCAGCGGCTCCTCCAGCAGCAGCAGCAACGCTTGGGAGTCTAGCGACTCTCCCGAGCTCTACGAGACTGTGGAGACGAGCGACGACAGCTACGCACCCCGAGCTCCCGCCGCGCCCGGAGCAAGGCAGCGGCATCGAGCCGTCACCGCTGCTGATCTGGATGGGGTTGGCGCCGGTCTCTTGTGGCCCACTGTTGATGATGGCGTCAACCACGAAAGCCCGCGTAGCTAGGGTTCCTCAAAGTTCTTTTCTTTTGTTCCCTATGAGGAATTGAGAAACACCCCACAGGGGCGTGTAAAGGATCTGCGGTGTCTTTTGTTGATGTTATCCTTATTATGAAATTGTGCGAGTGCTTGTCCTGTCTTGGCTTGGTTCCCCCTTTCTAACCTCGCGACGACTTCGTGCTCTATGCTGCCAGGTCCCTATCCCCAGGCAGGCTGCAGCCGTCGCTTGTATGCCAGGTCGCGATGCCATGGTCAACGCCAGGAGGTGAGCGGCCCGAGGTCCAGTGAGAGCCCTTAAGGAATGATGCTCAGGAGGTCCCCTTTAGCGTGCAAGCAGCCGCCGAGAGGTGAGAAAGGAAGGCAACGTTGCCGCCACAGGGCTGCATCAAGTGAGAATTTTGTGTTGCAACGAATAGTTGTTCCGAGCACGAGACTTATCTCGGTGATCTGGAGTCATCCCCTTGCGTTGCGCCGGACTTGTGCGTCAGCAGCCGTGGTGCAGCTAGGTTAGGCCTGTGCGAGCCTCGCCTTTCTTCCCCGCACTCTCCTTCGTGATCTACGTCCTCAGGTCCCGGCCCTTGAGCGAGCTCAGCCGCCGCTGGTATGCCAGGTCGCGATGCCGTGGTCAAGGCCACGGGTGAGGGCTGGAGAGCCAGTAAGAGCTCCTGAGTCATGATGCTCAGGAGCCCCCCTTTTAACATCCAAGCGGATCGCATGGGAAAGAGAGGGAGCTCGTGGTGCCGCCCGCTGTAGACCTCAGGAGGTTCTTGCAAATTAGCACGAGAAAGGCACGGGTTGCCATTATGATTGCCGGCAGGCCATTGGTTGCTTCGAGAGAAGGGTGAGGGCACTAAGGGCCTGGTGAGGTGATGCGCGCCGGGCATGTCGTGGGCTAGGGCTCAACCACTCAGATTTGTCTGTGTTGCAGGGACAGACCCGTGCGTAAGCGCCGTGCTAGCGTGAGCGGCTCCCGTGGTAGGTGGCAATCGAACACGTGATAATCACAGGTAGATTAGGCATGAAAGGCAATCAGCTTATGTAAACGTAGAATGGATACATGCCACTGGGTCAGACCCAAGCGGCTTGGGGATTATGCAGCCCGAGGGGCGCCCCCATCAAGGTAAGCTAAAGACATAAAAAGAGATACTTGCCGCAGGGACGGACCCACGCGACCTGGGAATGATGCAGCCCTGAGGGCGCTCCCAGCTGAAATGAACTTGGGAGATGTCACATGGTTCCATTGTAGAGGGGTGTTGGAGCAGCTGAAGATGCACGGTGAAGGGGCCGACCCTCACGAGCCACCGGGGCCGTGAGCCTCAGGAGGCTCTGGGGGCCCAGGTGGTTCCTTGAGGACCGTCTCCATCTCTGCTAGGATTGCATGGTGTCTGGCCTCCAGAGCCGCCAGAATGCTCCGTAGGTGATGTTGGTAGGTGGCAGCCGCGTTCGGCAGGCCGAAAGGCATGCGAGCGTAGCTGTGCGGCGGACCCTCAGAGCGTCCCACGCGTGAAGGCCAGAAGCGCTCCAGAGATGTGTCTAGGTTGAGCCCTGGGACGTCGATGCAGACGCGCAGCCCACCATCCTCGCCTGGATGGGGAGCCGCAGCGGGCAAGCGGCGGTCGCTGCGCATGGCCCTCGCCTCCTGAAGCTCCTGAGTGGTCATGGCAATGAACTCCTGAACGTTGGGCTTTCCATGCCCTGTGCCTTCCCGAGGGAAACATGCCGCGAAGCATGCCTTCAAGTGGTGCCTGAGCGCCTCCCTCGTGATGTTGGCGAGGTCTGAGGCCCTCTAGAAGAGAGCCCCCGAGCCCTGCCCGAGGAGGGCGTTGGGCGCGCCTTCCTATGTGATGGAAGGAGGCGCCCCAGACACGGGCGCTGATCCTGACGCGGCACCACCCGAGATGCCGACCTCCTGAGTCCTTGTGCGGAGCGGTTAATTCTTCTTCTTGGGGATGGCCTCCAGAGGGTTCTTGCCCTTGCTGTCCGGGTCTTCGATTGCTGCGGCTTGGAAGGCGCGCTCGAGGGAGCACACCGCATCTCTCTCTTCGCAGGGGACCGTGATGATTTCGCTGCTTCCTGGCATCTTGAGGATGTTGTCGCCATGGTGGGTCATTGCCATGAACTTGGCCAGGGCTGGATACCCGAGGATGGCATTTTATGGCAGGTGGATGTGGGCAACGTCGAACTCGATGAGCTCGGTACGGTAGTTGTCGCGCTGTCCGAAGGTGACAGGGAGGCAGACCTGCCCTATCGGGGTGGTGGAACCGTCATTAACTCTTGAGAAAGGCTTGGTAGGCTATAGCTAATCGTATGGCACTTGAAGGTTGTCGAACATCTCGATGGGCACGATGTTAAGCCATGTGCCGCCATCGATGAGGGTCTTGGTGACTTGCACGCTGCTGATGATTGGTGAGCATAGCATCGGGAGGACGCCAGTAGTAGCCGTGCACTTGAGTTGATCTGCTGAGCTGAAGGTGATGGCGCACTGGGACCACTTGAGCGGGCGTGTGGCCTCGAGCCTGCGAAGAACTGCGTTCACCTCGCGAGCAAACTGTTTGAAGATACGCTGAGAGGCTGGGGCCTAAGCTCCCCCCAAGATGCAAGCGCTAGCACGTGGGTCCTGGAAGCCCCCAGCCCCCTCGTCCTGATGATGGTCGTTATTCCTTCTTGGTGGCGGCGGCAGCAGAGGAAGGCCTACGTTACCCTACGGGCGGTCCTCGTGAGGCTGATCCCTCCAGGCGCCCTCGCGAGGCTGGTCCCTCCATGCACCCTCGCGAGGCTGGTCCTACCAGCGATCCTCACGAGGTCGGCCATGCCACTCCTGGCGAAGGCCACGGTCGTCCCATCGTCCTCCGCCACGTCCTCCTCCTCGGTCGTAGCCCTGGTCATTATGCTCGGGGCGTCGACCGTAGCATCCTTCTCGAACGGCCCTGAGCTCCTGGCAATCGTTGGTCTTGTTGGTGTGGAGGTTGTGGTAGACGCATAACGGGCGGCTGCCCTTGGACGACTCTGGCTGGTCCCTGCCACACTTCGTGTCTGGTTCCGCCGCGAGTACGGCTACTCCCTTGCGCTTCACGTCCTTGGCCTTGGTCTTCTTTTCTTCCAGGTCGGCAGCTGGGAGCTCGAGGAGGGAGAGGCATCCCTCCTCAGCTCTTGTGCACTTGGTCGCCAGGTTGAACAGCTCCAGGGATATGCACAGCTGCTCGTGGATGTCAAGCTCCTCCTTCAGCTTAATGTCATGGACGCCATCAAAGAATGCTGAAATGATGGCCTCATCCGTCACCTTGGGGATCTTGAGGCGGACGTTGTTGAAGCGTTGGATGTATTTCTGCAGAGTCTCCCGGGGCTGCTGCTTGATGCAGCGCAGGTCACCCGTGGCCGGGGGGCGGTCGCGAGTGCCCTGGAAGTTGGCGATGAATTGGCTGCGCATCTCGTCCCAGGAGGAGATCAAGCCGGGAGGCAGGTTCAGGAGCCACGAGCGGGCGCCGTCCTTGAGTGCCATGGGAAACCAATTCGACATGACTTCCTCGTCGCTGTTGGACGCCTCGATGCTCAGCTTGTAGAGCTACAAGAATACTGCAGGGTCGGGGTGCCATCACAGCGAGGAGGTAGGTCCATCTTGAACTTGCCGGGCCAGGCGACGCTGCGCAGCTCGGGGGTGAAGGCGTGGCAGCCTGCCGTGGTCACCGGGGCCCTTTGCTAATGTGAAGCTTGCTCTTAATGGTACCTGTGCACCGTCGCCAAAGGCAGCGGTCTTGCCGTGCCGGTGCAGGGAGAACGGGGGCGCCTCCTTGAGGCCGAGGGACTTCTTAACAGCTTCCTTCTTCTCGCACGGACGCCGGACGCGGTGGGTCACGTCTAGGGGCCACGCGCCTTGGCACCAGGGCACTTCTTGGGGCAGAGGCGGTGGAGGCTCTCCAAGAGCCACGTCGCCCATACCTAGCGGAGGGCGAGGCAGCAAGAGGGACGGCGCGGGAGAGCCCCCTGCGGCGTTGACGAGCTCGGTGATGCGAGCGAGCCATTCTTCCTAGAGGTCATCGATGGGACGGTAACGTAGGAGCTCATGTGCCATAAGCAGCGCGGCCTGCGTGTCCGTGGGGGCACAACGAGCGTGGGACAACGAACCAGCTGGGGTCAGCGACGGAGTGGTGGTGCGGCCGTCCCGCCGCACCGGGGGGGGGGGTGCAGCAAGGATGCCTGCTGCTCGTTCCCCTCCGGGCCGGTGGTGGCGTTGACGGCAGGCGACAGAGAACGACAGGGAGGTCCGCCGACAGGAGCCGTCTAGGCGACGCGTGCAGCGAGAGCGGCCCGACGGTCAACGCGGGCTCAACGGGCGTCAGACATGGATGCGATGAAGCGATGGGACGCAGATCAGTGGAAGGAAGACTTAGGCGCACCCCTACCTGGCGCGCCAAATGTCGGATTTCGGGTTCCAGCAATACCCTTGAGGTTCGAACACTGGGGTGCGCACAAAGATTTCCCCCTACCGAATCTCGCTCTCAGCCTCACCGTGATCTCTAAGCTTAGCTTGATGAACTCACAACACAAGAGACACAAGATTTATATAGGTTCGGGCCACCATTGTGGTGTAATAACCTACTCCTGTGTGGTGGTGGTGGATTGCCTCTTGGGCTGATGATGAACTGTACGAGGGAAGAACCGCCTCCTGACGAGAGGTGTTCTTGTGCTTGGTGCGTTGCTCGGGGAGGAATCGACCTGTCTCCTTCTACTGTGGTGGCTAGTCCTATTTATAGAGGCCCCTGGTCCTCTCCCGAAATATTGAGCGGGAAGGGATCCAAAAATGGCCAATTTGAAGGGGGACAACTAGTACAAGCTATCCTGACTAAAAGTGGTCTTCGCCTGTCAAAGGCGCTGGTGGGGACACCGTCTTGGGCTCCATGATGACCTCCGTCCTGCCGTCCTGCTGGCCTTGGTCTTGTTGCACCGATATGGAAACCTTTTCCTGATGCCTTGGTACTCCGCGCCTACGCTTGCCCCCTTAGCACCAAAGGGGAAACGAGGACACTGTGCATGCTGGCGTCCACCTAGCGCCCGCCTGGCCTTGGTCGTCACGGCTTGCGTCACGGGAACCTCACGAGCTACCCCTTTCCTTGATCTCTCCACCTCCTCGCGAGCCTGTCTGGTGAGGACACTCCTGAGGACACCTTGTGTCGTCCGCCTCGTGGGGCTTGGCCCCTCGCAAGGGTCTTGAGTGTTGGTTGACGAAGACGGGCCATACTGGGCCACTGGTGGACCCACACCGTGGGCCGTAGGCAGGCAAGTCTAGGGACCCCTGTTCCCAGAATGCCGACAGTATCTATAATTTTTTATTGTTCCATGCTATTATATTATCCATCTTGGATGTTTTATATGCATTTATATGCTATTTTATATGATTTTTGCGACTAACCTATTAACCTAGAGCCCAGTGCCAGTTTCTGTTTTTCCTTGTTTTTGAGTTCTACAGAAAAGGAATATCAAACGGAGTCCAAACGAGCTGAAACTTTATGGTGATTATTTATGGACCAGAAGAAGCCCACGGAGCATCGGAGACAGACCAGAAGAGTCCCGAGGCCACCACAAGGGTGGAGGGCGCACCCCCCCCCCCCTAGGACGCGCCCCTACCTTGTGGTTGCCTCATGGACCCCCTGACTTGTTCCTGACGCCAACACCTCTTATATATCCCCAAACTTCCAGAACAAAACCTAGATCGGGAGTTCCTCCACCGCAGGCCTTTATAGCCACCAAAAACCAATCGGGACTGTCGTGGTTTGGTCACGACAGATGTCCTTAGTGTTAGGACTTAGTCGTGAGGCCAACACATCTATGTGGTAGCTTGAGAGGGGTTGAGCGGGACGAGAGACGCGAGGTTTTACCCAGGTTCGACCCCTCACAGTGGAGGTAAAAGCCTACATCCTGCTTTATTGATATTGATCATGATGATGCTCATGGTTACAAGGGCAAGGTTTTGCTACCTCTATCTCGAGAGCTATTGATTTTTCTGTCTCAACTTGTGAAACTTGTCCCTCTTGGGGTGCCCTGCCCCTCCTTATATAAGTTGGAGGGGCAGGTTACATAAGGAGTCCTAGTAGGATTAGGACCATCTATTACAAGTGGAGTCCTAGTCTTGCTTCCTTTGTAAGGGAATATTCCTTATACTTCCCTCTTAAACCAGCCTAATGTACATTAGCCGGCCTTTCATGAGCTGCCTTCTGGGTCATCGGGTCTTGTCGCTCCTCTAACCCGCCTGCCGGGGTACCAATGAGTCACGAGGCTCAACCATCATCAGACAGTGGAGAGAACCAGGCAGGTCACTTAGTGAGTCGCCAAGTCCGGCCGGGCGATCGAAGGTAGATATAATGATTTAGGATGTTGGTTCTCCACAGGGATCTAGAACTTCAAAGCACACATTTGAAACATTCGGGACAACAGAATATTTGATTTTAATAGAGCTAGAGACAACTTATCAGACTAATCGAACTGTATAACAAGTAGTCACTGGATCCAAGCAAAAATTACATAATAGACAGCAAAGGTAAAGTGTTCAGAGATAGCACATGGAAGATGGTTCAGCCATCACACACACCTCATGCAACCAATTAAATTGCTAGTAGCTCACAAGAAAATAACTACTAACTCAATATCCAGCAAAGGGTCACAACAAGTCAGCAAGGATACATGGGGGTTCGGCAAAGATACACAGGTAACAAAGTAAATTTCAGACCAAACAGTGCATATATTCGGAGAACATAAACAAGGGAAGGGAGAGGTTTAGAGCCTATGGGTCATGATGATCTTCAATTCGAGGTCGTAGATGTTGCAGTCGAAGAAGAGCAGCAGGGACAACGATAGACATCGGAGGACCCGGCCTTGGGGAAGAACCATGGTGGCCTTGGCGGAAGGCCAGCCAACCACCCGAAGCAGAGCACCATGATGTCTACTACAAAATCTTCTTCTTGTAGACATTGTTGGACCTCCAAGTGCAGAGGTTTGTAGGACAGTAGCAAATTTCCCTCAAGTGGATGACCTAAGGTTTATCAATCTGTGGGAGGCGTAGGATGAAGATGGTCTCTCTCAAACAACCCTGCAACCAAATAACAACGAGTCTCTTGTGTCCCCAACACACCCAGTACAATGGTAAATTGTATAGATGCACTAGTTCGGTGAAGAGATGGTGATACAAGTGCAATGTGGATGGTAGATATAGGTTTTTGTAATCTAAACATATAAAAGCAGCAAGGTAGCAAGTAACAAAAGTGAGCGAAAACGGTATTGCAATGCTTCGAAACAAGGCCTAAGGTTCATACTTTCACTAGTGCAAGTTCTCTCAACAATAATAACATTACTGGATCATATAACTATCCCTCAACATGCAACAAAGAGTCACTCCAAAGTCACTAATAGCGGAGAAGAAATGAAGAGATTATTGTAGTGTACGAAACCACCTCAAAGTTATTCTTTCCAATCAACCCATTGGCTATTCCTATAAGTGTCACAAACAGCCCTGGAGTTCGTAGTAAAATAACACCTTAAGACACAAATCAACCAAAACCCTAATGTCACATAGATACTCCAATGTCACCACAAATATCCGCGGGTATGATTATACGATATGCATCACACAATCTCAGATTCATCTATTCAAACCAACACAAAGAACTTCAAAGAGTGCCCCAAAGTTTCTATCGGAGATTCAAGACGAAAACGTGTGCCAACCCCTATGCATAAGTTCACAAGGTCAGGAACCCGCAAGTTGATCACCAAAACATACGTCAAGTGAATCAATAGAATACCCCATTGTCACCATGGGTATCCCACGCAAGACATACATCAAGTGTTCTCAAATCCTTAAAGACTCAATCCGATAAGATAACTTCAAAGGGAAAACTCAATCCATTACAAGAAAGTAGAGGGGGAGAAACATCATAAGATCCAACTATAATAGCAAAGCTCGCGATACATCAAGATCATGCCATATCAAGAACATGGGAGAGACAGAGAGAGATCAAACACATAGCTACTGGTACATACCCTCAGCCCCGAGGGTGAACTACTCCCTCCTCGTCATGGAGAGCGCTGGGATGATGAAGATGGCCACCGGTGATAGATCACCGCTCAGGCAAGGTGCCGGAACAGGGTCCCAATTGGTTTTTTGTGGCTACAGAGGCTTGCGGCGGCGGAACTCCCGATCTAGGTTTCTTTTTGGGGGTTTCTATATTTATAGGAATTTTTTGCATCGGTCTCACATCAGGGGGGTCTCCGAGTCATCCACGAGTCAGGGGGCGCGCCCTCCACCCTCGTGGATGGCTCGGGTCTCTTCTGGCCCAACTCTTTTACTTCAAGGGTTTCTTTTGGTCCATAAAAATAATCAAAAATTGGCATGTTAATTGGACTCCGTTTGGTATTCCTTTTCTGTAAATATCAAAAACAAGGGAAAAAAGAAACTGGCACTTCGCATTAGGTTAATAGGTTAGTCCCAAAAATCATATAAAATAGCATATAAATACATATAAAACATCCAAGATGGATAATATAATAGCTTGGAACAATCAAAAATTGTAGATACGTTGGAGACGTACCAAGCATCCCCAAGCTTAATTCCTGCTCGTCCTCGAGTAGGTAAATGATAAAAACAGAATTTTTGATGTGGAATGCTACCTAACATATTTATCAATGTAATCTTCTCTATTGTGGCAAGAATTTTCAAATCCATAATATTCAAAACAAAAGTTTAATATTTACATAAAAACAATAATGTCGGCGTTCTGGGAACGGGGGTCCCCAGACTTGCCTGCTTGCGGCCTGCGGCGTGGCTCAAGTGGTGGCCCAGTACGGCCCATCTTCATCAACGCAAACTCAAGACCCTCGCGAGGGGCCAAGCCTCATGGGGCAGCCGACGTAAGGCTTCCTCAGGAGCAGCCTCACTAGGCAGGCTCGCGAGGAGGCGGAGAGATCAAGGCAAGGGTACCTCGCGAGGTGCCCGTGATGCAAGCCATGACGATCGAGACCAGGCGGGCGCCAGGCGGGCGCCGGCCTGCGCAGTGTCCTTGTTTCCTCTTTGGTGCAAAGGGGGCAAGCACAGGCATGGAGTACCGAGGCATCATGCAAAGGTTACCATTTCGGTGCAACGAGACCAAGACCAGCAGAGTGGAAGGATGGAGGTCACCGTGGAGCCCAAGACGGCGTCATCGCCAGTGCTTTTGGCAGCCGAAGACCAACTTTAGTCAGGATAACTTGTACTAGATGTTCCCCTTTGAAATGGTCGTTGTTGGCTCCCTTCTCGCTCAATATTTGGGAAGAGGACTAGGGCCTCTATAAATAGAGATAGCCACCACAGTAGAGAGGGGGACGGATCCCTTCCTACGAGAACACCACACCAGCTCAAGAACACCTTTCGCGAGGTTGTTATTCCCCTGTACTGTTCATCATCAGCCCCTGAGGCAATCCACCACACAGCACAGTGGAGTAGGGTATTACACCAAAAAGGTGGCCCGAACCAGTATAAATCTCATGTCCCTCGTGTTGTTCATCTATTTAGCTTAGATTCTCGCGAGGCGATTGGACATGTATTGGTAGGGGCAAGATCATCGCGCGCACCCCAGAGTTCGAACCTCAAGGGTCTGTCAGAACCCAACATCCGACATTTGCCGTGCCAAGTAGGGGTGCGCCGGAATCTTTCTTCCGCTGTTCCGCGTTCAATTGTCCATCATGTCCATGGCTGACGCTCGCCGGGCTCGCTGTCGGGGGTTGGATACGACATATGCCAAAGGATGGCTTATCATGGTGGGAGCGAGTAGAATGTCGCCGGTGCCTGGAAGCGGGATGAGGCGAGGACGTGCACGCCGGCGGAACTTACCCAGCTTCAAGGCTCTCCTAGGAGATAACACCCCTACTGCTGCTCTGCGGGGTCTCTGCATGATCACTAAAGCAGAGTGACTACAATGGTGCTCCTGGAGCTGTTTCGGGAGGTAGGAGAGGGCAAGGCTAGCTCTCCCCTTGCTGGGCTATCTGGTCTATCTCTCTCTAGGTTCGAACCCTTTGCATGGGTGCCCCGGGGGGTTTATATAGGCCTACCCCCGGGGGTACAATAGTAATCCGGCTGGGCGCGGGTCCCAGCCATCTGTCTCTCGGGCCGCTGTCCTTCCCGCCGGCTTCTGGGGCCCGCCGACTGGCGGGTCCCACGGACAGGCTTGATACTGTAGCGGCACTCCTGATGACGCAGGCTCGGTCATCGGGTCGTGGCAACAGTGCCGCCGTCTATTGGGCGATCACTGTCACCATTCCCCATCTTATCTGATTAATGGCTTGTGGGGCCCCGGGAGGAGTCGGCCGACTCTAGGGAGGCCGACTCCCACAGGTCCGTCTTCGGGTTGCCCAGGCCGCCTTCGGCCCACCCACTGACAGGCGGTCCCACCGCCTTCGGGTCTTACAGGTCGGCGTCGTGGGCACTGTGTACTGCGTACTGGGGCTGAGATCAGGGCAGGCATGGCAACAGTGTCGCATCTCGCCGGAGATCTTCCAGAGGTATGGCTCACTGTAGCCATGCCGGCCCTTCGTAAGTAGGGGGGAGACGGCCATGCCGTGACCGTACCCCGCGTCGTACTTCGGGATAAGGGAGGAGTCTTGGGCTGACTCTCCATAGTCGGCCTCCCTGGAAGTCGCCAGCTTGGAGTCGGCTTATCTGGGAGTCGCCGTCTGGGACTCAGCATATCTTGGAGTCGCTCCTGGGACTCGGCCTGAGGGGCGCGGCCTGCCCCGATGTCTTGAAATGTCCTGGGGCTCGGGTTAGCCTACCCGTGGCCCATTACTTCGACAGTAGTCCCCGAAGCTGGTGAAACCCTGCAGTCGCTGTATTGTGGGGCTTCAACAGCTTCAATCTTTAAAAGCGCAGACTCTGGGACTCGGCTGCCGTCTTCCCTTGGGCCGACTGTCGAAAGTTGGAGCTTCAGTGAAGAGCCTTAGTTCGAAAGTCGCGGCGGAACCAGGCGGCATGCCTGATACGCTTCCCCGCAGCCATCAGGGCGGTCCTATCGCGCGGCGCCACGTGGGGAGAACAGTCTGCCTGCCCACGCGCGTGACGGGACGGGCCGTCGGGCGGGGCCTGCCACTACCGCGCCTCGGCATACGGACGGATCCATTGTGGCTGAGGATGGTTGGTTTTCCCACGTCGTTACTGCGCGCAGTAACTTCGTTGGCAAATCATGGGGCAGCGTGGGGCATCGCGCGCAGTTAATCCCACGCCCGCCCCCTCGGCTCCTCAGCCCGCAGGGCTATAAGTAGGCGGGGGGAAGCGGAGCGGCACAGCTTGCGCGCCTTTCTTCCCCGCTCCCTCGCCTCATCTTGCTTTCTCTCCTTCCTTCCTCCGCCGTCGAGCAGGAGCACATCATACCGCGGCGATGAGCTCTTCCTCCGCCGCGGCCTCTGCCGTGCGCTCCGGCATGTGGGACGGCTCGGAGGTAGAGGAAGAACACATCGAGTTCCTCCGCCAGACCCGTCGTCTCCCCAGCGCGGACCTCGTGCGCGCCCGCGCCATGCCGGAGGGGGAAATCCGGCCGGCACCGGAAGAGGGCGAGCGGGTCATCTTCCGCTCGCACCTTATGCACGGCCTGAGGCTGCCGGCGAGCGGCTTCTTCCGCTCGTTCCTGGAGTTCCACAGCCTTCAGCCGCACCACCTCACACCGAACACGGTGGTGCTGCTCGCCGCCTTCGCTGCTCTGTGCGAAGGTTTCCTCGGTGTTCTCCCCACCATCGAGCTGTGGGGAGAATTCTTCTCTTCTAAGCTCGGCACGCACATCGCCGGCGTGCCGGCCCAGTGCGGCGCCATCATCGCGATGCGACGCTCGATGGCCGACAACCCCTTTCCTCCCATCACGCTGATCAAGTCGGTGAAGATGTGGCAGCGCTCGTACTTCTATGTGAAGAACCTCGCCTCCGACGGCGACTGGGTCAACTTGCCGCCTTACAATGTCGTTCCCCTGACTGGGCGGCTTCCCAGCTGGTCCCACCGAGTCAAGACGCTGACTCCCGCCGGAGCCGCCACTATGGCGCGACTCCGAGTCTTGACGCAGTCGGAGGGACTCGTCGGGGCCGACTTGCTGGCCGCCTTCGTGGCGCGCCGAGTTCTCCCGCTCCAAGGCCGGCCTCACCAGATCTGTCAGATGAGCGGCCTCCGAGACCCAAGTCGGATGAGCACCAAGGAGATGCCCCGCAAGGAGGTGGCGAACATGGTGAATTACATCATGCACTGCGAGTACGAGGAGGACTGGCAGTTCGGCAAGGAGCCGTACTCGCGTGACAACCCTCCACCAGTGGTAAGTCGCGTCTCCCTGCTGTTTTATCTTTTTCCGCAGCCGGCTCTGGCTTCTGACTCTTGCTGGCTTCTTCTGAACTAGAATCCTCTTATGCAGCCTGCCGCCGGCGCCACGAGACAGCCCCGTGAGTATGTTCCCGACCGCGCAGAGAGTGATGTTGACGACCCCGACTTGGAGGCGGCGGCGATGGAAGCCGATGCTGAAGGCGGGTGAGGAGGGGCAGAAGGCGACTTCAGGCCCTCGGCCACCTTCGCCGACTGGCCTGATGACGACGCCGAAGGCGAAGTCGCTCCGCGCCACCAGCTGAGGATCGGCCTATCGGGCGCTGGCCCCTCCGCTGGCCAAGGCGGCGCGAAGAGGTGCCACGCCAGGCCGAGTGCACCCGGCGGCAAACTAAAAAAGCTCAAGGGGGCGGCCGCCGCGACCAGACGAGAGGAGGCGGCCACGAAGGCCAAGCGCTTCTGAAGGGAAGTGAGAAAGCCGCCGCTAGTATCCGCGTAAGTCTTTACGCTCTTTTATTTTCTTCGTTGAATCTTGTCCGAGTCTTCGCTTATATACTCCCTCCATTCTTCTTCAGGGCCCCTCTTTCCCTTGAGAGAGTCACCGTCCCCTCCGTCATGGGGTCGGCAGAGACGTCCGCCAATACTCGGCGGCCGACCCTGCCGCCGACCTCCGGGAGGCGACGGAGCAGAATGCGCGGGAGAAGCGCGAGGAGGAGGAGGCCGCGCGTTTGGAGAAGGCGGAGGCCGACAGGGCGGCCGCCTCCGCCCAGAAAAAGCTAGATGATGCCCAAGCCGCCCTTGCGGCGAGATGGCGCGCCGAGGAGGCCGCGCGTCACCGATCGGCGATGCTCGTCCCCCACTATCATCTGCACCGCCGCCTCCGGAGTTCACGGGGCAGACCGGGGGAGCCGGCACCGAGAGGCACGTCACGGAGAAGGAGAGCGGCGAGGCCTCCATGTCGGATGCTCTCGTGCCGCCGCCGCCGCCTCCACCGCCGTCTGGGAGACCGCACGGCAAACAGCCGGTGGATCCGTCGGAGCCGCCAGCCATGGACGAGGCCGAAGCGCGGCTGCTTCTCCAAGTCGCCTCGCCGGTGCGTCGTCGTCTTGAGAGGGCGACCTCGGCGCCGCGACCTCGGGAGATCGGCGCTGCCAGCTCGGCAGCTCTAGACGCCGAGGCCACAAGCACCGCGCCCACCGGGTGGGTGCGCGGAGGCGGCACCGGGCCGCTAAATCAATTGCTCCTGGAAGTCCAGGCGAAGTTGCGGGCCGAGGGCGATGCCCTTCAGGCCTACACCAGAGCACACCTGGCCGCGCAAACGGCCGTCCGAGTAAGTTTCTTCTCCTTGCTGATTCTTGTTTTTCTCTGTGGGGGCGCGCCAGCGCACCCACTGGGTGTAGTCCCCGAGTTCCGGGCCGGCTGCTGAGCAGGCGGTTTGGAACTCCCTCTGGGGAGTTCCAAACACTAACTTTGTCTTCAATGACTTATTGCAGGAGTATCACAACCTCCGCGCCACTGCCTTCAACCGCACTGTTGAGGAGTTGAGCAAGTGGGCTGCCGACTTGTCGGAAAGCCAGAGTGAGTTCTTCTTCTTTGCGGGGGCGCGCTGGCGCACCCGTGGGCTGTAGTCCCCGAGATTCGGGCCGACTGCTGAGCAGTCGGGCTGGATCTTCCTGGCGATCTTCTTTGCTGATGACTGATTTGTTTCCTCTTTCGTTTTTTAGGAGCCAATGCCGCTCTTCAGGAGCAGCTGGGCGAGGCCAATACCGCCCGTCGCGCCAAGGAGGAGGAGTGTGATAGGCTCGCCATGGAGCGCGATCTGCTGGCGGCGCAGCTGGCCGAGCAGAAGGAGATGCTCAAGAAGGCGCAGGACGAGGCCGAGAAGAAGGAAGCCACTCTCCTGGCCGAGTTCGAGAGCAAGCGCTCCTCCTGGACTGATAGGGAGGCGATGCTGACCTCCGGCTTCCACGAGATCGAGGATATTGTGGATGGTACATTTCTTTCGCTTCTTCGCGCTTCCGACTATGTGTCTGGCCGAGTTCGAGAGCGAGCGCTCCTCTTTCGTTTTTCGACTTCCTTCTTTTTTGTCTTGGCAGACTTCTTCCCTGGTCACTCGCAAGCGGTCCCTCTGGCCATCGAGGCTGCTCGTGAGGCGCGAAGGGCGAATGGTGAGGAGATTGCCGCCAATGCCCCCCGAACCGTTGATGAACAACTCCTGAGCATTGAAGCCCGTCTTCGTCCGGTCCACCGGCAGATGCGCCGGCTTCAGCGTGCCGGCGCCCAGGCGGTTGCCGCTTTGTGGCCGGATATGCCGGCTCTGCGCACTGCCAGTCGGACCGCCGACTGGCTGGAAGTCGTTGCTGGCCGTCTTGAGGCCTGGAAGGGCTCCTCGGCCCAGGCCGGAGCGTGCCGGGCCTTGGAGTTCGTCAAGGCGTGGTATCCAGGGCTGGACCTGGACCGCCTGGCCGCGTTCCGGTCAGAAGCCCAGGCCGAGCTGGAGGCCGTGGAGGGCGCCCTTATTGAGCGTGCGGCAGCCATCGCCGAGTATACGGACACCAGTGTCTTCGTGCCCGAGCGGGCTGAAGGCGGCGAGGAAGTGCCGGCGGAGTGGTTTGGGATGAACCCGGAGTATGGCGAGGACTCGGCGGAGGTGATCGACTCCAGCACTCAGGAGGAGGACGAGGCGGAGGTGCCAGAAGACGGAGCAGGCGGCCAGCCTCAGCTCGACCGCGCCTCCAGCAACGAGCCGCGTCAAGAGAAAATGACTTCCACCGGAGGCGATCAAACCGAGACTGCCCAGCCGACTGCCCCGGCGCCTGACACCGCCGTCTCCTCCGATCCTCCAATCCCAGATGCCGCCTCCTAGGCTGCTTTTTTCGCCTCTGTTTGTCTTTCTTAGTAATCTTTTGAAAACTTTGTTAGATTCGAACAATTCCACCCTCGGGGTGTATCTTGAACTTCTATTCGAAGATTCGGTCAAGGGCCTATGTAAATATTAATCTGCTTTCCGTCTTTCCTTGCTTACTGCTCTTTAGGCATTTCCTTTGCCGCCTTCCTTTAGTTGCTGCCTTGTCAGTCGAGCAGCCGCTCTGCGGACTATCACTGGGTCAAGTGCTTTGCTACTTCGGGAAGGCAAGGACTTGGCCGCTTAGAGTTTCTTTAGCAAGTCGGGTAGAAAGCGACATGCCGACTACCCAAGAGTCGGCCGTCCTTAATAGAAGCTAATAAAGACGGCGAGCCAGCTACTCATGAGTCGGCCTTCCGCTTCAGGAATGCTGGAGGCCGTCTTATGCTATGTTCGTGCTTTAGGTCCATAGCCATTTTTCGCGTGGGTGCCCGTTCTTCCTCACTCCTGCCTGCCTCACAGTCGCTCTGCGAGCTGCGGCTTTGCCAGGAGGCGGATTGGGCACCGCACCCTACTTGTATGACTGCGGGAAGCTTCTCATAACGCAAGGCGGCGAGTCCCTGGGCCGACTAGTCGGGCCCGGTGCCAAGCGGCTTGTAATGAAAGAAATGTACTCGGAGGCATAATTCTTATCGTACAGATAACAAAAAGGGCAGTCCCCGAGCTCATCTCGGGGGGCCCAAAGTCTTAGTACTTTGATACAAAGGGGTAGTGTGATACATACTGCATCAACTGTAAAATCTTCGAAGAAGATTTGCATTCCGCGGGCGCTCCATCTCTTTGCCGGAATCGTCCCTCTTGCGCGCTCGGGGCTTCTGGGCGTCGATCAAATAGTCGGTGTCATTCCCTAGCACCTTGCTGATGATGAAGGGGCCTTCCCAAGGTGCCGATAGCTTGTGCTGGCCGGCTGTTCGTTGGATCAGTCGGAGCACAAGGTCGCCTTCTTGAAAGGATCTTGGCCTGACCTTCCTGTTGTAGTATCGACGCAGACTCTGCTGGTAGATGTTGGACCGGCTGAGTGCCAACAGCCGGCCCTCTTCCAGCAGATCGACGCCGTCTTGACATGCTTCTTCTGCTTCTGCCTCGGTGTACATGGTGACTCGTGGGGAGTCGAACTCTATGTCCGTTGGGATGACGGCTTCGGTGCCATAGATGAGGAAGAATGGTTTGAAGCCGGTTGACTTGTTTGGAGTCGTGCGCAGACTCCAGAGGACGGCTCGCAGCTCCTCAAGCCAACAGCCGACAGATCGCTCTAGTGGTACGACGAGTCGAGGCTTGATGCCGGATAAGGTGAGGCCGTTTGATCGCTCCACCTGGCCGTTTGACTGCGGATGGGCAACGGACGCTAAGTCCAGTCGGATGCCCTGTGTCGCGCAGAAACGGGCCAAGGCGCCTTTGGTAAAATTCGTGCCATTGTCGGTGATGATGCTGTGTGGGATGCCGTACCGAGTTGTGATGTCAGCGATGAAGGTCACTGCAGTCGGACCATTCAATTTCTTGATGGGTTTCACCTCCACCCACTTGGTGAACTTGTCCACTGCGACAAGTAGGTGAGTCAAGCCACCTCGTGCCGTCTTGAATGGTCCCACCATGTCCAGGCCCCAGACTGCAAAGGGCCAGGCGATGGGGATAGTCTTGAGTGCGGAAGCCGGCTGAAGTGGCTTGGAACGAAAAATCTGGCACCCCTTGCACTTTTGGACTAACTCTTTGGCCTCTTCCAGAGCGGTTGGCCAGAAAAAACTGTGCCGGAAGGCTTTGGCGACGAGTTCCCTTGAGGCCGCGTGGTGACCGCACTCGCCTTCGTGGATGTCTCTGAGGATTGCCTGACCTTGTTCTGCTTCGACGCAGCGTTGGAAGACACCAGTAATGCTGCGCCTGACCAGCTCTCTGTTGACTATGGTGTATGCTGCTGCTCGGCATTGCACTTGTCGAGCCAAGATTTCATTAGTTGGCAGCTCTCTGTTTACTAAGAATCTGAGGATGGGCTGGGCCCATGAAGGTGCTTCTATTTCTTCAACTGCCACTAGTGCGACTTGGATAAGGGCGGCCTGGCTGGGAGGCGGCGGGTTGGAGTCCGCAGCTGCTTGCTGATTTGACAAAGTCCCGGGGCTGACTGGAGCAGTCCATGGGCCGAGCTCTGGAGTCTTCGATCTTGCTACTGCAGTCTGCGTGCCGGGTTCTGAAGTCCCCGGGCCGGCTTCGACTGTATGTTTCTTGGAGTTGGATCCGTCCTCTTCAGGCGGAGCCGGCACATAGATTGAATCTGATTCTGGTGACGGCTTGATAGAAGGCTTGAGGAGGCGCCGGAGGGTGACACCAGATGGTATTGCCTGGCGGGTGGAGCTGATTCGTGCCAAGGCGTCTGCTTGGTCGTTGTCGTTCCTTGGCACGTGGAGGAACTCGCACCCCTCAAAGTATCCGCTGAGTTGCTGGATGAGGAAGCGGTAGCTCGCCATATTTGCGTCCTTGGCATCCCAATCGCCAGATGATTGCTGGACCACCAAGTCAGAGTCGCCATAACACAGGATCCGGCGAATGCCGAGTTCTTTGGCAAGCCGGAGCCCGTGGATGAGCGCCTCGTACTCGGCCACGTTGTTGGAGGCGGCGAAGTGGATCTATAGCACATATCTAAGCTTGTTGCCCTTGGGGGAAGTGAGGACGACGCCGGCTCCCAGGCCCGTGCGCATCTTGGAGCCGTCGAAGTGCATCCGCCAATGGGTGGAGTCGGGCGCTGGCGGCAGATACTGGGTCTCGGCCCAGTCGACGAGGAAGTCGGCCAGTGCTTGTGACTTGATCGCGGTGCGGGGCTCGTAGTAGATGGTGTAGGGAGCCAGGTCGATGGCCCATTTGGCCACCCGGCCAGAAGCATCTCGGCTTCCAATGATCTCGGCCAGTGGAGCTGTGCAGACCACGGTGATTGGATGCTCCTGGAAGTAAGGCTTCAATTTCTTGGCGGCAAAATGCACGCCGTAGCACATCTTCTAGTAATGGGGGTAGTTCTGCTTGGAGGTCGACAACACCTCTCTCAAGTAATATACCGGTCTCTGGACGGGTAGCGCCTTGCCTTCCTCCTTGCGCTCGACTACAATGACCGTGCTGACTACTCGGCTGGTGGCGGCAATGTATAGGAGCATGGGCTCTTTGGGAGTCGGAGCCGCCAACACAGGGGGAGTAGCCAACATCTTCTTTAGTTGGAGAAAAGCCTCATCCACCTTGGGAGTCCACTCAAAGAAGGTCGTCTTCTTCATGAGCTGATACAAGGGGAGAGCCTTCTCGCCCAGTCGACTGATGAATCGGCTGATGGATGCCAAACAGCCGGTGAACTTCTGCACATCTAACAGTCGTCTGGGTGCCTCCATCCTTTCGATGGCCTTGATCTTTACGGGATTGCACTCTGTGCCGCGTTCGGAGACCAGGAAACCAAGGAGCTGGTCGGCTGGTACTCCGAAAACGCACTTCTCCGGGTTGGGCTTGATCTAGAAACGGCGCAGATTCTCAAATGTTTCATTGAGGTCCTCCAGCAAGGTTCCACGCTTCTCTGTCTTCACCACCACGTCATCCACATAGACGTGGGCATTTCTGCCGAGCTGCTTCAGGAGGCACTTCTGCATGCAACGCTGAAAGGTGGTGCCGGCGTTTCTTAAGCCGAACGTCATGGTCAGGTAGCAGAAGGCTCCAAACGGCGTGATGAAGGTGGTTTTCAGTCTGTCAGCCGGGTTCAGCTTGATCTTATGATATCCTGAATATGCATCTAGGAAATCAACGACTCGCATCCGGCCGTGGAGTCTATCACCTGATCAATTCTTGGCAGAGCAAATGGGTCCTTGGGGCAGGCTTTGTTGAGGCTTGTGTAATTAATGCACATCCGCCACTACTTGTTCTTCTTCAGCACCAGTACTGGGTTTGCCAGCCACTCTGGAAAAAATACTTCCATGATGAAGCCGGCTGCAAGGAGCCGGGCTATTTCTTCTCCAACACCTCTTCTTTTTTCTTCTGACAGGCGGCGCAAGGGCTGCCTGACGGGCTTCATATCAGATCGGACGTGTAATTTGTGCTCGGCGAATTCCGTCGGGACACCAGGCATGTCCTTGGGGGACCATGCGAAGATGTCGCGATTCTCATGGAGGAAATCGACGAGCTCGCATTCCTATTTGCTGTCAAGACCTGTGCCCATGACAGCGTACCTCTTCGGGTGCTCTGGGTCCAATGGTATCTTCTTTGTTTCTCTGGCCGGCTTGAATGATCCTTCTGCTTCCGACTCCTTGGGGTCGGGCGATAACTCGGGCTGCTTGCCGGCCATCGCCACGACCCGATCAAGGAGCCGTTTCTCAGCTGCGATCACCAAGGACTCGGCCAGCCGACTGCTTTCGGCCGCGCAAGCGGACGACTTCCTGTAGTCGCCGGACACGGTTAGGATTCCCTTGGAACTCGGCATCTTCATCTTGAGGTAGGCGTAGTGGGGGACCGCCATGAACTTGGCCAAGGCGGGTCGGCCAAGCAGTGCATGATATGGGCTCTCAAGGTCCACCACCTCAAACCAAATTGGCTCTCGGCAGAAATGATCTTTGTCTCCGAAGAGGACATCTATCAGGATCTTGCCGATTGGTGAGCAGGAAAGGCCAGGGACGATTCCGTGGAACACAGTCCGGCTGCTCTGAAGCTGTCTTCGCTTGATTCCTAATTTCTCCATTGTATCCTTGTACAGGATGTTGATACTGCTGCCTCCGTTTATCAGTACTCGCAAGAAGCGAGCGGCCCGCCTATCCGTGGCGAGTGTGGCGCCTAAGACCAAGGTGTAGGAGCCTGGACTCGGCATCACCTCTGGGTGATCAGCTCTGCTCCAACTGATAGGCTTCTCGGACCAATGCATGAACTCTGGAGTGCTCGATGCAACCGCGTTCACTTCTTGCTGCTGTTGGCGCCTGCTGCGCCGGTAATCCGCTACACTGGTAAACACCACATAGGCTCCATGCTCATCTGGGAACTCGTCTTGTATCGCGCCGACTGGCCTGATGGCCGGCTGCTAGGGTGGTGGTGGAGGAGGCGGCCCAGCAGGAGCGGGAGGGAGCAGGCCGACCCCCTTGGCGACCCTGGTCAGCCAGTGGCATTTCCTGGTGGTGTGGTTTGACGGCTTCGCGCCGCTGTGAAACTTGCAGGGACCATCTAGAGTCTTCTCGTAGGAGAAAGCTGGCAGCCAGTTGGACATGCCGCCCTTCTGCCGCTTCGCCGGAGGCGGTCCCTCCAGCTGCTGGTCCTCTGCCGTTGCCACTTGCCGACTGCTGGAAGTCGGCTGCGGGGCTTTGCGCTTCTGGTCATTCTGCTGTTGCCGCCGACTGGTGTCTCCAGCTGGAGTTCTTGGAGCCTGAGGGGCGACTTTGCCAGTTGTGCTGACCCGAATCTCCGCCTTCATGGAGGAGTCGGTCGTGGCGTACTTGTCCGCTGTGATCAGCAGCTCATCGAGGGTCTCCGGCTCGTCGCAGAGGAGCTTGTGCTTGAGGAGGGCGCCTTCTCTGCACCCGGCAGTAAAGTACTCGATGGCCTGCACCTCATGCACGCCCTCGCAGGAGTTCCGGAGCTTGCCCCATCGCGTGAGGTAGTTGCGAGTAGACTCGTCAGGGCCTTGCACACACAAGGAGAGCTGGCGTGGCTTGGGAGGTCGCTTGTACGTGCTCGTGAAGTTGCGGACGAAAGCCTCGGTGAAGTCGACCCAGCTATTGATGCTGCGAGGCTTCAGACTGTTTAACCACGTCCGGGCCGAGCCCTGGAGCATGAGCGGGACGTATCTTACGGCAACATGCTTGTTGCCATTCGCTATGTTGACGGCTATGGAGTAGTCGATCAGCCAATCTACTGGCTTCATGGTGCCGGTATATTTGGGCGTGTCTTGGGAGAGCGTGAACCCTTTGGGAAAGGGCTCGTCCCGGATGCGGGGTGCAAAGCAGGGGGGACCCAACTCGTCTTCTTCTTCCAGCGCCAGGGATCGGTGGAGTCGGTCGATCCGGTGGCGGGCGTCGTTCTCTCCGACTCCCTCTCGGCGGCCAAGGCGGTCGGCGAGAGTTGGATGTTCTACGGGCGGCGGGGAGACTTGTCTTTCTCTGCGAGGAGGGGGAGGTAAGTAGTCGTCCCGCCGTTCCACCGCTCTAGGACGGCTGTCTTGGTCGCACTCGATGGTGATGTGAGTCCGACTGCGGCTGGCAGCCAGCTCCTTGTCCTTCTTCCCATGGGCCCCGCCAGTTGGCGTTCAAGACGTCGCACCTTGGTCTCGGCGAGGCGGTGGGTCATCGTTTTGGTGCTGCGGCGCCTCGGTGCGGCAGCCGGCATTATTCTGCGCGGCAGCCGCGTCGAGGAGCTGCTGAACTCGCTCCGTCATTATGCGGCGCTCTTCGCCTTCGAAGTTGTCGAGCTCGTCTGCTGCCGCCTGGGCGGCACGGATATTCTCTGCGGGCGTGGCATACACAGGGCGATCAGCCCCGAAGAGGTTGGGATTGCCGCGCCGTGCTGTCGGACCGCGCCTAAGCGGCTAGGCCCGGTTGGAGCCGGCGAGCCGCCTACGGCGCGATCCATCTCTCGTTGGTAAGCTTCTGACAAGCGCCTCATGCTTGCCAGCTTCTTCGCGCCCTCGATGAGCTAAAGGCGGAGCGCCTCCAGCGTCCCGGCGTTGGCGTCTTCCAGAATCGGTGCTGCAAGGTCTCGCAGGGCCGCGTCAAACGGGTCATGCGCTCCTTCGCCGGAGCGCTCGCCGTGCTCGAGGACGAGGACCTCAGTGATGGTGCTTCCGCCGCTCCCCGCGTACGAGAGCGGCTCGTCGTAGAC
This sequence comes from Triticum aestivum, assembly GCF_018294505.1. Classification (NCBI taxonomy): domain Eukaryota; kingdom Viridiplantae; phylum Streptophyta; class Magnoliopsida; order Poales; family Poaceae; genus Triticum; species Triticum aestivum. Next base: position 372,031,904 of record NC_057810.1, on the reverse strand, counting down.
CACCACATTGGTGGGGAACGCGTCGAGCGACGCGGTGTCGGAGTCGACCAGCATCGGGTCGGTGGATCCTATGGACTCCAGGTCCGCGGCAGGCTCGCCGGCGACGTGGAGTTGGCCGACAAGGCCCGCGAGGAGGCTCTCGGGGCCACACGTTCTTGCATCGGGCGCAGGCTCGTCGGAGAGGCAAACCTCGCCGACAAGATCGGCGAGGCAGCTGGCTGCACAGGCGATCTCAGCGCCGCATAGCGCGTCGGCACAGACGCCGTCCGGCGTGCCGGGCTGGCTGTGCTCGCCGGGGAGGAACAGGGTTCCCGTCCAGAGCAGATCTCCGGACGACGGTGCACCTTGCCCCACGGTGGGCGCCAAATGTCGGGGGTTGGATACGACATATGCCAAAGGATGGCTTATCATGGTGGGAGCGAGTAGAACGTCGCCGGTGCTTGGAAGCGGGATGAGGCGAGGACGTGCACGCCGGTGGAACTTACCCAGCTTCAGGGCTCTCCTAGGAGATAACACCCCTACTGTTGCTCTGCGGGGTCTCCGCATGATCACTAAAGCAGAGTGACTACAATGGTGCTCCTGGAGCTGTTTTGGGAGGTAGGAGAGGGCAAGGCTAGCTCTCCCCTTCCTGGGCTATCTGGTCTATCTCTCTCTAGGTTCGAACCCTTTGCATGGGTGCCCCGGGGGGTTTATATAGGCCTACCCCCCGGGGGTACAATAGTAATCCGGCTGGGCGCGGGTCCCAGCCGTCTGTCTCTCAGGCCGCCGTCCTTCCTGCCGGCTTCTGGGGCCCGCCGACTGGTGGGTCCCACGGACAGGCTTGATACTGTAGCGGCACTCCTGATGACGCAGGCTCGGTCATCGGGTCGTGGCAACAGTGCCGCCGTCTATCGGCGATCACTGTCACCATTCCCCATCTTATCTGATTAATGGCTCGTGGGGCCCCGGGAGGAGTCGGCCGACTCCAGGGAGGCCGACTCCCATAGGTTCGTCTTCGGGGTGCCCAGGCCACCTTCGGCCCACCCACTGACAGGCAGCCCCACCGCCTTCGGGTCGTACATGCCGGCGTTGTGGGCACTGTGTACTCCGTACTATTGCTGAAATCAGGGCAGGAATGGCAACAGTGTCGCATCTCGCCGGAGATCTTCCAGCGGTACGGCTCACTGTAGCCATGCCGGCCCTTCATAAGCAGGGGGAGACGGCCATGCCGTGACCGTACCCCGCATCGTACTTCGGGATAAGGGAGGAGTCTTGGGCCGACTCTCCATAGTCGGCCTCCCTGGAAGTCGCCAGCTTGGAGTCGGCTTATCTGGGAGTCGCCGTCTGGGACTCGGCATATCTTGGAGTCGCTCCTGGGACTCGGCCTGAGGGGCGCGGCCTGCCCCGATGTCTTGAGATGTCCTGGGGCTCGGGTTAGTCTACCCGTGGCCCATTACTCTGACACTCGCGGTGAGCGTCGGGCTGCTCTCGCTGCCCGCGTCGCCCAGACGGCTCCCTTCGGTGGGTGTCCCCGTCGTTCTCTGTCTCCTGCCGCCAACGCCGCCACCGGCCCGGCGGGGAATGAGCAGCAGGCCTCGTCACCGCATCCCTCGGTGCGGCGGGAAGGCCGCACTGCCACCTCATTGCTGACCCCAGCTGATTCGTCGCTGCACGCCCGTCGCGCTCCCACGGATGTGCACGCCACGTTGCTCTTGGAGCGTGAGCTCCTGCACTACCGTCCCGTCGACAACCTCTACGAGGAGTGGCTCGCTCGCATCACCGAGCTCGTCAGCACCGCAGGGGGCTCCCCCGCGCCGTCCCTCTCGCTGCCTCACCCTCCGTCCTGCGTCGGTGATGCAGCTCAGGAGGTGCCTCCACCACCTCCTTCCCAAGAAGGTGCCCTGGCTCCAAAGCGCGCGGCGCCTGGACGAGATCCACCACGTCCAGCGCCCGCACGACAAGAAAGGAGCTGCCAAGAAACCCCTCGTCCCCAAGAAGGTGCTCACGTGCTTCCTGCACCGGTGTGCCATGACCGCATCCGTGCGCCAGCATGTCAAGACCCCGCGCTGCTCCTGGCAGCGGTGCACGGGAATCCCCAGGAGCAAGCCCCGCGTCAGCAAAGAGCTCCGGTGGCCACCACAGGCTGCCGCTCCTTCACCACCGAGCTATGCACTGTCACCTGGCCGAGGAAGTTCAAGCCGGACCTGCCGCCTCGCTACGACGGCACTGCCGACCCCGCGGAGTTCCTGTAGCTCTATGAGCTGTGCATTGAAGCGGCCAACGGGGACGAAAAGGTCATGGCGAACTGGTTTCCCATGGCGCTCAAGGACGATGCCCGCACCTGGCTCCTGAACCTGCCTCCTGGCATGATCTCCTCCTGGGACGAGATGCGCACCCGCTTCATCACCAACTTTCAGGGCACTCGCGACCGTCCACCGGCCATGGGTGACCTGCGCCGCATCAAGCAGCAACCCGGAGAGACCTTGCAGAAGTACATCCAGCGCTTCAACAATGCTTGCCTCAAGATTCCCAAGGTGACCAAGGAGGCCATCATCTCGGCATTCTCCGACGGCGTCCGCGATGTCAAGATGAAGGAGGAACTAGCGATCCACGAAGATCTGTGCACGTCTCTGGGGCTGTTCAACCTGGCGACCAAGTGCGCAAGGGCTGAGGAGGGACGCCTCTCCCTTTTCGAGCTCCCAGCTGTAGATCCAGAAGAGAAGAAAGCCAAGGCCAAGGATGTGAAGCGCAAAGGAGCAGCTGTGGTCGCAGCAAAGCGGGATACGAAGCACGGCAGGGACCAGCCGGAGTCGTCCAAGGGCACTTGATACTACGTGTACCACGATCTCCATACCCACAACACCAACGAATGCCAAGAGATCAGAGCCGTGCGAGAAGGCCGTGTGAGTCAACGCCCCGAGCGCAACAATCGGGGCTATGGCCGAGGCGGAGGAAGAGGTGGAGGACGATGGGACGACCGTGGCCCTCGCCAAGGGTGGCGTAACTAGCCTCGCGAGGACCGCTGGCAGGACCAGCCTCGCGAGGGGGCTTGGAGGGATCAGCCTCGTGAGGATCGCCCACAAGGCAACGCAGGCCTTCCTCTTCTGCCACCACCGCCAAGAAGGAATGACGACCATCATCAGGATGAGGGGGCTGGGAGTTCCTAGGAGCCGCGTGCTATCGCTTGCATCTTGGGCGGTGCCCAAGCCCCAGCCTCTCAACGTCTTCAAGCAGTTTGCTTGTGAGGTGAATGCAGTCCTCCCCAAGTTTGAGGCCACGTGCCCTCTCAGGTGGTCCACGTGCGCCATCACGTTCAGCTCAGCGAATCAGCACAAGTGCGCGGCAACAGCCGGTGTCCTCCCAATGCTCTATTCCCCAATCATCAGCAATGTGCAAGTTACCGGGACCCTCATTGATGGCGGAGCAGGGCTCAATGTCATGTCCGTCAAGACGTGCAATAATCTCCAAGTGCCATACGATCAGCTTTAGCCGACCAAGCCTTTCTCTGGAGTCACTGATGGTTCCACCATCCCGATAGGGCAGGTCCGCCTCCCTGTCACCTTTGGACGGCGCAAGAACTACCATACCGAGCTCATTGACTTTGACGTTTCCCACATTCTCCTGCCATACAATGCCATCCTCGGATATCCAGCCCTGGCCAAGTTCATGGCAGTGACTCACCATGGCTACAACGTGCTCAAGATGCCAGGAAGTGGCTGAGTCATCACGGTCCCCTGTAAAGAGAAGGATGCGGTGTGCTCTCTTGAGCGTGCCTTCCAAGCCGCATCGATCGAGGACCCAGACAGCAAGAGTGGAAACCTCCCCGAAGCAGCTCCCAAGAAGAAGAAGACATCACCCAGCTCAAGGCCTCAGGAGGCAGGCACCTCCGGTGGCACCACTCCAGGATCTGCGCCCATCCAAGGGGCGCCCCCCTTCGTCGCATAGGAAGGCGCGCCCGGCGCCCTCCTCGAGCAAGGCTCGGGGGCTCTCTCCTGGAGGGCCACTGACTTTGCCAAGATCACGAGGGAGGCGCTCGGGCACCACTTGGAGGCATGCTTCTTGGCACGCTTCCCTCGGGAAGGCATAAGGCAAGGAGGGCCCAACCCTCGGGAGTTCATCACCAAGGTCACTCAGGAGCTGCAGGAGTTGAGAGTCATGCGCGGCAGCCGCCGCCTACCCGGCGCAGCTCCCCATCCAGGAGAGGATGGCGGGCTGCACGTCTGCGTCGACTACCCAGGGCTCAATTGAGTTGCATCTCAGGAGCGCCTCTGGCCTTCGCGCGTGGGATGTTGCAAGGGTCCACCTCACAGCTACGTTCGCATGCCTTTCGGCCTAACGAATGTGGCTGCTGCTCACCAGCGTCTGATAAGGAGCATTCTGGAGGCTGAGGTGGCCAGGCACCGTGCATTCCTGGAGGAAATGGAGATGGACCTCGCCGAGCCACCCGGACCTCCAGAGCCTCCCAAGGCTCAGAGTTCCAAAGGATCGTGAGGATTGGCTTCTTCACCATGCACCATTAGCTACTCCAACAATCACTCTGCAATGGTATCAGGTGACATCCTTCGAGTTTCATTTCAGCTAGGAGCGTCCTCAGGGCTGCATCATTCCCAGGTCGCGTGGGTCTGTCCCCGCGGCATGTATCCATTTTGCTTATGTCTTTATCTTACCTTGTTGGGGCGCCCCTCGGGCTGCATCATCCCCAAGCCGCTCGGGCCTGACCCAGTGGTGTGTGCCTTTCCTTGCATCTATCTAAGTTGGATTGCCATTTCATGCTCAACTTGCCTATGATTATCACCTCTCACCCATTGCGGCTCCTTTTTCTCCCTCATGCAAATCGCTTGCACATTAAAAGGGGGGAGCCTGAGCATCACAACTCGGGAGCTCTTACCGGCTCTCCAGCCCTCACCCTTGGCCTTGTCCACGGCATCGCGACCTGGCATACCAGCGGCGGCTGAGCCTGCTCGAGGGTCGGGACCTGAGGACGTAGAGCGTTTGCATGTAACCCTCATGCAGGAACACTCTGCTGCCTAAGGCTCAAGATCAGGCGCAACCCGCCTTGAGGTAGGGCCTCGTGAGTCCTGCGCTGGCTCACGAGTGCCCAGATACACCTCGTCTAGCCCTACCGTGCTGGCCACGTGTCAGGGCGGGGCTGTACATGCCCGGGGGCTCCTCCCGGAGGGGGGGGGCCTCCCATGTACCAGTGGAAGCACCATGCTCTGCGCTGGCTGATGACACTGTCGAGGAGCGGCTATGCCCGTACACATACGAAAGCGCTATGCTCTGCGCTGGTGATAATCAACTGAGGGCAGCCCACGGCTGTATCAACCTCAGGGAGCCCAGAGCTCAATGCCTGGCCTCATCGCAACGCCTCCCCTTCGGAGCGCCGCGTGAGGGGGCTGGGCATGGGGGCTGCGCCTAGGTCACGCCCGAGCGCACGCCACCCAGCCAGGGTCCCTCGGACCTGGTTGTCGCGCGCCCCTCCCCGAGCGGAGCCAAGGTATGAAGACCGTTTGAGCGTCAAGGGGGACTCCTGAGCATCACGACTCAGGAGCCTAACTAGTCACGTAGCCCCTCACTCCTTAGTTCCGAAAGGCTAACGGCGGTCGAGGTATGCGCGGGGCCGGGCCCTGCCGACGTAGAACGACAGATCCTCTCCTACACCCCCTCCCTATTTGCTGTTTGCATGTCAAGGGGGACTCCTGAGCATCACCACTACAGGAATCAGCTACTTTGCCGTCTGCCACGGCGGACGGCAAAGGCATGAACGGCAGACGGCAAAGGCCTTTGCCGTCAGCCGCGGACGGCAAAAGGCTCCGGGAAAGTAGGCTACAGTAAACAGCTACTTTGTCGTCTGCTTTCTGGCGGCTGACGGCAAAGGCCCTTTGCCGTCCGTGGCGGACGGCAATAATTGCGCTGTCAGTCCGTTAAGTGGCTAACGGCAGGCCTTTGCCGTCCGCCGCTGATGGCAAAGTCTTTGCCGTCTGCCACTGTAGGCAAACTGACCAAACGGGTGAGCTCCCAGGAAGCACAGCTGGATGCCACGTGCCTTCTTTGCCGTCTGCGGCAGACGGCAAAGAGCCTGTTGCCGTCGGTGGCAGACGGCAAAGAGCCTGCATATTGGCTCTTTTATCTGTTTTTTATTAAATCCAACAATTTTCATCACAAATATAGATGACATATATAGATATATTTCAAAAGGCCATTACAGAGCAAACATATAAGATATCCAACACATAACTTCATCATCCAACCATATATATTACATGCATAGTTCCATCATACATAACAAGTTCAACATAGAGGCATCCAACCATATATATTACAATAGTTTCATCCAACGATACATGCATAGTTCAACGATACAAAAGAAACAGAGAAAGGGATAAGGAGCACTCCATCTATGCAAGCTTTCGTCAAGTGAATGAACTCTGCAAAATGAAAAATAAGAAAGTTAGAACAAGAAGAGTAGAACAAGAAGAAGAGTAGAACAAGAAGAAGACTAGAACAAGAAGAGTAGAACAAGAAGAAGACTAGAACAAGAAGAGTATGTCATTTATGAGCTAACTTACGTGAAATGGATCATATATGAGCTAACTAAGTTGAAATGGGTCGTTTATGAGCTAGCTAAGGTGAAATGGATCATTTATGAGCTAACTTAGTTGAAATGGGTCGTTTATGAGCTAACTAAGGTCAAATGGATCGTTTTTCAGGTAACTAAGGTGAAATGGATCTTTTTTAGCTAACTTAGATGAAATGGATCATTTATGAGCTAACTTAGTTGAAATGGATCGTTTTTGAGCTAACTTAGGTGAAATGGATCATTTATGAGCTAATTTAGTTGAAATGGATCTTTTTGAGCTAACTTAGGTGAAATGGATCATTTAAGAGCTAATTTAGGTGAAATGGATCGTTTTTTAGGTAACCTAGGTGAAATGGATCGTTTATGAGCTAAATTAGTTGAAATGGATCGTTTATGAGATAACCTAGGTAAGATTGGTCATTTTGGAGTTAACCTAGGTGAAATGGGTCATTTTAAAGCTAACGTAGGTAAAATGGATCATTTAGGAGCTAATCTAGGTAAAATGGGTCATTTTTGAGCTAACTTGGATGAACTGGATCATTTATAAGCTAACCTAGGTAAAATGGGTCATTTTAGAGCTAACTTAGGTAAAATGGATCGTCTATAAGCTAACTAAGCTAATTATGCAATTTTTGACATAAGTAAGCTAAGTACAGATCGTTTTAGAGCTAACTTAGGTAAAATGGATGGTTTTGGAGGTCAGTAAGCTTATTAAGTCATTTTGGAGGTGAAGAAGCTAAGTCTAGGTCATTATGGTAAGCATTGGAGGAAATAAAGCTAAGTCTAGGTCTTTATGCATGTGTTAAGCAAAACACTAGATAAACTTACCAAGATGTAGGAGGTGTAGGAGCGGGGTGGCTCGTGTCGGTAGCTGGAGAAGGATCGTGCGATGCTTGTCTGGATAGACCATCTTTCAACACCTGCCATGACAAACAGTAAACGAAATTAGTACAACATAAAAAAGACCGACATGAATAATAATATGTGTATCACTTAAGTGTATCATCATCAAGTACAACATAAAAAAATGTAATACCTGACACTACTAATAATCTCGATCAGTATCATCAATAAATGCATAATCATCATCATCACTATAATCAATGACGGGCTCATAGGGTTCATTGGCATCAACATGTGCAAGGCCACCTTGACGTAATCGGTCAAGCATTGACAGGTCATCCGCAGCAGTAACCTCTTCTTGTTCCGGCTCTTCTTGTTCCTCCTCTGGGGTGATGTCGGATTCATTGTCGCTGTCTACTTCAATGTTTTGGGGTGAAGTATAGCGGTTCTTGAAACGCTTTTTGGAAAGACGTGTCTCTTGGAAGAATTCTCCTTCATATGTGTCTGGGTTAATGTGAGGTTCATAATCCTCTTCCTTTGGGGGAGAAAGTCTAGCACGTGGCGGCACTTCATAAACGACATCCCAACCTTTCAGATTTGGATTAGTTTGGCAGGCCCACGGTAGATAGAATACTTGGGTCGCCTGTTGAGCCATAATATAGACATCAGGAACATCTAAATGAGTGCTTTGGTTGATTTCAACTAGCCCTACATGTTCATGAGTCCTTCTAGTCTCCTTCGGCTGAAACCAATAACATTTGAAGACTACAACATTCGGTGGATTTTCACCATAGAACAGAAGTTCATAAATTGCTTCAACTCTCCCATAATACTCGGTACCTCCTTCGCCGATAGCAGATACACAACAATTTGTTGACTTTCGGTCGGCCATAGATAGCTCTTTGCCATAGGTACGAAAGCGATACCCGTTGATGTCGTACTTGTCAAATGAACGGACCTTATAGTCAAAACCATTAGCGACTTGTCTCAATTCGGCGTCCATAGACTCTGAATTAGCCTACAAGTTTAATATGAAAGGATTGTTGCATTATGCACAAATTAGCGAATGATATGAAATTGTCTAATAGAAATTACCGTTTGTTTGAACCAAGAGATGAAACCGGGATAGCCACCTCCTTGCTTTGCGAGAAGCTCATACTCTTCGACGGAATCCTTTTGGATCTCCGCTCCATACGAGAATATGGTGACGTATCGACTGTATGACATATCCAGGAATAAGAGTAGTTCAAAGGAAATAGAAGTTGCGAAACAATGTACCGAGAACTTACTCGATGTACGGCCGCACTTCTATCAAGTTGTTGAAGATATACAACGAAATGGTCCGCCATTCTTCGTTATCCAAAGATACTGGATGTGAAACACTAGCTGGTGCGAGATTCCCTTTGAATAGGCTGAGGTTGGATCCACCCTTTTTAGGCTCGTCAGCATTGTACCGAGGCTTCGGATTATGCAAATGACGATTTTTGGCTTCGTAGTGCGCTGTTACGAAGTTTGCCGCCTCCTCTGTGATGAATGCCTCAGCCATCGATGCTTCAATTCTACGTTTATTTTTACATTTTTCTCGAAGCGTCTTCTGCATCCTCTCAGTTGGGTAGCACCAACGATTTTGCACGGGCCCCCCCAATCTTGCCTCGGTCGGGAGATGCAAAATCAAATGCTGCATTGGATTAAAGAAGCCCGGTGGAAAGATCTTCTCTAACTTGCAGATCAACTCCGGCGCCAACTCTTCCATTTCTTCTAGCACGCCAGGCGATAGTTCTTTCGCACAAAGAACACGGAAGAAATAGCTGAGTTCTGCCAGTACTAGCCATTCATCCTCAGGGATGAAGCCACGCAACATCACCGGCATTACCCGCTCAATCCATATGTGCCAATCATGACTCTTGAGACCAAATATCTTCAGTTTATCAAGATTCGCTCCCCTCTTTAGATTCGCTGCATACCCATCGGGGAACATCAACTGCTGTTGCACCCACAAGAGAATTTCCCTCATAGCTGGCCTTCCAAGATTGAACCATGCCTTTGGCTTCGTCCAGTTCTGCTTTCCTTTCGGTTCTTTCATGTTTTGTAACGGCCTATCACATAGCGCCTCCAGATCGACTCTAGCCTTAGTATTATCCTTTGACTTCCCATCTATGCCGAACAATGTACCAAAAAGTGCCTCGGCGATATTCTTCTCAGTGTGCATCACGTCGATGTTGTGTGGGCAAAGGAGGTCTTTGAAGTAAGGCAGATCCCATAAGCATGTTTTGTGAGTCCACGCGTGCTTAGTATTATACCCCTTGAAGTACCCTGGACGTTGTGGATCTGGCTCGAGAGCGTTTAACTGATCCAGGGTCTGTTGGCCTGTCAATGCAGGTGGTGCAGAGTTTTTGACAACTCTACCCCTGATGAAGTTCTTCTTGTCTTTCCTGAACTTATGGCGAGGATCCAGGAACTGTCTATGCATGTCGAAGCAAGAAAACTTGCGACCGGCCTGAAGCCAACGAAACTCAAGAGCTCCCTTGCATGTGGGGCACGGGAACCTTCCATGCACACACCAGCCAACGAATAGCGCATACGCCGGCAAGTCATGCGTCGAGTACATGTACCAGACACGCATTATGAAGTTCCGTTTGCTAAAGGCGTCGTATGTCTTGAACCCATTATCCCAGGCTTCTTGCAATTCGTCCTTAAGCGGCTGCATGTACACATTCATATTTTTGCACGGATAGTTGGGTCCTGGAATTATCAACGTCAGGAAAATGTTCTTTCTTTGCATAATCTGTCCGGGGGGAGATTGAGTGGAAAGACAAATACGGGCCAACAACTGTATTGGGCTGCCATCATACCAAACACACTGAACCCATCCGTGCTGATGCCGACTCGAGGATGCCTCGGATCTGCCGCTTTGTCAGCATGTAATTCATCAAACTTTTTCCACGCAACACCATCCGATGTGTGTACCATCATCAGATTCCCATCTGCATCTAGTTCAGTTCTTTTGCTTGTTTTGTGCCATGTCATCTGTCTGGCCATCTCTTCGACCATGAAAAGACGTTGAAGTCTTGGTACGATTGGTATATACCGAAGAACACTAACGGGGATTTTGGTCTGTGTCTTCTCACCCATACGTTGTCTACCACAATATACCTGGAAGACTTGCAAATGGGACAATAGTTCAAGTCCGCATAGTCAAGCCTAAATAAGGCACATCCTTTCTCACAGGCATGTATCTTCTCATAGGGCATCTTCAGTGCACGGAGGATTTTGTCCGACTGGTACAGGTTTGCAGGCATTACATGGCCTTTGGGTAGAAAGCGTCCAAATACTGTCATAATTGCGTCATAGCATTCTCTGCCCAAGTTGAACTGAGCCTTCAGAGCCATTACTTGTGAGATGGCATCCAACTGACAAAGCTCAGTGTGCTCGTGGAGCGGACGTTTCGAAGACTCCAACATTTCATTGAAGGCCTTTGCAGATTCCTCCATCTCCTCGTCCGAATCCCAAGCATCATCATAGCCTTGCACCATGTTTTCCATCCCGGTACCACGCTCGTCGGTGCAACAACGATCCACCTCAGCTCGGTCACGTTGGGCAGACTCACCATGAAATGTACACACCGTATAATCGGGCGTAAAACCACTCTTCTGCAGGTGTTTGCCCATTTCAGCCTCTGTCTTCTTTTCCCAATTGCCGCACCGGAAACAGGGGCACCAGGTTTTCTTTTGGCCATTTGCAAATGCGACTTGCACAAACCCCTTAGTTTTTGTGAACCATTCAGCGCTCCATTTGTTCTGACCAGTGTGACCGGTATACATCCAAGCACGGTCACTCATCTTGACTTTCAGAGCTACTGGACACACAACAATTATATATGTAATTCACCATGTATATATTCATCAGTTGATCTACTTTGTCAATTTTATTACGTCCATGCAACCTACACTCTAATAGGTAATGATAGGTCCTAATCCCACCCGTGTATGTGTAGATTGGGTTTATTTTCCCATGCTATGCTCCGGATCCGATGCAAAATTTCGGCAGCACCTCCCCGCTGTTCTCCTGATACACGTCTCTGCAATAAACAGAGAGGATGTGTACCCGGAGAACAACAGGGGAGGCACTGACGAAATATATGCGTCGGATCCGGAGCAAAGCATATGGGAAAACGAACCCAATCTACACATACTCAGGCTGTCCATGGATAGCATTGGACAATTCGAAAGAATCAAGGTTATAAATATGCAAATGCATGCATATTTATAACTATGACGCTTTCGAACGGGAGACACATATTGGTTACGCATACTGATGATTCAAGACACATATATAGCTAGCTATCAAGTTTCATCGGAATAGATCAAATAATTAATGGGGGAGGAGGACTTGTCATTTGTGCTGACCCACGAACGAAGGGGCAGAGCTCGTCAAACGCACGGCGAGGTCGTCGAACACCAAACCTCGCAGCGATAAAACAACTGCACATTTAAAACTACACGATCAACACAATTATATATGATGTTTTTCATAACAAAATCGAAAAATATATGACCTAACTAATAATTCACAAATATATGACCCCGTCGGGCTCTAGAAGGCCAAAGAACACCTTTTCGGGAGGTGTCGGTGGTCGGGGTGTCCTGTCAGTGTCGGGGTGCCGTGTCGGGGTCTCGGGGTCGGGGTGTCGGGTCGGGGTGCC